>NC_135953.1:23724130-24359009 GCF_053455715.1 Rhinoraja longicauda | reverse complement strand
ACGAGTTAAACCGTTACTTTGGATCTGTCTTCACTGAGGAAGATACACACAATCTCCAAATGTTCTAGGGGCCGAGAACCTAGGGTGATGGAGGAACTGAAGGAAATCCACATTAGGCAGGAAATGGTTTTGGGTAGACTGATGGGACTGAAGGCTGATAAATCCCCAGGGCCTGATGGTCTGCATCCCAGAGTACTTAAGGAGGTGGCTCTAGAAATAGTGGAAGCATTGGAGATCATTTTTCAATGTTCTATAGATTCAGGATCAGTTCCTGTGGATTGGAGGATAGCAAATGTTATCCCACTTTTTAAGAAAGGAGGGAGAGAGAAAACGGGTAATTATAGACCAGTTAGTCTGACATCAGTGGTGGGAAGATGCTGGAGTCAATTATAAAAGACGAAATTGCTGAGCATTTGGATAGCAGTAACGGGATCATTCCGAGTCAGCATGGATTTACGAAGGGGAAATCATGCTTGACAAATCTACTGGAATTTTTTGAGGATGTAACTAGGAAAATTGACAAGGGAGAGTCAGTGATGTGGTGTACCTCGACTTTCAGAAAGCCTTCGACAAGGTCCCACATAGGAGATTAGTGGGCAAAATTAGGGCACATGGTATTGGGGGTAGGGTACTGACATGGATAGAAAATTGGTTGACAGACAGAAAGCAAAGAGTGGGGATAAATGGGTCCCTTTCGGAATGGCAGGCAGTGACCAGTGGGGTACCGCAAGGTTCGGTGCCGGGACCCCAGCTATTTACGATATACATTAATGACTTAGACGAAGGGATTAACAAGTACCATTAGCAAATTTGCAGATGATACTAAGTTGGGGGGTAGTGTGAATTGTGAGGAAGATGCAATAAGGCTGCAGGGTGACTTGGACAGGTTGTGTGAGTGGGCGGATACATGGCAGATGCAGTTTAATGTAGATAAGTGTGAGGTTATTCACTTTGGAAGTAAGAATAGAAAGGCAGATTATTATCTGAATGGTGTCAAGTTAGGAGGAGGGGGAGTTCAACGAGATCTGGGTGTCCTAGTGCATCAGTCAATGAAAGGAAGCATGCAGGTACAGCAGGCAGTGAAGAAAGCCAATGGAATGTTGGCCTTCGTAACAAGAGGAGTTGAGTATAGGAGCAAAGAGGTCCTTCAACAGTTGTACCGGGCCCTGGTGAGACCGCACCTGGAGTACTGTGTGCAGTTTTGGTCTCCAAATTTGAGGAAGGATATTCTTGCTATGGAGGGCGTGCAGCGTAGGTTCACTAGGTTAATTCCCGGAATGGCGGGACTGTCGTATGTTGAAAGGCTGGAGCGATTGGGCTTGTATACACTGGAATTTAGAAGGATGAGGGGGATCTTATTGAAACATATAAGATAATTAGGGGATTGGACACATTGGAGGCAGATTACATGTTCCCAATGTTGGGGGAGTCCAGAACAAAGGGCCACAGTTTAAGAATAAGGGGTAGGCCATTTAGAACGGAGATGAGGAAGAACTTTTTCAGTCAGAGGGTGGTGAAGGTGTGGAATTCTCTGCCTCAGAAGGCAGTGGAGGCCAGTTCGTTGGATGCTTTCAAGAGAGAGCTGGATAGAGCTCTTAAGGATAGCGGAGTGAGGGGGTATGGGGAGAAGGCAGGAACGGGGTACTGATTAAGAGTGATCAGCCATGATCGCATTGAATGGCGGTGCTGGCTCGAAGGGCTGAATGGCCTACTCCTGCACCTATTGTCTATTGTCTATAGTAATTATAGTATTTCTCACCCCACCTCTCCTTCCTCCCTCCCATCTACAGACACTGTGCCTCTTGCACGACATTCAGCTACAGAACACCCTGACAAGAACACCCATATCGGGATGCTACTCATTGACTGCAGTTCAGCCTTCAACACCATAATATTGAACAGGCTCATCTTTAAACTCTCGGACCTTGGTCTTGGGGCCTCCACCTGTAACTGGCTTCTAGACTTCCTGTCTGGCAGACCCAAGTTAGTTAGAAATGGTCATAACATTTCCTCCATCCGGACCTTGAACAGCAATATTCCTCAAGGTAGTGCACTCAGTCTACGTGGCTACATAAATCGACAACTTTAAGTTTGTCGATGAAACTACCGTTGTCAGCTCGATTAACAATGACAATGAAGTACAGGAAAGATATTGTAAACCTTGGGTCATTTAGCCCTTAACCTCGAAGGGAAAGAAGCGGTTGATTCAGGAGTCTGATAGCACTGGGGAAGAAGCTGTTCTTAAGCCTGGATGCCTGTTTCTTCTTCCAGAGAGAAGACGAGAGAAAAGGAAATGGCCACTTCCATTCATCTAGTTGATATACACGGTGCTTTGCATCAGGAAGGCTGGAAGTATTGTCAAGAATGCTTGCCACCTTGTCCATTCCCTTTTCACTCTTCTACTTTCTGGGATAAGATACAGGCATCCAGATGGAAAAACAGCTTCTTCCCCAATGCCATGAAATTCCTGAACTAATCACCAGAGGGTTCTGAGAAATGTTGTAGAGCAGAGGAACCTGGTGGTGCAGATACATAGTTCCTTGAAAGTGGCGTCACAGGTTGATAGGGTGGTCAAGAAAGCTTTTGGTACATTGGCCTTCATCAGTTAGGGTATTGAGAATAGAAGTTGGACTGTTATGTTACAGTTGTACAAGTTTGTGAGGCCACATTTGGAGTATCTTGTTAAGTTTTCATCAGCCTGCCAGTTGTTAAGCTGGAAAGAATGCAGAGAGGATTTACGAGGATGTTGCCAGGACTCAAGGGCTTGAGCTCTAGGGAGACGTTGTGAAAGATAGGACTTTATTCCTTGGAGTGCAGGAGAATCAGGGGTGGTGATCTTATAGAAGTGTATAAGATCACGAGGGGAATAGACTGGGGGAAAAACAATGTGCATTTACCTTGAGTAAGGTAATCATGAACCAGAGGACATGGGTTTAAGGTGAGAGGGGAAAGGTTTAATATGAACCTGAGGGGCAGTTTTTTCCACACAAAGGGTGGTAGATATATGGAACAAGCTGCCAGAGGAGGTAGTTGAGGCAGGTACTATCACAACATTTAGAAACATAGAAAATAGGTGCAAGAGTAGGCCATTCAGCCCTTCGAGCCAGCACCGCCTTTCAATATGACCATGGCTGATCATCCAGAATCACTACCCCGCTCCTGCTTTCTCCCCATAACCCTGATTCCGTTAGCCCGAAGACCTATATCTAACTTTCTCTTTAAAATATATTTGGACAGGTACATGGACAGTAAAAATTTAGGATATGAGCCAAATGCTAGCAGATGGGATTAGTGTAGATGGGACATCTTGGTTGACATGGGCAAATTGGGCCGAAAGGCCCGTTTCCACACAGTCTGACTCGATGATCCACTTTGCAGAGTTGCTGTTACATTCTCTCACTATAAACTCTACCTCATTCAGTTATTCAGCTTGAGGTTTTTTTTGGCACTATTTCAGATTGTACTACAATTCTTGCAGTATTCTGTTTGTTGTGTCGATTATTACCATGTATACTGTTTATTCTATGAGCTTCAAGTGAACAAGGAATTTCATTGCAACCTGGTTTAGATGACAAACTAATTGGAGAGGACCTTATAATATTTTTAATTAATTACAAGTCAGACTAATCCAAATCTCCAAGTAATTAGCAATGGCTCCAAGATTAAAATTCAGAATCAATATACAATATTCTAAAACATAAAACCTGTTTAACCACAGTGAAATGTGCTCTTGACTTACTTCGGTCTCCGAAAAATATGTCCATATTGTGAGCAGGCCAGGCCCACTGTTGGAGTATAAACAATTGGCATTAATTCCTCAATGTTGTCAAGCAGTACCCTATAGAATAATTTTTCATTCCTTTCCTGGATTCCCATGACGTAAATATATCTATAATGGAACAACAGTTACAAGAGAAGCACTTTGGAAATATCGTTCACACGGGGTATCTTTCTTACTCACTTCATTTGGCTGCTGAGACAAATAGGAATGAAAAAAAGTTATGTCAATCCCCCCCATCCCTCCACCAACCAACTATAAGAGAATGTAAAGTTGTCAATGCTTATACTAAAGACAACGCACATGAATTAAAATATTAATAAACCGTATCTCCAATCTCAACATACAAAGGGTTCAATAGACAATAGGTGCAGGAGTAGGCCATTCAGCCCTTCGAGCCAGCACCGCCATTCAATGCGATCATGGCTGATCACTCTCAATCAGTACCCCGTTCCTGCCTTCTCCCTGAATCATAGATCTGAAGAGTCAAGTTTTATAGCTTGGAATTTTAGACACTCGCAAAATACAATAGACCATGAACATTTTGTTTAAATCCTACATTGCCAGCAAGTCAAAAAGTAATGAAACTTTCCCAAATATCCCACTCTATTTTCACCACAGGGATAACAACAGATCAAGTCAGGGCTCACTACCTTTCTCAGTCAAATGGAAGGCCCCACACAAGAGATCACTGTGCAAAATTAGAGCACATGGTATTGGGGGTAGGGTGTTGACATGGATAGAGAACTGGTTGGCAGACAGGAAGCAAAGAGTAGGAAATAACGGGTCCTTTTAAGAATGGCAGGCATGACTAGTGGGGTGCCGCAAGGCTCAGTGCTGGGACCCCAGTTATTTACAATATACAGAAAGTATTCAGATCCCTTCACTTTTCCCACATTTTGTTACGTCACAGCCTTATTTTAAAATGGATTAAATTCTTCTTTTTTTTTAAAAATCAATCTACACATAATACCCCATAATGAAAAAACAAAAACAGGTGTTTGGAAATTTTTGCAATTTGGATGAGGGAATTAAATGTGACATCTCCAAGTTTGCGGACAACACAAAACTGGGTGGCAGTGTGAGTTGCGAGGAGGATGCTATGAAGCTGCAGGATGACTTGGATAGGTTGGGTGAGTGGGCAGATGTATGGAAGATGCAGTATAATGTGGATAAATGTGAGGTTATCCACTCTGGTGGAAAGAACAGGAAAGCAGATTATTATCTGAGTGGTGTCAGACTAGGATAAGGGGAGGTGTATCAGTCGTTGAAAATAAGCATGCAGGTACAGCAGGCCGTGAAGAAAGCTAATGGTATGTTGGCCTTCATTGCAAGAGGATTTGCGTTCAGGAGCAAGGAGGTCCTACTGCAGTGGTACAAGGCCCTAGTGAGTATTGTGTGCAATTTTGGTCTCCTAATTTGAGGAAGGACATTATTGCTATTAAGGGAGTGCAGCGTAGGTTCACCAGGTTAATTCCCGGGATGGCGGGACTGACATATGATGAAAGAATGGGTTGACTGGGCTTGTATTCAATGGAATTTAGAAGGATGAGAGGGGTTCTAATAGAAACATACAAATCGGACAGGCTAGCTGCAGGAAGTATGTTCCCCATGTTGGGGGAGTCCAGAACCAGGGAGTCAGTTTAAGAATGAGTAGGCCATTTAGGACTGAAATGAGGAAAAACTTTTTCACCCAGAGTTGCGAATCTGTGGAATTCTCTGCCACAGAAGGCAGTGGAGGCCAATTCACTGGATGTTTAAGAGAGTTAGATTTAGCTCTTAGACTAAAGGAATCAAGGAATTTACGGAAAAAGTAGGAACGGGTTACTGATTTTACATGTTCAGCCATGGTCATATTAAATGGCGGTGCTGGCTCAAAGGGCCGAATGGCCTACTCCTGCACCTATTTTTCAATTTTTCAAATTATGTAATCATTTTTCTTTGCCCAATAAGAAACTTATGAGTCAGGTGCACACAGATATTAATTGTCATAATATAAATTAATCTTGAATTTAAAAATTGTCAACATATTGAATATTTCCCTTGACAAAAATAAAATGAATTTCTGTTTTTGCATTGTTTGGATTTTTACTGGAACTGAAATAATTTCAGTCTTCGTTTGAAATGCAAAATGACGGCATTTAGGTATTGAAGTGATCTTACGAGCTTAGTTAAGAAAAGTCAAACTGAAATCGTTCAATTAGATACTTGACAACTTCATGATTGAACATGTTCACTTTCAGATTGCAGACACTGCTGCATTCTTCTTCCCCCAGAGTAATGATATCTAGAGATCTATTTTTTCTTTGTAAAAAGGCCATCGGCTTGCCTTGCAACATCTCTTTTGGTCTTTTAAATTACCACCCAAACCAAACCCTCCTCTTTTGTCCTTTCCTCCTCTCACTTTCTTCTCCCTACCTCTATTTGCTTACAAAAAAGATGCAGTCTGTCAAATGACCTTGGCAAGTATTTCCAACAATTGTTAAAACTAAAATCATGCACGTTGGAAACAGTAAGTACTGGTGGATATGCAAAGAGACCACAGAAACTGTAATTGTGAGCATGTTCAGAAAAGATAAGTTTGATGAAGACTTTTTGATTGAGTTCTTTTGAAGAGGCGACCAAGAGGATTGATAATGGTGATGCTATGGATATTGTTGACATGGCCTTTAGCACGGTCCTTGTCAAGGTCCTGTATTGTAGGCTGGTCTGACAGGTTAGATTACATGGTATGTGTAAGAAGGAACTGCAGATGCTGGTTTAAACTTCTGAAGAAGGGTCTTGACCCGAAATGTCATCCATTCATTCTCTCCAGAGATGCTGCTCTCTCTCGCTGAGTTACTCCAGCTTTTTGTGTCTATCGGAGATCACATGGTAGCTTGGATACATAATTGGTTTGGTGGTAGGAATCAGAGGGTGGTAGAGGAGGGTTGTGATTCACATCGGCAGCCTGCGATGAGCCCTATGACAGTAAATGGAAGGCCCTTGGAGAGTGTTGCAGAACAGAGAGATCTGGGGGTACAAGTACACAACTCCCTGAAAGTGGCAGCACAGATAGAGACGGTGAAGGCGCCGGCATTTGGCGCCCTTGCCTTCATCAATGTACATCATGTGACAACCAAACAAGATGGTAGTAAGACAGCACATGGAGTACTGTGAGCAGTTCTGGTTGCTCAATTATAGTTGTGCAGAACCGATCGCATTGTATGAACTAGGGAGGGTGAAGCTCTAAGCCATCTTTGATTCAGTTGCTGAAGCACATGAAATGTCAATAAACTGAAAAATAGCTAGATCCAGGCTCATGGTCTCAGCGGAGCTGTATCTGGCAACTTTCAGTTAACCCCCTACCTCATCAAAAAAAAAAAATCCCTGCAAGATTCTAAATACAACTGGTTCAGTTTCATCCCATTATGGTACATCCCAAGTTTACTCGATTATACATTTAATACCAATTAAAACAATTATAAACAAGAATAACTGTTATCTGCTGGTCCACTACCCCCCCCCCCCCCCCAGTTCTAACATATAGGTCACAATAAATTAGCTATTCCTTACTTTGTTAAAGGGCTTCGAATTTTTTCCAAATTCCTCTTGAATCGCATTGCTTGAATATCTTGTGTTTCTATTTTAGGAGGTAGGAGCCCATGCAGGCCTAGAATCTGTCGTTCTTCTAATGTGAATGCCATGCCCTAAAAATATATTGACAAGTTCAGTATCTCAATGATGACAGTTAGTGCATTGCAAGGGCACACCATTCTACACAGATGCATGGTATGTATGCATGCGTACATATGACATTCTTGGTGCGGAGTGATGACCCGTGAACAAAAATAAATCATTCTTCACTTTGAGAAACATTTAACTCATTCATTGTGCACACTTCCTCCTCTGCAATGGACATTGAAACCCCACACTCTACTCGCTCTCTACTTTCCTCTCAGTTAAAGTATTCATTTCCTCCATAAAACCGTTAATCACACTTCCCGACCTCTCCCTCGCTTCCAAGGATGCCCTTCACCCAATCCCCATGAGAATCCTCCACAGATTATTGGTGCTATACAAATTTAGATAAACACATGTTAAGTGATTATACTAAAATGAAGATCTTCTAATGGTTTTTTGAAAATACAGAAGTAACAGCTTTGATTAAGGGTCACTGACCTAAAACACCCGTTTTCCTCTCTACAAATGCTGCCAGTGTTTTTCATAATTACAGCGAATTACTAATCCCATCAGTAGATAATGGAAAAACTGTTTCAGTCAGAGTTGTAAATCTGTGGAATTCTCTGCCTCAGAAGGTAGTAGAGGTCAATTCTCTGAATACATTCAAGAGAGAGCTAGATAGAGCTCTTAAGGATAGTGGAGTCAGGGGCTATGAGGGAAATGGCAGGAACAGGGTACTGATTGAGAATGATCAGCCATGATCACATTGAATGGTGGTGCTGGCTCGAAGGGCCGAATGACCTACTTCTGCACCTATTGTCTATTGAAAGCATGTGATATTTCAAGACATATTATGCTGTTTTATGTTAAAGAGGAAGTCAATTACTTTATTTGTTCTGGGACTCAACATCAACGGTCGGCCCTTCTCATCTGTGTGCATACAACGACAGAAGTACGCACATGGCCTCATGGTCAATTTAAGTCGAGAGAGCATCTTTCAATATTGAATCTGCAGGAAATAAAGAAAAGCATTTTAGTGATTATTGTTTTTTTATATTGAATTGAACTGAATAAGTTTTATTGGCCAAGTATGTACACATACAAGGAATTTGCCTTGGTGCTCCACTCGCAAGTAACAACACGACATACAGTAAACAATTAAGAATAAAACATTAAAACATTAAAACATTAAGAATTCTACAGTTGGTATAATTTATAGTTTGGAGCCTTCTAGGAAGTGCATTCAAATGGTTTCAAGCTGCCAGAGTCAAACAGCACGGAAATAGGCCATTCAGCCAAATGCCTCCATGTCAACCAAGATGCCCCATCAAAGCTAGTCCCACTTGCCAATATCCCCATAAACTATTCAGTATCTACATACCTGTCCAAATGTCTTAAGTGTTGTTATTGTAGTGGTCTCAACTATTTCATTGAGCAGTTCGTTCCATTTACCCACCCACCTTTCTCTGTAGAAAACAGTTGCCACCCTTCTATGAAATTTTTCCCCGATCACTTTAAACCTATGCCTTTTTTTTCTTGATGTCCCTACCCTGGACAAAGACTCTGTACATTCAACCTATCCGTTCCCCTCATGATATCATACACTTCTATCAGATCACCCCACAGCATCCCGCAATCTAAGGAACAAAGGCCAAGCATACCCAACTTCACCCTACAGCCCAGGCCCTTGGATTCGGGGCATCCTCGTTAATCTTCTCTTCGCTCTTTCCAGCTTAATTGCATCTTTCCTATAACACAGTGAATGGAACGGCTACTCGACGGGCCACGCAGCCAGAAGGCTTCCTGACGGGCCACGGCTGTGGACTGGGAATGCAGCCGGAGGCCTTTATCAAGACGCCGTGGTCTCGATGCCTTTCGGATCGCCGCGTAGAAGCCCTGGTCGGGGCCCAGCCAGGGCCTCGCGGGCCGGACAGAGGAGCCGGGCCTCGCAGATCGGAGTCCAGGTCGGCGGAGTGGCCGAGGCTGGGGCCTGGATCCACACCACGGAGGTGTGAAGTGGGGCATGTGCAGCGGTGAGGCATTGGCGGCGGTGAAGCCTTGCAACGAAGGGGCCTCAGCAGTTGTGAAGCCTCGTGGTGGTGGTGGCGATGCCTCGCGGGTTGACCAGTGGTCGACACTGTTTGAGAGCATGGAGGACCACCATGGAGTTGGGAGGGGGGGGGAGAGAACAATGGTGGACCCGGCGTGGGAGGACCGCTGGGGGAGGGGAGAGAACAAAAGGAGGAGCCGGCATGCTTTGTAACATTGTCAGCAATGTAGGTGGCCGCTATTTGTATACATTGGGTATGCAGCAAAGGATTTCAATGTGCCTAGTCACATGTGACAATAGAGTATTGTCACATGTGACTAGGCACAGTGCAATTCCATATGTATAAGAAAATAACTGCAGATGCTGGTACAAATCGATTTATTCACAAAATGCTGGAGTAACTCAGCAGGTCAGGCAGCATCTCGGGAGAGAAGGAATGGGTGACGTTTCGGGTCTGAAGAAGGGTCTCGACCCGAAACGTCACCCATTCCTTCTCTCCCGAGATGCTGCCTGACCTGCTGAGTTACTCCAACATTTTGTGAATAAATCGAACAGTGCAATTCCATTCCATTTAGCATTGTCATTTTGCAATAATTAACAAGCTTCTGTGGAAGCAACTTTGCCATCAATGCAGCTTAAATTAATGATTTGCTGCCAGTCTTTAAGTACCTCTGCAAACCAATGTAGGCATTTCAAATTGACAGCAAGGATAAACCTCTATTACTCATAGAGCCCCCTACCCCAGTGTCAATCCAAAAGGGAAACAATTGGTGACTTAAAGCCAATTTGGTAGCTTAAGAAAAACTGCAGAGATAACATCTGCCTGTGCACATCCTACAAGTCTTGAGAAATCAGCTGAATTTGATTGAAATTCATTGCACAATTCATCACAAGTCTCTCCAACATACCACTCGTGCACCAAAACCACAATGTTGGTGCAGCATGTCATTCAAATGTATAATGCTAAAACTAATATTGAGAAGAATGAGAATATTTGACATATTTTAAACTTTAAGTAGTTGACACCACAAGTTATAGGAGCAGAATTAAGCCTTCAGCCCATCGAGTCTACTCCGCCATTCAATCACGGCTGATTTCTGCCTCCAAATCCTATGTTCCTGCCTTCTGCCCATAACCCTTGACACCCATTCAGATCAAGAATTTGTCTATCTCTACCTTAAAAATAGCTTCTGACTTGGCCTTCACAGCCCTCTGTTACAATGAGTTCCACAGATAACTACCCTCTGACTAATCTCATTCTTGCTCCCCCTCCCCCCATTCATAACAAGGAGAGTCCCCCTTGTCCTCATATCATATCATATCATATATATACAGCCGGAAACAGGCCTTTTTCGGCCCACCAAGTCCGTGCCGCCCAGTGATCCCCGCACATTAACACTATCCTACACCCACTAGGGACAATTTTTACATTTACCCAGCCAATTAACCTACATACCTGTACGTCTTTGGAGTGTGGGAGGAAACCGAAGATCTCGGAGAAAACCCACGCAGGTCACGGGGAGAACGTACAAACTCCTTACAGTGCAGCACCCGTAGTCAGGATCGAACCTGAGTCTCCGGCGCTGCATTCGCTGTAAAGCAGCAACTCTACCGCTGCGCTATCTTCCAACATTTCCGTCACCTCCAACGGGATCCCACTACTGGCCACATCTTCCCATCTCCTCCCTTTTCTGCTTTCCGCAAAGACCATTCCCTCCGTAACTCCCTGGTCCAATCGTCCCTTCCTTCCCAAACCGCCCCCTCCCCAGGCACTTTTCCCAGCAACCGCAGGAGATGCAACACCTGTCCCTTTACCTCCCCCCTCGACTCCATGCAAGGACCCAAACAGTCTTTTCAGGTGAGGCAGAGGTTCACCTGCACCTCCTCCAACCTCATCTATTTTATCCGCTGTTCCAGATGTCAACCTCTCGACATCAGCGAGACCAAACGCAGGTTCGGCGATCGTTTTGCTCAACACCTTGAGGGGGAGAGGGGCGGAGAGGGAAATAGGGGGAGGGGGGGAGAGGAGAGGGTGCTGCACCAATGCAGGAGAGGTATGAGCCCAACTTGGTCTAGTTCATAGTAAAGACGAGGGAGTGGGGGCCTAGAAAACGGAAGTCATTGAGGAGCCAAAAAACGTGTGAGGTGTCTTGGACATAGGTAGGGAGGAATTGGACCAGGGGGGGATAGGATGGAGTCGAGGTAGGTGGAAATTAATTCTGTGGGACATGAACAGGCAGAAACAATGGGTCTGCCAGGAGAAGATAAAATCGTGCCGTGTGGAGCTGGGGAACGATAAGGTTGGAGGCTTTAGAGGGCAGAGAGCTGGAAGTGATGAAATCAGTCATGGTGTTTGAGATTAAGGCCTGGTGCTCATCTGTGGTGTCATGGTCCAAGGATAAGTTTTATTTTGTTTCTTCAGTGTAACAATTAGGTTAGACTGAAAATGCGTGCATCATGAAAAAAAATATTGGCTTTAAGGAACTAAATCTCTCTGATAAGCAGGAAGCAAAATAATTTAACTGGATCCTACCAGAGCTAAAATGAAGGCTGCTAATTAACTAGCTAGGCCATCAGATGACAAGCACCAGTCAATGATCTCAACAGGTTCCAGTTTCTAAATGTGTAAGAAAGAACTGCAGATGCTGGTTTAAACCGTAGACACAAAAAGCTGGAGTAACTCAGCTTCTCAGCGGGACAGGCAGCATCCCTGGAGAGAAGGAATTATGACATTTGGGTCGTGACCCTGAAGAAGCTGGAGTAACTCAGCGGGACTGGCAGCATCTCTGGAGAGAAGGAATGGGTGACGTTTCAGGTCGAGACCCTTCTTCTCGTCACCCATTCCTTCTCTCCAGAGATGCCACCGAGTTACTCCAGCTTTTTGTGTCTATCTCCTGTTTTTAAATGTTTGATGTGCATTCACACAATCAGTTCACTCACATTCACTTAAATCACCCACTCCCTTTAAAGTACAAAATATACCAATCCCAGTGCTAATTTTAAATGGGGAGCGTCAGAGCAAAGTACATAGCTGGTACATTAATTATTGGAGTCACTCTCAACATACTCGATAATCTCGGCATAATCTATTATTTTCAGATAATAAACTTGGATAGTCTTACTATTTCAAGAGATGATGTCACTAATATAGCCTCATTGCTATGATAAGCAATTCAAAAAGTGCATACAATGGCTCAAAAAATGCCCAAGAAAACAAGCCTTCCACTGTGAACTTGGAACCATTTTTTAAATTCTTAGACACAAATGTATTGGAAGCACTGCAAGAAAAAAATAAAAGCAAAAGAGTTACTGGCAAATCATCATGTATGCAGGCATGGCAAAGTTCAAAATTTGTACCAAGAAACTGATTGATGCTTGGAGGGCATAAGTATAATAAAAATAGCAAATGCTGGAAAGACTGTGCACATCAAGCAGCACCCGTGAAAAGAGAAAAGATAACACTTCAGATTGAAAACAATTGAAGCTGTGTTGATGAACAATTTTCAAACTCAAACATTAACTCTTTCCATTTATACAGTTGCTGCCATGCCTGATCCGTTAAGTTTTCCCCAGCATTTTCTGTTATTTCAAACATCAATTCTCTTTATGCCATCTTCTAGCGCAACACTGACACTTGCTTTACCTCTCCATTAAAATGAAAAGTAATGAGTGCTCAGTGGTCATCTCAGGCCCATTCAGCGAAGATCCTTTTCCCACAACGTATGACCATGACTCTAAATTTTTGTAATAACGCCAGTATGTTGGATCTTTGATTCATGGGTTAAGTCAGGGATCTCCAAACTATGGCCCACGGGCCACATCCGGCCCTCCACGAGATTTTATCCGGCCCGCAGTAAGCTCTTAGGTGGCGGGGACTGGAGGCAGAAGCTGCCGGCGAAGGTTCACCGGAGAGCGGATCGCCACCGACCCAGAGCCGGGACAAGGCGAGAGATCGCAGCGCCCCCTCGCAAACACCAAACCCAAGGAGACCCCTCCTCACCGCCGCCGCTCACCCTGGGGAGAGTGTGGGGGGGGGGAGAGAGTCGGGGTAGAGGGAGCAGAGGGTGAGAGCAGGAGCGCGGGGAGGGGGAGGGTGTCAGAGGATGAAGGAGCGCCGCCACTTGCGGGCGCTGCTCCCTCCCTCTCTCTCCCCCAGCGAGATCCTCCACTCTCTTCCCCGGCCCCGTCTCCCTCTAACGCAGCGAAATTAGAACAAACACAAGTGGAACTTCCCTCCTCGCCGCTGCCGTTCACCCCGGGGATGCGGAGCTTCTGACAACAACTACACTTGTGTTTGTCCTTATTTTGCTGCGTTAGAGGGAGATGGGGCCGGAAAAGAGAGTAGAGCAGCGGCGCAGATCTTGCTGGCTCTGGGAGAGGGGAGAGAGAGGGAGTAGCAACCGCAAATGGCGGCGCTCCTTCACCGGACCCTCTGACACCCTCCCCCTCCCTGCGCTCCCCCGCTGCTCCCTCCACCCCACTCTCTCTTTCCCCCCCTCTCTCTCCCTCCCCCACTCTCTCTCCCTCCCACTCTCTCCCCCCCCCACCCCCACTCTCTCCCCCCCCCACCCCCACTCTCTCCCCCCCCACCCCCACTCTACCCCTCTCTCTCTCCCCGTGGTGGTCACTGTATTGTTTCTGTTTTATAAATAATTGTATACCTACAGTGTATATATATTCCAATATTTCAAGCTCTTTTTAAAAATTGATTATTTATTTGTTGCCATATAAACCTAATGTAAACTAACCTAATCTAACCTAGTTTAACATTTCCTAATCAAATCAAACGTAACCAAGTCTAAACTTTTTTGAGTTCATTAAATTTATAAAACTCACTTCTTTATTTTTTCCTATGGCCCGCAAAAATGTGCCAAATATATAATGTGGCCCTCATGCTGAAAAGTTTGGAGGCCCCTGGGTTAAGTATTGGGTGACAATCAATTTTCATGTCTCCAGGCACCATTCTGGAGGTTCTAACCTTCGTGTGATATTTAAAAAAATTATTAGTGTATGATATCTCCATCTGTCTATTCATGCTGTTGCAGGTTTTGTTCATGTGTAATAAAAAGGAAACAGGAGTAAAATGAGTAACACAACCTTTGAAAGAAGGGCAAACTTTTAAAATAATGGCAGACCCATCACAACTCTGATCAAAGCCACCAACTTCATCGCTCTGCCTGGTAATCTGTCCAAAACTGATCCAGATTGTTCACAATCCTTGTGTGATTTAAAACAAAATCTCTTATCCTATGTCATTTCCAATTCCACCTCCATAATCACCTTTCTTCTTCCTTGCCTTGGTTCTCTTTGTTCCTTCTGGACTTGACTATGCCATGTGGCTGGCTTTGCTCATTATTCTCATACTGGAAGGTATTCAAAAATCTGCTCTCCATGCCCTAATTCACAATGAGTCCCATTCATACTCAGCTTGCTTAACTGGGATTCAGTGTGGACAATTACAAATTATTTTCAAATCCCTGTGTCTAACCTTCTCCAGCACAATAACCTCCCAAGATGTGCATTTTTTTAAAAAAATCTCTGCCCTCTTGCACACCCTTATTCATTTGCATTGCTGTTGGCTGCATAGCTCAAACATCAAATTCTCTCCCAAGATAAATATTCTTTCTTCTCAGGTAGCAGTGTCAACATTTTGGTTTTGATTATGTAAAGTCCCTTCAGCTGTTTTAACTACATTAAGGACACAATACTGCATGAGATGCAGCAACAGTTCCTCTTAATTTCTCAAGAATTTCACTGGCTCCCTTGATGGTTCCACCTTATCCATTTTTTCAATTAAAATCAATGCAAGAGCAATTCTATTGAGGCTTTAATAGATTTTAAATTGAAATACTTCCTCCAAACTACAAGACATTTGAGTTCTATTTAAGGCAAAGGACCATTTTCAGTAAATTTTCACACCCTCATAAAAAATCTAATCTCACGCTCAGAGACATCAGAGTTCTGAGCATTCTTTTGTTTGCATCATGTAGTGGCTTGCATCAAATTTTAAATTAAGAGAACTCACATTAAACAACAAAGACAAAGTGCTGGAGTAACTCAGCGGGTCAGACAGCATCTCCAGAGAACATGGAGAGGTGATGCTTCAGGATGGAACCCTACTTCAAGCCGTTTGTCATAGGAGGACGGAAAGAACGTCAGAAGAGAGGATGGACAGAACAAAGCCTGTTAAATGCTAGGTGGATACAGGCGAGGTGTTTGAGAGGTAGATGGTTGGTCAAAGACAGGAGATGAAAAGACAAAAAAAGGTGTAAGATAGCGATTGAAAAGTTGTGAATTGTGAATCCAGAGGATGGACTGTAGTGGAAGAAGGAGAGGAGAGAAATAAGGCAAGAGACTTGGACAGAGATGCTGGCAGACCCACTGAGTTAATTCAGCACTTTGTGTCTTTTCTTTGTACACCAGCATCTCCAGTTCCTTATTTCTACACTTTACAACAAGGACTGATATTTTTTTTGTAGCTCAAACTATTCCTTACGTTATGAAAAAAGGAAAGATATTTGCACACAAGCTTAGGACAAAAGTCTCTGCAATAATCATAACCCACAATACACGAGTCACAACTTGTTAGAACCAAAGTCAAATAAAACAAAATAGATGTTTGAAAAATGTTGTCGGAACATGCTGCTTTTAATAGAAATAACTGCAATTAATGATTAGAGCTACACAATGCCATGAAGTTCTAATCTGTATAAATTGCTCACTCTTATCACTCATTTCCTGTTGTAATTCAATTCAGTATGCCTTGCAGATAAACAGCACCCAGTATCAATAAAGATTTAAAAAGGTCAGGTTAAGCAATGCACTGGATTGGAGGTTTTGAAAAATTGATACAAAATTTGCTCTTCCAAGATGTGTGAAAATAAGTAAATAATTTTTTTTAAAACATGTTCCTTGATGCATGCAGAGATGAAGCAGCTTCACATTACAGAGAAGGACTTCAACACTCCTATAATGAGGGGATCACCGGCAAGTTGGTTTTTCTTGAATCTAAACCGTTCCACAAATCTTACCAATTCTGAAGTCTTTCGCTCACTCCCCATGAATAGACTTAAACATTCATTAAGAAAATAGAATAATCAAACCCAGTTAGCTTATTAAAGAGGGGAATATCAACATTTTGGGAAGATTAATTAGCCTGGTACAATAATAATTTAGGCAGCCCAAAATCTTAAACTTTCATATTTGCAGTACAAGTAAGGTTCGTGATTATGAACTTCTTTGTGTCTTCCACTGCATCAATTTTTTATGATACTTCATCAAGGAAAATGTTTTTTAAAATACTGGTGCTTAATAAATTGCATACTTTTATAACCTGATAAAGTCCTTCTGCAAACTGTCAGAGTATTCATTTTGGGAAGACTGATTCATAACAAAACTGGCTGAAGTGCAGTTTCACATTTACAACAGCACAGAAATAGTGCTAACACAAGATGAAAATCACATTGATCCGTGTCACATGCACATTGATTGTTTATTTTAAATCCAAGAAAATTCTAACGACACAAAGTTACCATGTATGCAAAGTGCTAACTATCCAGTATTACATTATCGTCAGCATAAAAGTCTACACTGACATTTCACTGCTACCAATGAAGCAGTGCTGCATTGTTGAAGATGCAATCTTTCCGAGGAGACATTAAATGAAGATTGACAAAATGTTGGAGTAACTCAGCGGGCCAGGCAGCATCTCTGGAGAAATTGGATAGGTCACATTTTGATTTGGGATCGTTCTTCAGACCTGAAGGTTCCTGACCCGAAACGTCACATATCGATTTTATCCAGAGTTGCTGCCTGATCCGCTGAGTTACTCCAACATTTTGTATCTTAATTTTGCAGTTAATTTAGTTATAAACCACCATCTGAGGTTCCTTTTTATTAAATGAAGACTCCTCTACTGCCTTATGAAATATGTAGGAAGGAACTGTAGATTCTGGTTTGTGTGGGAATGACAAAGGGAATTAAAAATGTTGGCAAACTGAGCCAAAAATGTTCAGCGAAACAATCACCCAGTCTACATTTGGACTCACCGATGTACGAGTCCACACCTTACACATCGGATACTGTATACCCCCTCCCCAACCCATTCCACCTCCACCCCAACCCTCCCAGTCCCACCCTCCGACTCCCCTCCTCCCCACAACCCTCCCATTCCCCAACTCCTCCCTCCCACCTCCTCTAACCCCCTCCCCTCCCACCCCCAGAATCAGGAAATCAATTACTAGAGGGCATAGGTTAAAAAGTAGGAATCTAAGGGCAACATTTTCACTCAGAGGGCATGGGTATATGGTCCAAGCAGCCAGAGCAGGTAGTTAAGGCAGGTAAAATAGCAACACATAAAAGACATTTGAACAGGCACATGGATAGGAAAGGTAGGTTTAGACGGATATCGGCTATGATGCGACATCTTAGTTTTCATAGACTGGGCAGGTTAAAGGGAATGTTTCCATTCTGTATGATTCTGATTTTTTTTAAATGACTTCTTATAGGGCATTGTGCAGTTGTGAAGGTCAAATTCTTACTTTTATCTTTACAGTTCAATGCATTCAGAAGGCCTTTCAATATCCTGTTCTCTTTCGGTTTCGAGAATTGTTTTTTTTTTTTAAAGTCTACCTATTTACCAACGTTAGAAATTTTGTTAACGCATAGTTAAAAAACACAAATGTTTTTATATTGTTATAATACTGAACATTCAAGTTAAGGGACACAACATAAAATTCAAATTATTAAAATAAATTGTCCCGGGATGAGTGATTGGATTTCTCTTCAATCTGCTTAAAGTTTAAACCATTTCTTACAAGGATAAAAAACCAAATCCTCCCAAATAAGGAGTTACACAATTAACGGAAAACGGAGCAGGTCAGAAACTGCCTCCTGCAGCCACCGGCTCGTTTTTACACAGCGGCGGGCAACATGAATGTTTCCTACTGCACAACCTGCACGAGATAGCACAGCTGTTGGCGGCTGTGCAGTAGAAAACAGAAACATCTTGGAATCACACTATCGACCTTATTCCTGGTCTGAGTCTTTTAATTTCACGACCCCAATGGCGCTGCTTCCCTGCCCTTCCCTTCACTCGACCTCACCGACTGCCTGCAGCCATTGCCGGGCGGCAAATGCAGGCCGCCGCATCACTCACCCGCTCCGTCCACTCGCCTCCTCCGCAGCCCGCCAGACGCGCGCGACCAACAGCCTCCGTCCGTCTCCTCGCGCCGTGACCCGAGGAGCCGTTACGACGGCGAGGGGGGGGGGCGGGGCCGAGGTGGGGAGGAGGCGGGGCGGCGGACCATCAATGGAAACCATCAATTGACGACAGAGCTGCTCCGATGTAAGTTCCGCCTTGATCGGTCGCCGTCTAGAGAAGGGTCTCGACCCGAAACGTCACCCATTACTTCAGCATTTTGCGTCTGTCTCACATTCCTTGTGTCTTGCCTTCTAAACCATCCTACCATGTGGCATCTCATCAAAAGCCTTACTCAAATAAAGCCTTGTAAACTGAGCCTTCAACACTTTTCTTAGTTACTCCAGCATTTTGTGTCTGTCTTCGGCGTAAACCAGCATCTGCAGTTCCTTCCTACACAATTGCCACTTGTCATTTGCAAACCTTTTCACACCGATCGCTGGTCCTCAACAACTACAGGAAATCCATTTATCTGTTGAATGATTGCTTGTTTTTTTTTTAAATCGCACATTAAAGAGATGCAGTTCATGTCGTTCCGTCCGTTGCATCTTGTGGACAGACACAAAATGCCGGAGTAACTCAGCGGGTCGGGCAGCATCTCTGGAGAGAAGGAATAGGTGACGTTTCGGGTCGAGACCCTTCTTCAGACTGAGAGTCAGGTGAGAGGGAGATTAAAGATATGGAAGGATGAGGTGTGAAGGGTAAGGGTCTCTCCAGAGATGCTTCCTGGCCCGCTGAGTTACACCAGGATTTTGTGTCTATCTTCGATGTAAACCAGCATCTGCAGTTCCTTCCGATACATTACATCTTATTTGCTGTTTGGCGCCGGGTTAGCCCTGACTTGTCCACACGAGGTGGACAATTCATTTTTGGTCTATGCTGGTCTACGCTTTTGCACCTATTGTATAAAAAAGGTAAGAAATGGAAATATGAAATAGACGATTGAGTCTTTCTTGTCTGCACCCTATTTAATAAGACACAAGACTCTTCTGATGCTGGAATCTGGAGTAGAAATAAACTGTTGAAGGAACTGAGGATCAGACAGCATCTGTGGGGGGAAAGTGATCGACATTTAGGCATGCTGATCTTTTACCTTACCTATCAATTAGAGTTTATTGTTAATGATAGACACAAAATGCTGGAGTAACTCAGCGTGTCAGGCAGCATCTTTAGAGAGAAGGAATGGTGATAGACAATAGACAATAGACAATAGGTGCAGAAGTAGGCCATTCAGCCCTTCGAGCCAGCACCGCCATTCAATGCGATCATAGCTGATCACTCTCAATCAGTACCCCGTTCCTGTCTTCTCCCCATACCCCCTCACTCCGCTATCCTTAAGAGCTCTATCCAGCTCTCTCTTGAAAGCATCCAACGAACTGGCCTCCACTGCCTTCTGAGGCAGAGAATTCCACACCTTCACCACTCTCTGACTGAAAAAGTTCTTCCTCATCTCCGTTCTAAATGGCCTACCCCTTATTCTTAAACTGTGGCCCCTTGTTCTGGACTCCCCCAACATTGGGAACATGTTTCCTGCCTCTAATGTGTCCAATCCCCTAATTATCTTATATGTTTCAATAAGATCCCCCCTCATCCTTCTAAATTCCAGTGTATACAAGCCCAATCGCTCCAGCCTTTCAACATACGACAGTCCCGCCATTCCGGGAATTAACCTAATGAACATACGCTGCACGCCCTCCATAGCAAGAATATCCTTCCTCAAATTTGGAGACCAAAACTGCACACAGTACTCCAGGTGCGGTCTCACCAGGGCCCGGTACAACTGTAGAAGGACCTCTTTGCTCCTATACTCAACTCCTCTTGTTATGAAGGCCAACATTCCATTGGCTTTCTTCACTGCCTGCTGTACCTGCATGCTTCCTTTCATTGACTGATGCACTAGGACACCCAGATCTCGTTGAACTCCCCCTCCTCCTAACTTGACACCATTCAGATAACAATCTGCCTTTCTATTCTTACTTCCAAAGTGAATAACCTCACACTTATCTACATTAAACTGCATCTGCCATGTATTCGCCCACTCACACAATCTGTCCAAGTCACCCTGCAGCCTTATTGCATCTTCCTCACAATTCACACTACCCCCCAGCTTAGTATCATCTGCAAATTTGCTAATGGTACTTTTAATCCCTTCTTCTAAGTCATTAATGTATATCGTAAATAGCTGGGGTCCCAGCACCGAACCTTGCGGTACCCCACTGGTCACTGCCTGCCATTCCGAAAGGGACCCATTTATCCCCACTCTTTGCTTTCTGTCTGTCAACCAATTTTCTATCCATGTCAGTACCCTACCCCCAATACCATGTGCCCTAATTTTGCCCACTAATCTCCTATGTGGGACCTTGTCGAAGGCTTTCTGAAAGTCGAGGTACACCACATCCACTGACTCTCCCCTGTCAATTTTCCTAGTTACATCCTCAAAAAATTCCAGTAGATTTGTCAAGCATGATTTCCCCTTCGTAAATCCATGCTGACTCGGAATGATCCTGTTACTGCTATCCAAATGCTCAGCAATTTCGTCTTTTATAATTGACTCCAGCATCTTCCCCACCACTGATATCAGACTAACTGGTCTATAATTACCCGTTTTCTCTCTCCCTCCTTTCTTAAAAAGTGGGATAACATTTGCTATCCTCCAATCCACAGGAACTGATCCTGAATCTATAGAACATTGAAAAATGATCTCCAATGCTTCCACTATTTCTAGAGCCACCTCCTTAAGTACCCTGGGATGCAGACCATCAGGCCCTGGGGATTTATCAGCCTTCAGTCCCATCAGTCTACCCAAAACCATTTCCTGCCTAATGTGGATTTCAGTTCCTCCATCACCCTAGGTTCTCCGGCCCCTAGAACATTTGGGAGATTGTATGTATCTTCCTCAGTGAAGACAGATCCAAAGTAACGGTTTAACTCGTCTGCCATTTCTTTGTTCCCCATAATAAATTCCCCTGCTTCTATCTTCAAGGGACCCACATTTGCCTTGACTATTTTTTTCCTCTTCACGTACCTAAAAAAACTTTTGCTATCCTCCTTTATATTATTGGCTAGTTTACCCTCGTACCTCATCTTTTCTCCCCGTATTGCCTTTTTAGTTAACTTTTGTTGCTCTTTAAAAGAGTCCCAATCCTCTGTCTTCCCACTCTTCTTTGCTATGTTATACTTCCTCTCCTTAATTTTTATGCTGTCCTTGACTTCCCTTGTCAGCCACAGGTGTCTCTTACTCCCCTTAGAGTCTTTCCGCCTCTTTGGGATAAATTGATCCTGCAACCTCTGCATTATTCCCAGGAATACCTGCCATTGCTGTTCTACCATCTTCCCTGCTAGGGCCTCCTTCCAGTCAATTTTGGCCAGCTCCTGCCTCATGCCTCTGTAATCCCCTTTGCTATACTGTAATACTGACACTTCCGATTTTCCCTTCTGCCTTTCCATTTGCAGAGTAAAACTTATCATGTTGTGATCACTGCCTCCTAATGGCTCTTTTACCTCTAGTCCCCTTATCAGATCAGGATCATTACACAACACTAAATCCAGAATTGCCTTCTCCCTGGTAGGCTCCAGTACAAGCTGTTCTAAGAATCCATCTCGAAGGCACTCTACAAACTCTCTTTCCTGGGGTCCATTTCCAACCTGATTTTCCCAGTCTACCTGGATGTTGAAATCTCCCATAACCACCGTAGCATTACATTTTTGACACGCCAATTTTATCTCCTGATTCAACTTGCACCCTATGTCAAGGCTACTGTTTGGGGGCCTATAGATAACTCCCATTAGGGTCTTTTTACCCTTACAATTTCTCATTTCTATCCATTCTGATTCAACATCTCCTGATTCTATGTCACCCCTTGCAAGGGAATGAATATCATTCCTTACCATCAGAGCAACACCACCCCCTCTGCCCACCTGTCTGTCTTTTCTATACGTTGTGTACCCCTGAATATTCAGTTCCCAGCCCTGGTCCTCTTGTAGCCATGTCTCAGTGATCCCTACAACATCATACTTGCCCATGACTAACTGAGCCTCAAGCTCATCCACTTTATTTTTTATACTACGCGCATTTAAGTACAACACTTTAACTTCTGTATTCACCTCCCCTCTCACATCGGTCACAATTGGCCCTGCCCTTAATTTCTTTTCCCCTCTAGAACTTCTGTTCCCATTCTTCTGAGAGTCTTTTGCAATATCTCCTGTATTCCCTTTTTTTACCTCATCTTCATATTCACAATTTGTCAACCCCTCCCCCCCACTACTTAGTTTAAAGCCACAGGTGTCACATTAGCAAACCTGCCTGCCAGAATGTTTGTCCCCCTGCTGTTAAGATGTAACCCGTCCCTTTTGTACAAGTCACCCCTAGCCCAGAAGAGATCCCAGTGGTCCAGAAATCTAAATCCCTGCTCTCTGCACCAGCCCCTCAGCCATAAATTCATACCCTCTATCTCTCTGTTCCTGGCCTCACCAGCACGAGGTACCGGTAGCAGTCCAGAGATAACCACCTTCGACGTCCTACTTCTCAGTGTTTTTCCCAACTCTCTAAACTCCCGCTGTAGCACCTCCTTCCTCTTCCGCCCGACGTCATTTGTGATGTTTTGGGTCAAGGGAGAGGAAAGGTAAGGTGTGTTGTCATGTACACAAGTCAGGTGAGGTACATCTGTATACTAAAACTCTTGTTTGTTCGCTTGTTCCTGAACTACAGCCTAAATGGTACACGATAGCGCAACAATTTTAGACCCATCTTACTCACTGTTGTCCCGTGGTCTTATGGAAGAAGTTTCATTGAAATTGGTGTTATATTTTTTAAGTATTCACATTTTAAAGTTTAAAAAAACGCACATGCACAGTTGGGGCTCCATTGATCTGGTACTTACGTAAGATGGCTACCGCATCCGCGCATGGGCAGAACAAAAGCCTCCTCACCTGTGCAGTTGGGGCCCGTTGAGCAGGGCTCGACCACATGTCTCTTTTTTAAAATTTATTTAAAAAAAAAAATATTTTATTTAAGTTTTAACAGAACCCATACATTATACATTATACATTTCATAGTAAACAATAGTCACTAACCTATAACTTCGATTATACACGTATTGTTCTGTATTTTCTCCCCTCCCCCCACCCCCCCACCTCCCAGTTAAAAAGAAGGAAAAAGAAAAAGCAGAAGAAAGAAAGAAAGAGAGAAACCTGGAGTCCCGAGGGAGTCACTTCCGAGTAATTTCTTTTTAAATTCTTGTTAGGTAACAAAGCAATCCTGAATTTAAATACTTCCTATTCTTAATCCTAGCTTTGCCATGAATGGGTTCCACACCTTCAAAAAGAAGTCGTATCCATTTCTCAGATTATACGTTGCTTTTTCTAATGGGATACAACTCCGCATTTCTGCATGCCATCTTTCAAATCTTATTTCATTTTGTTCTTTCCAAGTAACCGCAACACATTTTTTTGCTACTGCTAATGATAATTTGAGAAATCTTTCCTGATGTTTATCCAAACTTAGCTTTGGTGTTATTCCTTTTGTATCTCGTAGCAAAAACAACCTTGAATCCATTGGTATGATCTTATTCATCAATTGATCTAAAAACTTTTTTAGGTCTTGCCAAAAAGGAATTACCTTCTGATATGCCCATGTAGAGTGTATAAAAGTGCCCACATCTTGGTTGCATCTAAAACACCTTTCTGATGAGTTTGGTTTAAATTTATTTAATTTTTCCGGGGTTAAATATAGTTGCTGCAAAAAATTATACTGTACTAAGCTATATCTCACATTAATAGTATTTTTCATACTATCTAGACACAGTCTTTCCCAACTTGGTTCATCAATAATAATATTAAGATCTGTTTCCCATCTTTGTCTTGCTTTATGAATTCCTATCTTTGGACTAGATATCTGTAGTAGTTTATACATTGATGATATATTTTTTTTAATTCCCTTGCCCTGAATCAAGGATTCGATTCCTTTAATCTGAAATAGAGACATTGAATTACCTAACTTTTCCCTTAAAAAAGATTATAATTGATAATAGAAAAAAATACTATTCCCTGGAATTTGATATTTATTTCTCAATTGAGAAAATGTCAAAAAGATATTCCCTTCATAGCAATCTCCTATATTTTAATACCCTTCTGTTCCCAGAGTTGTAGTATTTGATTATTCCAAGCAAACGGCAATAATCCATTTTTTACTAATGGAGTTTTAGCTGTTAAAAAAAATCTTTTATCCTTAACTTTAACTGTTTTCAACAATGTATTAATTAAATGTTTTAGCAAAGGTGACTCTTTATCCTTAACTAATATCTTCGCTTCCCATTTATATATAAATTCTTCTGGACAAGACTCTTTTATTTTATCCATTTCAATTTTAACCCATGCTGTTTTTCCACCCTCTTGATAAAAGGATGAAATAAAACTCATTTGCGCTGCCAGGTAGTAATTTTTAAAATTTGGTAATTGCAATCCACCTAATTCAAATTTCCATGTTAATTTTTCCAGAGACACTCTTGGCATTTTACCTTTCCAAAGAAAATTCCTCACAGTTTTGTTCAATTCTTGGAAAAATTTATTTGGCAAAGGTATAGGCAGTGTTGAAAATAAATACTGTATCCTCGGAAAAATATTCATCTTAATACAATTCACTCTCCCTATCAATGTAATTGGAAGATTCATCCATTTCTTCAGGTCCTCATCTATTTTTTTTATTAGTGGTTTATAATTTAATTTATACAAATTATTTAACTTATTATCTACTTTAACTCCTAAAAACTTAATGCCTTCCTTTTGCCATTTAAACTGACTTTCTCTTTTACATTGATCATAATTGCCTTCAGTTTTATCTTTATTAATTTTATATCCTGATACTTTCCCATATTCTTCCAGTCTGAAATATAATTTTCTTAAGGATTCCAATGGTCTAGTAAGACAAATTAAGACATCATCTGCAAATAAAGTAATCTTGTGATCTTCCTGATTAACTTTAAATCCTTTAATATCTAAATCTGATCTTATTAGCTCTGCCAGAGGTTCAATGGCCAATACAAATAAAGCCGGTGACAAGGGACATCCCTGTCTACTAGATCTTTCCAAATTAAATGATTGAGAAGATTGGCCATTTGGCACCACTTTGGCTTTAGGTTGTTTATAAAGAGCTTTTACCCAGTTAATAAAACCATTTCCTAATCGGTACTTCTCTAATACTTTAAATAAAAAATCCCATTCTAACCTGTCAAACGCCTTTTCAGCATCTAAAGCAACAGCTACGCTCAATTCCTTTCTTTTCTGTGCTAAATGTAAAATACTTATAAATCTTGCTACATTATCAGATATTTTCCTTTTTTTGACAAATCCAGTCGACCACATGTCTCTTGAGGGCGGAGAGGGTGCTGCACCAATGCAGGAGTGGTTTGGGCCCAACGGGTCCACTTGGTCTAGTATACAATAAAAATCTTGCATGTAGCAGCATCACAGGCACATCTCCAATAGAGAGAACATAAATTATACATACATTGTATAAGGCAGTGAAAAAAATAAAAATCATGCAAAAAAAGGACATTAGTGCAAAAAACCAAAATTAGAAACCACAATGTGGTCAAACAAGTCAAAATAAGTGGTAGTCCGTGGCATTGTTTACTGGGGTTCAAGCCGGTTCTTGAAACTGGTGGAAACCGGATGAGAAGTAGTTGTTCCTGAACCTGATGGTGTGGGACTTCAGGCTTTTATATCTCCTGCCTGATGATTACAAGGTTGTGTTCTTGCCCCTACACTCTTCAGCATGGTCTTCTCTGCCATGCTGACTGATGCCTTCCGTGACTGCCAGGATGGAATACACATCAGGTACAGGACTGACAGCAGGCTGTTCAACCTCAGGCACCTGCAAGCTTTACAAAGGTGAAGGAGACCATCATCAGAGATTTCTTGTTTGCTGATGACTGCGCCCTTAACGCCAGCACAGAGCAGAAGATGCAGCATGAAATGGACTGCTTCTCACAGGCCTGTGACAACTTTGGTCTCTCCATTAGCACCAAAAAGTCTGAAGTTATGTACCAGCCCGCGCCTGGAAAGCCCTACCAGGAACCACATATCATGGTGAAGGGGCAGAATCTACAGGCAATCGACAGCTTTACCTATCTGGGTAGTACACTCTCACGAGTGGTGAACATTGACGCTGAGGTCAACAACAGGATTGCCAAGGCCAGCGCTGCCTTTGGGCGACTCCGTGAGAATGTTTGGGAGCGGAGAGGACTCAGCCTTACCACCAAGCTGAAGGTCTACCGTGCAGTGATAGACCTTCACCACTGACCACTCTTCTCCATGCCAGTGAGACCTGGACTGCCTACATCAGACATGCCAAATAACTCAATCACTTTCACGAGCTGCCTACGCAGACTCCTTCACATCAGGGGGCAGGACAAAATTCCCGACACAGAGGTCTTGGAACGGGCCGGAATCCCCAGCGTCCACACCCTCCAAATGGAAAGCCCAAGCCAGATGGGCAGGCCATGTCGTTAGAATGCCCGAGAGTCGACTGCCAAAACAGCTTCTGTATGGAGAACTGTGTCAGGGCAAGCGCTCAGTAGGAGGACAGAAGAAACGGTTTAAGGACTGCCTCAAAGTGTCCCTCAAAGACTTGGACATCAACCTCAGCTCTTGCTCTGGACCATCCAACCTGGCGTAGCAAGCTCACCACAGGAGCCCGTGCAGCAGAGGAAAGACGCACTGTAGAGGCCCAGAGGAAATGCACCGCGCGCAAGGCCCGGGCTACCTCCACTTCCACTGCAGCACCCATCCACTTGTGTCCTACGCGTGGGCATGCCTTCCTGGCCCGGATTGGCCTCACCAGTCACTTCCGGACCCACAGTCACCAATCCTCCAACTGAAAGTGAAGTCATGGTCATCTTCGAACCCGAAGGACGAACAACAACAACATCTCCTGCCAGATGATTACAGTGAGACATGGGCATTGATGTCAGAATTGAATGCACTCAGTGACTGAGCCTGTTTGGTTGTCTTGGATACCGAAGCCCAAAGATTTATTGGCCATTGAGTAAAGAAATTACTTTTCATCTTTATCCTTAACTTTGAAACCTTGACCCTTGGTTATAGACATCCCACTTGGGGAATAATATTCCTGCATCTCCCCTGTTGAGCCTCACTTGAATTATGTATATGTCAATAGATTTTGTAGAAACTCTAGAGACCATATATATGCCTGATAAGCATATTTGATCCTCATATGGCAAATCCACCATCTCAGGGATCAACCAAGTGAAATAAACAAATGGCTGGAGTAACTCAGCAGGTCAGGCAGCATCTGTGGAGGCATATGGACAGACAACATTTCAGGTTGGGACCCTTCTTTCGACTGATGGAGTTAGCTGAGAGATAGAGAGATGAGAAGAAGGGCTGAGGCAAGAGTTGGCAAATGACAGAGGCATTCAGGTGAGGAGCTCTGAAAAGACATTTGGACAGATATCTCGTCACGAAGTGTTTATGGCCAAATGCAGGTTAGCCCAGGTTAACACGAACAAGTTGGGCCAAAGGGCCTGCTTCCATGCTGTTAGTCGTAATGCAGGTAGTGCTGCTGCCTTGCAGCTCCAGCAACCAGATTCAATCTGGACCTTCAGTGTTATCTGTGTTGAGTTTGAACTTTCATTTTATGACTACCTGGGATTTCACCGGGTGCTCAGGTTTCCTCCCGCACACCACTAATTCATAAGTTAAATGGTAAATTAACATGAACGTGGGTGGCAGGAGTGCTGAGAGATGTATGAAAATAGCTGATGATGATATATTATTGTCACTTGCACCTAGTTTAGGTGCAATGAAATTCTTTGTTTTTGCATACAATGTACACAAAAGAGTCGCTACAAAGTCTAGGACAAAGTTACAAAGAATCACCACCCACATTAGTCCACATTAGTTCTCGGTGGCACCCCTACGCCGGGCCCCCTTAATTCTCGACAGCCCCCGAACCCTTACACCAGGTCCACCTTCGATCTCAGTGACTACCCCGCCACGCCTGTCCCCCTTTGTTCTCGGCGACGCGGCCTGTCCAACTTGGCCCGACATCGTCTTCGGCCCGATTCCGTTCAAGGCTTCGACCCGACTTGGAGGCTCCGACCCAGTCTTGTCTTCAGCATGACCTAGTCTTCTTCTTCGGCCTGACCTCGAGGCTCCGACCTGACTCGTCCTCAGCCCAACCCGACCTCAGCCAGAGTAGGGTCAGAAGCCGGTGCAATAAACAACTGGGGAGCCATTGAGAGTCAGGGATGTGTCGGCAGGTCCGTCCACTATCTCCGACATCTGTTATAAGGGGATCATTAAAAAAGGGTTTACTGTATTGACTTTGCTAAACAATTAGAAGAGAAGATTGAGAGTATAATTGATTCTCACGTCAGAGCGACATGACTGGAAAGGGCGCTCAGCGCTCAATGCTATCTGTGGCCGCTCAGGGAATTTCAACTGAGCTTTCGTAAATTTTGTCCGGATTATAGGGGTGGGCAGACCATCAGTTGCTGGAAAACCGGTGTTCACATTGTATTTAGAGGTAGCAACATTCATTCTGATCACACTGACCTAATGGGATATTATTACAAGATAGATAATCTTAAATGTTTAATTAATAAAGGGGCGGCACGGTGGAGCAATGAATGGCAGAGTTGCTGTCTTACAACGCTAGACCCAAGTACGGGTGCTTGTCTGTATGGAGTTTGTATTTTCTCACCTGTGTGGGTTTTCTCTGGGATCTCTGGTTTCCTCCCACACTCCAAAAGATGTACAGGTTTGTAGGCTAATTGGCTTGGCTTGGCTTAATTGTAAATTGTCCCGAGTATGTGTAGGATAGTGTTAGTATGCGGGGATTGCTGATCAGCACGGACTTCGTGGGCCGAAGGGCCCGTTTCCACACTGTATCTTTAAACTTAATACATTTAACAGCGTGGATCAAACCCCAGTATTCAGAACTTTCCCTTTTAAAATGTCATTCGGTCATAAGCATTATATCTGCTACATACATGAATATTTCTGTAGAACTGGAAATCATCGGGCACCTAGGATGGCCATTTGGGCCATTTGGGCTGAAGGGCCTTTTTTCCACGCTGTATGCCTCTCATTAAAGTTGAAGATGTGGGAATTGGAAAGTTAAATCCACAGGATTAAGTGCAATTTATGAGAATGCTCTGGGGATAAACTCCCAAGAATTCATCTTTAAACTTTCAGAATTTATCCAAAAATATACATCCATGTGACTTCCGGTTATCATGTGCTATTATTAATACCCAAGGTTTTTCTTGCATTTTTTAAATCGTCTGCTGGGTTACCAGATTTCTTGTTGCTATTGATAACAAATGTGCATTCTGAGAATATTGCAGTCACCATTGCAGTCAGGTAATTTTTAGATATAAGGTTTACGTAATTGTACAACGAAAAGTAATTAGCAAACAGAAACAAAACTGTTGCACTGTGTGGACCATAGAGTTGAAATAGTGCAGAAAACACATTCTTGGAAAAATTATCTTTATTCCTTTTTGGAGATATTTACAGGTTTACCCTTAACATCCCAATAAATCAAGAGTAATGAGGAATATATCTGCTTTAAAAAATAAAACACCAAAGCTTTATTTCCATCTCACATTTTGAGTCACATTAAATTAGTTTTTATAAAATGCACATTGGAATTCTGTATTATGCATGATATACAGGATTGTGCAAAACATTCATTCCCGTCACTAACTTTAAATATAAATTTTGTTATACAGTGCATTAAGATTTTTAAGTCTTTCAATTTTAAAGTAATAATATCCATTTTGCAGGCCTGCATTCATAATAAAATATTGCAAAATTATTTTGAGGCCACATTTAGGTAGATCTCCTGAGCTGGCAACCACTTCCTTTTGTTAAGTCAAATTCATTTTAAAGGCCACCATCTTCATTAAAAGAAACAACTTATTTTTCATTTTGTTCATAGCAAAATTATATGATCATTTCAATTGCATTGAGATTATTTTAGCACTTGCTTGTACAACTCTTCTGTATTTTCTACCTATGGTAACAACGTCCTTTTACAACTATTGAAAATAATCTAATTGAGGCCCAACATGATGGCAGTAAGGCACAACAAACAATGGGTATAAATTTGTACTCTAAAATAGCAGGATCTCATTAGGTACACTTAATACCTTACAAATCCACACGATATTTGGAGGTTCCTACATCATGTGTCTCTGGCTCATGTTATACGAGTCTGGAGCAATAAAGGTGATTCAGAAATCTCACATATCAAGAAAAAATTTGTAAAGTATACAATAATTTACAAGAAAGCACTATTTAGCCTTTTCTGCCATCTGGGTTCATTGCGGTTTATCAGAGTACCCATAAGTGTATGCATGAGGTTAACTCACTCAGTACATACCTGAACATGGACCTTTCCTAAATTCATCGAATTGTATATTCAAAAATTTTAAATATTTACATAAAGTAACATGCTCATTAATTGTATTCCACTTTGAACCTCATTACTCACAGATGACCAATTTGATTCACCCCTTCAAATGTATTTACAGATATTGTGTTACCAGCACATTACATTTAGAACAATGAATATTTAGTCGTTAGCTCTTTGAATCTATCTGGGTACCATAATTCAATATGTTTATTTGAATTCCTTTTTTTTCACGCCATCTCTTCATAATTTAAGTTTCAAGACTTAATCTCGGTACTTTCCTTAGAAAATAAATAATTCCTGGACGTAACAATGAAATTGGTGTCCAGATAGATGAATTATATGATTAAAACATTGAGATTCTTGTTTGAATGAAGTGAAACATCAGTTGTGTTTTTGCATTTTTGCTAATCAACAACATTAAAACAGTACCTTAAGACTTTATTTCAGGATAACTTTTTCAAACATTGATTTAAATGCAAAACAAAACTGCATAAGCTGGAAATTTGAAATCAAAACAGAAAATGCTGAAATATCCAGCAAGTTGGGTAGCATCTATGAAACAAACATTTGAAACGTTTTATGGCATGGTACATGGAGATCTGATGTTATGGTACTTTATAAAGAAGAGTACGATGCAACATCCTGTTGTATATATTGTTGACTTGAAACTGTGTCCCTTTAACCACATAGTTTATTTGTTAAATATACACACTTTCTTGAAAATCAGAGATTTAATTTTATTTGGTGAGATAACTGTGTTGATTTGAAAAATATTTTCTATTTTTGTACATATAGGAGAAACATTCACCATTTTGGTACTTTTATTCTTTGTTTTTTTTTCCTCAAGTTACTTTGCCTCTGGACTGAAGTGTGACATTGGCAGGATATGAGAAAGTGTAGACACTGGTAGAATTAATCAAAGTCAGTCAGAAAATAAGACAAAGCTCAAGCATGTTCCCTAATGATTTGGCAGAATGGTTTTAGTTACATTTAAAAAGTAATTGCTATTTAGCAAATGGAGTATTTTGTCAACTAGATTGTTCAGAAATGGGCATCTAATGTGAGCCCAATCACTTCACCTAGACGGTCCGTTTCAAGAACCACTATGGCTCGTTTGGATTCCTTCCTCTATTTTATTTGCTAAGGTCTTTTTTTGTTTAATGGGCCATAAACATTGTGATTCTTGTGTTAGTAATGGTTTGATGTTGATTTAAAAGTCTGAATTATATCAGGCGATCAGCTTTCACCCTTTTTCATAAAAATTGGTTGCACAAGATTTTTCAAACAAAAAATGGCCCAGAATGAATTTGTCTGTGAGCTGCGAGAGAGAGAAATATAAAACAGGTACGACATTGCAGTATGCAACATTACATTCTTACAAAGATATTTGTATACCTTTAGGCAATGATATTAGAATACCATTGTGACTGATGTTCACAATGGAAGATAAATGATTTGGTTCTTTTACTGTTTGTCTGCCTATACAAGGCATTATTCTCAGTCAGAAATAAAACTGAGATAACCCATTGACGAATTTACAACCTCCATCTGATCTAATTAGTCATCTCAAAATTCTGCTTACTTTTAACGAGTTATGTGATTTTATCTTTAGTCTTGATCAAAATATAGTATACAAAACAAATCACTTTGTTATGAAAGAAAATTGCTTTATACCAAGTACTGAAATGTATGTTCCATTCTGCACCGTCATATAATGTCGCTTTTACTGTTTTTCAGGTTAGAGGGAAAATGTTTTGTTCAGGGAGAAAATATTAAAATAATTCAAATTGGCAAAACTAGTTATTCAAATACTGGATATTCAACTAAATGGAGAACTGTCGGGCTCAGCAGATCCTCTGCAATTCAGCAGCTCAAACAGAAATTATGCAACATAGTTTCACCAATGAATCATCCAGATAAAGGTTAAAATCTCTGGCATTTACCCTTATACAAATTGTATTATTTAAAGTTAAATAGAAGTTGGCCGATAGCATAGATTGTACCATCTCCAAATTATGACATTCTCATTTGTTCTTTATGGCAAAGACGATCAATAGTGTGTGCATACCTCAAACACTAATACCAACTGCAACATATTTTTCATTCTAGTTCCTTGTTTATGATTCATCTGATGGACAGGTGTCCTAGTCTTAAAGTTTTGGTATTCCAGTGGAAACAAGACTCAAAATTTCAGTTTGAAAATTAGTAATCAATAATATGTAATCTTGAGGCAGTGAGAGATGTGAAGCATCAGTATACTTTGTCATAAGTGTACTTTGTAATAAGTGATGAATCGTTTATGGATCCATTTCTTGAATTCACAAGTGTTAGTTGTCATTTTCTGGAGAGCAACTGACTGAAGATTAAACACCCACTCCTTCCCAAGAAAAAGAATGAGAATTCAAAGAGACAGATGTTTAATGTCATACTCCAAAGTGAAGATTAAAGTAACTATTTAGAGACTCCCAGTTTCCCCCTTGCCACCTAATTGTATGTGATAAGAAAAAGTGATGAAGTAGAAAATATTTTTATAGATATTCGCCTCTAAGTAAATCTGATGGATCATAGTGTGTTAGAAGGAACTGCAGATGCTGGTTTAAGTCTGAAGAAGGGTCTCAACCAGAAGCGTCACCCGTTCCTTCTCTCCAGAGATGCTGCCTCTCCGAGTTACTCCAGCATCTATCTGATGGATCATAGGCCATGTTTTCTCGGTTTTAATGGTATGGCTTGAGCAAGAGAAATCGAACACTACAACAGAGAGAAGTACATCCAATTACAAATTAGCTGAAGCAGAGGAACTAAGACATAAAGTAGAATATGGCCAAGATGATCCTTTAGAATAATGGTAACATTGTTCCTGCTTATTTGACATGAAAGTGGGTGCATAATCAAGCTTGTCCATCTTTGCAGGTAATTCAGATTTCATGGGGTTGTAAGCAACAGGGAACAGATAGATAAAATACAGAAGGGAAAGGTAAAAGACCTTTGACAGCAGAGGGATCTGGTGTCCAAGACCATAACTCCCTGAAAGTAGCAACACAAAAGATAGAGTGGTAAAGTAGTATATGTAGGAAGGAACTGCAGATGCTGGTTTAAACCGATAGACACAAAATGCTGGAGTATCTCAGCAGGACAGGCAGCATCTCTGGAGAGAAGAAATGGGTGACGTTTCAGGTCAGGACCCTTCTAAAGACTAGTCAGGGGAAAGGGAAACGAGAGAGATATAGAACAAAGGAATGAAAGATATGCAAAAGAGTAATGATGATAAAGGAAACTGGCCATTGTTAACTGTTTGCTTGGTGAGAGTGGGAACCTGGTGCGACTTGGATGGGGGAGGAATAGAGAGAAAGGGAGTGCAGGGGTTACTTGAAGTTAGAGAAATCAATATTCATACCACTGGGTTGTAAGTTGCTCAGGCAAAATAGGAGATGCTGTTCCTCTAATTTGCAATTAGCCTCACTCTTGCCTTTATTGCTTGCCTTCATTGATAGGGGCATTGAGGCAGGAAGAAATGTTGCAGCTTTATTTTTCTTTTGTTAGACTCGCATATGGAGTACAACATGTGGTTTGGTTGTCCCACTATAGGAGGAATAAGGATGCTTTAGAGTGCACGCAGAAGAGGTTTACAAGAAAGCTGCCTTGATTAGAGGGTATGTTCTGTAAGGGGAGCTTGGGAAAAAACTTGTATTGTTTTCTCTGGAGCATCGGAGGTTGAGGAAGGACGGTTGAGAATGCGATTTTGAAGAGCCACACATGGAATACTGTGTATAGTTGCAGTCTCCATATTTAAGGAAGGATATACTTGCATTAGGGTCAATTCAGGCAATGTTCACTAGATTTATTCCTCTGACGAAAGCTCAGAGGTTGTGCAGATTGGATCAATATTCATTGGAGTTAAGATGTATGAGGTGTTCTGATTGAATCCCAAGATTCTAAGAGGATTTGCAAGTGAATGCTGTGAAGACATTTCCTGTAGTGAGGTTGCTGAGTTTCAGAATAAAGGTTCACTTATTGAGACAATGAGAAGGAATTTCTTCTCTCAGAGATTCATCCAATTTTGGAATTCTTCTCGCCAGAGAGCTATGGGGATGGGGCTTTTGAATGTATTCAAGGTGGAATTTGATGGATATTTGACAAAGAGCACAATGTGGAGAGAATGGGAAAGTGACGGTGAGTGGATCAACCATGATCTTTCTGAATGATGGAGCCGGCATGAGAGGCCAATTAGCCTAGCCTTGCATCTGTTTCTGATGCTCATATTTAAAGTCCTGATCCGTGTTGTGTTTAAATGGTCCTATTCTAAACCTCAGAAGTTTTACAGATCTAATCCGAAAAATGCACAATTTCTGCAGCCATTTTTTTAAAGACTAAGGATTAAGCTTTCAGGTCCTGTATATTAGTCAGATTTCAATCCATTAATTTTTTGCTACCTATTGTTAAAATGTTGTTTAAGGTCATCCTCTCACCTGTATAATTATTCTTCTGGAATGAGATCTGTGTTTTCTGCCTTGAAAATGCGTACAAAGTACTTGTTCAATATCTAATTCCCCATTGTAATTTCTCTTTATGTTGCGTAGCAAGGACCCATGACTACTTTTGTTAAACTCTTCCTATTTATGATCCTGTAGACATTTTCACAATTTATTTTTAAGTAACTAAAAGACAAATGCTGGAGTAACCTTTCTCGTTCCATTGATCCTGCATGATCTGCTGAGATTTTTCTTCCAGGATTTTCTGTATTTAGAAATAAACTCTTGTCCATAGCAGAAATATCTAAAACTAGAGGGCATAGGATTAAGATGAGGATAAAGGGGATCGGAAGAAGAATTTTGTTCAACCAGAGGGAATCTGGAATGCAGTCTGAGGAGGTGGTGGAGGCAGTTACTGTCACCACAGATGAGTACTTGATCGCCAAGGCATATAAAGCTATGGACCATGTGCTGGTAAATGAGATTAGTTTAGATCTCATTTGATGAAACTTGATGGACTGTAGAATCTCTTTCTACACTGTAGAATCTCTTTCTACACTGTAGAATCTCTTTCTACACTGTAAGACTCAATGAAATAAGGACCCAATGCTGAAATAATTTTGAAGTGCCCTTTTGCTGCCTTGATTGAGTTGTCTAACTCATGGGATTCAGGAGAGAGAACAGGGACTATCTTGGTCCTTTTGGCTCAGTCCCCTTGATAACCTCCAGTAGTACATGTATCTTATCCATGTCATTTTTAACACTTTTTTTCCTGAATGCATCGATTCATTACCACATTTAACATAATTTATTTTTCAGTTTCATCTAAGTGGCCAGGGGACCCAAGAATATTATGCCAAACCAGCCCTTTTTTCAGCATTCGCTGAAGAGAATTCACTTAGTTTCTACTATCAGCTAAAATGTCTCAATGTATCTTTCGCTGTAATATACCTGTTGAAATGGCAAACACAGCAGAATGGAATTATCAGGGAGAGCACTATTTACAATTTTCGGTAGTTTTTTCTACTGCTAATATTTACCTGCAAGTGTTTAAAAAATAACCTGCATTTACATTACACTTTAGATCAGATTGAAAATCGTCAGGATGTATTTTCAGCAGTATAGCCTTTTTAAGTACTAAAAAGAAATCTTGCAGCAGTCTCCTTTTGCTGCTCAGCCCCTGTTTAAATTCAATGCAACCAGTCTCAACTCGACTCATCTTTGAGACAGAACAGGTCCACCTTATTCCATTTTATATTAAGTGATATTCAGACTGGTCACACAATATGTAGCTGCAGACAATGGAAAATTATCACCATGGTGCAAGTTAGAAGATTTTCCGAGCTTGCAAGCAAGGTGTATTCTTTGAGCAGAATGTGAAATCCAGAGCCTTCAGTCGGGATTATATTTGATAAAGGAATGCTTCACAAAGGCAGAGTTGAGAAGTGTTTCATTTTGCTATAATAATTATTCAGCCCAAGAAATAAGCAAGCTCTTAAAAAAATAAATGTAAATAATTTCACCTCTGAGAAGATAGTAATAGGATTTTCACACCAATAGGTGATGTTCCAGTCCAGAACTCTAAAATGTTATCTTATCTACAGCATATAAGATACTAGATTTTAACTCCTGGCTGGGCAGTTGACTGCTAAATTGGGCCTTCCAGGGACACCATGGTTAAATCTCTGACAGGGTAATGAAGTTACTTTGGCACCTTTAAAGCTGCCAATCCAATAACATACAAGTTTGGGATATAGAGATTCAGTCATTAAAGTGGAAAGCATGGGATACAACAACCCACATTGTGTGCATGGAATATCTCCTGGCTCTCCAAAAATATTATTTTATATTTAGAAAATAACTACTAATTCTGTCCCATCAGATTTTATTGAGGCTAGCATCTTCAGCGAATACCATGCCCAGCTAAAATCCTATCAGGATTCTGTATAAATTGCATTTGTGATAAAGGGGAAATAAATTCTAACTCAATGATTACAATTAACCCATTTAAAGAAGTTGAGATGTTATATGGGTAGGTGGGAATTGAACCTGAAGTCATTCAGATGGAAATGGGGCAAATGTGAAATATTCCAATTGGGAAATTCCACACCCAAAAACATGGCAGAAAGCTAGAATTGGACAGAGCAAATGAACAAGGCAATCAAATAGTAAAAAAATAATTTAGCCTTTGAAAGAAAAATGTCACAACATCCATGTTATTGCCCCTAATTCATTAGTATGAACCTAAAATGTAACCTGTATGTACATGCATCACATAAAGTTATAGATTTTTCAGGCAAATTAATTGAAACTATCAGCACAAGATGGCAAATTCATTTCCTGGAAATATACAAAAAATACGAGCTTTCATTTTTGCTGAAATAGTGTCATAATCATCCCAGGTTTAGCAGTCATTGGTGCTTACTACAGCTATCTTCCAAATGAATGAAGCAGTGAACTTGGGTTGGAATGGATCAAACAGCCCACATCTGTAAGAATTAATTTTCCAGGTTAATTTCCATTAGGTTATTCTACTTGTTTGTTGGGACACCATCTTTATAAACTGACACCCCAATGCAGCAGTTCCAATAATATCCAATAATGCTGTATTCTACCATCTTTCTTTTTCATTGATTTCTGCCTGGACTATTTCATTGGCATGTTCTGACATGCAAGTGCCATTCAAATCATTTAATTTATTATCGGCTAGCTCTTCTTGTTTCCCACAAAGTTTCAGAGCTCTGGATATGAAGACATCGAAATCAAATTGGGAGCCTCCTCCACTTATTTCTGAAGATGCCAGAGTGCGCGGCGATGCTGGCTGACTCCTTTCCTGAATGTTTGGCAACGAGCTGGAGCAATCAATTTTTAAAGGACTGCCATTCTTATAATCTGAGACTTTCAAAAGGAGGTCTGATTTCCCTTCATCCAGTGAAACAGCCACACATGAGGCCGTTGCTGTTCTTTTCCTGTGAGATAAATCCAGAATGAGTTTGGGTTCGGAGTAATGATGGGGCTTGTTATCCCTCCACAATAGTCTATCCAGGTAAGAGGGCGATCCGATTTTATAATCGCACGATCGTCCATAGTCCATTTCACACATTCGATCCATTGACGTGTGAGACTGCTCCAGGAGTCTCTCAGAGCTACTCTGTGAATATTTACGTGGGTCGATCTGCACATCTTCTGCTACAGCTTTGGACATAGCTCGTGGATCTCGCTGCACTTCATCCATGTCTCCATATTTGTCCCGGAGCCATTCCAAGTCAGAAGAGAAGCTATCTTGATATCTGCAATACAAATGTTAATTGTGATTATTTTAAAGAGAAGCAGTAAAAATCAGTCTGAAGAAGGGTTCCGACCTGAAACGTTACCCATCCTTTTTCTCCAGAGATGCTGCCTGACCCGCTGAGTTACCTCAGTGCTTTTTGTCTATCTTTAGCAGCAGAGGTAATATCCTTGTATTGATTCAAAATTCTGCAATATCTTACAATGGGAGATGTAATTTTTGCTATTTATTGGGAAAGCTTCCAGGTCCAGTTTTCACTTTAATTGGATATCCCCCTCATCAAATAATGAAACAGAATTTTCTATGTTTCCATCAAAATTCCTGAGAATTATAAGGAATTGGATAGCAGAACTATTTGTATCTGTTATGGTTTAAGAAAGTACCTAGACTTTGTTTGTACCTCCCACCATCAGTTGGTTGTGAGAAGAATTTTAGAGTTGAAAACAGTCATTTATATTTACATAGGACCTTTATCATATCAAAATGCCTCAAGGTACTTGAGACATAAATAAAATGTTACATATAGAATATATGTTGCAATAATACCACTCGAGTATTATGAAAATATAATAGGTGCAGATGCTGGAAATCTGCTGGAACCACTAATTAGGACAGGTGATATCTGTGGAAAGAGACAGGGAGTTATTGTTGCCGGTCCAAGACTTTTCAAAAGAACTGGGAAGCAGAGAATACAAGTTGCTTTAGCTTTCTATCCCACTCCTAATCAGACCCATGTGTCTCTGGCCTCCTGCACTATTGCAACAAGGCTTAAAATAAGCTTGAGCAGCATCATGTCATCTTCTTTCTGGGCATGTGGCAGATTTTCAAACTCAATATCCAGCTCTGGGTAACTCACACTGCCTTTCAGTCTTTATCAGTACACACCATTTCTGTCAGCCATCCATCGGTGATTTGGACTCCCTTTTTCGCCCTTCATAAGTATATTATGTTTACAGGGCAAGTCCCACATTACACAGGCTAAAGATATATAAATAAAATTTAACGCATTTGACTTCACCTATCAGAAATAATTTTGTTGTTCTACCCAACTCTCCCATCTTCTCTTCTACTGATGTTTTTGGCATGGATCATGGAGCTTCAACATTAACTCTGTTTCTCTTTCCACATATGCTGCCTGGCCTGCTGAGTGTTTCCAGCACTTTCTGCTTTTACTCTGTGCTCCATGGTGGACCCATGGAATGATTGCAGCCTGGAAGGACACTATTTAGTCTATCAATATCATACCAGCTTTACAAAAGAGTAATCTATCTTGTCCCACTACCTGCCCTCTCCCCAAAGTCTTGAAATTCTTTCCTTCACCAATTTCAATTTTTATATGAAAATTACTTGTCCAATATTAAACAATCTTTCACTACTACTGGCCATTGGTGTGTATGTAGATATGGCAGTGCATTTTATGTAGTTGTGTGTGGTTGTGAAGGGCATCTGTACCTTAGTCAAGCTTTGTTCTCATTCATAACTTTTCCTTTTGCTAGGATTACTGCACATGAGTGAGTTTTTCTTCTTTGTCCTTCCCCAGTGTCTAAAGTAACTTATCATTGCTTTCTGCTATGTTAAGTTAACTTGTCGTAGACCATACATTAAACTTGGTGTATTGACCTCACCTGCGTCCAACAGTTTGTCCATCAAAAAAAAACCCTCACCTATGTTCATCCTCACCGGCTCTGTCCAGCTCCTGGTCTTATCCAGCTTTCTTTCCTGCCCCCCACAATCAGTCTGAAGAAGGGTCCCGACCCGAAACGTCACCTATCCATGTTATTCAAGAGATGCTGCCTGAACTGAGTTACAACAGCATTTTGTGTCTCTCTTTGCTATAAACCAGCATCTGCAGTTCCTTGTTATTGCATTTAAGCAGGGTCAGCATTAAAGCAGGCAGGGCAACAGAAATAACCTGCTATTCATTTTTTGCCCTCTAAAAGTCTCATCATCCACTTGCATGTACAAAACAACGTAAATAAGAATCTTAGCAGGCACTTCAGTTCAAATTAGCAACCTCAAATCATGGTTCTGAGAAGAGTCACTGCCCTGAAATGTTCATAAGTTATCGGAACAGAATTGGACCATTCGGCCCATCAAGTCTTCTCCACCATTCATTCATGGCTGATCTATCTTTCCCTATCAACTTCATTCTCCTGCCTTCTTCCCATAACCCCTGACACCCTTATTAATCAAGAATCTGTCAATCTCTGCTGTAAAAATATCCATTGACTTGGCCTCCACAGCTGCTTGTGTTACTCCGGTTTCTCTATCCATAGATGCTGACTGACGTGAGTATTTCCAGCATTCTCTGCTTTAATTCGTTAGGATTGTAAGTCATTGGGGAACTTCCTTTTGGATTTTCAAATTTGCTACATCTTCCCTACAAAAAATACACAGGCCGAGTCATACAGAGTGGAAATAGGCCCTTTGACCAACTTGCCCATGTCAACATGGACCCATACCCCATCTACACTAGGCCCAATACCTCCATTTTGCCCATATCCCTTTATCCATGTACCTCTCCAAATGTCTTTTAAATGTTGTGATATTACCTGCCTCAACTACCTCCTCTGGCAGTTCCTTCCATATGCGTACCACCTTTTGTATAAAATAATTGTCCCTTAGGTTCCTATTAAATCATCCCCCCCCCCCCCCCACCTTAAATCTATGTCCTCTGGTTCTTGATTCATCTACTCTGGGTAAAATATTCTGTTCATTTCCTCTCATGATCTTATACACTTCTATAAGATTACCTCTCATCATCCTGCGCTCCAAGGATGAAGTCTCTGCCTTCTCAACCTCTCCCTCTAGCTCAGGTCCTCAAGTCCTGACCACATCCTCATAAATCTTCTCTGAACCCTTTCCAGCTTAACAACATTAACAACATATTTCCTATAACAGGGTGGCCAAAACTGAACACAAAACTCCAAATGTGGCCTCACCAAAATTCTATACAACTGTAACATAACCTCCCAAATTCTATACTCAATACTCTGATGAATGAAGGCTAATGTACCAAAAGCCTTCTTGACCATCCGATCTACCTGTGATTCCATTGGTTGAATATCTGGACAATTAATCCTGATAAGTTGTTACTCAGTTATTTGTAACTATGTCCTCTGCACTAAAGATCACATATTAGGAGGAAATGGATATCTGATTTCTGAAAGGATCAAGGGAGGAGATGGATCTTATGTACAAGATAAATTAATGAGCTCACAAGAAAAAAAAGTACAAAAAAGCAAAAGAATGGTATGAATTCAGTGGCAGTGGCCTGATGTGTCAGGAAAATTAGCTATAGAGGTCATGGCTTCAGTCATCTGAATTAATGATACAAAACAGTTTGTGAGTTTCTTGAATTTTGGGCAGAAAAAGGAATGGATTAAAGTTTGTGAAGATGATTTGCAGAATAGTAATAAAGCTTGATATTATTTTTGTATTCGACGTTGTGTTACTGTGGCAGAGAAGTCATGATCAAAGATCCTGGGTGTATAAATAGTGTTTGATCTTTCCCCAGGGCAGCACAATGGTGCTGCGGTAGAGTTGCTGCCTCACTGCGCCAGGGACCTGGGTTTGATCCTAATTACAGGTGCTGTCAATACACAGTTTGTACGTTCTCCTTGTGACCACATGGATTTTACCCAGGTGCTCGGGTTTGCTACCACATTCCAAAGACCTGCAGGTTTGTAGGTTAATTGGCTTCTGTAAATTGCTCTTAGTATGTAGAATGAAAAAGTGGGATAACATAGAACTAGCATATGAATGGGTGATAGTTGGTTGGCCCGGACTCAGTGAGCCGAAGGGCTTCTTTCCACACTGTACCTCTAAACTAAACTAAGCTAATCTACCCCGAAGGATGCTGTGTTGCATCATTTACTTTTGTATGAATAGCAAGATGATGAGGCACACAGTTCATTTTTGTCCTGAGAATAAATTGAGAGCTTGTATCCATCATTGGTCCAGCTAGCTGATTAGTAATTTCTCCTCTGTTGATTTAATGTGCAACACTTTCCCATTGGGAAAAGATGGTCTCCCAAGGCCAGTTGTGTTGGCAAAGGCAAAGAGATTGATAATGTACCATAGAGCGGAAATTAAGTAAAAATGTTTATCATAGCAGATTTAAAACAAAAAAGAAATATTTGTAAAAGATAGTACCAAAGAAGATGGAATGACTATTTCCTGGAATGACTATTTCCTGGAAACTATGGCCAGATGTTAACATGTTGCCTGAGAAAGCTTGCACTGCAGCTGATACTTCAGATGTGAAAATGTGGCTCTCTCAATTTTATTTTGCTCAGGATATTACAGTTATTGTTTCTGCAATTGTGCATTGTGTTTACATCCCCTGTGAGATTGTTGACATATAGTATATATATGTATTGAGGTGTTTATAAATATTTAATCCCGTTCTTTTATATCTTAAAAAAACAGATACTGCACCACAGGCAGTCACAATTACTAAGAAACGATTGTGCTTTGCTGCATAAAAACATTGATCTTTTGAGATAACGTGGCAACATTGTCATTCAAATGTGATTTCAGTGAAGACAACTATAATGCATTCCACTAACAGCTGGGCAAAACGATTACAATGCTGCATTTTTTCCGGAGTTGGTCTCAACACAGTAAATATAGTAAAAAATCTAATCTCCCTTTCAAAATAAAAATCCTCTGTCTGAAAAGTTTGAATGTGTGGCAGTAAGGCATTTGACAAGGTTCCACATGGAAGGTTGATTAAGAAGGTTAAATCGTTGGGTATTAATAGTGAGGTTGCAAGATGGATTCAACAATGGCTGAATGGGAGATACCAGAGGGTAATGGTTGACAATTGTATGTCAGGTTGGAGGCCAGTGTCTAGTGGAGTGCCCCAAGGATCTGTGTTGGGTCCACTGTTGTTTGTCATTTACATTAATGATCTGGATGATGGTGTGGCAAATTGGATTAGTAAATATGCAGATGATACTAAGATAGGTGGAGTAGTTGATAGTGAGGTAGATTTTCAAAGTCTACAGAGAGACTTGGGCCTTTTGGAAGGGTGGGCTGAAAGATGGCAGATGGAGTTTAATGCTGATAAGTGTGAGGTGCTGCATTTTGGTAGGACAAATCAAAATAGGACGTACAGGGTAAATGGTAGGGAATTGAGGAATGCAGTGGAACAGAGGGATCTGGGAATAACTGTGCATTGTTCCCTGAAGGTGGAATCTCATGTGGATAGGGTGGTGAAGAAGGCGTTTGGTATGCTTGCCTTTATAAATCAGAGCATCGAGTATAGAAGTTGGGATGTAATGTTGAAATTGTACAGGGCATTGGTGAGGCCGAATCTGGAGTATGGTGTGCAGTTCTGGTCGCCAAATTATAGGAAGGATGTCGACAAAATGGAGAGGGTACAGAGGAGATTCACTAGAATGTTGCCTGGGTTTCAGCACTTAGGCTACAGAGAGAGGTTGAATAGGTTGGGTCTTTATTCTTTGGAGCGTAGAAGGTTGAGGGGGGACTTGATAGAGGTTTTTAAAATTTTGAGAGGGACGGACAGAGTTGACGTGGGTAGGCTTTTCCCTTTGAGAGTGGGGAAGATTCCAACAAGGGGACATAGCTTCAGAATTGAGGGACAAAGGTTTAGGGGTAACATGAGAGGGAACTTCTTTACTCAGAGGGTTGTGGCTGTATGGAATGGGCTTCCGGTGGAAGTGGTGGAGGCTGGCTCGATTTTATTATTTAAGAGTAAATTGGATAGGTATATGGATAGGAGGGGATTGGAGGGTTATGGTCTGAGTGCAGGTAGATGAGACTAGGTCAGGGAGAATGGTCGGCGTGGACTGGTAGGGCCGGACAGGCCTGTTTCCATGCTGTAGTTGTTATATGTTATATGTTTGTTATATGTGTGAAACTGACTCAACTTTTTAATCAAGCCTTTTTCATCAAACACTTTTTTCCTCCCTTGTTCCTCACTTGTCAAGCTTATTTTGCAGGTGCTAATTAGCTTCGCAAATAAGTCAGTGAAGTAGTGCCTGGGCATGAACTTGTCTTCATCCAATGTCCCTATATGATGTTTACAACCGGAATCCTAAGTTGCAATTGGTGTCAGGAATTTTACTTATTTATTTATATTTTCTTTTGCTTGATTCAAAGCACATTAACTTTATTTAAACTAGCAACTCAGCATAGGTTGGAAGTTGAATCTGAGTTTTATGATTCCCAGGATCCACCCCTCACCAAGGTTTACCCCACTACGCCAATGGAATGTATTTTAATAGCATTACTCCCCCAGCCAGCAAATACCTTCCGAGCTTCCCATCCCCTGTTTCACTTCCTTCTGGTTTGCCTTTGTCTGTGGATCACCCAGCCCTAATTGCCAATTCTTTAAAGACCAAGAATCGCTTATGAAGAGAGTTAAGGATGAAAACACATGTCCCATCTTTCAACAATAATGTATCTGTTATAAGAAACAATAAATTCTTAAGAAGACTCTTTATCAGGGTCATTTCACATAATTCACATCAAGCGATATACCTCTCCCAGTTAGACATCTGGCTCTGACTCGCTTCCATCAGCAGGATGTCATCTATCTCGTCTTCGATTCTGAAAGGATGCTGAGATACTGGTTCATCTTGTGGGCAGGAGTAAGGGCTCATAAAGAGATGCGCTAGGCCTTCTTCAGCAGTTAATCGATCCATAGAGTTAAATGTCAAGATCCTTTCCAGGAAATCGATGGCTGTTTGAAGCAGATAATATCAGTTACTTTTGCAAACATTGTATTTCGTTGTACCAACACAATTCTCTCCTGTAGCTGCTGCATTGATAAAAATGACAAACAGGACTTGTTTGAACCATGTGCATGCAATTGATCTTTGCTCAGTACTTGAATATACTTTGGTTAGGTAAAAAAGCTTGAAGTAATGATTTTGTTCCTCAGTAGAAAAGCTCTGCCATGAATTCTGTATGCTTTATTTTGATACATGGATGCTTATACTGTACACACATTACTTTTTGCAAAAACAGTAAACAAAGGAAATATGTCAATATTTTAATCAATACCCATCAATATGTCACATTTATAAATAAGCTTTTTTTGCATTCAGGACAACCAAAAAACTAGTTCTGAATTGTAGTCACTGTCATTGTGCAACAAAAGTGGTAATCATATTGCTCACAGCAATTTTCTACTAACAGTAGTGAGATGTTGATCAACCACCTGGTTGTAATTGAGGCTGAGGTACAGGATTCCTGGGCTCGCCAAGTATGATGGGACCTTTTTCACTCACCTCAGCAGGAAGGCAAAGAATCAATTTAACCTCATTGCCTCCAACAAATTAGCAGGTGTGAGAGATTCGATAGCAAAAACTGAAAATTCTAGAAATACCCAGCAGATCAGGCCGGGTCTGTAGTATGATGGCTGTGGAGCCTTTAGTAATTCAGAACAGAAATCAGTAGATAAGGGAATCATAGGATTCCTTAAGTATAGGGATATAGTATTGAGGTAGATTAACCATGATCTTGATGGGCAGGCTTGAGGGGCCAAATGACCTACTCCTGCTCCCACTTTTTATGTTCTTCAAAACATGCACCATTATGAACTGTTAATTTATCACCATTCCTTCACAATTGCTAGGTCAAAATCCTGGAAAACAGTACCTAACAAAAACTGGAGCAGTACCTTCAGCACATGGTTCTCAGCAGTTTCAGAAGGCAGCTCATCGTCATTTCTTCAAGGCAATTAGGAATGAGCAGTAAACACTGGCCTTGTCAGAGATAATCATGTTCCATGGATGAATTAATTTGTTTTAAAAATGGTATTTATTAGTCTGCATGCAAACTGTCTCTTCATGGCACTGCAAGATGATATATTCCTTGGGAGTCTCTGCCTGCTTTTAGTAATTACCTCTTTGCTAATCAAGTTTTTGGACAAATCCCAAATTGCACTGCTACTGAGATGATATCTGGCAATCTTTGTCTACACTTGTTTAAAGGTAGCAAATGCCTCAGATAGACAAGGAGAGCAGTAAAAGAAAACAAAAGGAACCTGATACAAATTCATTAGTACAAAACTGAAAGTGAGCATTGCAGTCTGTTCTGTGTTCACATTATCTACAGTAATGTTAGAGCGGGGATTTTTAACTGTTGTTTGCCCATTTCTCAATTGAGGAAATCAAACGAAAGAAAAAAACCCATTGATTTTCATACATTTTAAATTGCTCTACTTCTTAATATTCACCATGTGAACAGCAAGTCCAAATGTGTAGATTTTTTTTAGGATATGTACGTTGTTAAGAAATAAGTAGAAACAGCTGTCGGCCATTCGGCCCCTTATGTCTGCTTCCCCATTCAATAAAATTGTGGCTGATCTTGTACCTCAACTTCATTTTCCTGCGCTAACTCTCCATAATTTCTTGATTCACTTAAATTCCATAATTCTATTGGTCTCCATCTTGAATATACTCGGTGACTGTGCCTCCACCACCCTTTTCAGTACAGAATTCTAAAGATTCACTACTATCAGGGTGAAGAGATTTCTTCCCATCTCACTCCTGATTGGCCGACCTCTTATTCTGAGATGAGACCTAGCCTCAATCTATTATCCATGCACCCTACCCTTATTGTTCTCTCTCACCCTTTTTATTCATAGAATCTCTCGACCCCTGAACAGATCACATATGCAAAAAAAAAAAACCACACTAATTACTTATTTACCTTCTGCATTTCCTTCAGGAAGTAGATCCCTTAGGGGTTTTGATACCTCCCACTTTGGGCTGATGTAGGCGGGCATGACGCGGAGCAATTCTTGTTTGTCCTCTTCTCGGAGAACAGGAATTGTTTTCAGAATTAACTGCATCTGTTCCAGCTCATGTGCACCTAGGAAGAGAAAAAAGTGGGCAGGAGGAAGTCGCTGTGTATAAAGGTTAGCTCACTGCATTCCCCATCACAGACCATGTACAGTTCAACATATAAAACAAAAACATGTATTGCCAGGGAATAATAGGCTAAAAGGTCTTAATTTATGGCCAGGAGTACAGACACTGAATATCACCTCAGATATCTGTTAGTTGATTCTATACATAGAAAAGAAGCAACACTGATTCAACTATGATTCAACCCAGCATTCCTGCCCAGTTAAGTCCCACAAAACTCTAGGCTCACACCAATATGTGGATGCTCAGAATGCGCTCTTAAGTGGTTCATGCACTGAAGAAGAAGTGATTTCCCCCCCCCATATGTTCCATAGTTCAGTGGAACACGAGGACAAAAATAGTTTGATGGTGATGAAGAGGTAGCACCTCAATTGCAAAATCAAGCACTGCAGAACAGAATGAAAAGAAACAATTGGCAGAATGATCTTTCAGTTTATTATTGTCACATGTACCAAGGTACAGTGAAAAGCTTTTGTGTGCATGCTATCTAAATTAAATCATATAATACAATATATGAATGCAAGCAAGCCAAACACTAGTACAAAAGGTAGATGAAAGAAAAAGATGGCAAGGTGCAGATTTATATGTGGAAACAAGATTTAAAAGAGTCAGGCGATTGTATTGGATGTTAGTAGATTCTCCCCTGGGACCAAAGAGTCGCCACATGGTGCTATTGATAGAGACGAAGGGTCAGATCAGCACAAAACTTGGAACAATACAAGATCAGTATCCTATAAAGTACTTCTCAGTACTAGTGAGCAGCAGTGCTCAAATTGGACGAGCCCCACTGCAGGTTACCCATGCAATGCAACATGGAACAGAACAGTACTGCACAGGAAAAGGCCCTTTGGCCACAAATAGCCTGACATAATAATTGTAAGAGGATGTACTAGCAAAAACATATCTAGAATCCATCATAGTCATCCCTGCTTGTATACGGACCTACCAAAGTGACAAGACAGGTAGGAATTCAACAACTGACTTGAGACCCCATGAAATTTAATGTTTACAGATTGAAGAACTAAACAGATCACCTGATGATCAGCAGCTCTACGACTACTCCATTGATCAATCAATCTTCGTTTACAATAACTACCACTTTCATGAAGCGCTGTACCCCAGGTTGCAGAAGACCTGATCTATGGGAATCTGCCTTTAGGCTAACTCTCCTGTAATTTTTAAAAATAATTCTTCATGACAGTAATAATAATAATCATAAAGGGTGCACCCGTTGGGCCCAAACTCGTTGGGTTCCTATTGTGATGTGGGAAAATCGCATTTTTTCTTTAAAATAAATGGCATTTCAAAAAAATTAATTAAATCTCAATGAAAATCGCGTTTAAAAAAAAAGTTTTTTTTTTGCATTGGTCTAGCACCCTCCCCTTCCTCCCACTCCCCCTTCCCCTCCCTCCACTTCCCCCTCCCCCCACTCACCCACTCCATCCCCCTCAACCCCTTATCCCCCCTCCCCTCACCCCCAACCCACTCCATCCCCCTTATCTCCCCCTCCCCTCACCCCCCCACCCACTCCATCCCCCCTTAAAACTCCCCCAAAGCTCTCCTGCATTAGTCGAGCACCCTCCTCTCCCCATTCCCGCCCCCACTCACCCACTCCATCACCCCTCAACCCCCCCTCCCCTCACTCACTCCACCTCCCCCCCAACATGAGATTAATATATATTAAAAGATATACAATATAACATTTTATATTCTTACATCATTATATTTTAAGTATTATTATTTTTATTATATTTTAAGTATTATTATTTTTATTATATTATATCATTATTTTTATTATTACCCTGGAGTTGTATATTTTAAGTATTATTATATTATATCATTATTATTTTTTATTATTACCCTGGAGGGGTGTGTGTGTGTGTGTGCGTGTGCGCGCCGCACTGCCCGCTGGGGGTTGTAGTCCGGTGATGGTCCGGGGCGCTGGGACTGGGCGGGAGCGGGGACGCGACGACACTGTCGGTTGAAGCGGGCGCTGGAGGAGACAGAGGGGAACGATGAGACGACGGGAATGACGACCATCTTCCTCCTGCTTGGAGTCTCTCCCGGGGCTGGGGGCAGGCGAGGGGGGAGAGGAAAGAGGAGAGGGAGCCACTCACCCCAGACCCAGGTGGCCAGCAGCAGGATAGCGGCCTGCCGGCAGCCCTCTTCTGTTGCCTTACCTCTGATGCCGCGCTGAACCATGGGAGGAAGGTTCGCGCTGCACCACGATAAAATACACCCCCTACATGACCACCCTTTGCTACCTCAGCGTTTGAAATCACGCAGAAGTTTCCACCCTTCTGTCCATCCCCTGGATTGCAGTGCATTGTCCAGAAGACTCAAACTCTGGGAAGAAATCTCCAGAAGACACTCACATGGCAATCGATCCCTCTGAGAAACTCTCACCAGGTCCCGACCAACCGTGGATAACTTGGCGCAGTCTCAACAGACTGCGTCCAGGCATGGGGAGGAGCAAATCGAACATGCTGAAGTGGGGATATACTGAAGATGCGGCAGACTGCGAGTGTGGACGTGGCCTCCAGACTATGGAACATCTCCTGAGCTGTGACATGCCGAATGACACATGCACCATAAAGGATCTTGCAGAGGCCAACGACGTCTGACTAAAATTTGCTCGCTATTGGTAAACAGCTGTGTGATGACACGAATAAATAAATAAATGTGAAAACAAAGTCTCATTTATACAATGTGGCCATCTTGGTATGTTGGAGCTATGATTAGTTAGGATTGCAGATGCCACAAAAGCTGGTTGTGTTATGGACAGTGAAAATGGTTGTCCAAGGCGACAGCAGGCTAAAAGGTGGAATGTTGACTTAATTTAAACCCGACGTGTGCAAGGTGATACATTTAGGAAGTCAAATAGGGTAGGACATATACTGTGAATAGTAGGATGTACAAAGAAATGTTGTGGCTCAAGTCCATAGTGGCAGCACAGGTGGATAGGGTGGTGAATAAAGCCATGGTATGCTCGCCCTCATAGATCCATGCATAGAAAAGAACAGTTGGGACATGTTGTAACTTTACAACACACTAGTTAGACAACACTTGAAATATCGAGTGGTGAAATTGAAATCCATTCAATTATGGAAAAACATTGCAGAAAATTGCTTTTTCTTTTCTATTTTTTTTCCCTTTCACATGTAATATGCAAGATTATTATAGATGTCCTCTGTGGCAGTGATTGAAAGTTGGCGTATTTGAACATGGGAACTTCTTACCAGCAAACAACATCTTTCCAGTCAGCATTTCTATCAATATACAACCTGCGGCCCACATGTCAATGGCTTTGGTGTAATTGTTCGGTGACAGAAGGAGACGTGGAGATCGATACCATTTTGTTACCAAACCTTCCGAAAGATGACCCTGGACAACAAGAAATAGAAAACATGGCACTGAGAAATATCACAGATTCTCAACCTGAACGAGAAACCGAGAAAAAGCTTTGCGGCACAACTGCACTACTTGAACAAGTATATGATTACCATTAACATGTCATGAAATTCACAACACATCATTACCAAAGTTTCTTTTTTTTTTAGAGATACAGCGCAAATACAGGTCCACCGGGTCCTCGCTGACCAGTGATCCGTACATTAACACTATCCTATACACACTTGGGGCAATTTACAATTATACCAAGCCAATTAGCCTACAAACCTGTATGTCTTTGGAATGTGGGAGGAAACCGGAGCTCACCGGCAAACATCAACGCAGGTCGCGGGGAGAATGCACAATCTTTTTACAAACAAGCACCCGAAGTCAGGATCGAACCCGGGTCTCTGGCACTATAAGACAGCAACTCTACCACTGCGCCACGTGCCGCCCTAAGTTATAAAAGATATTTTATGAAATTAATCTATTGTAATTAATTTTATCTATACTGTACAGTATCCATTTCTGATGTTGACCCTCTGGCAGTATTTTAATCACAAAACCAATGGAAATTTCCCATCTGCTTTCCAACTGCAGCTCTACAACTAATGTAATGTAAATGTTATACAATTATACTATAGATTGGAGAATGCACCAAAAGTACTAATCAGCATAATGTCAAAAATCCATGACATAGAATTTCACTCATTGCCGTCAACCACAAGTGAAAGGAGCAGAATTAGACCATTCGGCCCATCAAGTCTACTCCGCCATTCAATCATGGCAGATCTGTCGCTCCCCCAACTACATTCCCCTGCCTTCTCCCCATAACCTCTCACACCCATACTAATCAAGAATCTATCAATCTCTGCCTTAAATATATCCACTGACTTGGCCGCCACAGCCTTCTGTTGTAAAGAATCCCACAGATTCACCACCCTCTGACTAAAGAAATTCCTCCTCGTCTTCTTCCGAAAAGAATGTCCTTTAATTCTGACTATGAGGCTGTGACATCCAGTCCTAGACTCTCCCACGAGTGGAAGCATCCTCTCCACATCGACTCTATCCAAGCCTTTCATTATTATGTACGTTTCAATGAGGTCCCCCCTCATTCTTCCAAACTCCAGCGAGTACAAGCTCAGTGCCGTCAAACAAAAAAGCTGTTGCCTCAAATATGTCAATTTTTCTGAGTGTTTTGTTCAGTAGCACTCATTGAAACAAATGGGGAATTTTGTTTCACATTCCTGACATATGTACTACAAGATGTCAGGGCATTTTGACGCTTCAGGAAGTGAGATACTTACTGCAGTGTATCCACAATTTACTCCTGTCCTTTTTAGTTTATGGTGTTTATTTTTTATTAGAATGGTGTCCAGCCTCTCAGACAGCCTAAATGCATTCTAAATTTGCCTACAGCTGCAACAGATTCCCCCATCTCCCTTTCGCTACACTCATCCCTGGAAATAGACACAGAATGCTGGAAGAACTCAGCAGAACAGGCAGCATCGCTGGATAGAAGGAATAGCTGACATTTCAGGTCGAGACCCTTCTTCAGACTGAGAGTCAGGGGAGAGGCAGACACCGCAATAAGGAAGTGTAAGGTATGAGAACAAGACATCAAAGGGGGTGGAGACCAAGGAAAATAGAATAGATCATTGTTAGCCAGGAGAAGTTGACAACCAAGCATACAGAGATACAATTTAATCAAGGGGACAGTCAGATTGGTCGGAGAGCTAGGAAGGGGGAGGGATAGAGAGCGTGGGAAAGCAAGGGTTACTTGAGGTTAGAGAAGTCAATATTCATACCACTGGGGTGCAAGCTGGCCAAGCAAAATATGAGGTGCTGTTCCTCCAATTTTCACTGGGCCTCACTCTGATGGTGGACGAGGCCCAGGGCAGAAAGGTCAGAATGGGAAGGGAAGTTAAAGTATTTAGCAAGCAGGAGATCAGGTAGGTTTAGGCGGACTGAGCGGAGGTGTTTAGCGAAACGATCGCCAAGTCTGCATTTGGTCTTGCCGATGTACAGGAGTTGACACCTGGAACAGCAGATACAGTAGATGAGGTTGGACGAGGTACAACTGAACCTCAGCCTCAATGAAAAGACTGCCGGGATCCTTGAATGGAGTCGAGGGAGGTGGTATAGGGACAGGTGTTGCATCTCCTGCAGTTGCAGGGTAAAGTACCTGGGGAGGGGGTGGTTTGGGTGGGAAGGGTCTTTGTGGGAAGCGGAAAGGGGTGGAGATGGGAAGACGTGGCTAGTGGTGGGATCCCGCTGGAGGTGGCAAAAATATCAGCGGATTATGTGCTGCACGCGACGGCTGGTGGGGCCTAGAAAACAGAAATCATGGAAGAGCTGAAGGGCATGTGAAGTGTCTTGGACATAGATAAGGGGGCATTGGACCAGGGGGGGATAGGATGGAGTCGAGGTATGTGGAAATTAATTCAGTGGGACAGGAGCAAGCTGAAACAATGGGTCTGCTAGGGCAGTTCTGTTTATGGATTTTGGGGAGAAGATAAAACCGTGCCATGCTGGGCTGGGCAATGATAAGCTTGGAGGCTTTGGAGGGCAGACAGCCGGAAGTGATAAAATCAGAAATGGTCTGAGATTATGGCCTGGTGCTCATCTGTGGGGTCATGGTCCAAGGATAAGTAGGAGGAGGTGTCTGAGAATTGGCGCCTAGTCTGGCGCGGTAGAGGTCAGCACGCCTCTACCTAGTTGGCGCGGTAGAGGTCAGCACGCCGGACTACCACGGCACTTCCCTTGTTGGCGGGTTTGATGATAATGTCAGGGTTGCTGCAAAGTGAGCAGAGGGCTATACGTTCAGAGGGAGTGAGGTTAGAGTAGGTATGGGGAGTAGAAAAGTTGAGACGATTGATGTCACGTCGGCAGTTAGAAATGAAAAGGTCTAAAGAGGGTAGAAGGCTGTTTGGGGGAGTCCAAGAGTCCAATGGAGGCGGGAGAAGAGGTCATCACTGAGTGGTGAGAACTCCTTCCCAAAGAAAGAGGCGATGGAAGAAAAGCTCTGCGTCGTGGCGGACCCGGAACTCATTGAGGTGGGGGAAGAGGGGAACAAAGACGAGGCCTCTGTTGAGGACAGACCATTCCGTATCGGAAAGGGGGAGGTCAGAGGGGAATGGTGACGACACGGCAAGGGTGAGGGTTGGTGCCAGAGAAGGGCAGGTGAGTGGACCGAGGCCAAGGCAAGATCTGGTGGGGGTTCAGAGAGGAGGAGGGCATGAGGACCAGTGCACAGGTGGAGAGTAGCTGGGCCCACCTGGTTAAAAGAGGGGGAAAGGGAAGACCCAGTGAAATCACCACTGAGGTTTCCTGTATTGAGGGGGGGGGGGGGGGGGGGGAGCAGTGGGACGCAGGATAGTCAAACCCCGCGGTAAAGGAACATTCAGTGTGGAGGCTGTGGTGCTGAGCCTAGAACTCAGGTGAGGCTACGGCTCCGGCCAACTGGTGGGCAGTGGCGAGGCTGGTCTCGGCTGAGTCGCTGGTGGAGACCGCGGGGGACCAAAGCAAAGGTACGGGTTGGCAGCGGTGATGGCCCCAGGGAGGTGGTGAGAGTCAGCGGCAGCGGTGGTGACCCCGGAGAGGGGGGGGGCGATGAGAGTCGTTGGCAGCGGCAGTTTCGATGGTCCAGGCCTGGGATCGGCCAGGAAGACGATGAGGGTCGGAGAGGTATTATAGATGTTGGTGCTAGTCCTCTTGGTGGTGATATGGTCTCGGCCCCATAGTGAACATCCCTCATCCCTGGAATATCTGGTTATGGACACCGACTTCAGATATCTCTGCCTTCATGCCATAATCCCAACAAAACTTATCTCCAAAGTCTTGGACCTCGAACTCAGCGCCACCATTTAATGATACTGAACCATCATCTGAATATTTTTTAAAGAAATTTACATTCTGAGTTAAATGTGGAAGCCATGGAGTAACTTGGCACCAAAAAAAACATTTAACATAATTCCAGAGGATTGCATGAACAAAAGTTAAATTCAAGAGGATTGCATGATAAATTTTGAGTATCGCTATGAAATAGCTGGAAAATAGAGGACAAAAACTGCAATTAAAATTGCCTGACACACTCTCAGCAGCACCGTTGTAAGTGCCAGCATTCACTGGCCTTTCACATTGGCTCAGCAGACACCTCCACTGATCCGTTAGATATCAACACAGCTAATCGTGGCATGAATCAGTGAATACATGCTAAAATTATTGTTTTGATAATAATAAAACATTTAAAAATTAATGTTTGCTTTTAATTTGCTTCATGATAATATGTATGGCTCACTGTATGCACTTTCTTGTTCAGGTTTGATTATGTGACGATGAATGAAATAACTTTAGATATTTCACAGCAAACAGATTGGCAACCTGAATTTCCTTGGAAGGATCTTTGCCGCCAATCAATTTACTTTTACTGCTAACATCCATTTATTAAGAGTGTCAAAGGTAACTGGGAGAAGCCAGGACAGTGGAGGTGCGAGGGAAAAATAGATCAGCCATGATCGAATGGCAGAGCAGACTCGATGGGCTGAGTGGCCTAATTCTGCTACTATTCAGAAGGCTATTTCCACAGCACATATTTTTTCGTCTGTTGCTTCAGTGACTTTATTTTAAAAAGAAAGCATTTAAAGAAACTAAAGCATATAATGAAACTAGAAAAGCATTTCTTCTGATGCTTCCACCCCTTATCCATCTCCCAAGAAGCAAAATTTAAAACCTCCCATGGAAGATCATAATGCAAACATTTGTTGAAATATTATTCTCCAATGAAAAATGCACATCCACGAGTTTATATTTATATCAAGGGTTACTTCCTTCAGGTTTAATGTCACACAGTTATGCAATAAGCAATTAATCTCTTCCAAACAGACCATAAGACATAGAAGCAGAATTGGGCCATTCAGCTCATCGAGTCTGCTCTGCCATTCAATCATGGCTGATACATTTTTCCCTCTCACCTCCTTCTCCTGGCTTCTACCAGTAATCTTTGACACTCTTACTGACACTCAAGACCTTATCAATCACCGCTTTATAAGACAAGGAGCAGAATTAGGCCATTCAGCCCATATCTCAAATTATCCAATGCTTTACTTGCGGTAACAGGCCAAAATATCACCCTCTTGCAGTTCAGGCCATTGAAACAATAGGAGTAATGATGAGATTCCTATTCAGGAGCAATGAATTGACTGGCTCCTCAGCTCTTTGCAGACAGCCATATAGACTTCCAGTTCAGCCGCCCAGCAGCAGTAAAAGCACTTAGCACCTATGTGTAAACTAACTAGACAATATCAAAAGCCATCTCTAGGATGAAAGCCAACAATGCCACAGGGATAGATCCCATTCACATATAAATATCAGTCATTTGAGCAAACAAGTGAGGACCAGAAGTAGGATATTCATCTCCTTGTGTCTGCACAGCCACATAATAAAATTGTGGCTGAACCCTGCTTTTGCATCTACCCACAATGGCCTTTCAACTCCTTGCTTACCGACCTTTACCTTAAAAGCATTCAGAGGCTCAGTTTCCACTGTAGTTGACTAAGTGAAACATTTCTGCCTTTATCTCTCTTTTAAATAAGCAATCTCTTGTCCTTAAACAGTGACCCTAGGTTCACTTGGTCTTCCATGTGTCTGAAGGCAGTGTGGTTTGGGATTCACCAGTGACGAGAATGGCCAGGAGTCATCTGAAGGTTAGATTGCAGGGCAGGTGGCATGGGAAAAGTTGAGGTTTGGGACATTGAGCAAAACCCAAAAACCTGCATGCAGAGATCAATTCCTGTACCTGGACTGGCAGGTCTAATGTAAGCATTACAAGTCCACACGCCTCATCAACCCTAGAAAGATCATGTGGTAAGTTGGACGATCTATCCATGTTCCTCGGTAGGCCGTTGACCTTTCACCGCCCAGCGGCGGCTTCAATATCGGGAGCCCCGACCGCCCCGACGTGGCAACTCCAACAGCCTGACCGCGGGACAAGACGGCAGGGAAGAGAAAAAGACATTTTGGCCTTCCATCACAGTGAGGAGGGACTGGAGGAGACTCACTGTGATGGATGTTTCTTTTTGTTTGGTGTTAGTTGTGATTGTATGTGTTATTGCATTTTTATTGATTAATCTTATTGGTCTTATTGTTCAACTGCGGGTAATGTTTCATTTTACTACACATTTATGTGTATGTAACAAATAAACGACTATTGACTATTGATTGACTATTGATAAGAACTAGGAGGAGGAATGAGACATTCAGAGCTTCAAACCTTCCTTGCCATTCAACAAGATCATGGCTTGGTTTTTTCTTATCTAAAACATCAGTTTCCTTCCCTTTTCCCATACTCCTTGATTCTTTTAACATCAAGAATTCTATTGATTACTGTTTTGAATACAATCAATAACTGTGCCTCCAAAGACTACTGGGATTAGAGAATTTCAAATATGCAAAACCATTTGTGTGAAGAACCTTCTCATTTCAGATCTAAATAGCCGGTCTTTTATTTTAAGATTGGGACCCTTAATTTTGGGTTGCTCAGCTTGGGGATGTGTCCTCCCCATATCTATCCTGGTAATTCCACTAATAATTTTGTATGGTTCGGTGAGGTCACCTCTCATTTTTCTAAACTCTAGAGAATGGAGACATAGCCTACTCAATCTCACTTATCAAACATACCATCCTAGAAGCCAATCTGGTGAACCTTTTCTGCATTACCTACACATCAAGTATATCTTATTTAAGTAAGGATACCAAAATTGTACACAATACTCGAGTTGTGGTTTCACGACAGTCCTTTATAGGCATGGATAGATTTGTTGGTTTGTTCAAAGCTCAGAGAATATTACAAAAACATCAAGGATGCATATAGGAATTCAGGTGATTTCCACCCAAATATATTCTGAAGACATGCATTGATCTGTTTAATGTACCATGACGTTCCTCAAAGATAACATGGAGTCTGAAATGTTATTTTGTGAATTAAAGTAGTCCCACTGAAGGCAACTACAATAGACTCATCACGAATATGTATTACGTTTTAGAGACCGATTTACTGTATAATTGAGATACAGTAAAAATATTACAAAACTTGGTAATATTAATCTTGAATAATACCTGCAATAGTGTTCCTCAACTTCAAAAAAATAACAAGGTTTTTACCTCTCCGAAACAGTTTTATTCATGCATATAATTATACAATTGGTATTGGTTTATTATTGACACGTGATATCGGTGGAAAAAATTGTTTGTGTGCTATTCAATGATTCAATGAGGACAATCAACCCATACACAAGTAGTACAAAGATAAAAAAATAACCTGAGGGCAGAATAAAATGTTACAACATTATAACTACAGAGAAAGTGCTGATAAAAATGTGCAGAGGCTTCAGTGAGGTAGGTTGGTTGATCAGGATCACACTCTTAGTTTACAAGATGTCCACTTGGTCGTCTGATAATAGCGGGGGACAAAGATGTTCCCAAATCTGGTTGTAATGTGCTTTCAAGCTTTGTATCTTCAGGAGAAGAGTGAAGGACTGGGGTATGGATGGTCCTCCCTGAGCAACGGTGAAATGTAGATCGAGTCGATGGACAGGTGGGAGGGAGGATGGTTTGCGTGATGGACTGGGCTGCATCCACAATTTCTGCAATTTTGTATGCTCTTGGGCAAACGTGTTCCCAAACCAAGCTGTGATGCGCGTAGAAAACATGCTTTCTACAGTGCATCTCTAGAAATTGGGAAGAAACACCTTGTTGTTATATTTCTAATTATTGTCATTAGTGTAGCACTTGCCAAACATCCCATTGGATACCCGTGAGCAGCTTTTAATTCCCCACAATCTGTGCACCTGGCTGACTGACCATATCTGGCTGCATTATCAAAGGCATCAACATAAACATCCACTTCACACCCCAATTAATAATTTTAAAAGATCGTTATAAATTCTGAATTAATCAAACAGTATAATATTATGAAAAATTCTAGATTGTCCACACTTACTAATGAACTGGGCTGCACTGAGTGGAACTCCTGGCTCTCCCATAAGAGCCATATGCTCAGGCAGTATTCGAAAGCGTCGCCGCTTTAAAGAAATGAGTGTCAATTTGTGCATGGATTCTTTCAGGTAATGGGCCCTAGCCAAGTAATTTGACATAGAAACAGGACTTGGCCAGGTTTTCCTCAATAGCTTTTATTCACAATTTGGAGGCAGGGCAATTGCAAGAAAGCCCGGGAACCCAAATTTCAACAGTCCAAACATCAGAAAAGTACCATCTATATATTATCTTATTCTGATTTCAAGTGCCTACTCATGTTTCATGTGCTCCTTTGCTTTCTGTGGCAAGGTTGGTTTCATATTTTAAATATCTTTGATGCATAGAACAGTACAACACAGGAACAGATCCTTCTGTCTACGATGTCTGTGCCCAATACATTGCCTATTTAAACTAATCACTTCTCATGCATGTGCTTTCCATGTCCCTAAAATCCCTGCATATTCATGTATCTGTCTAAAAGCCGCTTAAAGTTCATAAGTGCTTACACCACCACACCTGGCAGCACATTCCAGGCATTTACCACTCTCTATATAAAAAACATGACCCAACATTTTCTTTAATTTTTTCCCCTCTTTCCTTATAGGTGCATCATGTAGTCTTTGATGTTTTCATCTCGGAAAAAGGGTCGAACTGTCTATGTCATCTATGCCTCTCATAATTTTATACACTTCTATTAGGTCTCCCCTCAATGTCAACATTCTTGATTGGAATATAAGAAAGGGACAACACAGGTTGAAAAGGCATTTGGCACACTTGCCTTCATCAATCAGGGCACTGAGTACTAGAGTTAGTGCATCACGTTACAACAGTATCATTCATTGGTGAGAGCACACGGAGTATTATCTGTTGTTCTGGATACTGAGATATAGGAAGGATGTCATTAAATTGGAAATGGTGCACTAAAGATTCACAAGGATGTTCTTGGGACTGGAGGATTTGAGTTATCAGGAGAAACTTTTTTCCTTGGAGCAAAAGAGGGTAATGGGTGACCATACTAAAAAGTATACGTCATGAAGGGCAAAGATAAGGTGAATGGTCACTGTCTTTTTTTCAGGCTGGAGGGCATATATACATTGTGAAAGGGGAAAGATTTAAAAGAGACCAAAGGTGCAAAGGTTTGATACAGATAATAGTGGAAATGTGGAACGCGTTGCCAGAGGAAGCCGTGGGGGTTGATACAATTACAGTATTGAAAAGACATTTGAACAGGTTTTTGGATAGAAAAGGTTTAGAGCAATATAGACCAAACACAGACAAATGGGATCAGCTCAGGTTGGCAAATTAGTCTGTATGGACCATTTAAAGTATAACTATGACTCCAAACAACATGAAGAGGTCGTACTGCTCAAGTTACTGGTGCATTCAATAAACTCATGGTTGATCCGAAAGTCCCCTTATTCCCTTGTTGAATTTACTCATCCAGTCTTGAATATTCTGAATGAGCATCCTCCACCCTCTGAAGCAGTTATCTGAAGATTTAGAGCATTCCATCTAAAGAAATTACTTCATATTTCAACCTTAAATATTCAATCTCTCATTCTGGTATTAATACTAGATTATTCAGCGGAAAGAAACAACCCCCTGCAAACTTCCCTGTCAAAAGCATGGATGTTTCAATGAAATAACTTTTGAAACTCCTTCTTAACTCAGATGAGTATAAGCCAATCTTCCTCAATCTCTTTTCAAAACAACCCCATCATCATTTTGAATCGAATTAAATTGCTATGATTCAAAGGCAAGTTCAAACACTTTTAGATGTTTTGGTCAGTACTACAAACAAATCTGTTTAGAAATTGGGAGTCAGCTCCGTGGAAAGCCATAGGAGAAGAAGTAAACAGTAAATAGAGAATCTCGGGTCAGGTTTCCCAGCACCGGACAGGGACTCGCTCAAGAAGGCCCCCTTGAAAGGATACTTTGGGCGATGGTTGCCTATTAGTGACTGGCGAAGGATCTGCTATTAGATTGATTGTGTTGAGTCTAGGAGTGAGAGTGGGAGATTAATTTCATTCGTTCATACAATTATATAATGTATTGGTATTGGTTTATTATTGACATGTGATATCAAGGTGCAGTGAGAGAGTACTAGTTTCCTGGGTCAGATATCAAGACCCAGGTGGAGAATCTAGGACCAGAGGCCATAATCTCAGAATAAAAGGATGTATCTTTAGAAAGGAGATAAGAAGGATTATCTTTAGTCAGAGGTTGGTGCATCTGTGGAATTCATTGTCACAGACGGCGTGGAAGCCAAGTGCATGGACATTGTTAAGGCGAAGATTGACAGATTCTTGATTAGTACGGGTGTCAGGTGTTAGGGGGCAAAGGCAGGAGATCGGGGTTGAGAGGGAAAGATAGATAAGCCATGATTGAATGGCAGTAAACTTGATGGGCCGAATAACCTTATTCTGCTCGTAGAAATTGTGGGATATGTGCAGACCTGACAAGGCTATATTTATAATCCAGCTCTAATTATATCAAAATTCTTACTGGTTCAACAGTGCTCCTTTAAGTATAGTTCTGAGTAGCAAAGCATAATAAACAAAAATAAAGATAATGGTTTAGATTGTAAAACAATCCAGCAAACTCTTCCTCACAATGTTCCTTTTTCTTTCTGTGTGTGCAATTACTGGTTAGATCTGATCAGGTCAGTCATTCACCTTGAACTATTCCAGCATTCGATGGCTTCCACCTGCTTCAACCAGTTAGCACTAAAAGTGCAACCTTGACTTCCTACCTTTCTTCTGCAATCCAATAAAAATTAGTTACTGATCAAGTAAAATCCACTGTGTCATTTCACACAGGTTAAGACACCGTAATCCATTAAAACGCTGATAGACAATAAAATTACTGAGTGAGCCACATATTTTACAGACAAAAGCGGTGTACGGTTTCAATAGTAAACAAGATACACTACAGGGGCTCTTAACTCCACCTCAAGCTCAATCTGTGAGATAATATATTCACAAAATGAGCAACAACCGAACAGCTTGTCCACAACGTAGCACCTGCTCTTTTGACTTGCATAGAATATTGGCAAATGTCCTAATAAATACTGGATTTGTGTCAGCTCACCTTCTGTCTAGATCTACACCTTAGAAACATAGAAAAATAGATGCAGGAGTAGGTTATTCGGCCCTTCGAGCCAGCACCACCATTCAATATGATCATGGCTGATCATCCAAAATCAGTACACGGTTCTTGCTTTTTCCCCATATCCCTTTAGCCCAAAGAGCTAAATCTAACTCATTTTTGAAAGCATACAGTGAATTGGCCTCCACTGCCTTCTGTGGCAGTGAATTCCACAGATTCACAACTCTCTGGCTGAAAAAGTTTTTCCTCATCTCATTCCTAAATGGCCTACCCCTCATTCTTAAACTGTGACCCCCTGGTTCTAGACTCCCCAACATCAGGAACATGTTTCCTGCATCTAGCCAGTACACTACTTTAAGATTTTTAAATGTTTCTGTAGGATCCCCTCTCCAGTGAATACAAGCCCAGTCGACCCATTCTTTCATCATATGTCAGTCTTGCTATCACGGGAATTAACCTGGTGAACCTACGCTGCACTTCTTCAGTAGAAATAATGTCCTTCCTCAAATTAGGAGACCAAAATTGCCCACAGTACTCCAGGTGTGGTCTCACCAGGGCCCTGTACAACTGCAGTAGGGCCTCTTTGCTTCTAAACTCAAATCCTCTCGCAATGAAGGTCAATATGTCATTAGCTTTCTTCACTGCCTGCTGTACCTGCATGCCTACTTTCAGTGACTGTTGTACAAGCACATCCAGGTTTCGTTGCGCCTCCCCTTTTCCTAATCTGAAACCATTCAGATAATTGACCCATTCCTGCTCTCCAGAGATGCTGCCTGTCCCGCTGAGTTACTCCAGCATTTTGTGTCTACCTTTGATTTAAACCAGCTTCTGCAGTTCTTTCCTACACATTTTGTCCGCTCCACTGCAAAATCTCCTCAAGGTATGTCTACATTGAAGACGTTCTCCTCCTCTCTCCGACGAGTTCAGCAACATGCTCCCCCTCTGTGATTCCTCTTTCCCTCCAACTCCACGACCATGTCTTAACCCTTTCAAGACCCATTCATTCTCTCCGGAGATGCTGCCTGTCCCGCTGAGTTACTCCAGCATTTTGTGTCTACCTCCGATTTAAACCAGCATCTGCAGTTCTTTCCTGCACCATTCAGATAATAATCTGCCTTCCTGTTCTTGCCACCAAAGTGGATAACATCACATTTATCCACATTATACTGCATCTATCATGCATCTGCCCACTCACCCAACCTATCCAAGTCACCTATGCAGCCTCATAGCATCCTCCTCGCAGCCTGCACTGCCACCCAGCTTTGTGTCATCCGCAAACTTAGAGATGTCACATTTAATTCCCTCGTCTAAATCGTTAATTTATATTAATGTTAAGGGTCCCAGCAACGAGCCTTGCGGCTCCCCACTAGTCACTGCCTTCTATTCTGAAAAGGACCCGTTAATTCCTACTCTTTCCTTCCTGTCTGCCAACTAGTTCTCTATCTATGTCAATACCCTACCCCCAATACCATGTGCTCTAATTTTTCACACTAATCTCTTCAGTTGTACCTTGTCAAAGACTTTTTGAAAGTCCAGATACACCACATCCAATGGCTCTTCCTTATCCATTCTACTTGTTACATCCTCAAATAATTCCAGAAGATTAGTCAAGCAGGATTTCCCCTTCATAAATCCATGCTGACTTGGACCAATCCTTTTACTGCTACCCAAATGCACCGTTATTACTTCTTTAATTATTGACTCCAGCATCTTCCCCACCACTGATGTCAGGCTAACTGGTCTATAATTCCCTGTTTTCTCTCTCACCCCTTTCTTGAAAAGTGGGATAACATTAGCTACCCTCCAATCCACAGGAACCGATCAGATTCTAAAGAACATTGGAAAATTATCATCAATGTGTCCACGATTTCTAGGGCCACCACCTTGAGTACCCTGGGATGCAGACCATCAGGCCTTGGGGATTTATCAGCCTTCAGTCTCATCAGTTTACCCAATACTATTTCTCGCCTAATGCAAATTTCTTTTAGTTCCTCTGTCTCCCCAGATCCTGTCCTCTAGTACATCTGGGAGATTGGTTCTGTCTTCACTAAGAAAGTCACAAAGTACCTGTTTCTAACTCGTCTGCCATTTAATTGTTCCCCATAATAATTTCACCTGTTTCTACCTTCAAGGGACACCAAATTTGTCTTTACTAATCTTTTTCTCTTAACTTACCTAAAGAAGCTTTTACTATCCTTCTTTATATTCTTGGCCAACTTACCCTCGTACTTCATCTTTTCAGCCCGTATTGCCCTTTTTGTTACCTTCTGTTGTCCTTTTAAAGTTCCCCAATCCTCTGGCTTCCCGCACCTCTTGCTATGTTATACATCTTTTCGTTTAGTTTTATTCCAGCCCTAACTTCCCTTGTCAGCCACGGTTGCCTCTTACTCCCCTTAGAATCTTTCTTCCTCTTTGGAATGAAATGATCCTGCATCTTCTGGATTATGCCCAGAAATTCCTGCCATTGCTGTTCCACCGTCATTCCTGCTAGGATACTTTTCCAGTCGACCTTGGCCAGCTCCTCCCTCATGCCTCCATAGTCCCCTTTGTTCAACTGCAACACTGACACTTCTGATTTAACCTTCTCCCTCTCAAATTGCAGATTAAAACGTATCATATAATGGTCACTACTTCCTAGTGGTTCTTTTACCTTGAGTTCCCTTATTAAATCTGGTTCATTGGACAACACTAAATCCAGAATTGCCTTCGCTCTGGTAGGCTCCAGTACAAGCTACTCTAAGAATCCATCTCGGAGGCACTCTACAAACTCCCTCTCTTGGGGTCCAGACCAACCTGATTTTCCCAGTCTACCTGCATATTGAAATCTCCCATAACCACAGTGGCATTACCTTTGTTACATGCCAATTTTAACTCCTGCTGCAACTTACACCCTACATCCAGGCCTGTAGATAACTCCCATTAGTGTCCTCTTACCTTTACAATTCCTCAATTCTATATACACCTCACCTTTCACATCGATTCCTATTTCACTCCTATCCCTTTGTGAGCTTTCTGTCCCATTAATTCTGGTGTCTTTCTTAATTTTTCCTATACTCTCTTTCCCATTAACTCCATCCTTGTCTATCCAATTTGTCTGCCCTCCCCCCCCCCCCCCCCCCACTATTTAGTTTAAACCCACCCTGGGTTTTATCGCCCTTTCTCCCTGCATTGGTTACCATCCCCCTGCCCTGTTAGTTTAAATGTGACCTTTCCTATACGCTCTTTCCTGTTAACTGCACGCATACGCTTCCACCTTGTTGACTCCAACCCTCACTGTTTAGTTTAAACCCACATGTGTAGCACTAGCAAACTTACCTGTCAGAATGTCGGTCCTTTTAAGGTGCAACCCTTCCCTTTTGTACAGGTCACCCCTGCCCCAGAAGAGATTCCAGTGATCTAGAAATCTAAATCCTTGCCCCCTGCACCAATTCCTCAGCCACACATTCAGATCTATCTCCCTGTTCCTACCCTCACAAGCACAAGGTACTGGAAGCAACCCAGAGATAACCACCCAAGAAGTCCGGCTTTTCAGCCTCCTACCTAGTTCTCTACACTCAGCTTGCGGAACCTCCTTCCTCTTCTTACCCATGTCATTTGTGCCTACATGTATATGCATAACTACTTCCGGCTGTTCACGTTCCATCTCGAGGATGTTCTGAAGTCGGTCTGAGACATCCTTCTCCCATCCTGTGTTTTTCCACTGCTTTCAAGGCAGGATATGATCTAATATTAAATTAATCAGAAGTATGTGGCACATTGTGTGTGACTGTTTAAATCCAAGGACCCAAATCTCTGTGATTTCCCCAATCACAGAGACGATTACTTTGAGGTCACTGAACTCCTTTGAACCCTGTGCTGGTTGGGGAGGCAGTTGATCATATTGGCTTTGGCAAGAAAAAATCATCATCATAATAGTAACATAGTCCTTGCATGATTTCTACATGGACAAAGCATTGCAGCAACAGAAGGAATTCCATATGAGAAGGGTGAACTCGTTGTTTATGGTTTCATAATTTTGCTGTTCATTTGTGTTAATGATGCTTTTAATACCAATCCATGACAACTAAATTACTGCATCAAAGGCAAAGTCAAATAGATCTGTGATAATCCCAGCCGGAGTGGAAAGTGGACTAAATACATGAATCATTCACAATCTTGACAAGAAATAGCAGCAGCAGCAGCAGCTTCATTATTTATAGTGCCCTCCATAATGTTTGGGATAAAGACCCATCATTTATTTATTTGTCTCTGTACTCCACAATTTGAGATTTGTAATAGAAAAAAAATCACATGTGGTTAAAGTGCACATTGTCAGATTTTGTTAAAGGCCATTTTTAAACATTTTGGTTTCACCTTGGAGAAATTACAGCAGTGTTTATACATAGTCTCCCCATTTCACGGTACTATAATGTTTGGGACACAGCAATGTCATGTAAATGAAAGTAATCATGTTTAGTATTTTTTTGCACATCCTTTCATGCAATGACTGCTTGAAGTCTGCGATTCATGGACATCAGTAGTTGCTGGGTGTCTTCTCTGGTCTGTATTGCAGCCATTTTTAGCTTATGTTTGTTTTGGGGGCTTGTCCCCTTTAGTGTTCTCTTCAGCATATAAAAGGCATGCTCAATTGGGTTCAGATCGGGTGATTGACTTGGCCACTCAAAAATTAACCACTTTTTCGCTTTGAAAAACTCCTTTGTTGCTTTAGCAGTATGTTTGGGATCATTGTCTTGCTGTAGAATGAGCCGCTGGCCAATGAGTTTTGAGGCATTTGTTTGAACTTGAGCAGATAGGATATGTCTATACACTGCAGATTTCATTATGCTACTACCATCACCAGTTGTATCATCATTGAAGAGGCGGCACGGTAGCGCAGCGGTAGAGTTGCTGCTTTACAGCGAATGCAGCGCCGGAGACTCAGGTTCGATCTTGACTACGGGTGCTGCACTGTAAGGAGTTTGTACGTTCTCCCCGTGACCTGCGTGGGTTTTCTCCGAGATCTTCGGTTTCCTCCCACACTCCAAAGACGTACAGGTATGTAGGTTAATTGGCTGGGTAAATGTAAAAATTGTCCCTAGTGGGTGTAGGATAGTGTTAATGTACGGGGATCACTGGGCGGCACGTCTTGGGGGGCCGAAAAGGCCTGTTTCCGGCTGTATATATATGATATGATATGATAAGTGAGTCAGTACCTTCAGCAGCCATACATGCCCAGGCCATAACACCCCCACCACCGTGTTTCACAGATGAGGTGGTATACTTTGGATCTTGGGCAGTACCTTCTCTCCTCCATATTTTACTCTTATCATCACTCTGATCTAAGTTCATCTTCATCTCATCTGTCCACAAGACCTTTTTCCAGAACTGTGGTTGCTCTTTTAAGTACTTCTTGGCAAACTGTAACCTGGCCATCCTATTTTTGCGGCTAACAAGTGTTTTGCGTCTTGCAGTGTAGCCTCTGTATTTCTGTTCATTAAGTCTTCTGCTGACAGTGGTCATTGACAAATCCACACCTAACTCCTGAAGAATGTTTCTGATCTGTCGGACAGGTGTTTGGGGTTTTTTCTTTATTATAGAGAAAATTCTTCTGTCATCAGTTGTGGAGGTCTTCCTTGGCCTGCCAGTCCCTTTGTGATTAGTAAGTTCACCAGTGCTCTCTTTCTTCTTAATAGAAACATAGAAACATAGAAAATAGGTGCAGGAGTAGGCCATTCGGCCCTTCGAGCCTGCACCGCCATTCAATATGATCATGGCTGATCATCCAGCTCAGTAACCTGTACCTGCCTTCTCTCTATACCCCCTGATCCCTTTAGCCACAAGGGCCACATCTAACTCCCTCTTAAATATAGCCAATGAACTGGCCTCAACTACCTTCTGTGGCAGAGAATTCCACAGACTCACCACTCTCTGTGTGAAGAAATGTTTTCTCATCTCGGTCCTAAAAGACTTCCCCCTTATCCTTAAGCTGTGACCCCTGGTTCTGGACTTCCCCAACATCGGGAACAATCTTCCCGCATCTAGCCTCTCCAACCCCTTAAGAATTTTATATGTTTCAATAAGATTCCCCCTCAGTCTTCTAAATTCCAGCGAGTATAAGCCTAGTCTATCCAGTCTTTCTTCATATGAAAGTCCTGCCATCCCAGGGATCAATCTGGTGAACCTTCTCTGTACTCCCTCTAAGGCTAGAATGTCTTTCCTCAGATTAGGAGACCAAAACTGTACACAATACTCCAGGTGCGGTCTCACCAAGGCCCTGTACAACTGCAGCAGAATCTCCCTGCTCCTATACTCAAATCCTCTTGATGTTCCAAACAGTTGATTTTGGCAAGCCTAAGGTTTGGCTGATATCTCTATAACAGTTTTATTCTTGTTTCTCAATCTCATAATGGCTCCTTTGACTTTCATTGGCACAACTTTGGTCCTCATGTTGATCAACAGCAATTAAATGTTTCCAAAGGTGATGGAAAGACTGGAGGAAAGACTAGGTGCTGAGAGCTCTCTTATACCTGCATTAATGAGGCAATTAAACACAGCTGAGCAATTACAAATGCCTGTGAACCCACGTATCCCAAACATTATGGTGCCCTGAAATGGGGGGACTATGTATAAACACAGCTGTAATTTCTACATGGTGAAACCAAAATGTATAAAAATGGCCTTTCTGACAATGTGCACTTTAACCACATGTGATTTTTTCTATTACAAATCTCAAATTGTGGAGTACAGAGGCAAATAAATAAATGATGGGTCTTTGTCCCTAACATTACGGAAGGCACGGTATGTTCTTGTAAAACAACAGGCGTTGCATACTTCGCAAGAGAAGATGATTGGGATGCTGAAACAGCACTACAATATGTATGCAGTACAGTGCAGCATGATTTACCTGCAAGTGATACCGAAAGGGCTCGTCTTTCCAATTGCAGAAGATTAGTAGGATGAACCATTTTTATGAGTTTGGTTGGGCATTTGAGGTGTTGCTTGCAAACTGCTCACCTCATTACAGGAAGGACATGGAAACTTTGGAAAGGGTGCAGAGGAGGCTTACCAGAGTAATGTCTGGATTTGAGGGTATTAGCTACAGGGAGAAGTTGGACAGGTTTGAATTGTTTTCTCTGGAACGCCCGAGGTTGCAGGGAAACCTGATAGAAGTATATGAAATTATGAGAAGCATAGATATGGTAGACAGTCAACACCTACTTCCCAGGATGTAAATAGCAAATATTGGAAGACATATCTTTAATGTGAAAGGGGCAAATTTTAAAGGTGATGTGCAGGCAAGTTTTGTTTTTACACAGAGGGTAGTGGGTGCTTGGAACACGCTGCCAGGGGTGATGGTGGGTGGAGGCAGATGCAATAGTAGCATTTAAGAGACTTTTGGATAAGCACATGGATATGCAAGGAATGGAGGGATATGGATTATGTGTGGGCAGCTAAGGGTTTGTCGGCATCATGTTTGGCACAGACATTGTGGGCCGAAGTCATGTACCTCTGCTGTACTATAGACAATAGACAATAGGTGCAGGAGTAGGCCATTCGGCCCTTCGAGCCAGCACCGCCATTCAATGTGATCATGGCTGATCATTCTCAATCAGTACCCCGTTCCTGCCTTCTCATGATCATGAGATCATGAGAAGCAAGATCATGAGGGACCCCTGCCACCCCAACAACGGACTGTTCCAGATGCTACGGTCAGGCAAACGCCTCCGCTGTCACGCTGTGAAAACGGAGAGGATGAGACGGAGTTTCTTCCCACAGGCCATCAGGACTTTCAGCTTTTATAACTCCAGAGACTAAATTTTTGTCTACACTATAGTAACTTATTAACTTTATTTATATGCTGTAACTGTAATTCTTTTTTTGTGCACAATCCGCAGGCATTGCCACTTTCATTTCACTGCACATCGTGTATGTGTATGTGACAAATAAACTTGACTTGACTTGATACCCCCTGACACCGCTATCCTTAAGAGCTCTATCTAGCTCTCTTTTGAATGCATTCAGAGAATTGGCCTCCGCTGCCTTCTGAGGCAGAGAATTCCACAGATTCACAACTCTCTGACTGAAAAAGTTTTTTCTCATCTCCGTTCTAAAAACATTTTTCCTCATCTCCGTTCTAAAAAAAGATTTTCCTCATCTCCCTTCTAAAAAGGTTTTCCTCATCTCCGTTCTAAAAAGGTTTTCCTCATCTCCGTTCTATTCGATATATCCCCAAGTCTTTCAGTTTTCAGCCCAAGGAAGTGTTTTCTATGGGCAAGATGTAATAACAATTAATAATTCATGCTAGAAAACAATCAGAATTTGTTTCTAGACCATTACAAGTAAAGATTATCAAGTATAACAATGATTGTTGAAGGATTCAACATACAAAACACACACAATATCTTTAGTTTTCAAATCATTTTCAGTACTCAAACCCCATGCATTAAACATTTTCTATTCATTTATTTCTTATATTTATGTTCATACAGTATGGACCATAACTTTCCTGAAGTTTCAATAATAAATAACTTCACCTATACATAAATTGATGCTGTCATATTTTATCACTGCCAATTAAACAATTTGTAGTTGCAATTGGAATGCAAATTTAGCTATCCCGATAACAATGTTAAATTTGATAATAATATTGAAGTGCATAGAACTGGTTAAGCAATCATTCAGTTGAAACTATGAACGTACCCTGCTTATTCTGCCTTATCAAATTGTGACTCAGTTGATAAATGATAGACTCGACCTTCAGTCCCATCCTTCAGTAATTAGCCCTGTCTCATTTTAACACTACGACTTACACACAACTGTTTTCCTGCACTAGATATTGCATCACCGTTATATTTTTTAAACTAGTTAAACAATTACAATGTATAATAATAATTAAAGAGTATCCAAATCACATGCACACACTGTAAGTTATCTAAGACGCAATACTGCAATGACACAAGTGTTTTTGAATTTTCATTTTCTCATGACACTGGTATCCCAATCTGAATCGCACCATCAAGCAAGATAAAGCCAAATGGTTCTTTAACCAAAGTTTGTAAACATTACATATTTGGTTGTAAATGGCAGCAGATAGTTAACTAACAGGAGAAGGGGGATCCAAAATCATCTCCACCCCTAGTAATGGAAGAACCCAGCGATTGATTGGCAAATATAAAGCAGAAGCATTGCAACCATGCCCAGAAAAGACCAACATAGAAACTAGCCTTTTCCAATTCAAACTCTGTTCCGTAGACACTAACAGCAGAGCCTAAAGAACCAGACAACATCCAAGTTATAGTGCAGAATACATATATTTCAGAACTGGTTGTCCTTCCAGTTGAAGTGCTTAGTACATTTATATAACTGCCATTTACCAGACAGCATGGAAAATGCAGAGACACGAGAGACTGGAGATGCTCGAATCTAGAGTGGCAAACAATCTGCTGGAGGAACTCAGCGGTTAGAGCAGTATCTGGGGGGAAAAAGGAACAGTCAATGGTTGTGGGGTGAAACCCTGCATTAGAACTGGTCCAGGATTTCAACCCAAACCATCAACAATTCTTTCCTCACAGCAGATGTTGCTCAAACCGCTGTTCCTTCAGCAGACTGTACAGTGGAAAATCTCACAAATATGTCTGATCTGCAAAGAGCAAGGCAAATCCTACCGAATGAATTACTGCTCAGCTCACTGACATTGGAAGCTATCATAAGCAGCACTGTCAAGCAGCATTTATCAATATCCTGCTCACTGGCATGTTCAGGTTTATTATTGTCACGTATACCAAGGTACAGTGAAAAGCTTTATTTTGTATACTATCCAAACATTATCAGATTTTTCATACATAAATTTAATCAATTTAAGTACAATAGACAGAGCAAAGCAGAAGATACAGAGTGAAGAATATACTCCGAAGCATTGTAGTACATCAGTTCCATAGGCAAAGTTCAACGTCTGTAATGGGGTATAGAGGTGAATTGGACAGTACCCTATCTTATGGAAGGACTGTTCAGAAGCCTGATAGCAGAGAAGAAGCTGTTCCTGAGTCTGGTGGTACATGCTTTCAAGCTTCTACATATACTACTTGATGGGAGCAGAGAGAAGAAGGAATGACCAGGATGGGACAAGTCTTTGAGTATATTGGCTGCTTTTCTGAGAGAGCGCCAAGGTAGCGAAACCGAGACGTCCTGGTTTCAAATCTTGCACTAGGACAGCCAGATTCCTAGGCATCTCAGAACTCTGCAATCAGTCAATATGCTTCTTATTTATTTCTTCTGCCCAAGTAGACTCTACTTTCTGTAATCCTTGAGCCTTTCTAGTTGTACATGGTATCTCTAATACCATGAGCTTCTATCTTGTGCAGTGATTTTTTTTTTTTAAGGTGACACCCTATTGAATACTTTTTGGAAATCCAAATACACTTTTGCCTACAAATGGGATCATCCCAATGGAAATGGGATGCCATCTTCTTTTAAGTGTTATGTGTCTAAAATTAATCTTATCTGGGATGAATAGGTGAGGTAATCATGTTTGGGTGAAATCATGCCAATCGTACATTTAGATGGAGAACTTGCAGTTGCAATCTGCACTGGCTCACCTGATCTTCTCAGTCAGATGCACACTGTTGATCTCAATTATTGCACTGCATTAATTGCATCTCAAAGCTGCAGATATTGGCCACAGGGCATTGAGCATAGAAATTGGGATGTTATATTGCAGTTGTTGGTGCAGCTGTACTTGGAGTATTGTGTATAGCCTTGGTGACCCTCCTACAGGAAATACATCATTAAGCAGGAAAGAATGAAAGATGATTTATAAACATACTGCCAGATACTTGAGGACCCAAGCTATAGGGAGAGTTGGGGGGCAATCTGGGACTTAATTCTTAGCAGTATAATAGACTGAGGGGTAATATAGAGCTGTATAAAACTATGAGGTTCCGACCTTTGAAAACACAGACCTTTTCACATTGTTGGGGGGTCAAAAACTGGAGGGCATATGTTTAACATGAAAAGGGAAAAATTTAATAGGAACCTGAGGGGCAACTTTTTCACAGAGCTTGGTAAGTATCTGGAATGAGCTGCCAGAGAGAGTGGTTGTGCCAGTTACAATAATAACATTTAAAAGACACGTACAGGTATGTGGATAGGAAAAGTTGAGAGTGATATCGGTCAATCTCAGGCAAATGGGAGAAGCTTAGATTGACATCTTGGTCAGCATGGACTGTCCAATTATGACTCGGTCTATGACAATGACTGCCATGGAATAGGCACAGAACACTGTGTTCTTGCTTCACTTGAGATTTAAACAGACGCTCTGTTGACATTGGGAGAACGGCTTCAGAATCAACTGCAAACTTGCCAAAGTCACAGAGTGTGCTAAAACAATTGGCAGTGCTTACTGCACCCTAGTAGGTTTAGTACGCTGGGCTTCAAGTTTCCTGAGGGCCAAGAAGCAAATGGGGATCAACTGCTGCAGGAGGAGGAGGACAATGAATATTCCCAGAATAGAGGTCCATCTTCCAGCCAGGAAATAGGTGGAATTATTTCAAAATTAGCAGAGATAAACTTTTCTTGTCAGACAATCTGACTTCCCAGGAATTAGCCTATGAACCTTTTCTGAATTGCCCCAATGTAATTATATCACCCCTTTAAAAAAGGTGATCAACCTATCTACAGTACTGCAGGTGTGGTCTTATCAGTGTTCTGTACAGGTCTGTAATTTTATGCCACATTCCCTTTGGATTCAAGGCCAATATTCCATTTGTCTTGCTTGTATGAAGATTTGATTTCTCTAACTCCAAGTAACCCTTGCATCCCCTCTCTCTCCGTCCCACCCCACCCTCGTACTAGTTTCACTGTTGTCCTGGTCATAAGTGATAGGAACAGAATGAAGCCATTCGGCCCATCAAGTCTCCCTTGCCATTCAATCATGGCTGATCTATCTCTCCCGCCTAACCCCATACTCCTGCCTTAGAAACATAGAAAATAGGTGCAGGGGGTCATTTGGCCCATCGAGCCAGCACCGCCATTCATTGTGACCATGGCTGATCATCCACAATCAGTAACGTGTGCCTACCTTCTCCCCATAACCCTTGATTCCACTAGCCACTAGAGCTCTATCTAACTCTCTTTTTAATTCATCCAGTGAATTGGCCTCAACTGCCTTCTGTGGCAGAGAATTCCACAAATTCACAACTCCCTGGGTGAAAAAGTTTCTTCTCACCTCAGTTTTAAATGGCCTATGAGGATATGGGGAGAAGGCATGTACAGGTTACTGATTGAGGATGATCAGCCATGATCACAATGAATGGCGGTGCTGGCTCGAAGGGCCAAATGGCCTCCTCCTGCACCTATTTTCTATGTTTTTATGTTTCTATTCTGTCGCAATGAATTCCACACATTTACCAACCTAACGACTAAAGAAATTCCTCATCTCCTTCCTAAAAGGAACATCGGTTAATTCTGAGGCAATGACCTCTGGTCCTAGACTCTCCCACTAGTGGAAACATCCTCTCCACACCCATTCTATCTAGGCCTTGGTGCATTGGTGCTACCTCTTGTACCCATGCAGAACTCACTGACTTCACCAATTTCACCACTAATTTCCATCCTGCTCTTAAATATACTTGGACCATCTCCAACATCTCCCGACCATTTCTGGATCTCATCATCTCCATCACAGGTGACAGACTAGTGACCGACATCTACTACAAACCTACTGACTCCCATAGGTATCTTGACTACACTTCTTCCCACCCTGTTTCCTATAAAAACTCTATCTCCTAATCCAAATTCCTCCGTCTACGCCGCATCTGCGCCCAGGATGAGGTGTTTCACACCAGGGCATCAGAGATGTCCTCATTCTTTAGGAAACAGGGTTCTCCTCTTCCATTGTAGATGAGACTCTCACTAGGTCCTCCTCTATATCCCGCAGCTCCGCTCTTGCTCCCCCTTTCCCCATTCGTAACAAGGATAGAGTCCCCCTTGTCCTCACCTTCCACCCCATCAGCCATTGCATACAAATTAACCTCCAACATTTCCGCCACCTCCAACGGGATTCCACTACTAGCCACATCTTCCCATCTCCACCCCTTTCTGATTTCTGCAGAGACCGTTCCCTCCATAACTCCCTGGTTCACTCCTCCATTCCCACCCAAACCACCTCCTCCCCAGGTACTTTCCCCTGCAACCTCAGGAGATGCAACACCTGTCCCTTTACCTCCCCCCTCGACTCCATCCAAGGATTAATATAGTCTTTCCAGGTGAGGCAGAGGTTCACTTGCACCTTCTCCAACCTCATCTATTGTATCCGCTGTTCCAGATGTCAACTTCTCTACATCGGCGAGACCAAGCGCAGGCTCGGCGATCGTTTTGCTCAACACCTCCACTCAGTCCGTCTTAACCAACCTGATCTCCCGGTGGCTCGGCACTTAACTCCCTTTCCCATTCCCATTCTGACCTTTCTGTCTTGGGCCTCCTCCATTGTCAGAGTGAGGTCCAGCGCAAATCGGAGGAACAGCATCTCATATTTCGCTTGGGTAGTTTACACCCCAGCAGTATGAACATTGACTTCTCTAACTCCAGATATTCCCTGGTTTCCCTCTTTATCCTCTTCCCCTTCCCAATTCTCCCACTGGTCTTCCTGTCTCCGACTACATCCTATCTTTGTCCCACTCCCTCCCCTGACATCAGTCTGAAGAAGGGTCTCGTCCAGAAACTCCACCCATTCCTCTCCAGAGATGCTGCCAGACCTGCTGAGTTACTCCAGCTTTTTGTGTCTACCTTCAATGTTTCTGTTGCTGACCACCAAGGGGATTGTGCTTTTGGGTTGTATGGTGTTCTCTGAATGCTGAACAGTAAGTGTCAGCAGCTGTGCTGAATTGAGTGTAGCCCTGTTGGGAACTGAACAGTTTGCATTTCATTGTTTGAAACATGCTAATGTTCTTGCATTCTTGGATAAAAAACAATTTCACAACTTTGTAAGAAGGACCTGATATCAGTAAGCATTTGTGCAGGGAAATAGTTCAATATTCAGAAGGTGTTTGTGAAGTCTTATGTCTGTTAACCTAACCAGTATTTGGTGAAAAAAACAAACACAATTCTTGGTGCTTTTGCTTCAATGATTTAAGGAGTTAGTGGAGTGCACAGTATTATTCAGCATTTGCTCAGTGCCTTGGTAACTTTTACTTATTTACACATGCATTATTAATACAAGTTGTTGTGTAGCTCAAAATGGGTAATAGTCTCAAACATTAACTACACTGTTACTTTGTCCTAAGACTCTCAAACCATTTAATTTGCAATTGTAAGAGACTCATGACCAAAAATGCTGTTGCTTCAGGTTCGTAAACTAAGTTTTTAAAGTGTTGGGAGATTGTTTCTCGTTCCACTCAATATATACTGTTGTTAATTTACTCACCAGTTGACCTGCAACTGACCTACATTTTAATTTTAAAGACCAGTTGACTGAAAAGGAAGTGCTTCTGCCACCCTCTTCCCCAAAATTCTCAAGTCCTCTCTAATTAAATAAGCTATGGCCCAACCTCTGAAACCTCATCCAAATAACCATTGTTGATTGATGCCATGTCATTCACAGCCCAATATTTCTTTGGAGGTAAATTTGCCTAATTTGACTAGACAACTTTTAGGTTTCCTTCTCAAAAGAGCATAAGAGATCTCTTTTTTTAAAACTTACATTCCCAATGCACCTTCCTTGACCTTATCATCCAAGATATGTCAGTGGAGTACTACTGAGATGATAATTATACTGCTCTTTTATTTCCATATTTCTCTTGCCACAGTCAAATTAAATTTAACCTTAAACTCTTGGATTATTGGTCTAGATCTCTGGGTAAAAGTCAAATCGTATTAGAATTATAATAGTGCAAAATCAACTTGTTTAAGGACTTATGACATTTTTAATTTGTAGGAGGAAGGAAAATACAATCTCCTATTGATTCTTCTGGACTAGCAGCAGAGTTCTGTATCATCATCCAGGGATATGAGTTCCAAACCCATGAAGGCAATTACAAAATTTGAATTCAAGTCATTAAATAACTCTAGAATACTAATTCAACAATATTAATCAAGAAAATACTGGATTGTTGTAAATATCCATACAAATCACTAACGTCCAACAGGAATGATCTGATATCCTTACCCGATCCTGCCTGTATGTGACTCTCAAGATAATTTAGAGATTGACTATAAAAGCAGCATTCCATGAACAAATAAAGTTAAAAAAATCACTTACTTTATGTGAGTAATGTGGGTCCACAATCCTCGCCAATCCAAAGTCCCCGATTTTCAACACAAGGTCTTCGGTATTGATAAAGATATTGGCAGGTTTTAGATCCCTGTGCAGTATGTTCGCTGAGTGTATGTACTTAAGTCCTCGAAGTAGCTGGTACATAAAAAGCTTAGCATGCTCCTCTGAAAGGGGTCCCTGCTCCAACAGGCGAGCCAGGTCAGTGTCCATATGTTCTTGGACTATATACACCATGCTCAACCTGTAAACATCTTGAGGTATCTCACTTCCCTTGGGACCAAGAACCTCAAAAACCTTTACTATGTTGTCATGATCCAATCGACGGATAATTTTGATTTCCCGCAGAGCATGTTTTAGACTTTGAGCATTACTAATAGTGATTTTCTTCACTGCAACTTTGCGGTAGCTTTGGCTATCTATTGCCGCAAATACCAAACCATTAGCGCCGTACCCCAAAGGCTGCAAGTCAATATAACGTGCACCTAGATCAAAGCCATGGACTTGGGAGGCACAGTCAAAATTTTCTGCCATTTCCCTGGTCAATAATTCTTTCACAGTGAAGGTTAATGTTTATTTTCATCCAGAATCCTTTAAAAAATATTGGATTATTTTTCCAATGAACAGTTACGCAAAATAGACGACACTCAGCTGAAGAGGATTACATTTTGGTGGGCATGGCATTGGATGATATTCCTGGGACGTTGAGTGCCTGCAAGAATTCCAACAGGGCTATGCAAAGCAGAGCAGACACATGGTTGTCTTGTTCAGCAGTGGGTTCTATAAATGCACTTCACGGCTCATTGCAATTTTTATTGCCGTTTGTTTCTGTTGTGTTCGGGTAACAGTTTAGCCTTAATCCACTCCAAATCTTCTCCTGTTAGAGAAAAATTAATTTACTTCAATAGAACCAAAATCAGCTTACAAGCTCTTCTATAACATTGAGGAATGAAATAATGAAATGCTGTTAAACAATTCCTTGAAAAAAACCCTCAGGAATTGGAACTTGTAATGCCCTTCCTTTTGGCATTAACGGTTCCAGTTTCTGGAATTTTAATCAGAATTTATGAATGCATTACTTTAACATGCCTAGAGCAACTCTTTAAATTGAATTACACAGTTTTTGCACATTGTGCATGCAAGCTGGAAGCAAAGAGGCTATTTAAGAAATACAAGCAGGAGCAGGCCATTCAGCCCATTGTACTCGATCTACCCTACAGCAGGATCATGGCTGTTCTTTTGCCCCAGTTCCATCCCACTTCCCTTGATTTCCTTAATATTTAAAGTCAGTCATTTTGGTCTTGAATATACAATGGCAGAGCTTCCCTACCCTTTGAGAAGAAAACTGCAAAAGATTCACCTATTTATGATAGCATTTCTTCCCATTTCGGTACTGAATAGCCAACAACATTTTCAGACTGGGACTCCTGCTTGTCGACAGCTAAATGAGCTATGGCTAATCCCGCAATTACCCTGTCAAACTCTGAAGAATTTAATACATTTTACCACTCTTTAAAAACAAAATGGAGACTATATACCCCGAGCCATAATTTGTTCTCATAAATCTGCATCCCACCAATCAATTTAGTGAACCCCAGCTGTAATCCCTCTATTACAAGTATTACATTCCTTAGTGAATATTGTGCACAGATGTGGTCTTACCAAAGCTCAAAATAAATGGAGGAGATTTCTATTCTTGAACACAAGTCCCCTTGTATTAGGTTGAAGAAGGTGCTCAGCACAAAATGCTATTTGTCCATTTCTCTCCACATATGCTGCCTGATTTGCTGAGTTCCTCCAGCACTTTAGAGGGCAAAGGATTAGAGGACAAGATTTAGCCAGAACCTGAGAGGCAACTTTTTCCACACAGAGGGTCTTAGGTATATGGAATAAGCTGTCAGAGAACATTTAAAATACATTTTTGAAAAGTATATGGATAGGAAAGATTTAACGGAATATGGATCAGGCTCAGGCAAATAGGACAAGCTTAGACCCAGTATCTTGGTCAACGTGGAAGAGTTGGGCAAAAGCTCTGTTTCAGTGCTGTATCATTCTGATTCTATCATGTGTTTTGGGAATATATGATGCCATTCCCCCATTGCTACAGATTGCGAATCTACAACAACCCACACAATAACATGTGAGGTGGTTTATTCATAGCCTATGCTATCGCTGGTTAAAGGGGCAGCTTGTCAAGTGCAGTTAAAATTCATCATTGAATGTTGACCTGCAGTCATAAACTCATCAAATAACAACGTAGAGGAACTAGAACTAAAGCGAAGCTGTTTTTCCTCATTACCTTCTCTACTTTGATGATCGTCTCAGTGTCTTTCTCAGCATTAATGAATACAAGGGTTGATGCCAAGGCACAGCAATTAGTGGTTCAATGCTGATCTCCCAGTGAGCACGTGCTTCTCCCAAATTGCTCTGGATTTCTCCATCATCCAGATGTGCTGGAGATGAGTAGCAAAACAATCAGAGGAATGTTGGGTATGTGAGAAAGTGCTATTGTGCTATTGAGGGGGTGCAGCGTAGGTTTACTTGATTAATTCCTGGAATGGCGGGACTGTCATATGTTGGAAGACTGGAGCGGCTAGGCTTGTATACACTGGAATTTAGAAGGATGAGAGGAGATCTTATCGAAACGTATAAGATTATTAAGGGGTTGGACATGTTAGAGGCAGGAAACATGGTCCCAATGTTGGGGGAGTCCAGAACAAGGGGCCACAGTTTAAGAATAAGGGGTAGACCATTTAGAACTGAGATGAGAAAAACTTTTTCAGTCAGAGTGTTGTGAATCTGTGGAATTCTCTGCCTCAGAAGACAGTGGAGGCCAATTCTCTGAATGCATTCAAGAGAGAGCTAGATAGAGCTCTTAAGGATAGCGGAGTCAGGGGGTATGGGGAGAAGGCAGGAACGGGGTACTGATTGAGAATGATCAGCCATGATCACATTGAATGGCGGTGCTGGCTTGAAGGGCCGAATGGCCTCCTCCTGCACCTATTGTCTATTGTCTATAAAGTGAGTGTGGGTTGCAAGGAAAGAAGTGAGGGAAGGAGATGATGGGGCATTCTGCTTGGAACTGGCATAGATCTGATGGGTTGAGTATCCCCCTTTAATAAATTGGAAAAAGAAAGGCAAGATAGAACATGAAAGTCAGCTGCAAGAAACATAAAATCAAAGATATGGGGTTTGCGTTGGAAAATGAGACTGTGGCTCAAAGTCAGCTAAATGGCAGCGCAGGCTTAAAGGGCCGGGAGAGCTCGTCCTCCTAATCCTTTGGCTCTCTCATTTTCCCGTGTTGTAAAAGTAAGAACAAACATACCAAGATACTGAAAATATTTATATTGAATCGGTCTTGATGGGCTAATAATCCTTGTGTGAATCCTTACAGCCTGCCTTCCTCTCGAGTCAGTCAATGAGCACAGAAACAAGTCCGTCGGCCCAGCCCGTGCAGGCCAACCAAGATTCCCACCCAAACTAATCCCATTTCCCTGCGTTTGGCCTATATCACTATAAACTTTGCCTATCCATGCACCTGTCCAAATGTATTTTAAATGCCATTATAGTACCTGCCTCAACAATCTCCTCTAGCAACTCATTCCAGATATCCACCACCCTATAATTGAAAAAGTTGTCCTTCAGGTTCCTGTTACATCTCACACCAATCACTTTAATCCTGTTTTCTAATGTTTGATTCCCCTATCCTGGGTAAAAGTCTGCATTCACCCTACCTATTCCCCACATGTTTGTAAAGGTTGCCATTTAATCTCCAGAACTCTGAGGAATAAAATCCTAGTCTGCTCAAACTCTTCCTTTCAGCCAGGCCCTTGAGTGTTGGCAATATCCTCATAAATCTTCTCTGCACTTTTTCCAGCTTAAACAGAGTGATAGATCTGAGCACAATACTCCACATGTGGCCTCACTAACATCTTGTACAGGTGTAATATAATGTCCCAACTTCTATACTGAAATACCTTTAATGATGAATGCCAATGTACCAAAAGCCTTCTTTACCACTCTATCTGCCTGTGATGCCACTTTCAGGAAACTATGTACCTGTACTTCTAGGCCCCTTTGCTCTACAACACTCCCCTTGACCCCACGGTTCACTGAAAAGGTTCTGCGCTGGTTTGACTTCACAAAATGCAACACATGCATTAATGGCATTCCTCAGCCCACTCGCCCAGCTGATCAAGATCCAGCTATAACTACCTTCATTATCCATGATATCACCTATTTTAATGTCATCTGCAAACTTACTACTCATGCCTTCTACGTTCTAATCCAAATTGTTGACATAAACCACAAACAGCAATGGGCCGAGCACAATGGGTGGCAAATCTGTGGAGTTCATTGCCACAGACTGCTGTGGAGGCCATCTTTGGGTATTTTTTAAAGCAGAGATTGACAGATTGTTGATTATTAAGGGTATCAAAGGTTATTGGGAGAAGGCAGGAGAATGGGTTTGAGAGGGAAAGATAGATCGATCATGATTGAATGGTGGAGTAGACGCGATAGGCTGAATGGCCTAATTCTGCTCCCATGACTTTGAACTGATGAGCACCGATCCCTGACGTACACCACTGGTCATAGGCCTCCATACTGAGAAACACCCTTGCACCACCATCCTGTGCTTCCTTCCATGAAGCCAATTCTGCTTCGGGTTATGTTGCTCTCCCTGGATACCATGTGATCTAACTTTCCAAACCAGCCTACCATGCGGAACCCTATTAAAGGCCTTGCTGAAGTCCATATAGACAACACCTATGGCCTTGTCCACGTCAACCTTTATGGTTATGATAGTAACTTCTGCATCAGGCCTGTTATGTTCAAACATTGACTGGTTCCTGCTGTGGAAGAAGCGGCAGATAGCTGGAGGGGCAACTCGGGTAGCTTGGCCAAGAAAGCCTTACTTCAGACTGCACAGTTCGCCATTAATGGTAGCACTGTGGGCAACAGTGAGGCCACTATCCATGGCAGTGGTGGGATGCTGTCTTCCAGATAGGAAATTTGATTTGTACTCCATGAACTTGAGTACTGGATGGAAGGGTACTCCGAGGTTCAGATTTTGTTCACAAAGCTGGTCCTTTAGCTCAGTCTTCTGGTGCACAGAGGGCTCCAGCCATCATACCTTCCCTGGACAGCTCTGGCTGTGGCAGTGAAAGACACAGAGGACCCAAGCGTTTTAGCCTCCAAATCATGTCGTGTGACTGCGGATATGTTAGGTGTTCCAGATTGACTTTACTGAGCTGTGCACTTAAGCGGAAAGGAAATCAATCCTTCTGAGTGACCAGAGAGAGCAATATTTAAATGAGGCATGTGGATTATCAGAACCCTGTGGTTTGAGGAATTAACCAAATAGCATTTTTAGCACAAGGGATAGCTCTTGGGGGACAATGACTTTCCTTCCCTCAAATGCTTGTGTGCTGTAAGTGCTGTCAAAGCATACTTACGAGAAGCACAGATTTGCTAATCACCATATGGTTCAGTTGAGGATCCCACTCCATTTAGTAAGGAATAAAAACTACTGGAGGAACTGAGCAGGTCAAGCAGCATCAGTGGTGGCAAAGTGCCAGCATCTGCAGTCTCTTGTGTATCCATTTAATAAGAGTTCAGATCAAAAGCCTGTTTGCCTAAGTGCAATAGTCCTTGACCACATTCATATTTGAAATGATATGTGATGTTAGATTTAGGCTGTATAAGTGCCAATCCATAGCTATCTCTAACAAGAGTAGTTTAACCGTAGCCCATTGCCACTAAACAAACCAAGGCCTGTACTTCATCCTCCGAACCAGAACATGATCAGCATTTAATTATTGTTAGTCGTATTGCTGGGGCTCGATATTCTGCAGGAAGTAACTCAACTCCTGCCTTTTCAAAGACATCTATATTCATCTACAAGGTAGGATTTGAAAAGAATGTTATCTGCTTGCCCGGATGAGTGACATCAAAAAGTGAAAATTGATTATCAAGCCATTTATTAACTGGGGACACAAGCATACACTCGTGATTTGTGCACCAGAGTTCCTTGCCCCTCCCCGTCTCTGTAATCTCCAATCCTCTACCCTCAATGTTACAAGAATCCAGACCCTAGATTCTGGAACTCCCTCCCAAACTTCTTTAAAACGCCAGGATATTAAACATTCCTTTCCTGGAGAGTTCAGGATTATATTGGTGGTTTGATAATCGACCTCAACCATCCCACGTTGAATCCCAGGCCCAACCTTGCACTGCCAGCAAGCCATCATTAGTGCACCTGTAGCATGGAGAGCAAACCTCTTAATAAAGATGAGGAGGAGCGAGAACCTCTGCATTGTGTAATGCGCAGAATCATCTGGTTACTGTGTGGAATATGTGTTACTACTGGGTGATTGTATGACCCCATTACAGTCAATTGTTGAAGTGAGGTAATACATTTATTTTCCAATGAAGCTGTTGCAGAGATATTAAAGCACACTCAACTGGAAGGCATAACTTACTTTTAGACTGAATTTTACTTACGACAATGAAATTAAAGTATCAAATTAAATTATTTAAAAAATATTTTCTCTCCATTTGTTGAAATATGGAACCTTAATGCATCGGTTACTGACCCTGCTTTATAGGACTTTGGTTAGGCTGCATTTGGAGTATTATGTGCAGTTCTGGTGGCCCCATTACAGGAAGGATGTGAAGGGTTTGGAAGGAATACAGAGGAAGTTTACCAGAATGATGCCTGGATTAGGGGGGTATTAGTTATATGGTGAGGTTGGACAGACTTGGATTGGAGAGGTTGGACAGACTCTGGAATGCCGGAGGTTGTGGGGAAACATGATAGGAGTGTAAAACATTATGGGAAGCATAGATAGGGTAGACTCGGATGGAAAAATCAAATACTAGAAGCCAAAGCTTTAAGGTGAGAGGGGCAGAGAGACTTTTGGATAGGGACATGAATATGCAAAGAATGGAGGGATATGGGTTATGTGCAGGTAGATAACAGATGGTCTTGGCATCATGTTTGGCATAGACATTATGAGCTGTACTGCTTTATGTTCCATTTTCTAACCTCCTTAAATATTTTGCTGAATTCATCATGCAAACTTTACCAACTTCATTGGGTAAACATTTGGGACTGGCAAAAGTTAAAAGACTTGTTCAGCTGAAATATTAATAACTATCAGTATCATTGACATAGCATTTGATTGTGCATGCAAGGAGCTCTGACAAAATGGCATCAAGGGGAAAACAGTTCAGTAATCGGAGACATACCTCACATAAAGCAGACTGGTTGTGGTTGTCCGAGTCCCAGGATCACTCCAAGAGCTCCTGGGGCAGTAACCTAGACCCAACCATCTGCAGCTGCTTTAAAACCTTTCTTCTGTCAGTAAAGCCGAGACAACATTCAGGCAGGGGCTGATAAGTGGCAATTGTCAGTTATGCCATCAAAATGCCTGCCAATAACCATCTCCAGTAGAGAGTGCTCAACTATCAGTGCTTTGCATTATCACTTCTGCTTTCTCCATCATCAACATACTGAGGGGGAGGGTCACCTTTGACCAGGAACTCAGTTGGAAAAGTTACATACAGTAAATACCGTGGCTACAAGAACAGGTCAGAGGATAGATATCCTCTGGTGAGTGACTCATCTATTAATATCACATATTCTTTCCACTCTCTACAGGCTTGAAGCTGTTAGGTTACAGGAAAACATTGATCAGTTGGTCAGTTGCAGATGGAATTTAATCCTGTTAAGTGTGAGGTAATGCACTGTGGGAGGACTGCTCTGGGATGGACGTACAATAATAGCTGGTCCCCAGGGCATATGGAGGGCTAGAAATACAAGTCCTGTGTGTGTGATGGAATGTCTCCACTTGTCAGGATGAGTACAGACTAACAATTCTCAAGAAACTCTACACCATCCAGTGAAAAGCAGTCTTGACTGGCACTCCACTAACCACCCTAAACATTAATTCCCCACACCACTGGCTCCATAGCAGCTGCACTGTGTATCATCTACAAAATGAACTGTGGTTACATTACTAAGCTTTCGACTTTAAACTTTAGAGATACAGCATGGAAACAGGCCCGTCGGCCTACCGAGTTCACACCGAACAGCAATCACCCCGTACATTAGCACTATCCTACACACCAGGGACAATTTGTAATCTTACCAAAGCCAATTAACCTAAGAACCTGTATGTCTTTCGGAAGTGGGAGGAAACCCGAGCACCCAGAGGAAACCCATGTGGTCACAGGGAGAATGTACAAACTCCGTACAGACAGCACCCATTTATCGAACCAGTGTCCCTAGTGCTGTAAGGCAGCAACTCTACCGCTGCCCGTCAATCTGTTCTTATAGTATCTCACAAACTATTATCAAGCATGACAATGACAGCGGGTACATGAGAATACATCACCTGCTGAATCCCCTCCAAGTCACACGTTATTCTGGTTCCCTCAAAAAAACTCCATCAGATTTGTGAGAACTGATCTCCCCAACATAAAACCATGCTGATGCTTCCGAATCAATCCCTGCCTTTCCAAGCGAATATACATCCTATTCCTCAGAATCTTTAACAACTACTTTCTCTGATGTAAAGCTCACCAGCCTGTTTATCCGGGTTTGTCCTTACTGTCCTTTTTGAGTAGGAGGACAATATGAGCTGTCCTTCAGTTTTCTGACATCTTACCCATGGCTCACAAAGATACACACATCTCCGTTAAAGCCCCAGGCATCTCCTTCCTCGCTTCTCTTAGCATCCTGGGATAGATCTCATCAGACCCTGGGGATTCATCTGCCCTAATGTGCTCCAATATTTCTAACACTCTCTGCTCCTTGATACATACATGCTCCAGAATATTTGAGTAGAAAGTAACTGCAAATGGTGGTTTATACCGAAGATAAACACAAAGTGCTAGAGTAACTCAGCGGGTCAGGCAGCATCTCTGGAGAAAAAAGATGGGTGACGTTTCGGGTCTGAAGGGTTCCCACCCGAAACATTACCCATCCTTTTTCCCCAGAGATGCTGCCTGACCCACTGAGTTACTCCAGCACTTTGTATCTATCATCTGCTCCAGAATATTACTGTACAGCCTCCCTTAACTCTCCAACCTTCACATCCTTCTTCCTGCTGAATACAAAGAAGGCACACACATTAATTCTGGGACTGAAAATTGGAACCTGAAGTTCTGCAGAAGTTAAATACCTTTCCAACCTAATTAAATGATTTTGCCTACCTTAATTATATGTTTATGTGATCATAAAGCAATTGTTCATTCCTGTTCAGATTTTTGAAATTACTGCTTATGCCCCTATCCTAAATGGAGATTACCAGAACATGATAATTCGAAGCAGATCTCAGCACCCCTGCAGAGGGTCACTTGGATGACTTCAAAATCTCAGGGGTGCACAGAATTACTTAATACAATTGTATTAGTCGGATTCATGGGGAACACTTGGATGTCTCCAAGTGACGATCCAGTACTGGCAATAAAAATCAACATTTCTTATCATAAATATATCTTACTCTTTATCGCTCTAACAGGGTCACTGAAACCATAATTTAGTTCAGTTTTTTTTTTGTTTAGAGGTACAGAATGGAAACAGGCCCACCAAGTCCGCACCGACCAGCGATCCCAGAAAAACCCCACGCAGGTCACAGGGTACAAACTCCACACAGACAGCACCCATCGTCAGAATCGAACCCGGGTCTCTGGCGCTGTGAGGCAGCAACTCTACTGTTGCGCCACCGGCACCGTAATATTTGCTGACATAATACTTTGTATGTTTCTAATCTACCGATGTGTTTCTAGTACCTCAGAGAAGATTCTTTGGTGGACCCGACCATGGCTGGCAACTTAAGAGTATTTGACAATGCAAGCATTCCTCCCATGGTTGCCAGCTGTCAAATAGCTATTTTAGATGCTCTTCTTGCCGAAGGATTGTGGGACACTCTCCATCTTGTTGTTAAATTCCAAGTTGGTTATGCCTTCAGGAAATAGCTGCAGCTGACAGAGCTGAAGACATCTTCTGTGAAAACATAACATTTGAAAACATATCAGAAATGCTGCTTCAAACATTAATCGAGTAATATCATCTGAAGCTGTGAAAAACTTAACAATAATAAGGATAAATTTCTTGATATGATTTGGAGCACAGTATCTGAAAGAGTGATGAAAGCTGATTAATCAATGGCTTGTAAAATGAAATTGGATACACGTAAGATTTTGCAGGCATGGGACAGAACTGAAGAAAGAGACACTATCAAAGAAATAACTAAAACCAACAATTTGGATAACATTTTATTCGCTGCCTTATACAATGATCACGATCTCTACAAACTGATATCAGAAGCTGACTCAGGAATTCAGATGAAAATTAACCAGAACATTTTTTCCAATTTTGCTCCATTGAGATATTTTCTCAAATCAGATGATTGGGACCATGGGGATGAACTTTTTCTCCCTGGGACCAATTTGAAATATTTTCTTCGTTTTTTCTTAGGTGTGATTGGGTTTCTTCATTATACTGTAGTTATATATTTAATGAAAAACTGGAGCCGAAGCAATAGTCACTGCAGTACACAACTAATCATAATCTGCAAACCTGAGACAGAACTGTTTATTCTCACTCCTTTCTTTCTGTTCGATATCCAGTTCTCAGTCTTTCAGTATATTCCCCCCAGACTTGTGTTCTAACACTGTTGACCAATCTGCTTGTGGAAAGTCTCACACAAATACAAACAGACCACATCCACTGGCCTATCAGTCACATCTCCAAAAACTCCAGTAAATAAGTTGAAGATGATTTCCATTTCATAAATCCACAAGAACTCTGCCCAATCCTATTCGTCTTTTCAAGAAGTTGTATTTTTACTTCCTTCATTAATCTTCTTCTTTCGTATATCAACTCCAACAATCAAAAGTGGCAATTGGTGCTTCAGAGTACCGTAGTTGACGCTTTGCTGCAAATTTTGCAGTTCCATAGAACTACCCAGGGTGGACGAAGAGGACGTAAAGCAGCTCCCACCCCTCCTTCATTAATGATTCCAGCCTTGCAATCCTCCGATTTACAGGGACAAATCTAGATTTGATAGAATTGTGAGGATGATAACCAGAGTGCCATCAAGTTCTCCCCTACTATTTTTTGATAAGACTTTACTCCTTCAGTTCCTCATTCTCACCAGATCTTTGATTGTCTGGTATTTCTGGCAGTTTAAAAAATTATATGTCCTAGTCTGTGAAGACAGATACAAACTGTTAATTCCTCCACTATTTCCTTATTCCCCATTATCAAGCCCCTCATCTCTGTCCATCAGGGACCTATATTTACCCTTGCTATGCTTTTCATTTTTATACTTACCTGCAGAAACTCTCAGCCCATTTTTATACTTCTTACCATTTTACCAGCATGTTTGATCTTGCTCTTTTTTTAAAGCAAATTCTTAGGGCCTACTTTGTTCACTTATATGAACTTTTGGAGGCTAGGCTCCACGTCATTATTAACTTGTTTAGTGGACCATGTGAGAGAATGAACTTTATATTACACGTTCACATGCCGCTGCCCTGCACAGCCTGTCTCTACCTTCTGCCCAAGGTCCATAAGCAGGACACAAACAGCCACATTGCTTCAGCCTGCTCTTGCTTGGCCCACTGATCTTATTTCTTCCTACATTGAGCCCTTCCTCTCTCTGCGGATACAGTACCTTCCTATTTACATCCATGGCTGTTACAGACCTCCCAACATTTGATTTTACAAATTCAGAATTTTGATGTCCAAAATTCAGAGTTTTGATGTCCAAAATTCAGAATTTTGATGTCCAAAATTCAGAATTTTGATGTCCAAAATTCAGGATTTTACATCAAAATTTATAATATGGCGCATAATGCAACTTTTCAGCAAAAAGAAATATGCACGCCAAATGCGCATACGAGTTGCGCTACATTCATGTGTGAAAAACGACTATTATTTCCAACAGTCTGTAGTTCTTGGACTACATGTACAATGTCAGGTCTATCACGTGTATATTCTGCTATTTATAGAAAGGTTATTGAGCAGAAATACTTTGTACAACACAAAGAATTTTTTTTTTGTTTTGTTTGTTCTATTTTGCTTTTTCCTTTCACATCCCAATTCTCTTGGTATTGAATACAAGTACAATGGTCATAAAAATGATTGTTATGAAGAGTTTCATTTAAAACTGCACATACCTAAATTGAAGACATACTTGCTCCAGTGGTCCTCAATAGCAAATCACAACGGTCCATGGCTTCAGACTACCAGAGGAGAAGAACCCGCAGCTGCATCTCCTCTATTTCCCACTTCTGCTCTCACCCTCTCCTCCTGGACAGGGCAAGAACAGAGTTCCCTTGGTCCTCACCTTCCACCCAACCATTCTCCACAATCAATGGATCGTCTTTCACAATGTGATAGAATCGGAGGGGCAAGAGGTGGGGGTGTTGCATTGCTTGTCAGGGAGGATATCACAGCAGTGCTTTGGCAGGACAGACTAGAAGGCTCGATTAGGGAGGCTGTTTGGGTGGAACTCAGAAATGAGAAAGGTTTAGCAACACTTATAGGGGTGTATTATAGACCGCCAAATAGGGAACGAGAATGGGAAGAGCAAATATGTAAGGAGATAGCAGATATTAGTAGTAAGCACAGAGTAGTGATTGTGGGTGATTTCAATTTTCCATACATAGACTGGGAATCACATTCTGTTAAAGGACTGGATGGTTTGGAGTTTGTAAAATGTGTGCAGGATAGTTTTTTGCAGCAATACGTAGAGGTACCTACCAGAGAAGGGGCAGTGTTGGACCTCCTGTTGGGAAATGAGACGGGTCAGGTGACGGAGGTATGTGTTGAGGAGCACTTTGGGTCTAGTGATCACAATACCATTAGTTTCAATATAATTATGGAGAAGGTCAAATCTGGACCAAGGGTTGAGATTTTGGATTGGAGAAAGGCTAATTTTGAGGAGATGAGAAAGGATTTAAAAGGAATGAAATGGAACTTTTTGTTTTATGAAAAGGATATAATAGAGAAATGGAGGATATTTAAAGGTGAAATTTTGAGAGTACAGAGTCTTTATGTCCCTGTTCGGTGGAAAGGAAAGAATAATAATTTGAAAGAGCCGTGGTTTTCCAGGGAAATTGGACACTTGGTTCGGAAAAAGAGGGAGATATACAATAAATATAAGCGGCAGGGAGTAAATGAGGTTCTTGAGGAATATAAAGAATGTAAAAGGAATCTTAAGAAGGAAATTAGAAAAGCGAAAAAAAGATATGAGGCTGCTTTGGCAAGTAATGTAAAAGTAAACCCCAAGGGGTTCTACAGATATGTCAATAGCAAAAGGATAGCGAGGGATAAAATTGGTCCATTAGAGAGTCAGAGTGGACAGCTATGTGCTGAGCCGGAAGAAATGGGGGAGATATTAAACAATTTCTTTTCTTCGGTATTCACCGAGGAGAAGGATATTGAATTATGTGAGGTAAGCGAAACAAGTAGAGTAGTGATGGAAATTATGAGGATTAAAGAAGAGGAGGTACGGACACTTTTGAAAAATATAAAAGTGGATAAGTCTCCAGGTCCTGATAGGATATTCCCTAGGACATTGAGGGAAGTTAGTGCAGAAATAGCAGGGGCTATGACGGAAATATTTCAAACGTCATTAGAAACGGGGATGGTGCCGGAAGATTGGCGCATTGCGCATGTTGTGCCTTTGTTTAAAAAAGGTTCTAAAAGTAAACCTAGCAATTATAGACCTGTTAGTTTGACGTCTGTGGTGGGAAAATTAATGGAAAAGATACTTAGGGACAATATATATAATTATTTGGATAAACAAGGCCTGATTAGAAAGTCAACATGGATTTGTGCCTGGAAGGTCATGTTTGACTAATCTTCTTGAATTTTTTGAAGAGGTTACCAGGGAAATTGATAAGGGCAAGGCTGTGGATGTTGTCTATATGGACTTCAGTAAGGCATTTGACAAGGTTCCACATGGAAGGTTGATTAAGAAGGTTAAATCGTTGGGTATTAATAGTGAGGTTGCAAGATGGATTCAACAATGGCTGAATGGGAGATACCAGAGGGTAATGGTTGACAATTGTATGTCAGGTTGGAGGCCAGTGTCTAGTGGAGTACCCCAAGGATCTGTGTTGGGTCCACTGTTGTTTGTCATTTACATTAATGATCTGGATGATGGTGTGGCAAATTGGATTAGTAAATATGCAGATGATACTAAGATAGGTGGTGTAGTTAATAATGAAGTAGAGTTTCAAAGTCTACAGAGAGACTTGGGCCTTTTGGAAGGGTGGGCTGAAAGATGGCAGATGGAGTTTAATGCTGATAAGTGTGAGGTGCTGCATTTTGGTAGGACAAATCAAAATAGGACGTACAAGGTAAATGGTAGGGAATTGAGGAATGCAGTGGAACAGAGGGATCTGGGAATAACTGTGCATTGTTCCCTGAAGGTGGAATCTCATGTGGATAGGGTGGTGAAGAAGGCGTTTGGTATGCTTGCCTTTATAAATCAGAGCATCGAATATAGAAGTTGGGATGTAATGTTAAAATTGTACAGGGCACTGGTGAGGCCGAATCTGGAGTATGGTGTGCAGTTCTGGTCGCCAAATTATAGGAAGGATGTCGACAAAATGGAGAGGGTACAGAGGAGATTTACTAGAATGTTGCCAGGATTTCAGCACTTAAGCTACAGAGAGAGGTTGAACAGGTTGGGTCTTTATTCTTTGGAGCGTAGAAGGTTGAGGGGGGACTTGATAGAGGTTTTTAAAATTTTAAGAGGGACGGACAGAGTTGACGTGGGTAGGCTTTTCCCTTTGAGAGTGGGGAAGATTCCAACAAGGGGACATAGCTTCAGAATTGAGGGACAAAAGTTTAGGGGTAACAGCAGGGGTAACTTCTTTACTCAGAGGGTGGTGGCTGTATGGAATGGGCTTCCGGTGGAAGTGGTGGAGGCAGGCTCGATTTTATTATTTAAGAGTAAATTGGATAGGTATATGGATAAGAGGGGATTAGAGGGTTATGGTCTGAGAGCACGTAGATGAGACTAGGTCAGAGAGAGTGGTCGGCGTGGACTGGTAGGGCCGAACGGGCCTGTTTCCATGCTGTAGTTGTTATATGGTTATATGGTTATATGTTTGTCAGGTTCTGCCAGAAGAAAAATATTCCCCTTCCCTTTTAACATCTCAAATAAGTCAATTTCTGGTCTGCTATTCCAACCCTTCCAACTACTCCCTATCTTATGGCACTTTCCGACTTTCCACGCAACCACTTGAAATGCAACACCTATTCTTTCACTTATTCCCCACTCATCATTTGGCGACCAATCAATCAGTCATTTGCAGTGAAGTAACTATTCACTTGCACTTATTCCAATCTATTGTACTGCATTCAATGATCACAATGTGATCTCCTCTACAATGGACAAACCAAACATAGATTATGTCATCATTTTGTGGAGTACAGGTAGTTCTGCTGTAATGAGATAATTGCGTTCCTAAGAAACAGTGTCAAAAATGGTGTGAGAAAAACCAATTGTGTCAACAAGAACACATGTGATAGGAGTCTCAAGAAGGGTCCCGGCCTGAAACATCATCTATCCTTTTTTCTCCAGAGATGTCTGAAGAAGTGTCCGGACCCGAACCATCACCTATCCATGTTCTCCAGAGATGCTACCTGACCCGCTGAGTTACTCCCAAACTTTATGTCCTTTTGTGCAAACAAGCATCTGCAGCTCATCGTTTCTACTTTACTGAAAGGAGAACTACTGTACCAGCATTCAGTCCACAAAATCGACCCTGCACTTCCAGTTTCCTGCCACTTTAATTCCCCATCCCACTCCTGCCCCTCGGTATATGGTCTCTGGTAATGTTACAATAAAGGCATAATGTAAGCTTAAGAAAACATAGAAACATAGAAAATAGGTACAGGAGTAGGACATTTGGCCCTTCGAGCCAGCACCACCATTCAATATGATCATGGCTGATCATCCAAAATCAGTACCCCGTTCTAGTTTTTTCCCCATATCCCTTGATTCCCTTCGCCCCAAGAGCTAAATCTAACTCTCGCTTGAAAACAAATCATATGTTGCAGCCTTCCTAACTCAATATCAAATTCTCAACTTGGAATAACTTTTCTTTTGGTCTATACCAGAACAGTTTCACCTGCCATCATTTTGGTTTAGCTTTTCTTATAAGGACTAGCTTTTCTTATAAGGACTTTTCCTACAAAAGGACTGGATAAGCTAGATGCAGGAAAAATGTTCCCAATGTTGGGGGAGTCCAGAACCAGGGGCCACAGTCTAAGAATAAAGGGGAGGCCATTTAAAACTGAGATGAAAAAAAACTCTTTCACCTAGAGAGTTGTGAATTTCTGGAATTCTCTGCCACATAAGGCAGTATACGCCAATTCACTGGATGAATTTAAAAGGGAGCTCTAGGGGCTAGCGGAATCAAGGGATATGGGGAGAAGGCAGGGACGGGTTACTGATTGTGGATGATCAGCCATGATCACAATGAATGGCAGTGCTGGTTCAAAGGGCCAAATGGCCTTCTCCTGCACCTATTTTCCATGTTTCTATGTTTCTTATTCTATTTATATGGACTGGCCTGCATGGCATGTCCCACAACCTTGCTTTTAACTGCTTTTAACAACACATTGCACAGGCAAAGAAGCATAATGTGCTTTAGCCACTCTAACCGCAACATTAATTCATTGGGTCTCACCCTATCAAGGACATTTCCTTTGTTTCAACAACCCTCCCCCACCTTCTTTGCAACTGACAACCAATTTGTTTTCACTCTCATTCTTGGAACAAAATCTGGAAAGAGAAAATTCAGGTTTACTGAAATTGTTGAATTCAATATTGAGTCTCAATAGCTCAGGGATCCGCAGTCATCCAATTTTCATTTGGTTTCTCTAATGTTGAGGAGACCACACTATGAACACCAATATACATTGGGTATGCAAGCAAAGGATTTCACTGTGCCTAGTCACATGTGACAATAAAGTAAAGTAAGTTGACCTCCCAGCGGAACGAGCTGTCCATCGGGGAATGTTGCCGACTGGCCCGCTGCAGACTGCAGGAGTACTTGCTGAGGGACGCACTGAAGCTTGGTGCAGCCAACGCCAAGGCTCTGTGGGGGAGGACCACAGTCTAGGGTCCTTCCGCTGCTCGACATGGGGGGCAGGGTGTGGTGGAGACACGCCTCCAAATAAGGGAAGGGATTCTGTATAAATTTGGCAATGAATATCTGCATTGAATGTATAACCTCCAGGAATGTCGGATGGAGTTTTGAAAGGAAAATGTTTTGTAAATATTTATTACTGGAATAAAGTATTTTTTGATATATAAAAAAAATTAAAATAAAGTAAAGTAAGTAAGTATTCCAAATACAGTGCACTGGACAGGCAAAAGTGCAAGTGAATTGCTGTTATATCTGGGAGGATTGTTTGAGTCCCTGGATGGTGCGAAGGGAAGAAATAAAACAGCAGATGCTATAATTCCTACAATTGTATGGGAAAATTGCTAAGTGGGTTGATTGGTGGACGTGGAAAAGTGGACCAGAGAATTATGACGGTAAATGTCATAATTAGAGATAAGGGAGGATGTCTGGTAGTGAAATTTCAGTGAAGACGCTGGAAGTTGCAAAAGGTGAACATTAACTCTGTTTCTCAACCCCTGTATACTGTCTGACCTACTGAGTGTTTCCGACATTTTCAGATTTCCACCAACTTCAATTTCCACATCTGCAGGTTTGTTGATTTTCAAATAACGTGAAATAAAGCCAGAGGTACAATTTATGTTTCGCAAGTATTTATTTAATGTCAAACTTTATTTAGCTCTCTGTTCAGAGCACTGTAATAATTAGACAGTACCTGTATTATTTTGTACAACGGATGTTGGAAATAGCAACAATGTCAGAAAGACTTTAGTGCTAGTTTGCAATGAAAACTATTTAAAATGAACCAAATTTGAAATAACCATTTTTTATAAATAGTAAAACCTGCCTGAATTGCATTAATATTCCTTTTAACAATGCATGGAAAAAATAATTGAATCAATTACTGTATTTTCACTTTGTGTTCAAAGGAGTGAACTTCATTTGGAAACATAAAAATATTGGCAAGGAAAGGCTTTTCAGGCCTTTAAGCCGACGACCTTTCAGCAAGCCCATGCCTAATCTTCTACCTCGGCACCATTTTCCTGCCATATCATCACCTAATTCCATTAGTATCCAGAAATCAATCTCAGTTTTGAACATAGTTAATGACTAACATCCACTGAGAATTCCAAAAATTCACCACCCTCCTAGTGCAGAAACTTCTTCCCATTTCAGTCCCAAATAGCCCATTGTTTTTTTAAAAATTGGGTTCCCTGGTTCTCACCAGGGGAAACATCTACCCTAAGAATTCTAAACATTTTGTAGATTTCAAAAATAATACCTCTTATTGTTCTAAATTCTAGCAGATAGAAACTGAGCATACTCTGCCTTTCGTCAAATGGTGGACCAGCCATCCCAGAATGGCTGAATCTATGATGCATTTCTTCTGCAGGTATTAACTAAGAAAATTTAAATCATAGACAGGACTTCAGATGTGGTCTCACCCAAGGGCCTGTAAATTTGGAAAATCTTTAGTCTTATTCTCAAATCCTCTTACACCAAAGGCTAGAATACCACTTGCCATAATAACTAACTGATGTGACATGTTGGCTTTCATAAACAAATTTGTGTACATCAACACTCAGAAGATAGGTGGAGGGGCAGGTAGTGTAGAGAAAGCAGGGACTCTGCAGAAGGATTTGGTCAGGTTGGGAGAATGGACAAAAAAGTGATAGATGGAATACATGCATAGCAAAGTGTGCGGTCATGCATTTTGGAAATAGGAAAAAAGGCACAGATTATTTTCTAAATGGGGAGACGATTCAGAAATCAGAGATGCAAAGGGACTTGGGAGTACCGGTGCAGGATTCCCAAAAGATTAATTTGCTGGTTGAATGAATAGTAAGGAAGGCAAATGCAAAGTTAGCATTCATTTTGAGAAGACTAGAATATAAAAGCAGGGATGTAATGCTGAAGCTTCACTGGTCCAACCGCATTTGGAGTATTGTGAGCAGTTTTGGGCCCCATATCTGAGGAGGGATGTGCTAGGGTTGGAGAGGTAGTTTAGGAAAATGATCCCGGGGATGATTGGATTAACGTATAGGCTTTTGATAACTCTGGGCCTATACTCGCTGGAGTTTAGAAGGATGAATGTCGATCTCATTGAAGTTTAGTTTAGTTTATTGTCACATGTACTGAGGTACAGTGAAAAGCTTTTGAAAGTTACCGAGAAATGAAAGGCCTGGATAAAGTGAACGTGGAGAGGATGTTTCCACTAATGGAGAGTCTAGGACCAGATGGCATAGCCTCAGAATAAAAGGATGTACATTTAAAAAGGAGATGCAGAGAGATTTCTTTAATCAGAGGGTGGTGAATCTATGGAAGTCATTGTCACAGACGGTTGTGGCCAAGTCTTTGGGTATTTTTAAAGTGGAGATTGATAGGTTTTTGATTAGTAGGGGTGTCAAAGGTTACGGGGGGAAAGCAGGAGAACGGGGTTGAGAGGGAAAGTTAGATAAGGCATGATTTAATAGTGGAGTAGACTAGCTGGGCCGAATTGCCCAATTTTGCTCTTATGTCTGATGAACATATTCTTTTTGAGAATCAACCTCTCACATTTTACAAAGTACTCAAATTTTTTTGATTTTATTACCAAAGCAAATAACCTCACATTCTTCTATATTATTCACAAAATGCTGGAGTAACTCAGCAGGTCAGGCAGCACCTCAGGAGAGAAGGGATGGATGACCTTTCGGGTCGAGACCCTTCTTCAGACTGAAGGGTCTCGACCCAAAACATCACCCATTCCTTCTCTCCTGAGATGCTGCCTGACCTGCTGAGTTACTCCAGCATTTTGTGAATAAATACCTTTGATTTGTACCAGCAACTGCAGTTATTGTCTTATACTGTCTTCTTTTATATTATGTTCTGTATTGTTTCCCATTTACTACTTGTCTATATCCCCAAACTGTCCTTGGAGTCTCATCACCACCCACATTTCCACTTAGTTTCATGTCATTATGTCATTTCATAGAAATCATAGAAAATAGATGGAGGAGGCCATTTGGCCCTTCGAGCCAGCACCGCCATTCATTGCAATCATAGCTGATCATCCACAATCAGTAACCTGTGCCTGCCTTCTCCCCATCCCTTGATTCCCTAAGCCCCTAGAGCTCTGTTCTATCTAACTCTCTTTTAAATTCATCCAGTGAATTGGCCTCCACTGCCTTCTGTGGCAGAGAATTCCATAAATTCACAACCCTCTGGGTGAATTTAATTGGATCTGCTGAACTGATGATATTCTTGTTCTCAGATGAATATCTGTTGTCATTATTTTTTTCCTCTCATTCTCCATTACACTGATAAGCCACTGAATGGTTTTACACAAAAGGAGGGTATTTGGACATCACGTGCACATCGACCCTCACTAGCCCAATCCGCTGATTAACCACAGGTCCTTTGCCAGATCCAGAAGCCACTGAAGCCAGATTTTGTAAAGCGAGTTCAATGCACAGCTGTTGCCATATATGACACTTACTCCACCCATCTACCAATCAAACCCCCGCCATTTATAGACAGACAAAAAATGCTGGAGTAACTCAGCAGGTCAGCTGCCTGTCCCGCTGAGTTACTCCAGCATTTTGTGTCTATCTTTGGTGTAAACCAGTATCTCGGAAGGAGGAGGAATAGGAACACTTTATTGTCACATGTGACTCGGCATAGTGAGATTCTTTGCAAATCTAGTTACATCTACAATCATATCTACAGTTCCTTCCTATACACCCCCTCATTTGTATCCACCTATCACTTGCCAGGCCTTGTCCTGTCTCTACTTCTCTTTTCCAGCTTTCTTTCTCTACTACCATCAGAGTGACGAAGGGTCCAAACCAAAATATTGCCTATCTATTCCTTTTACAGATGCTGCCTGACCCATTGAGTCATTCCAGCACTTTGTGTTTTGTGTTCAAGATTGCAGCATCTGCCTTTCCTTGAATCACAAGATAAGCAAGTTTTGCAAGAGTGATAGGCATCACATTTCTACCATGTGGTGTCTAGGTAAAGATCACAACCTTTGGACACAAACAAGAGTGTAGTAAGCCAAGTCAATTATTTTGCACATTTTCAATAAAACTTTTCACGTTTTTCTTTCTTGAGATGCATCTACTCATTCCTGTTCACATGCGTGTACTTGAAAGGTCCAAGCTTTGGTCTGTACCTCTCTGAACACATCTCCTTCACTGTCTTTCAGAGGTTTTTATTACCCGTTAACTTGATCCAGTTCATCATGTAAACCAGCCTCCCCCCCCCCTCCTAATCAGCTCCATTTACACTTTGTGATGCCTCAGTTCAGCCAACATTTACTGGCACAGAGGCACTGGAAGCCAATTCACTGGATGTTTTCAAGAGAGAGTTGGAGTTAGATTTAGCTCTTAGGGCTAAAGGAATTAAGGGATATGGGGAAAAAGCAGGAACAGGGTACTGATTTTAGATGATCAGCCATGATCATATTGAATGGTGGTGCTGGCTCAAAGGGCTGAATGGCCTACTCCTGCACCTATTTTTCTATGTTTCTATTCCCACTTCTTCCCTCTCTTGCTGGGCAGAAAATACAAAACTTGACAGCACATTCTACTAAATTCAGGACAGCTTCCTCGCTGTTTTAAGACTAAGGACTTCAGAAGGACAGAAAGGGGGATGGTCACTGATGATTGCACAATGTTCAATTGCATTCAGAACTATTTAGAAAGTAAACTCGTACTTTCCTGAATGCAGCAAGATAACATTTGGACATGGGCCGACCCCGTGATATTCAATAACATTACCATTGTTGAGTTCCCAGCCAACACATCCAGAGGCTTATAGACTGGAAGTTCAACTGGACTGTTCAACATGATTACTGTGGCAGTAAGAGCACATCAGGGTGGCTCATCTCCTTACACCCCAAGACTTCCACAATACACAAGTCAGGAGTGTGAGGAATATTCTCAGCTTGCCTGGATGAGTGTATTTTCGACAACTCTCATGAAGCTTGACACCATTTAAAACTAAGCACAGCAGTTGACTGTCACCCCTTCTACTACCTTAAACATTTCCTCCCATTACTGGTGTACAGTGGCTGCAATATGTACCATCTACAAAATGCAAAGTAATTATCCACTTCTGCCACCCAAACAGAACTTCTGAAACCGACCACCAAGATGAGATGGTCAGCATATCCACATGAACACCACTACCACTAAGTTCTCTCTAAGAAACATTCCATCCTGACTTGGAAATATATTCCTGTTGCATTATCATCAATGGAAATTGATAATGCAACAGGACTGTGGGAATACTTTTATCAGAAGAACTGGAGCAGTTAAAGTGAATGGCCATTTCCTTCTCAAAGGGAATGGGCAATAATGTGCTAATGCCCACATTCGGAAACATTAACATAACAATGTTTTCAATATATTCACTTTCCACTTTTGAGACGAAGTTTTTAAATAATTCTTCTCGGTTTTCTTTCTTTATCTTAAAATTCAATACTAATCCCTGCATTATGAGTTTTGGAACCTCAAATAGTTATCTTGTTATGAACAAAAGCATCTCAATTAGCATTAATATACGAAGAAAATATACCATATATGGTGCTGCATGAGAAGGTCCTAATTTCAGAGAGCTTTTGGAGAAAGTGCCAAAAAGAGATGGGATGGGTATCCCCGCTGAGAGAGACAGTAGATCAGATAGCGTGTCATCCACGTGATAAAATTAACATGCTGCATTCAAGAGCAGGGCTGACAGAGAGTTAACAATGTTATCTGTAGCTTTCCAATGGGGGCTAAAAAAATAATAATAATAATAATAATAATATTCATTTATTGTCATTGCAACGAGTACAACGAAATTAAAAAAATAGCCAATCCTGACGGTGCGTACAAACATATATGCAATAAATGCAAAAACAAATAAATACATAAATACAATTAAATACAATTATATTAAGTACAAGATTTTTTAACGGTGTTGCCTAGTGCAAAGGTAGTGTTCAGTTCTCGTATGGCCCTGGGGTAAAAACTGTTCTTAAGTCTGTTTGTTCGGGATTTGATCGACCTGAAACGTCGACCAGAGGGCAGATGAACAAACAGACGGTGGCCGGGGTGGGATGGATCTTTTATTATTTTGCCTGCTCTACTGAGGCAGCGTAGTCTGAACAGGTGCTCCAGGGAGGGCAGTGAGCAGCCGATGATCTTCTGGGCCGTCGTGATGACCCTCTGAAGGGCCTTCCTGTCCTTTTCTGAGCAGCTGGCATACCATGTGGTTATACAGTATGCCAGCACACTCTCGATGGAGCAGCGATAGAAGGACAACATGAGCTTCTCCTGCAGGTTGGTTTTCCTGAGGATCCTCAGGAAGTGGAGTCTCTGCTGTGCCTTCTTTACTGTGGTGATGGTGTTGGTAGACCAGGTAAGATCCTCTGCGATGTGCGTACCCAGGAACCTGAAAGCTGGTACCCTTTCCACACAGACCCCATTGATGTAGAGTGGGTCGTAATCTCCACTGGTTTTTCTAAAGTCAATTATAAGTTCCTTTGTTTTGGAGGAGTTCAGGACCAGATTGTTCACTGAACACCATGCTGCCAGCCTTTGGATTTCATCCCTATAGGCTGTCTCATCTCCTTCTGAGATGAGTCCAACCACAGTCGTGTCATCCGCGAACTTGATGATGGTGTTGGTGGGATGGGTGGGGGCGCAGTCGTGAGTGTAGAGGGAGTAAAGGATGGGGCTCAACACACAGCCCTGTGGTGAGCCGGTGCTCAGTGTAATGGTGGAGGAGAGGTGAGGGCCTATTTTGACGGTCTGGGGGCGGTTGGTCAGGAAGTCCTTGATCCATTGGCAGATGGTTTGGGAAAATGCCAAGAGAGGAACAAAGAATTCTGTAGATAGTCATTTACTCAAAGCGATGCATTCTCCAGTGACAATGCAACATGTTTATTTATGTTTAAATAATGTTTAAACAACACAAATGTTTATTTTGAAAATCAAGTGCATTGCATCTACTCTTGTTAAATCATAAATAAAACATCCTTCTTTGTTTTATGTTATCCGATTTTTTTTTAAAATTCAAATACCATGCTGATAAATAGGTCAGTATTTATGTATGTAGTATGTAATTCAAATAAATTTACACGGCTCATTGAACTTTAAGCTACAATACAATCTCTAATATATGATGAACATCCGTTCAAGGTCCATTCTTAGGTATTTCCAACTCAGCGGACTATTTCATCTCAATTATCATATTGTAAAACATTTACATCATTATTCACCATTGAGTATATATTACAGATGTTATTTTCTGGTAAGCAATCTTAGTCATTTGATTAATCTACGGCAGTTAGCTCACAATCAATAAACTTTCTTGTTTTCTTTTGTTTTTGTTCTTCAAGCCGAGCTAGATTCTTCTTTTGAACCTGAACACTTTCTATTACAGTTCATGGCATCCCGACTATAACAGGGTGATATTTCTCCAAATCAAAACTAGCATTCACAATGTAAAGCTAATTACTGACAATTTAGAAACGACTTTGTGTTCGGGATTTGTAAGCAAGTCACAAGGTAAAGAGCCAATGTTTAACACACATCACCTCAAGCCCAATCATTAACTAATCAAGTAAAAATATCACCTTGCATCAACTTTGCAGATTATTCTGGCAATGAATGCCCATAAATGTATCCAAGTTAATGAAAAATTATAGAAACGCAACATAGAAACAAACAAATGTTTCTATGGACATAAATATGAAGAAGGCAGCTCAGGTAAATGTGTGGCCTCCAGAGAACAAGGTCAGTAAACTAATAACAGCAAATAAAATGTGGCAGAAATGTTGAATAAATCCTGCATTAGACTTGGATGTGGAATATATTGCTAATGTTCAGAATGACCAAAATAACGTGGTGAAACATGCCAAAATCCCAATTACAAGGGATAGCATATTGGAAAAACTCAGGGCACTAATAGGGAGTGGTCACCAGGTTCCAAAGGACTGCCCGCTAGAGTTTTTAAAGAAAGTGACGACAGAGATAGTGGACACATTGGAATGTTATGAAAAATTTCAACCAAACGCTGGAAAGATACCCCAAAACTGCAAAACATCCAAAATGACTCCCTTATTCAAAAATGAAGAGCATAAGGCAGGGAACTACAGGCCAGGTAGTTTAACAGCTATTATTGGCAAATTGTTAGATTCAATCATCGTCATGGCTATCCCTCGAGGTCGAGGATGATGGTCTACGTTCCGAAGAACGAAGACGCCTGTGCGTGTGTTTGTTTAACGTGTACTTGATGTTGCACTCCAAGAAGCACACGGTCCTTCACAAATCAATCAACTAAATCCAATGGCAAGGGAACCAAGACGATTGGAGCTGATAGATCTGTTGCAGCCTTCACAGCTGTTGAGTTCAAGATAACATTGTCCGCCTGGTCCGCCGTGGAGGTCTTGTAGGTTCGATCGTTCTTAGTCTGGATCCTCATCCTCGACCTTACCGCCATGGGTGGCCCTACCAGAAGCTAGTGCTTCCGACGGCATCGCTCTCGGAATCATGGGGGCACGCAAGCCTCTTCACCACAACAAGGTGAACGATCCGAAGAGGGCTAGATTCAATAACCAAAGAGGGAATCACTAATCATTTAAGAAACCCAAATGGATTAAACCTGGTCTATTGTGATTTTATGAAAGGTAAAAATATGTTTAACAATTTTGCTCAAATGTTTGAGGATGTAACTGGGAGAGTTGGTTAAGAGGAATCTGTAGATGTAACACATTTAGATTTCCAAAAGGCATTTGACAAGATGCCATATAAGAGGTTGGTGCATTAATTAAACGACCATGGTATTGGAGGAAGCATGTTCAAATGAATTGAAAACTGTCTGTTTCAGAGAAAAAATTGAGTTGGAATGAATGGGTCCATTTCAGACTTGTTCGGAGGTAACTGGTGGAGTGCCACAGGGATCAGTTCTTGGCTCACAATTGTTTATTATTTACCTGTATGACCTGGAGGCAGTGACTGTTTTGTTGATGATACTAAAATAGGTGGAAGAAATTATTTTGATAAGGTACTGTGAATCTGCTAAAGAACACAGACAGACTGAGCCAGTGGGCAAAGGAAGTACAAGGTCATGCACGTTGGTAAGTGAAATCAAACAGCAGATTAGTACCTAAATAAAGAGAGACGACAAATAATTGAACAATAGACAATAGATAATAGGTGCAGGAGGAGGCCATTCGGCCCTTCGAGCCAGCACCGCCATTCAATGTGATCATGGCTGATCATTCTCAATCAGTACCCCGTTCCGGCCTTCTCCCCATACCCCCTGACTCCGCTATCCTTAAGAGCTCTATCTAGCTCTCTCTTGAATGCAATCAGAGAATTGGCCTCCACTGCCTTCTGAGGCAGAGAATTCCACAGATTCACAACTCTCTGACTGAAAACGTTTTTCCTCATCTCAGTTCTAAATGGCCTACCCCTTATTCTTAAACTGTGGCCCCTTGTTCTGGACTCCCCCAACATTGGGAACATGTTTCCTGCCTCTAACGTGTCTAACCCCGTAATAATCTTATACGTTTTGATAAGATCTCCTCTCATCCTTCTAAATTCCAGTGTAAACAAGCGTAGTCGCTCCAGTCTTTCAACATATGACAGTCCCGCCATTCCGGGAATTAACCTAGTAAACCTACGCTGTACGCCCTCAATAGCAAGGCAGGGGGATCTAGGTGTGAATCACAAAAAGCTAGCAGGTAGTTCCAATAAATAGTTAAGGCAAACTTTGTTTTGCCCTTTGTTGTAAAAGGGTTGAGGTTTCAAAATAGGAAGTTTGTACAGGGTGTTGGCGAGGCCTCACCTGTAATACTGTGTACATTTTTGTTTCCTTACCTAATTTTGGAGGCAGTGCAAAGCTCGATTCATCAAGCTAAGCCCTGAGATGTGAGGGTTGTCCGACCAAGAGATAGATCATTTGAGCCTATATTCCTTAGAGATTTGAAGAGGGGTGACTTTATTCAAGTACACACGATCCAAAGGGAGCTATCAGGGTAAATGTTGAGATGTGTTCAATAATGGGAGTTTAGAAGTATGGCATGGAAACAGGCCTTTCATCCCACTGAGTCTACATCGAGCAGTGATCATCCATTCACACTAGTTCTATGTTATCCCACATTCTCATCCACTCCCTACACGTTAGGGACAATTTACAGAGACCAATGAACCTATAAACCCGCACAAGCGGCACATTGGCACAACGGTAGTGCTGCTGCCTCACAGCGCCACAGACCCAGGTTCCTGACTACGGGCGTTTTCTGCATGGAGTCATGCAGGTTTATAGGTTAATTGGTTTCTGAAAATTGCCCCTAGTGTGTAGGATGGGATAGCATAGACATAGTGTAGGGGTGATTGATGGTCGGCATGGACTCGCTGGGCAGAGAGGCCAGTCTCCACGCTATATCTCTAAACTAAACATCTTTTTGGGATATGGGAGGAAACTGGAGCACCCAGAGGAAACCCGCGTGGTCACAGGGAGAACTGGTGTTGTGAAGTGTTGGGCCGCCCGTAATGAAGAGATATAGCCTCAAGATAAGGGTCTGGCCATTTAAAACAATGATGCATTAAAATTTCTTATCACAGTGAGTGGTGAATCTCTGGAATTCTTGCTCTGATGGGTGGTTGCAGCTGGATCATTTAAAGCATTTGAAGAGGATTTAGACTTTAGTGATACAGTGCAGAAACAGGTCTTCCAGCTCACCGAGCCACGCCGACCAACGATCACCCCGTACACTAGCAATAGCAGCACCACGGACAACTTACCATACCAAAGCCAATTAACCTACAAACCTGTACCTTTTTGGTGTGTGGGAGGAAATTGGAGCATTCAGAGAAAACCCACGCAGTCATGGGAAGAACGTACAAACTCCGAACAGACAGTACCCAAGCTCAGGATTGAAGCCAGGTCTCTGGCGTTGTAAGGCAGCAACTCTGCCGCTGCGTCACCGTGCTGGCCAGGATGTGGATAAATATTAATAGAGTGAGCACTAGATGGATGTTGAGGAGAGGAGTTGAGGCCAACAATCTCAAGTAACCCTTCCTTCCGTCTTCGTCCCTCCCCCACCCTAGTCATCCTGCTACTTTCACTATTTGTATCCCTTCTTCCACAACCAATAATGGACATTGTGGGTTCCACCTTTCCCGAGCAATTGCTGCCAGCTCTGATTTGTTCTGTACCTTTTCATACCCTTAGTTTCCCTCTCTCTTGACTCGCAGTCTGAAGAAATGTCTCGTCCCGAAACATCACCTATTCCCTTTCTCCAGAAATGCTGCCTGACCCGCTGAGTTACTCCAGCATTTTGTGTCCACCTTCGGTGTAATCCAGCATCTGCAGTTCCTTCTTATACATGGGTCAGCCACGATGATATTGAATTATGGGGCTGGTTAGAAGGGCCTTGTAGCCATCTGACACCTGGTCCTAGTTTTCTGTGCTCTTGTAACACCGAGCAAAATCAAAGCTGCAACAAGCCTTGTGCTATGAGAGTAAAGAACAAACTGCTGGAGGAACTCAACAGATTGAGCAGCATCTGTTGGGTGGGGTGCTGGGGGGTGAGAAATTGTCAATGTTTCTGGCGAGACCCTCCATCAAGACCTGACTACATGGAACACTAAGGAGTTCAGTGTTCCTTTTTTAAACTATAGGGAAATGCCACTCTCAATACTAGGAACACAGGCACTCATTGACAACGCATGCGCACAAATCTTCCAGAGATATCCCATGAGATACATGATCAGCATCTACACAAGTGTGACAACCCCAAGAGAACATGAAAGCAAATGCAAAGCAGCACACAAAATTCAGACCTCTGACACAACATCACTGTTGCTGGGAAATACAATAAACACATAGCCAAGCAAGCAAAGCCATAGATATGATCTTGTTTGAAGTGCACTATCCATGGTACAAAAGGCTTGAACACAATAGAATTTGTTAATAAGCCCATATAAACATAGAAAATAGGTGCAGGAGTAGGCCATTTGGCCCTTTAGGCCTGCACCGCCATTCAATCTGATCATTGTTGAACATCCAAAATCAGTATCCTGTTCCTGCCTTCGCCCCATATCCCTTGATTCCGTTAGCCCTAAGAGCGAAATCTAGCTCTCTCTTGAAAACATCCAGTGAATTAGCCTCCACTGCCTTCTGTGGCAGACCATTTCAGATTCACAACTCTCTGGGTGAAAAATGCTTCCTTATCTCAATCCTAAATGGCCTACCCCTTATTCTTAAACTGTGACCCCTGGTTCTGGACTCCCCCAACATTGGGAACATTTTTCCTGCATCTAGCCTGTCCAATCCCTTAAGAATTCTATATGCTTCTTTCTATATGATCCCCTCTCATCCTTCTAACTTCCAGTGAATATAAGCCCAGTCGATCCATTCTTTCGTCATATGTCAGTCCCACCATCCTGTGAATTAACCTGGTGAACCTATGCTGCACTCCCTCAATAACAATAATGTCCTTCCTCAAATTAAGAGACCAAAACTGCACACAATACAATAGACAATAGACAATAGGTGCAGGAGTAGACCATTCAGCCCTTCGAGCCAGCACCGCCATTCAATGCGATCATGGCTGATCACTCTCAATCAGTACCCCGTTCCTGCCTTCTCCCCATACCCCCTCACTCCGCTATCCTTAAGAGCTCTATCCAGCTCTCTCTTGAAAGCATCCAACGAACTGGCCTCCACTGCCTTCTGAGGCAGAGAATTCCACACCTTCACCACTCTCTGACTGAAAAAGTTCTTCCTCATCTCCGTTCTAAATGGCCTACCCCTTATTCTTAATCTGTGGCCCCTTGTTCTGGACTCCCCCAACATTGGGAACATGTTTCCAATCCCCTAATTATCTTATATGTTTCAATAAGATCCCCCCTCATCCTTCTAAATTCCAGTGTATACAAGCCTAATTGCTCCAGCCTTTCAACATACGACAGTCCCGCCATTCCGGGAATTAACCTAGTGAACCTACGCTGCACGCCCTCAATAGCAAGAATATCCTTCCTCAAATTTGGAGACCAAAACTGCACACAGTACTCCAGGTGCGGTCTCACCAGGGCCCGGTACAACTGTAGAAGGACCTCTTTGCTCCTATACTCAACTCCTCTTGTTATGAAGGCCAACATTCCATTGGCTTTCTTCACTGCCTGCTGTACCTGCATGCTTCCTTTCAGTGACTGATGCACTAGGTCACCCAGATCTCGTTGAACATCCCCTCTTCCTAACTTGACACCATTCAGATAATAATCTGCCTTTCTATTCTTACTTCCAAAGTGAACAACCTCACACTTATCTACATTAAACTGCATCTGCCATGTATCCGCCCACTCACACAACCTGTCCAAGTCACCCTGCAGCCTTATTGCATCTTCCTCACAATTCACACTACCCCCCAGCTTAGTATCATCTGCAAATTTGCTAATGGTACTTTTAATCCCTTCATCTAAGTCATTAATGTATATCGTGAATAGCTGGGGTCCCAGCACTGAACCTTGTGGTACCCCACTGGTCACTGCCTGCCATTCCGAAAGGGACCCATTTATCCCCACTCTTTGCTTTCTGTCTGTCAACCAATTTTCTATCCATGTCAGTACCCTACCTCCAATACCATGTGCTCTAATTTTGCCCACTAATCTCCTATGTGGGACCTTGTCGAAGGCTTTCTGAAAGTCGAGGTACACCACATCCACTGACTCTCCCCTGACTAACTGGTCTATAATTACCCGTTTTCTCTCTCCCTCCTTTCTTAAAAAGTGGGATAACATTTGCTATCCTCCAATCCACAGGAACTGATCCTGAATCTATAGAACATTGAAAAATGATCTCCAATGCTTCCACTATTTCTAGAGCCACCTCCTTAAGTACCCTGGGATGCAGACCATCAGGCCCTGGGGATTTATCAGCCTTCAGTCCCATCAGTCTACCCAAAACCATTTCCTGCCTAATGTGGATTTCCTTCAGCTCCTCCATCACCCTAGGTTCTCCGGCCCCTAGAACATTTGGGAGATTGTGTGTATCTTCCTCAGTGAAGACAGATCCAAAGTAACGGTTTAACTTGTCTGCCATTTCTTTGTTCCCCATAATAAATTCCCCTGCTTCTGTCTTCAAGGGACCCACATTTGCATTGACTATTTTTTTCCTCTTCACGTACCTAAAAAAACTTTTGCTATCCTCCTTTATATTATTGGCTAGTTTACCCTCGTACTTCATCTTTTCTCCCCGTATTGCCTTTTTAGTTAACTTTTGTTGCTCTTTAAAAGAGTCCCAATCCTCTGTCTTCCCACTCTTCTTTGCTATGTTATACTTACTCTCCTTAATTTTTATGCTGTCCTTGACTTCCCTTGTCAGCCACAGGTGTCTCTTACTCCCTTTAGAGTCTTTCCGCCTCTTTGGGATAAATTGATCCTGCAACCTCTGCATTATTCCCAGGAATACCTGCCATTGCTGTTCTACCGTCTTCCCTGCTAGGGCCTCCTTCCAGTCAATTTTGGCCAGCTCCTGCCTCATGCCTCTATAATCCCCTTTGCTATACTGTAATACTGACACTTCCGATTTTCCCTTCTGCCTTTCCATTTGCAGAGTAAAACTTATCATGTTGTGATCACTGCCTCCTAATGGCTCTTTTACCTCTAGTCCCCTTATCAGATCAGGATCATTACACAACACTAAATCCAGAATTGCCTTCTCCCTGGTAGGCTCCAGTACAAGCTGTTCTAAGAATCCATCTCAAAGGCACTCTACAAACTCTCTTTCCTGGGGTCCATTTCCAACCTGATTTTCCCAGTCTATCTGCATGTTGAAATCTCCCATAACCACCGTAGCATTACATTTGTGACACGCCAATTTTGCCAGACTAAGTGGTTGAGAGAGTTACAAAAACAATATTTTAAAACTATTTTGGTTGCACCAGACAGCAGGGAAGAGAAAGACATTCTGGCCTTCCATCACAGGCGAGGAGGTGACTGGAGGAGACTCACTGTGATGGATGTTTTTTGTTTTTTGTTGGGTTTTGTGATTGTGTGTTTTATTCCTTTCTTTTTTATTGCCTCTCGTTGTTGACTGTGGGTCACGTAATTACGTCCAAAAACATGTTTTTGGATGACAATAAAGGCTATTGTATTCTATTCTACCAAGGGGTTTTCGCATTAATATTTAGGTTTCTATTTTTTTTATTATTATGTTACCTATGAGTACTATATTTACAGCCCTGTTATGCTGCTGCAAGTATATATGACACTTAAACACTCGACATTTGGACAGGAAAGGTTTAGAAGGATATGGCCGAATGCAGGAAAATTGGTGTATCTTAGATGTTATCTTGGTCAAGGACTGTGGTTCTATGACTGGAAGTTCCATAATCAAGCATTGCATTGATCATCAACCACTGTCACTGAATCCAAAATGGATACTTCAAGATCAAAGAAACTGAACAGCTGATATCAAAGCCTGAACCTTTACACCCAGAAATCACAAATTATCCACAGTGCAACCTCCTCATATCCAGAAAACTTAGTTATCTATATAAAATATATTACGAATTTTAAAAATCAGAATGCCTCTTTTAATCAACATGAGAGATGTAATGTTAGGCTATTGTTAAGCTATTTAGAACATTTCCTTTTTACATAGTGTTTATCTCTTCTTTAAGACTGAACATGACCAATATCTGGAGTGTGGCAATAAAGAAAAGCCACTGTTTACATCATGCTTGGCAGTGAGTCTGCAAAATAAATCATCAATGCAAGGGCTAAAGGTCTCCACTTATAAATAACAAGTGACTGATAGCGTATTCTTGCACTGATTGTTTTCAGGCAAGGTGATATTACAATTGAAGATAGACACAAAATGCTGGAGTAACTCAGTGGAACAGGCAGCATCTCTGGAGAGAAGGAATGGGTGATGATTTGGGTCGAGACCCTTCTTCAGTCTCGACCCGAATCGTCACCCATTCCTTTCCTCTAGAGATGCTGGCTGGCCCGCTAAGTTACTCCAGCATTTTGTGCCTATCTTCGATTTAAACCAGCATCTGCAGCTCTTTCCAACACGTGATATTACAATTGTTATACCATTCAGTAATACATTGGATTATATTTTACACAGAGATTAACAGATATATTCGATTGATTACAATGCATCAATTTTATGGAGGAATTTAGGAGATAATTATAAACTCCTTCAGCTACTTCTATCTTAGTGCAGCACAGTGGCACAGCAAGTAGAGCTATTCCCTCAGTGCTTGCGACCCAGGTTCGATCCTAACCTTGGGTGTTGTCTTTGTGGAGTTTGCACATTCTCCCTGGATGGGTTTCGTGGGTTTCCGCCAGGTGCTCTGGTTTCCTCCCACATCCCAAAGATGGGTAGGTTTGTAGGTTAATTGTCTTCTGTAAATTACCTCTTTTGTAGGTAGTTGATGGGATGGTGGAATAACATAGAACTAGTGTGAATGAGTGATCGATGGTCAGAAAGGAATCAGTGGACCAAAGGTGTAAGAAGAAATTGCAGATGCTGGTTTAAACCGAAAACAGACACAAAAAGCTGCAGTAACTCAGCGGGACAGGCAGCATCTCTGGAGAGAAGGAATGGGTGATGTTTCTGAAGAAGGGTCTCAACCCAAAACATCATCCATTTCTTCTCTCCAAAGATGCTGCCTGTCCCGCTGAGTTACTCCAGCTTTTTAGGTCTATCAGTGGACCATGGTGAGACCATGCTGCGTCTCTAAACTAAACTGAACTACCTTACCATGGGAGCTTGGACAACTACCAGAAATTATGTTTAATATATTCTCCCTAAATTAAATACAGTTAATCTTGCAGTCATTCTGTTTGTGCTTAACAAGAAAACTAATATTAATTGTTGACAGAATAGACTGCAGGTGCTGGAACCTGATGCAAAAAACAAACTGCTGGAGGAACTCAGCAAATCGAACAGCATCTTTGGAGGCAAAGGGAGACGACATTTTGGGGTGAGATTCTCGACCAGGTCTTAAGAGTATACAGGGAAGATAGCCAATATAAAGAGGTGAAAGGGAGGAGTAACAGATGGTGGATGATAGATGGAAGCAGGTGAGGAGAGAGATAATGTGCAAATGGAGCCAGGTGGAGGAAAAGGTTGGTGGAGGGAGAGACTGGAATGTGATAAGTGGAAACAAAAGGTTGCAGATCATAATCTTATCAGTAAGAAAGGTGGACCCAAACAAGAGTGAGAAGATGGTTAGATGGAACCAGTTAGGGTTTGGGATAGGAGATGCAGGTGTAGCGTGTGGGTGATGGGCAAATATTAATTATTTTTCAAAACCAAATTACTTATTTTAAAAATAATTATATACAACACACAACACAGGAAAAGGCCACTAAATCCAACTGGCTCATGCGTTATACATGCTCCCGAAGACTCTTCCTATAACATAGCATCATAACTCTTTAGTGCCAACTTGATCAAATACTTCTCGACATTTCCCTTAAATGTGTCCATCACATTGCCCACAATCGCTCCTTAATGGAGCGAGTTTCAAATGCTCAACATCTTTAGGAAAACGAGTTTCTTCTGAATTTCCTGATTGGTTTATTAATGACATCTTACATAAGGTAAAGTACAGGTGGGGGAATGAGGTTGTAATCCCACCTCAGCCATTCGGGTAATTCCTGCAAACGGGTGACGTTTTGTGGTATTATTCCTCTCCTCAAAATGTATCTCTCTGCCATGAGACAAATCGCCGATGCTTATCTCTTGTTTGAAGCCCTGCTGGACAAGCAGAGGGCATTACAGGCAATCTTTCCACACAAAAGAAAGCTATGTGTTGTCCGAATCACCCAATATGCTCCATTATTCGACACCCATTGTAGCCACATACGTCTGTTGCGAGCATCTATCTTGTGTGTCTTATTTTTGGTTAGGTGCTGAGGTTAGATTTTAGATCAACATCACTCGTGGGATAATTAGTTACGAAACAGCATTAGCGACCGTGGTGGTAACCATATCTCGGAGATTTAACAACAGATGCAAATGTTTATTTACAAAATATAGTTATGGTAGCGGCTAAATCAGCAAGCTTGTACACACATTGTAGAACACGCTGCGCCTGCATGAATCTATTATTTATGCATTTCCAGTTTCCGTGTGATGCACTAACCCGAACCTTTTTTTCTCTACACAGAGCCACACGTTTACTCATTAAAGGGAGACAAAGGCAAAGTACTGAGCAAATATGCGTCTCTCCCATCTCCCTCCCAGGAGTCAGTGTGAGGGCTATGAAGATCTCAACGTCCCCGTATCCTCTCTTCCCAATCCCATTTTCCTTGGGTTTTTTTCGGATTATATTTTTAAAAAACACATATTTGCACCGCGTCGTTCCCTGTCAACTGAAAATGCTCCAAGAAAAACGTCACAGAAATGCTGTCACCGATTCATTCCCCGTGTCATGATAAATAAAACTCACCGTCAAAGAAATCCCGTCGGTGTGATCCCCGTGGCCGGTGCGGGTTTGTCATTTGCCGCTTCAGAGGGTGATTTACTCTGCTGCCGGATGCCGTGCGCCCGGTGCCACTGGCTGGCTGACCGACCCGACCCGCTCCCCTCTCCTCTCCTCTCCTCCCCTCTCCTGCGGCTGAGGAGACCAAGCGAGCCCGGAGCGGCGGGAGAGCGCCAGGCACAGCGCCGCGGCGTGACGTCAACCCGGCTCTCACTCACATTGCAGCCACCTGATGTGAGTGCTGGTCCTTGGTGTGTGTGTGTGTGTGTGTGTGTGTGTGTGCGAGAGAGAGCCAGCGAGCTTCTTTTTCTTCTGAGGGTGAGATTGCAATCACCGCATCTGAAATCAACACCAACAAGAGAGAGAGAGAGAGAGAGAGAGAGAGGGGGAGGGGGAGGAAGAGGAATTAGACAAGACTGCAGCCTCGTCAAAGTGTCTGGGAGGAGAGGCAAGTAGAGTATAAGAAAATAACTGCAGATGCTGGTACAAATCGAAGGTATTTATTCACAAAATGCTGGAGTAACTCAGCAGGTCAGGCAGCATCTCAGGAGAGAAGGAATGGGTGACGTTTCGGGTCGAGACCCTTCTTCAGACTGATGTCAGGGGTGCTCTATACGGGCGAAATGTGCAGGAAGGAGCTGCGGATGCTGGTTTAAACCGAGGATAAACACAAAAAGCTGGAGTAACTCAGCGTCTCGAGAGACAAGGAATGGGTGACGTTTCGGGTCGCGACCCCTTTTCAGACAGAAACAGGTTGCTATCCACCCTTTAAAAAAAAAAATATTCTATTGTAAGAGAGAAACGAGCACTCCTTTTTGCAAGCAATTTGCTGCAAAGTTTCCTCTTCTCTCCACGTTTCCTGCAAACTCCGTTGCAATTCTTTCTGTGTTCGTTTTACATCATGATACAATTGCGCGCAGGTCAGAGTTATATATAGGGAGGCGAGGCGCCAGCTGGAGCGCCGGGGAGCAAGCTTGCTGTTTCACATGGTTGAGATCAACAACCGGTTGCATAAGATTCACACGCAGATTATTGCTGTCAAGCACCGAACCAAGCCAAAGCGCTTCAATACATATCTTTAAAAATCTTTACCGATGGCTGAGTGGGATTACTCGTTCATCAGCCAAGCCAACCAGGCTTGATTTTATAAATCTAGAAAGCGTGGTGCTTTATCACGGTTTCTTCCAGTCGACGGAGAAAAACAACTGCAGAATAAAATCGCACAAGGTATCAACATGCATCCCAGGTCAGTGTTGAAATAGTTGATCCAAGCAGACATTAGAAAGGATGTTTGCATATGATGCAAGTTAAAAGCACATGAAGAAATAGTGCATTCTCCTAATGAAGAGGTACTTATATTTTTATTGCAGATGATGGTTGTAAGACGTCCGCGTCCTCTAGATATTTTACTGGGTTCAGTATCACCCAGCACTCCTACAAGTGGAACTAAAACCAATCTGGAGTACAGCTAATGTGTAGGAAGGAACTGCAGATGCTGGTTTACACCGACGAAAGACAAAATGCTGGAGTAACTCAGCGGGACAGGCAGCATCTCAGGAGAGAATGAATGGGTGACGTTTCGGGTCGAGACAGTTCGTCAGATTGTCTATCTTTGGAGTAAATTTTGCCAAGTTACACAGCAGCGTGAGGCAGGAAAATATTTATTCCACCAATCGGCAATAAAGACCTGTAGATTATGTGTCTGTTGCAGTCTCAGGATACTACGAAGTGCTTTCCAGCCGCCGACCAGATGTGACCTGCAACCAATTTGCACACAACCAACTCTTGTCCGGTTCCTTTGAGATTGATCAAAGTATAAATATTGACCAGGACACGGGGATATTTCAGTCTTCTTTGATTATCACCATAAAATCTAAATTTTCTGTTTAGAAAACATACAAGGTCCAATTTAGCTTTTTATCCAAGTCCATTAAGTTCCGCAAAGAAGTGTCAGCCTCGATTATTTGATTCAGAACCATCCTGAATGAGCCTTATCTGACAACGTCTGTGCTAAAAAAATAACTGCAGAAGCTGGTACAAATCGAAGGTATTTATTCACAAAATGCTGGAGTAACTCAGCAGGTCAGGCAGCATCTCAGGAGAGAAGAAATGGGTGACGTTTCGGGTCGAGACCCTTCTTCAGACTGTGCTAAAGATCAATCTCCATTGAAATATAATATTTCTTCTAATTTGATGGCATAATCATTCTCAAGCACGGGACACAAGCTCCTCATGAAAAGCTGATTGAACAAGGCTGGTTTGAACATCTATTTGTACGAAGTACACGAACAAACAGTCAGAACGCAGTAAGAACATCCTCAGTGTATGAAAGTGACAGTCGTAACTTACTTTCTCTTCAAGTGTCAACGCAATGAACTTATTACACTAGACTAACCCCTTAAGGTAAAACTAGCCCAGGCTTTAAAATGTAACAAATGGTTGTTTGCTGCCAGCTGGAAAATCCTCACACCTATTCCTGAGAGAAACTGTCCTTGCCCTGCGATAGTGAACTAGTGACTGAGCTAACAATGACAGAGGGCTTTAGCCTGCAACCGCTCCTTAGAAACATGGCTGGACAATATATCTGCTATGATTTAATTAAATCAGAATGACTTTTCATCTGCACTGAATGAAAACAATCTCCCCTGATGCCCCAAGGTAGTTGTTAATGAATGTATCCATATCAGTTAAATTCCATCTGGGGATTTCTCATTATTCACAACTTCAATAATTTGCATAAATAGGCACTGTTGATGCTAAAACTGAAAAAGCTGGCACAACCACAAAAAAAATCTTTACACTCTAATCCAAAGAACAAATGTTTAATAACGTAAGTGCAAAACAACCCTGATCTTTTCTGGAGTCTCGGGTGGAATGTATATAGGGCAGCCAATTTGATTCATCCCCTTATGTATTGTGGACCAAAGGGATTGTTTCTGTGCTCCACTGTTCAATGTTCTTTGGTGCTGGGTGATCGGAAATTGGGTTTGATGACCCCGTTTGATGTTCCAGGTAAGGGCAGGCAGTGGAAAGGTGAAAACAGGTAATTTGTCACTTACCTTTGGTGGCCCAGGGAGAACAATTCAAGCTGTATATAGCTGTACCAAAAGCTGGAGTAACTCAGCTGGAGTAACAGGATTTCTGGAAAAAGGGAATAGGTGACGTTTCTGGGTTGAGACCCTTCTTCAGACAAGCTGTATGTTGGACACCAAGGACATTACCACCTTTTGCTGTTTCTTGCATTGAGAAAAATTGATTAGCAGAAGTAGGGATAATCACAGCTCTAAGTTGAACATACACTAAAGGGATTAATAGCTCCAGTGGTACTGTGCTTAGATACATTTCCCCAATCTATATGTAAAGACCATGCAATAAAATCATTCAGTATTTTATCCATTGATGTATGACAAAACTCTTCCATGAGACTATTCAGCGATACTGGAAAATCTTGCAATTGCATCTAATTTGAATTCAATATACTTTATCATGGACCTGTTTACTGCTTGAGTTGTAAATTTTCACATGGAGGAACCCTCCAGTGGCTAATTACTGTCTCTCTTGCCTAAGAGAACTTAATGACTTCACTAGATTTAAATTATCAAATGTGAATTGGGACCAGAATATATTTGGCATTTTAGAATACAAAACATGTTCTCCACAAAAATGCAATTGCTTTGGGTGGAATAAGCTTGGTCTTCAACTTTTATGTAACTTTTTAAAATTGTGACTCTGCATACCTAATGAGATATAATGTGCCAGCATTGTGTTGACCTTGGATAGATTGCTTGTGTACCTCTCAAACATTTTCCATTTAATATTCAGAAGATAATTAAATTTAGCAAGGGACATGAGTTCAGGTACAATGGCAGTAATATGCAACATGCACATCATTATTTCAAGGGTAAAGTAAAGGTGATGCAATGCATTATCTTGCCGTGTCATGGAATCATTTTCATGAAGCAATACATTAGTACTTTGCAAACCTTTCATAGGGCAGAGGAATTGACACTGATTGCTCAACACTTATCTTTCTTAGAGTTTAGATAGAAATAAGATTGTCCTTCTGTATGGTTTTACTTATCAGAATAAATTATGAGTCAAGAGTGTTTAATTGTCATATGCACCAGGATTGGAACAACAAAATTCTTACTTCCTGCAGCTGAGGGGCAGGTTGATGCAACAATGTTCAGAGTAGTTCAGTGCTGAGGTAGGGTTGTGGTTCGGAGGGATGCAAGGTCGTTCATCAGCCTGATGGTTTTTGAAAATAAGCTGTTCTTGAACCTGGAGTTAACGCTTTTCAGGTTTCTGTACTTTCTTTTCGATGTGGCCAGTATCATGCTGGATTTTTGAGGATATTAGCTGTAGAATGAAGGCAGCACATCCTGTCTTCAATGGGAGGGCAATAATCTGAGCAATATACACAACTTTCTGGAAATCTACTTAAACATCTGAGGAAGTAAAGGCATTGATGAGCTTTCGATGTGATTGCATTAATGTGCTGGGCCCAGGACAAATTTCCCGAGATGTATGCCCAGGAACTTGAATCTGTTGATTTTCTCCACCGCCATCCTACTGATGAAGATAGGTTAATGAACCCTTCACATTCCCTTCCTTAGTCTTGCCTACATCGAGAACAAGATTGTTGTTGTGGCACCACTCTGCTAAATTATCGATCTCCCTTCTCTACTCTCATTGTTACCTGTAATTTGTAACAAGGATTTGTCGGTGAATTTAAAGATGCTGTTGGAGCTGTGTTTGGCTACACAATTATGGGCGTAGAGAGCGTAGAGCAGGGAACAGAGCACGCAGCTCCCAACTGGTCGAAAGCACAGAAGCTTGAAAACACGCTCAGAAACAGTTTCCCCTTCTCTGTTATCGTGCAAAGTATAGTCCTTTAATGAGCTTTTTGGAGAGCAAGATAGAAATGGCAGCAAATAGAATGAAAATTTTGAGGTCTGCAAGAGTGCTTCTGTTTACTCCTGATAGGTAAACTTTAGTTTAGTTTAGAGATACAGCACGAAAACAGGCCTTTTGGCCCATCAAGTCCGCACTGACCAGTGATCCCCACACATTAACACTATCCTACACACACTAGGGACAATTTACATTTTTACCAAGCCAATTAACCTATAAACCTGGACATCTTTGGAGTGGAGGAAACCGAAGATCTCGGAGAGAACTCATGCGGTAACGGGGAGAATGTACAAACTCCGTACAGACAGCACCCGTAGTTGGGATCAAACCCAGGTCTCTGGCGCTGTAAGGCAGCAACTCTACCGTTGCACCACCGTGCTGCCCCACTGATTTTTATTCATGTGGTTGGTCGGTTAGCAAGTTTGCAGTCAGCGTTAAAATTGGCGGAGTTGCAGATGATGAGGAAGGCTGTCAAAGTATACAGTGGGATATAGATCAATTACAAATATGGCCAGAGAAATGGTGGATGGATTTAATCCAAGCAAGTGTGAGGTACTGCACTTTAGAGGTCGAATATAAGTGGGACAGTTAATGGAAAGACCCTCAACAGCACTGATGTACATGAGGATAGTTCCCTGAAACTGGCCACACAAGAAGATAGAGCACTAAAGAATAGTGGTGTGCAGTTCTGGCTGCTCCATTACAAGGATGTGGAGGCTTTGGAGAGGGTGAGTAAAGATTTACCAGAATGCTGCTTGGATTAGAGGATACTGATTCTTAGAACAGATTGACCAAACTTGGATTTTCTCTGTACAATGCAAGAGGTTGAGAGAGACTTGACAGAAATATATAAATGGCATAGGCAGGGCACGCAGTCAGAATCTATTTCCCAGGGAGTAAATGTCAAAGACTAGTTAGAGGGGGAACATTTAAAGATGTACGAAGCAACTTTTTGGTTTAAGGTGAGTGGTGGATGTCTGGAAGCAGATACGATAGTGGTGTTTAAGATGCCTTTAAGTAGGCATATGGAATAGAATAGGCTTGGAATGGAGTGATATGGATTACATACAGGTAAAGGAGATTAGTTTAATCTGGCACCATCTTTAGCATCTGCTCAATGCTATACTGTTCTTTATTCATCACAATATTGCACTCACACACAAAACTTCAGTTAACGTTTGCTCAGAAACAACTTTTTGGATTTTGAATAAATGCAGTTGAAACTTATATTTAAACCCACATGATCACTTAAGCAGTTTGTGCTACAAATAGAACCAGAAAATTTACAACAGGTGACGTTTCATTCGATAGCATCTGTGCCCTCAAAGAGCTTTCCTACTAAACCTGCCTACTAGCATTAGTATTTTTAAGCAATTTGATGAAATCATCACCTAAATGGATTTTATCCAATACATTAAACCTACCAATTAACTCTTTATATTTTTAGTTCCATCTAATATTAATGATAGGACTAAAAATATATTGATGAGGTCAGTGTGATTGATCTTTTCGTTACCTCTGAAAAATTCAATCAAATTAGTCAGACATGATCTCCCCTTTCAAAATCGCATGACAACGAGATCTGGGTATCCTAGTGTGTCAGTCACTGAAGGAAGCATGCAGATACAGCAGGCAGTGAAGAAATCCAATGGAATGTTGGCCTTCATAACAAGAGGAGTTAAGCATAGGAGCAAAGAGGTCCTTCTGCAGTTGTACAGGGCCCTGGTGAGACCGCACCTGGTGTACTGTGTGCAGTTTTGGTCTCCAAATTTGAGGACAGATATTCTTGCTATTGAGGGCGTGCAGCGTAGGTTTACTAGGATAATTCCCGGAATGGTGGGACTGTCGTACGTTGAAAGACTGGATCGACTAGGCTTGTATACACTGGAATTTAGAAGGATGAGAGGGGATCTTATTGAAACATATAAGATTATTAAGGGGTTGGACATGTTAGAGTCAGGAAACATGTTCCCAATGTTGGGAGTCCAGAACCAGGGGCCACAGTTTAAGAATAAGGGGTAGGCCATTTAGAATGGAGATGAGGAAAAACATTTTTCAATCAGAGAGTTGTAAATCTGTGGAATTCTCTGCTTCAGAAGGCGGTGGAGGCCAATCCTCTGAGTGCTTTCAAGAGAGAGCTAGATAGAGCTCTTAAGGATAGCGGTGTCAGGGGGTTATGGGGAGAAGGCAGGAACGGGGTACTGATTGGGAATGATCAGCCATGATCACATTGAATGGTGGTGCTGGCTCGAAGGGCCGAATGGCCTACTCCTGCACCTATTGTCTAATCTTTGATGAATCATTGCCTTTCCAATTTTAGCTGAAACGTGTGCTTCGGATGTTTTTTTCAATAATCTCTCCACCTCAGAGATGAGACTCACAGGTCTCTAATTACCTGCCTTAACCTGACTTTCCTTGAATAAATGTATCATCAAATCACCTGATCTTCTTCAAACCAGTCCAGATTCTCTCAATTATCTCATTGCAGACATTGGACTTTGTCTCTGGAATTGTTACACTACAATAATGTGAACTATATTCTGCATTATCTATCTCTTCGCTCTACCTATTGTGCGTGTTTTAACTTGATTGAATTCATGTATCGTATGTTTTGTTGGACAGCAAAAAGCTTTTCACTGTACCTTGGTATGTGACAATAATAAACCTAATCAATTTTCGAATTGCAACACTTCCTCCTCAAAACCATCAACACGGAGCACTTTATGGCTGCATGCTTAGTCCACTAGTCTACCCACCCTATACCCTTGACTGTGTAGCCAGACACAGTTCCAATGCCATCTTTAATTTCACCAACAATGCTACTACGTTTGTTGGATGAATAACAGGTAATAATGAGTCAGAGTGCAAGAGGGCGACTGATAATCCTTTTGAATGGTGCCAGAGTAATAATCTTGTTTTCAATGTTAGCAAGACCAAGGATCTGGTTGTTGACTTCAGAAAGGGAAAGTCAGGGATACATGCACCTATCTTCATTGACAATGGAGAGTCAACAACCTTAAGTTCAGCTGCCTGTAAATCCTTGAAGATCTGACACAGAGTGCAATCAAAATGAAAGCTCGTCTATGCCTCTATTTTCCACGAAGATTGAATAAATTCAGTTAATTGACAAATATTCACTTTAACTTCTCCACGTGTACAGTGGAGAGCATACCGACTGGTTGCATCACAGCCTATTTTGGCAACTCAAGCGCCCAGGTGGCAAGAGCCTATGATGGAGATTGCCCGATCTAAAACAGGTACTGACCGTCCCATCATCATAGGGTTCCATAGAAAGCACTGTTCCAAAAGGTATAGGAGCCCGAACATAATGAACACCAGACTAAAGAACTGCTCCATCCCAGCAGCTAACATGCTCAAACACTGCACAACATAAGTGTCAGTAACTATTGGCCTCGATGGCTTTGGTTGAAAAAACAACTTTAGGTTTTGCACAATGAAAGTGCTATTGTATTATAGTCATAGAGTCAGAGTGATACAGTGTGGAAACAGGACCTTCGGCTCAACTTGCTCACACCGGCCAACATGTACCAACTACACTAGTCCCACCTGCCTGCGCTTGGTCCATATCCCTCCAAACCTGTTCTACCTGTCTAACTGTTTCTTAAACATATTACTGTTATTAATTTATGGTATTATTGAAGATCTATTTATCTGTGCGTTTTACATTAACAAGCCTGTTAAGCTGCAAGCAAGCAAGAATTTCATTGTGCTATTGGCAGTACCTATGACAATTAAACACTTAACACACTTGACAAATGCGTTTATTTAGAAAAATGCCCACGGCTATTAACTTGTCCCATATGACCTGCGTCTGGTTGTTTTACAAAGCTTGACATGTCTTATTGGGGGTGGACACAAAATGCTGGAGTAACTCAGCGGGACAAGCAGCATCTTTGGAGACGAGGAATGGGTGATGTTTCAGGTTGAGACCCTTCTTCAGACTGATTTCAGACAGAATGTCTTATTGGGGATTGGGCTGGCTAGCCAAATTATGGACGAGGCCCAAAGACAATCCAAACATTAAATTATTGACAGAGGAGGGCTTTCACATTACCAATACAGGTGCTCAAATCTGCATTACTGCCAATTTCATAATAAAATGAAATGCTCAATATACTGATTGTATAACTAGTAGCTGTCAAAATATGGACAAACAACTTATGTGTGTTTAAAAAATATATAAATACCATACATTTTGTTTAGTGAGCAACAGAATTTGAAAATGATCTGATTAGGTATTGTAGCTCGTTAAAGTATCTGGAATTACATTAAGGAACATATCTCAACAAAAATAATTTCAGCATAATTTTAAATTCAGTTTACATGCAGAGTACATGCCATCAAAACACAAGACTAATTACCCATTTACTTCATTGCATATTGCTACGCAGAGATAGCAATTGAATCTTGCGTTATCCATTTAAACAGAATTAGGGGACATTTTATTTGTACTTAATTTGCACATATTTGCCAACTTTTGTCAAGGCTTGTGTGACTTAGATTGCATTTTATGGACTTGAGACCGCTTTTTCAAACTGTCTTTAATTATAAAAGAACTGTGGAAAGAGGTTCAATTCAGGTTAGATTTTAGTTTTACGAGCCTTTAGTCATGTGTGACATTAGGACATCACAAGAGATGAATAAAAAAGGATGTACAGCAAAAAAATAGGCAATTCCTCCGTAAAGGTAGGGATTTTGGTAGATTTACAATGGGAGAGAAACATTAATAAAACAAATACATTTTCCTTGCTGCAATATGATTGCCAAGTTGCTCCTTTCATGTTTAGCATTCATATGTCCAAAGAATACCAAAGTAATTCACAAACGCCTTAAAGTAGCACATAACGCACAAGGTGATTTCCCCGGACTTCCCTCAATCGGTGGCAATGTCGCAGAATACTGAAGATTCCCTGAAGTTTCTTGTCAACTTTAAGACGTGTGAATTCCTTTATGTCAGCTTCTACAAAGAAATTCTGACCTTTAAAAGCAAAAGGAAAAGTGTTTTTAAATCTCTGGTTCCAAGGAAAGAATGGAAATCCATAAATGAAGTTGATGTTGCCGACAACCATGGACCCAGCACCATCTTAAAGACTTTTTGCTGGAGCAGAACATATGATTTATAGATACATAGAAAATTGGTGCAGGAGTAGACCATTGGCTGATTGGCTGATCAATTAAATTAGAAGTTTGGTAAATTGGCCAATTAGGTAATTTAGTAACTAATATAAACAAGGCTTGCACTAGGGGTGCAGCCCTGTCGAGGGAAGTGCCCTGTGAGAAAAGTGCGAGTCGTTGGCTGCAAGTCTCAAGTGCCCTGTGAGAAAAGTGCGAGTCTTTGGCGAGGAGGATACACTTGTTTTTGAGCCTGATTTGTTCTTAGACAATAAGGTAATGGCCGATAAGTTGGTGCCGTGTGTTTCCTGCAGGATGTGGGAAGATAGGGACACCGCTGCAGCTTCTGGGAGTTACACCTGCAAGAACTGTGTCCAGGTGCAGCTCCTGAATGGACGTGTGGTGGAGTTGGAAAAGCAGCTGGATGACCTCAGGGCCATCCGGGAATGCAAAAGTTTCCAGGACAGGACCAACTGTGAGGCTGTCACGCCAAGGGTCCAGGTCAAGCGAAGGTGGGAGACCGTTTCAAGGGGGAGTGAACGTAGACTCCAGGAGATCCCGGTGGCTGTGCCTATTGCAAACAGGTACACCCTCTTGGGAGCCGTCGGGGCAGAAGGCGCTTCCAGTCCGAGCAGCGGACAGGTTGGCGGCTCGAATCCAGGCAAGGAGACTCGACCGGGGAGACCGAAGTCAGGAAGAGCCATAGTAGTGGGTGACTCCATTGTCCGAAGTACGGACAGTAGATTCTGTGGCGGCAGGCAGGACCTGAGGATGATCTGTTGCCTCCCTGGTGCCAGGGTTCAAGACATCACGGACCGGTTTCAGAACATCCTCGCAAGGGAAGTCAAGGACAGCATAAAAATAAAATAAAAGTATAACATATACAAAGAAGAGTGGGAAACCAGAGGATTGGGACTCTTTTAAAGAGCAACAGAAGATAACTAAAAAGGCAATACGGGGAGAAAAGATGAGGTACGAGGGTAAGCTAGCCAATAATATAAAGGAGGATAGTAAAAGCTTTTTTAGGTATGTGAAGAGGAAAAAAATAGTCAAGGCAAATGTGGGTCCCTTGAAGACAGAAGCAGGGGAATTTATTATGGGGAACAAGGAAATGGCAGACGAGTTGAACCGGTACTTTGGATCTGTCTTCACTAAAGAAGATACAAGCAATCTCCCAGATACTGTAGTGGCAAGAGATCCTAGGGTGACGGAGGAACTGAAGGAAATCCACATTAGTCAGGAAATGGTGTTGGGTAGACTGATGGAACTGAAGGCTGATAAATCCCCATGGCCTGATGGTCTGCATCCCAGGGTACTTAAGGAGGTGGCTCTAGAAATTGTGGATGCATTGGTGAGCATTTTCCAATGTTTTATAGATTCAGAATCAGTTCCTGTGGTTGGAGGGTAGTTAATGTTATCCCACTTTTTAAGAAAGGAGGGAGAGAGAAAATGGGAAATTATAGACCAGTTAGTCTGACATCAGTGGTGGGGAAGATGCTGGAGTCAATTATAAGAGACAAAATTGCGGAGCATTTGGATAGCAGTAACAGGATCGTTCCGAGTCAGCATGGATTTACGAAGGGGAAATCATGCTTGACTAATCTACTGGAATTTTGAGGATGTTACTAGGAAAATTGACAGGGGAGAGCCGGTGGATGTGGTGTGCCTCAACTTTCAGAACGTTTTTGACAAGGTCCCACATAGGAGATTGGTAGGAAAAATGAGAGCACATGGTATTGGAGGTAGGGTACTGACATGGATAGAAAATTGGTTGACAGACAGAAAGCAAAGAGTGGGGATAAATGGGTCCCTATCAGAATGGCAGGCAGTGACTAGTGGGGTACCGCAAGGCTCGGTGCTGGGGCCGCAGCTATTTACGATATACATTAATGACTTGGATGAAGGGATTAAAAATACCATTAGCAAATTTGCAGATGATACAAAGCTGGGTGGTAGTGTGAACTGTGAGGAAGATGCTATGAGGTTACAGGGTGACTTGGACAGGTTGTGTGAGTGGGCGGATGCATGGCAGATGCAGTTTAATGTGGATAAGTGTGAAGTTATCCACTTTGGTTGTAAGAATAGGAGGGCAGATTATTATCTGAATGGTGTCAAGTTAGGAACAGGGGACACACAACGAGATCTGGGTGTCCTAGTGCATCAGTCACTGAAAGGAAGCATGCAAGTACAGCAGGCAGTGAAGAAAGCCAATGGAATGTTGGCCTTCATAACAAGAGGAGTTGAGTATAGGAGCAAAGAGGCCCTTCTGCAGTTGTACAGGGCCTTTGTGAGACCGCACCTGGAGTAATGTGTGCAGTTTTGGTCTCCAAATTTGAGGAAGGATATTCTTGCTATTGAGGCTGTTCAGTGCAGGTTTACTAGGTTAATTCCGGAATGGCGGGACAGTCGTATGTTGAAAGACTGGAGAGACTAGGGTTGTATACACTGGAATTTAGAAGGATGAGAGGGGATCTTATCGAAACATATTAGATTATTAAGGGGTTGGACACTTTAGAGGCAGGAAGCATGTTCCCAATGTTGGGCGAGTCCAGAACCAGGGGCCACAGTTTAAGAATAAGGGGTAGGCCGTTTAGAACAGAGATGAGGAAAAACCTTTTCAGTCAGAGAGTTGTAAATCTGTGGAACTCTCTGCCGCAGAAGGCAGTGGAGGCCAATTCTCTGAATGCATTCAAGAGAGAGCTCGATAGAGCTCTTAAGGATAGCGGAGTCAGGGGGTACGGGGAGAAGGCAGGAACAGGGTACTGATTGAGAATGATCAGCCATGATCACATTGAATGATGGTGCTGGCTCAAAGGGCCGAATGGCCTACTCCTGCACCTGTTGTCTATTGCTTCTGTCCCTGGATTTGGCATCCATCTAACTCACTGAACTAAACTAAGTTTGACAACCTCCAACTCAACACATGATTATGCAGGTCTTGTTGGCTCAACCCAGGTGGCCAGGGTCCAATTTTCTACCAAGCCCTACTACTGTGCCCATATTTAAAAGTCGCAATCAGAAAACTGCATAACCAATGTATTAATTTTAATTAAACATTGCAAATGTACTAAGCGGTAACTTAGTTATTGAAAAATCTGATCAATGCATTGAAAAATGTAGCGCAAAAGAATGTCTTACGAGTTTATATTTTTGGTCGCATAAAGGTTATATGGAACAGGAATGAATCCTTTGATAATTCAAAGAAAATACACTGATCTGAAGGAGCCCATTGGATAATAAGGCCAATGTGCAAGGTAACATTATTAGATGCACCAAGTAAATTCTTCTGATCCTTGGCTCAGTTCAGTTTGGCTTGTGGCAGCTTTGTGATGATGTGCACCAATATTCTCTGTATCATTAATATAAAGTAGAAATTTTCATGTTAGCATTTCAGCTCAAGTTGTCAAGATTTTCTTGTGACAATCTCTGGGAATTGAATCATTAAGATTGAATTATATTAACAATATACTTCCATATAGACGATTTTGTCCCTTCCCATTGAAATAATGAAGAAACCAAAAACAATGCATAACAAAATTTCATTTCATTTCTGGACAACTATTTTCTACCTTTAGTTTCCTTTGTTTCCTGCTCTTTAAAAGCATTGTACTGGTTACGGGTGGTGACAGCCATGCCTTTCAGTGACTGGTACAGAATCTTGTACTTCGCTTTGACAGCGGTGTTGAGCTCATGGATGACAGCATTGATTTGATCATAGGTCATACGACCTTTCATGTACCTAAATACAAGACGATTTAAAAAAAAATGAACATAACATCTAGTTCAAGTGACAAGAGGTAGATTTAAAGTAACAGTAATAGATTACTAGATAAAAACATTTGCACATTAAGTTGTGCAATCAAGGACAGGAATATACAAAATCTATTTGAAACTCTTAATATATATTAAAACAGCATCTAACATTTTTCATTTTGTTTTCACAAAGTAATAGCATTACTGATCTTGTTCCTTCCATCTTGTCCAACCTAATAATATATTCCTTTATTCGTCCCACACCGGGGAAATTTACATGGATTTAAATGGATTGAATTAGATATTTACTTTTTTTTTTGTTCATTTATTTATTTTTCAGAAAGTGGGCATTGCTGGTTTGGTCAGTATTTATTGCCCAACCTCAATCTCTCTTGAGTCAATGGTAGTGGGCTAGTGGGTAGTGGGCTGCCATTGTGGACTACCACAATGCTGCTGGTAAGAAAGCCCCAGCATTCAGACACATTGACCAAAAATACATTTGGTACACTTGCCATGTCTAAAATCAGTACCACTGTTGGATGGTTCATAATATTAAGCGTAATAATATTCTGATGATGTTTGGGCAAAGGATTGTTTCCATTAACTGGACCTCAGGAGAAAAAAAAACACTGAACACTCTCCCATTCAAAAATAATTATTTTAATAATTTTATCTGCACAAGACATGATATTGAAATAAATCTGAATTAACAGCTTGCATTTTATGGACTTTTCCTGGAAGCGTAGGCCTCCTAAGAACAAATACTGGAAATATTTCATTTTAATCCATTCCTTGTAATCTTTCAGTGTACGTGCATGACAAAGTACTTTGGAATAAAATTTCACTTCAACATCTTTTCACGATTTAAACGACAAATGTTAATTGAGCTATTCATCAAATTACAGCTTTCTGGTAAAAGGTGAGGTATTAGCAGTTTTCAAACACCTTCACAGCAATTCAGTAGATTTTAATAACATCAGTTCCATCCATTCTACATGGAAGTATTGATGAGCTTTTTCTAACTCATCTCACATTAATAAAAATCGAGCAATTTTAAGACTTGAGGCACCCAAAATGATGCCAAAGCCAGGCAATTCTTACCTGGTCAAACTTTCAACCAGAATAACTCCCTTCCACCACAATCCTCTGTTTTCTATGAGTAACCCAGTTCTGAATCGAAACAACCAAGTCACCAGACAGAAGCTCACCTGCTGTCCCTGCTGTCCCTGCTAAAGTGGCCCTGATCAACGCAAGATCCCTACAGAACAAGACCTTCATCCTCAACGACTTCTTCACCACCCGTGGATTGGACTTCTTACTGCTCACAGAATCCTGGCTTAACCCTGGTGAGCTTGCTCCACTCGTGGAACTCTGTCCTGATGACTGTAACTTCTTCACCTCGCCTAGGCTCTCCGGACGCGGTGGGGGCTTAGCCACTGTGTTTAAGAAACATTTCAACTGCCGCCTCCTGAACGCTGATCATTTCTCCAGTTTCGAGGTGCAACTAATTAAAGTAGGCCTAGCCTATCCCCTCTTAATTGTTCTTGTGTATCGCCCACCAAAAATGCATAAGGACTTCATCACCCAATTTGCTGATCTGATTTCTAGCATTTTGCCCAAATTTGACCGGATCATGATTCTTGGTGACTTTAATATTCATGTTTGCTGTCCCACTAAGCCTCTTGTGAGTGAATTTATGCACCTGGTTGAGTCCTTCAATCTGACTCTTCACACCACGGGACCCACTCACAAGTTAGGCCATACTCTCGACCTAGTGTTATCGTCCGGATTCCCAATCAACAACATTGAAACTACTGAAGCCTGTCTATCGGACCACAGCGCTATCATTTTTGACGCAACTCTGCCTTTATCTCCCGCAAAATCTAATCTCCCTGTTCGCTACTCCCGCGACATAAATTCATTGACTGCCAGTAAATTCTCCGAGGCTCTCACAGCTGCCCCCAACATCTGCACTATTGAGGCCTCTCCCCCCCATCTCAGCACTGAAGATCTCGCCTCTTTATTTAATATCACTTGCTCTTCCATCCTGGATTCTATCGCTCCCCTTAAAATGAAAAAGCCTAAGCCCAAAGGTCGGCCGTGGCTCAATGACACCACCAAAGCCCTAAGAAGGGAGTGCAGAAAATCAGAAAGGAGGTGGAAATGTGACAAGCTTCAAATTTCCTTCGAAATTCTGAGAAACAATCTTCTCAAATACCAGGAAGCAGTAAAGTCTGCTAGAGCACAATACTTCTCCGACCTTATTTCCAAAAACTCTCATAACTCCAAGGTCCTATTTAGAACAATTACCTCTGTCATATGTCCCGCCCCCAGTACCAGCTTAGTTGGGTCCCCTGCTAAGTGCGAAGAATTTGCTAAATTTTTCACCAACAAAGTTGAGAACATTAGAATGAACATTTCCCATCCCACACGTGACCTAGCTGTCTCACTAGTCTGTTCATCTAAATTGGACTGCTTCCAACCCGTCACTCTATCCTCCCTTGCAAAGCTTGTCTCCGCTATGAAACCTGCAACCTGCCCCCTAGATCCTGCCCCCACTGCCCTTCTGAAGGATGTCATTGCAATAGCCGGTCCCAGCATCCTCTCTATTATCAACAGTTCTCTGGCCACTGGCACTGTTCCAACCAGTTTCAAGCACGCGGTGGTCCAGCCCCTACTGAAAAAACCTAACCTAGACCCCACCTTGCCTAGCAACTACAGACCCATTTCCAAACTGCCATTCCTGTCAAAAGTCCTTGAAAAGGCAATTCTAAACCAATTAGTGCCCTACCTGCACCAATACACCATCCTGGAAAGTTTCCAGTCAGGTTTCAGAGCCCACCACAGCACAGAGTCTGCCTTGTTGAAGGTACACAACGACCTGCTTCTCGCCATCGACACCGGCGACTGTGCAATCCTGCTCCTTCTCGACCTCAGCGCAGCGTTTGATACAGTGGACCACACCATCCTTATTGACCGTCTCCGGTACGCGGTTGGCATTGATGGCACTGCCCTGAGCTGGTTCGCTTCGTACCTCAAAGATAGGAGTTTCGCCATCAACATAGGCAGTTATTCCTCTGCTCCAGCTAGCCTCTCCTGCGGAGTTCCACAAGGCTCCATCCTAGGCCCCATTCTCTTCTCTCTATACATGCTCCCCCTTGGCCAAATCATTCAAAGGCACGGCATTTCTTTCCACTGCTATGCCGATGACACTCAGCTTTACCTCCCCCTGAAACCCAACAACCAGTCAAATTTAAACAGCCTCTTACACTGCCTTGAGGACATAAAATGTTGGATGGCACAGAACTTCCTCCAATTAAATGAGAGCAAGTCTGAGGTCATCCTATTCGGCCCCCCCGACTCCATCAAATCGATAACAGGCAGTCTTGGAAGTCTATCCTGCCTAGTCAAACCGCATGTCAAAAACCTCGGCATGATATTTGACTCTGCATTAAAATTTGATAAGCAAGTCAACGCTGTGGTAAAAGCCAGCTTCTTCCAACTTCGAACCATAGCTAAAATCAAACCTTTCCTCCAATTCGACGACACAGAAAAAATCATTCACGCTTTCATTTCCTCCCGCCTAGACTTCTGCAACTCCCTATACACTGGGATCAGCCAATCTTCCCTGTCCCGCCTGCAACTGGTCCAAAACGCCGCAGCGAGACTCCTGACGGGTACCCGTAAAAGGGACCACATCACCCCGATTCTGGCCTCTCTCCACTGGCTCCCTGTACGGTACAGAATCAACTTCAAGCTCCTCCTATTCACGTATAAAGCCCTAAATGGACATTCCCCCCCCCACATCAAAAATCTAACCCCCCTCTCTAACTCCAGGTCCCTCAGGTCGGCCGACTTGGGGCTACTCACTATCCCGCGGTCTAGGCTTAAGCTCAGGGGTGACCGCGCTTTTGCGGTTGCAGCTCCTAGACTGTGGAACAGCATCCCTCTCCCCATCAGAACTGCCCCCTCCATCGACTCCTTTAAGTCCAGGCTTAAAACCTATTTCTACTCCCTAGCGTTTGAGGCTCATTGAGGAGGCGCTGTGAACTGTTTGCGTGCTACTGTATGTTTCATTTTTTTTCCTTAGTACCTAATCAGATGTACAGCACTTTGGTCAACGTGGGTTGTTTTTAAATGTGCTATACAAATAAAATTGACTTGACTTGACTTAATCTTCTGGATCAGCCTACCATGAGGGACTTTATCAAATGACTTACTAAAATCCATGTAGACATCATCTTTGTTATCTCCTCGAAAACTCGATCACATTTGTAAGATGCGACCTAACACAGACAAAGCAATGTTGATCATCTCTAATTAGCCCATTCTCTTCCAAAACACAGGGAATCCTAGCACTAATGACCAGAATTGCAACAGGCTTAGTATCCTGCAGTACCACCACCTTGTTGCCAGTCATGTGCACATCTATCACTACACCAGAAAAAATAGATAGGAAAGGAATGGAGGCAGCAGGTTGGTTCCAAGACGGTTTAGCTTTCCCCAACTTGCACTTGAATTGGATAGCGTACCAGATTACGTCAGAGTACCATTTGATGCCAACCACACCGATGGGTCTGGAATCACACATTCACCAAACTGAGTAAGGATGGGAGATATTTTTATCTGAATTGGGATATGTGGATTCTGTTTAAAAAGAAAACAAGAGTTTTGTGGTCATCATTAATGATAACTTTTCACTTCAAATTTGATGGCTTGAATTTAAATCCCCTAATAGCACAATGGAATTCTCAATCGCACCTCAAGGAACATCACCAGAAAAATACCTAGTCTTATGCATGAAAAGACAAGAAAATATCTCAAAAGACTGACCGTTGACAGTAGAAGCATCAGCAAAGAATATTCAGTACAGTGCATTTTGTGCAATTCCCAGAAACCTTGGGTTATAAATCGATCCTCTGTAAAAATTGTTACAGGCCAGAAAAGATTAAAAACTCACCCAGGAACGTGGTTAAATTCCTCCATTAAAAGAAACTCTATTTCACGAGCAGAATGCTTAGGCTTGGCAGGTTTTTCTTCAGGTGGAGGTTGAACAGGATCCCATTTAACCTTGTCATCTTGTGGATCTGCTGTACTGGAAATACATGAATTATTCAGCAAATGTTAAAATACTAATCATATAAAAAGAGACCCAAAAAATTAGGGTCCTAATTTTTCCTAAGTATTCAAATTTAAAAAGCATCAAGTTAACAAAATATTTAACTACTCGTTTATGATTATTTCGTTGTCAGTTATCAACCGATAGTGTTCACGTAATCATATTTTATTTAAAAGCTTAACATCTTTAATTTTCCTATTTTAAACTTAAGCATCTCTGCCTGAAATATTCAATAAAGATTGTGCCTCAAGTTATCCAATCTCTACTACTCTTAATTGGTAATAAATAGGAAGCCAACTTGGAAACTTTGGAAATACTTGGTGCTTGAAGCCTTGGTGGAGATGGTTGTCTATTAGGTCCTCAAAACTTAGGCAGCTAGAGGATGGAAGCCATATATGTGGAAAGGATTGTGAAATTTGTCTCACATGTGAAAAATGACTCACTTTTCCCTCTATCAATTTATTTTGAGAGCGAATGTTCTCAGGTAAAGTTATACTCTACAATATTGTCTACAATATAGATGGGATGGTTCAGCATTTATTGTCCATCCTAAGTTAACTATTGAGTGGCTCACTAAGCTATTTCAAAGACAAAAGTGATTCGTATTAATAAGCTTGGCAGCCACAGGCAAGGACAATTTTCTTCCCTGAAGTTGGGGTTTTATAAAAATCTGTTAATTTACTGGTCGCCCTAGTCTTTTTCCAAGATTTATTCAAACTTCAAAATTTAAATTTCTCAACTGCCTGTGCTAGGTTTTGTACTCTGGGACCTCCAGATACTTACTGTTCCAGTAACTTAACCACATTACTGTAATCAATTCAATTGTCAAACTTACACAAAATGTTAGAAACCAATGTAGATGATTAATGCAACGGTGCTACAGATTCAATTTATCAAATGACTCAAATTTATGGGTTGAGGCATCGTCATTCTATTTGTCATTCATTAACCACCTGATACTTTTCAACAAACAATTAACGTAAGTGTCAGAAAGCTGGCAAATAATGAAATCAGAAAATGAGACGAGATTCATTCTACTTAGAAGTCAACAATATTACAATTCATGAGAAAGGATTGAAAATCCTAGAGCATCTCAAAATATTTTTTACAATGTAGTCAGCATTCTAGATGTGGAAACATCATAGAAAGTCTATTTATGGATAAAAGGTAATGGACATTTATATGTTTCAGTGATGCTGAGTGAGGAATAAATATTACCTGGGATTCCACATCTAGTACTTCTATGGCTTGAAATGTTAAATGATTACTTTAGAGATACAGTAAAATTTGAGTTACCATACAGCCATACTAAGTGAAAAGCAACAAGACACACAACCACATAAAAGTTAACATAAACATCCATCACAGTGGATTCCACATTCCTCACTGTGATGGAAGGCAATAAAGTTCAATTTTCTTCCTCTTGTTCTCCCGCGGTCGGGGCAGTCAAACCATCCGCAGATCAAAGCTCCCGCAGCAGATGATCGAAGCCCCCGTCAGGGCGGTTGAAACTCTTGCGCCGGGGCGGTTGAAACTCTCTCCTCAGCATGGAGCTCCCGAGTCGGCCTCTTACCAGAGACTGCGGGCAGAATGTACAAACTCCTTACAGACAGCACCCGTAGTCAAGATCAAACTCGGGTCTCTGGTGCTGTAAGGCAGCAACTCTAACGCTGCACCACTCCAACTTTATTAGCCCAAGCTAAATGTTACTTAAATCCTGCTTTGGACAAGTAAGAAATGATTCAACACCTAGCCAACAGGTAAAGCAGGTTACACTCAGCAAGTCAGGTAGCATCTGCAGAAATAGAAAGTGATAATATTGCAGATTAAAGACCTGAAATGAGAACAGAAATGCTAGCCGTTTCTCTTTCCACAGATTCTGCCTGCCGATTTATGCTAAGGATGTATTCCCAAATCTACATCGTAGCAGTCCTTATGCTTTTATTTTCAATATTCTGTGTAGCTGTAACATTATATTTTCTGCTGTTTCTTTTCTCTTTTGCACTACTTGTATTCACGGATGAATGATTAGCCTGAATTGTATGAACACAGAACAATTCAACACAGAAATAGCCCATTCAGCCCACAATGTTTGCCCCAAACATGCCTAGTTAAAAGGGACCTCATCTGTCTGTACATGATCCATATCTCTATTCCCTGCATTTCCAAGTGCCTATCCAAAAGCCTCTCAAACACAACTTTCACATCTGCAAGAAAAAAATTCAATGTATCTTGGCATATGCGACAATAATAAATCAATACCAATACTTACTGAATATTTCCAGCACTTTGTTTTTATTTCCAATTTCGAGCACCTGAATTTTTTTAATTGACTGAAATCCCTTATCCTTGCCTGTCACATCAAATTCACAGTGAGTGGACCATCCTTAATTAGCCCTTTGAAACAGCCTAGTGATTCAGCTCAATATCAATAAGTAATAGGCAATAAATGTTCCCCTTGCTCATGGCTCCCATGCTGTAAATAAGTGGAAAAACAAATCTAAGGGGTCTAGTTAGGACTTACAACTTTACAAAAAGATCTGGATCGAAAAGTGAGTTGGCCAAAGACTGCCAAATGAAATTTAACTCTTTGACAACTGTGAGGCGATACATTTTGGCAAGTCCAACCAGAGCAGGACTTACACAATAAATGTAGGGACCTTGATAGTGTAAGAGCAGAGAAACCTAGGGGGCACAGGTATACCGTTCCCTGAAAGCACTGACCCAGGAAGACAGGGCGGCAAAATCAGTATTTGGCAAGCTTGCCTTCATCAATAAGACGATTGCATACAGGAGTTGGGTGATGTCATGTCACAATTGTACAAGAAGTTGGCGAGACCACATTCACGTTTTTGCACTGTTCTGGTGGCCCTGCTATAGGATCGACATCATTAAGCTGGAAAGATTGCAGAAAAGATTCACCAGGATGTTACCAGAACACAAGAATGAGTTATAAGGAGAGGCTGGGTCTTTTTTCCCTGGCGTGGAGGAGGCCGAGAGATGACGTGTAAAAGAAAAATCTATGAGAGGCACAAAATGAATGGTCGCAGTCTTTATCGCAGGATACAGAGGAGTTCAGAAATCGAGGGCATAGGTTTAAGGTTTAAGAGACCTCGAGAAGGCAATTTCTTCAGAGTAGCAATCGGTCGAGACGTAACATTTGCAATGGCATGTTCACTTGATCACAATAATTCACAAAGTGCAATTATTATTAAATTAAACTCCTGGAATTCTAATAGTAATACAAACATCGGCATGAAATTTCAGCATTACCAAACAGAATCTATTGGCATTTTCTCAAGCAGTGAAAGTACTAAGAACAGGAGACTATGTAATAAATGTTGTTTTCCATTCTGAGAGGGAAGAACATTGAAGGTAGTTTCTTTTTGGACTGTCAGTACAGTTGTATTGCAAAAATGGTACACAGAGTTTATCTTATATCACATGGACAATTCTTGGTCGAGATCATTTCGGCTTACCTGCTTGGTGCAGCTTTCTTTGGAAGATGGGCTGGAATATTTTCCAATAAATTATGTGCTATTTCAGAATTTTTCTGGACAGAATTCTTTAGGTCCTAGAAAAAATAAATTAGGAAGTCAAATCTAACAACACAGAACAGCACAGCACAGGAACAGGCCTTTCAGCTCACAAAGTTTGTGCAGAACATGATACTAAATTAAACTCATCCCAGCCGACACAGGGTTAATATCCCTCCAACTGGAGCCTGGAAAGGGTTCCTGTGATGTGGAAGGCATCCTGCCTGGTTCCTGCACCAGAGGTCCCGTCCCAGCTCCTCCAATGACTGCAGACCGTTGGCACTGAACTCACACATTTTGAAGTCCCTGGAGAGGCTGGTGCTCACTCACCTGTGGACCCCTGGTTAAACCCTACCTGGACCCCCTGCAGTTCGCTTACCAAACAAAAGTGGGGGTTGAGGACACCATTATCCACCTGCTCTATCATTCCATGCTCACCTGGATAAACCAAGAAGCACTGCGAGTCTTTTTTTTAACCTGCAGTTCCAGGTATCCACCATTCTCTTTTTTTCTCTGAGCTTAAAGCTATGCCCTGCTGTATTTGTCCTTTGCTTACTGGGATGAGCAATCAGCAGATGCTTTACTGGCAAAGTAATCTTTTACAGCGTAAGCAAGAATCAAAAATTCATTTTCAGGATGTTGAAGATATTTGACATAATATATTAATATATTCCTTTATTTGTCCCACACCGGGGAAATTTGTAGTGTTACAGCAGCAAAGCGGATAGCAAGAGACATTCATTATAAATAAAAATAAGGGTAAGGATAAATTGTCATAATTTACTGTGTTATTCCTTTACTGTTACTGTTGACTGGTCTGCACACAGGAAAATACAAATGTATTCACTTTGGTAGGAAGAATATATATTTGGAATCTGATAAAAACTATTCAATGTTGGCATAAAGGAGGATGATGGCTCAAAGAATGAACATGTAGGTTTTGACAAGCAACTCAGAAAGCCAGTGGTATAGACTGGCATTCTTTGTAGCAAAGGCAACTGATTAATTACTATGTTCTTCTAGTCTGAACATACATGTGCACACTTTAAAGATATCTATCGGAGCTGCATGCTGCTGTCCAGGAACCTGGAATGAACCCTTGCCCTCTGCTAGTGCCTCCATAGCGATGTTAATGTGATTTCCTCACCACTTGATTCAGTATGGAGTGATTGATATCAAAATGTGCATCAGCAGCCTTTGAGGATCACGGCGGGAATGAACAGTGCGACATAAAAAGAACATGCATTGTATTCTCCTACTCTCTTCACCTTTCCCACTCAGGTCCAATAGTATGTGATACATGCTAAATTCAATCAATTTGAAACAGTCCACAGCACAAAGCTGTTTATTTGCGTGTACGTTTATACTCCAAACATACAATCCGTTCATCTAAAAACCCATGTACCATTTGTTGTGCGAATTGCTTGCTATACCCTGTGTGCAAAAGCAGAATTACATTCTATCAATGTCTCGAATCGCTTGGTGTGGCATGCTTACCATCACCATTATTAATATCATGCCACGGGCCTAATCCCAATTCAAACAAAAGAACACATCCAGTATGTCTAAAAATTAGAAGATAACATCGTACAGCTATAACATACGATTGCACGTGTGTCTCAGAGTTTTTGACTTAACATTCAACAGATCGTAAACAGCGAAGGCTTGGCAAACTTCCTCGTCCGCAATAAAATCAGAGCACAGCACAAGACCTGGCATCAGTAAGCAGCGTTTTTTTTAAATCGCAGTTCCCTTATTTAACTCCAATTATAAAACACATTTAAGTAACTTTAACTTTCAATGTCACCTCACAAGTCTGTAAGCTCCACTACCTGGAAGAGACAACAGTAGCGAGCAAGTGGAAACAGCACCATTTCCTACATTTCAACCAAGTAACACATGAGTTGTAATTATTTGTTCATTATTGTCAAGTCAAAATCCTGGAGATGCCCACCTTACAGAACTGAAGGAATGGTTTTAATTTGTGATAAAAATTAATTGCTTTGGCAAATAGAATACAAAACCTTACCTTAAGGGATTTCATTTCAGTTTGCTGTCGCAGTATCTGTGTTTGAAATGTATCTAAACTATTCTGAATGCTAGCTAATTCCAGTCCAATCTTCTGAAGCGTTGTTGTAAGGGAAGGGTCATTACCTGATAAAAATATTTACAAGCATATTTTAATGTAGAGTGTAAGAGTAAAAGAATAATTTCTCATTACAAAACTTAAGATCCAACAAAATCAACTTCATTCGCCAAGGACAAAGTTAAAAATGAGGAGGGGGCATGATAAGGCAAAGACAGAATAAGCACAGAATTGTAGTTAACATAGAAGGGAATTCAAAACATAAATTGCAAACACCAGCCTCATCCAGAAAATTAAAAAAAATACTCAGGTCAATAAGTATCTAATGGAGAATTGTGTGACCTTAATACCCTAGTTCTTTTATTTTCCAGATGGCTATTTGCTTGCATCATTTCTGACAAAGTAATCTATCTCTACAACGTCTTTAAACTATGCGAGTCACAATTTGTGACTCACAAAATCAAATCTTTCTGTAAATCAACCCATCTACTTGTTAGGTTTTAAAGCTATATTGACCAGTAACTTTCAGAAATGAATAAGTAGCTAAAATAGCCCAAGTAGATTCATTTAGCTTACCCATGCTCTTCAGCTGCAGTGATCTTTTGATGGAAGATATCTTATCGTTCAGCTGCAGTGATACATCTTCCAAAGATGTCATCTTCACAAAATGAGTATGAAATCCAAGATAATCTAACAATATTAGGAGTGCATTGTATAGATTAGTGAATTGAATAGCCTTCAAAGCAAGCCTTGAACTTTTTCCTAAAACCTGTTCACAGAAAGCAAGCCTTGTAGACCATGGGCCGAGGTGCCTTTTCATTTTATGTCATGACCAACATCCCATATCTACCTGTATTTATAACATATTGTGTAAAAATATTATAGAAATTATATCTGAAACTCGTCAAGAACGAACCCTGCACATATTTTTAAAATATGGAATGAACCTCCAAAAGCTTGTCAATTTTCCAAGTAGTAATTATCCAATCAAAGCACGTTTGTCATAGATCAATCATGCGCTTTGTTTCAGGCTAGCTAGGCAGGGAGCCCACTGGGATCATGGCGGAGAGCATTTTGTCTATCTTCGGTTTGAACCAGCATCTGCCAGATAGACGAAATACTCTCCGCCATGATCCCAGTCGGCTCCCTGCCTAGCTAGCCTGAAACAAAGCGCATGAGTGGTCAATTGGCATCCGACTCAATGTCAAACGTGCTTTGATTGGATAATTACTAATTTGGAAAATTGACAAGCTTTTGGAGGTTTATTCCATATTTTAAAAATATGTGCAGGGTTCGTTCTTGACGAGTTTCAGATATAATTGTGCTTCCTACACACCAGCACAAGGGAAGATGGTTGTGGTGACTGGAGGTCATCTCAGCCACAGAACATCTCTGCAGGAGTTCCTTAGCTTCGTGTCCAGTGCTCAGCCACATTCAGCTGCTTCATCAATTACCTTTCTTCAGTCGTAAGGTCAGAAGGAATGATGTGCGTTGATGATTGCACAATGTTCAGCACCATTTGTGACTCCACAGATACTGAAGCCATTCTACGTCCAAATGCCGAAAGACCTGAACCATGTCTAACAATAGGCTGATAGGCGGCAAATAAGATTCACCCGCACAAGTGCCAGGCTGTGACAATAACAAACGAAAAAAATCCAACTATCATCGCCTTTCACTGGGATTTACTTAACCAAATCCGCAATATAGATATCTGGAGATTATCATTAACCAGAAACTGAACTAGATTAGCTGTTTACACAAAGTGGCTAAAAAAGCATGTTTGGGGCTAGTAATCTTGCAGCAAGCAGGGTGGTATGGTGGTGCAGCAGTAGAGTTGCTGCCTTACAGCATTTGCACTGCCAGAGACCCAGGTTCAATCCCAACAACGGGTACTGTCTGTATGGGGTTTGTACATTCTCCCCGTGACCTGCGTAGGTTTTCTCCGAGATCTTTGGATCCTTCCCACACTCCAAAGACATACAGGTTTGTAGGTTAATTGGCTTGATATAAATGTAAATTGTCCCTAGTGTGTGTAGGGTGGTGTTGAGGAGCGGGTATCGCTGGTCGGTGCGGTCTCGGTGGGCCGAAGAGCCTGTTTTCACACTGTATCTCTAAACTAAACTAAACTAAAGCAAGCAACTCCCCTCCTAACTCCCCAAAACCTGTCCCCCATCAACAAAGCTCAAGTCAGGAGCGTGGTGTAATACTCTCCATTTGTCCAGATGAGCACATCTTCAACAATACTCAAGGGCCTTGATACTAAACAGGACACAGTGGTTCTCTTAATTGACACCTATTCACATTCATCCACTCACCCCACCCCTGACAGAGTGGCAGCAGTTTGCACCATCTAAACAAAGGATGCTCTGGAGCAAGTCAGAATTCTCTCTCTCGGCTCCCGGAAAGCCGCAGAGAAGCCGGGACTGGAGCAGTCCAGAGCGGGGTCTCGCGGATCGACAGAGCCTGCGGCTGACTTTTTCAAATTAGCTTAATTAGTGTGCAACTTTTTTCACTGACGAGTTATGAATTCTTCTCAATGATTTTTTAACCTAAATCTGTGCCAAATTTCAAGTAGATACCAGAGATGAGTCACGAAAGTCAAAAACTAGACACATTTTCAATGTTGGGCCCGCGGTCTATTGTTGACTAGGTCTATTTGCTGCCTATCAGGAAATGCCCATGGCAGAGTGGCCATCTCCTTTGATACTGTACCAGTTCCCCCAGATTTAATGAAATGAACTTGGTGTGATGGAAAAATTTAAGCTCATCTCCAAAGCAATTGCAGATGTATGGATACCAGAACAGTATCGTGATTGCTTGTTCTTTAAAATAATAGGGTCCGGGTTGAATGCATGTTAATCCCATCTTCCTGCAAGGCAGGATGCAGTAATTCTAAAACAATGAACAAATTGTATTTTCATAGTAGTAACATTACACAGATATGTTCAAAATAAATCTCTAATACAAAAATAACCCTAACTTTCTTTGAATCACAATGGAAAGGTTTGCAGGGATAGGAACAGTAAATTGTTCGCCAACTGCATACCTTCACCTTTGGCTTTAAATATCTTTTTTAATGTAATCTATTGTTTAAAAATGTCAACATTATCTACAAACATCACACCTATCCTTCTATCTAGATCAGCTTAGATTTTGCAAGGAAGCATTAAGAGACTTTCTAACCTCACAGCCAGTCACTAACTTATGGACTTTTGTAGAAACAGGGAACTATAGACGCTACATTAAGATTTTTAGAAGAGAAACTAAAATGATACACCAATTCAAAATAAACACTTCATCGCAGGCTTAACACTTCTTGCAATAAATGGATATTATTCAATCCAAAATCAAAACAAAGGTGTGCCTGGCACCCTGGCCATTCCCTCTTCTCCCATCAGGCAAAAAGGTATAGAAGTGTGAAAACACACATCTCCAGATTAAGGAGCAGTTTCCTTCCAGCTGTTATCAGGCAACTGAATCATCCTACTACAACCAGAGCAGTCCTGAACTACTATCTGCCTCGTTGGTGACCCTCAGACCAACTTTGATCGGACTTAGATGCAAAATGATGAAGTAACTCAGTGGGATGTGACCGATGTGAGAGGGGAGGTAAATACAGAAGTTAAAGTGTTGTACTTAAATGCGCGTAGTATAAAAAATAAAGTGGATGAGCTTGAGGCTCAGTTAGTCATGGGCAAGTATGATGTTGTAGGGATCACTGAGACATGGCTACAAGAGGACCAGGGCTGGGAACTGAATATTCAGGGGTACACAACGTATAGAAAAGACAGACAGGTGGGCAGAGGGGGTGGGGTTGCTCTGCTGGTAAGGAATGATATTCATTCCCTTGCAAGGGGTGACATAGAATCAGGAGATGATGAATCAGTATGGATAGAAATGAGGAATTGTAAGGGTAAAAAGACCCTAATGGGAGTTATCTATAGGCCCCCAAACAGTAGCCTCGACATAGAGTGCAAGTTGAATCAGGAGATAAAATTGGCGTGTCACAAATGTAATGCTACGGTGGTTATGGGAGATTTCAACATGCAGGTAGACTGGGAAAATCAGGTTGGAAATGGACCCCAGGAAAGAGAGTTTGTAGAGTGCCTTCGAGATGGATTCTTAGAACAGCTTGTACTGGAGCCTACCAGGGAGAAGGCAATTCTGGATTTAGTGTTGTGTAATGATCCTGATCTGATAAGGGGACTAGAGGTAAAAGAGCCATTAGGAGGCAGTGATCACAACATGATAAGTTTTACTCTGCAAATGGAAAGGCAGAAGGGAAAATCGGAAGTGTCAGTATTACAGTATAGCAAAGGGGATTACAGAGGCATGAGGTAGGAGCTGGCCAAAATTGACTGGAAGGAGGCCCTAGCAGGGAAGACGGTAGAACAGCAATGGCAGGTATTCAAAGTCAAAGTCAAAGTCAATTTTATTGTCAATCCTCAGCCAGTTTACACAGACAGAAAATCGAAATACCGTTTCCCACAATCCCGAGGAACAAAGTGCATAAAACTAAGTTAAAATTAAAAAGGCACAGCAAACAACAATCAACATAAAATATAGTCACTTCAAATGCGTTTAAAAAAAGTGTCTGGTGCTGGATGTGCGTGTGTGTGGGGTGTTAAAGTCCAGGTCCAATGGGGGCAGGGGAGAGAGGAGGAAGGGAGGGGAGAGAGTTCAGCATCCTGACAGCCTGGTGGAAAAAACTGTTCTTTAGTCGGGTGGTGCTCGACCTCAGGCTGCGAAACCTTCTCCCTGAAGGCAGGAGGGTGAAGAGGCTGTTGGAGGGGTGGGAGGGGTCACCCACAATGCTCAATGCTTTGCGGGTGAGGCGGGTGGTGTAAAGGACCAGGAGTGTTGGGAGTGAGGCGCCAGTGATCCTCTCAGCAGTGTTCACTATACGCTGCAGGGTCTTGCGGCTGGAGGCTGTGCAGCTGCCGAACCACACAGTGATGCAGCTGCTGAGGATGCTCTCGATGGCGCCTCGGTAAAAAGTGTACATGATGGGGGTGGGCGCTCCCGCTCTCTTCAGTTTGTGGAGGAAGTAGAGGCGCTGCTGGGCTTTCTTGGCGATGGACGTGATGTTGTTGCTCCAGGAGAGATCCTCGGTGATGTTCACCCCCAGGAATTTGGTGCTGCTCACCTGCTCCACAGCAGCACCATTGATGGTCAGTGGGTGGGGGTGTTGGGTGTGCGTTCTCCTGAAGTCGACAACAATCTCCTTTGTTTTCTCCACATTCAGGAAGAGATTGTTGTCTGTGCACCACGCGGCCAGCTGGTCCACCTCCTTCCTGTAGTGGGTCTCGTCGTTGTTGCTGATGAGACCCACCACTGTTGTGTCATCCGCAAACTTGACGAAGTGGTTGGAGCTGTAGGTGGGTGTGCAGTCGTGGGTCAGCAAGGTGAAGAGCAGGGGGCTTAGCACACATCCTTGTGGGGCACTCGTACTCAGCGTGATGGTGTCCGATGTGTTGCTGCCGACCCGTACAGACTGGGGTCTGGCAGTGAGGAAGTCCAGCAGCCAGTTGCAGAGAAGGGGGCTGAGGCCCAGATTTGTTAGTTTACAAACCAGCTGCTGGGGGATGATGGTGTTGAATGCTGAGCTAAAGTCTATGAACAGCATCCTAACATATGAGTTTTTAGTGTCCAAGTGGGTGAGGGCTGGGTGTAGAGCAGAGGAGATGGCATCCTCAGTGGACCGCTTAGCTCGATATGCAAACTGAAACGGGTCCAGGGAGGGGGGGAGGTTGGATCTGATCTGCTTCATGACCAGCCTCTCGAAGCACTTCATGATGGTTGAAGTATTCCTGGGAATAATGCAGAGGTTGCAGGATCAATTTATCCCAAAGAGGCGGAAAGACTCCAAGGGGAGTAAGAGACACCTGTGGCTGACAAGGGAAGTCAAGGACAGCATAAAAATTAAGGAGAGGAAGTATAACATAGCAAAGAGAAATGGGAAGACAGAGGATTGGGACTCTTTTAAAGAGCAACAAAAGTTAACTAAAAAGGCAATACGGGGAGAAAAGATGAGGTACGAGGGTAAACTAGCCAATAATATAAAGGAGGATAGCAAAAGTTTTTTTAGGTACGTGAAGAGGAAAAAAATAGTCAAGGCAAATGTGGGTCCCTTGAAGACCGAAGCAGGGGAATTTATTATGGGGAACAAAGAAATGGCAGACGAGTTAAACCGTTACTTTGGATCTGTCTTTACTGAGGAAGATACACAAAATCTCCCAAATGTTCTAGGGGCCGGAGAACCTAGGGTGATGGAGGAACTGAAGGAAATCCACATTAGGCAGGAAATGGTTTTGGGTAGACTGATGGGACTGAAGGCTGATAAATCCCCAGGGCCTGATGGTCTGCATCCCAGGGTGCTTAAGGAGGTGGCTCTAGAAATAGTGGAAGCATTGGAGATCATTTTTCAATGTTCTATAGATTCAGGATCAGTTCCTGTGGATTGGAGGATAGCAAATGTTATCCCACTTTTTAAGAAAGGAGGGAGAGAGAAAACGGGTAATTATAGACCAGTTAGTCTGACATCAGTGGTGGGGAAGATGCTGGAGTCAATTATAAAAGACGAAATTGCTGAGCATTTGGATAGCAGTAACAGGATCATTCCGAGTCAGCATGGATTTACGAAGGGGAAATCATGCTTGACAAATCTACTGGAATTTTTTGAGGATGTAACTAGGAAAATTGACAGGGGAGAGTCGGTGGGTGTGGTGTACCTCGACTTTCAGAAAGCCTTCGACAAGGTCCCACATAGGAGATTAGTGGGCAAAATTAGAGCACATGGTATTGGGGGTGGGGTACTGACATGGATAGAAAATTGGTTGACAGACAGAAAGCAAAGAGTGGGGATAAATGGGTCCCTTTCGGAATGGCAGGCAGTGACCAGTGGGGTACCGCAAGGTTCGGTGCTGGGACCCCAGCTATTTACAATATACATTAATGACTTAGATGAAGGGATTAAAAGTACCATTAGCAAATTTGCAGATGATACTAAGCTGGGGGGTAGTGTGAATTGTGAGGAAGATGCAATAAGGCTGCAGGGTGACTTGGACAGGTTGTGTGAGTGGGCGGATACATGGCAGATGCAGTTTAATGTAGATAAGTGTGAGGTTATTCACTTTGGAAGTAAGAATAGAAAGGCAGATTATTATCTGAATGGTGTCAAGTTAGGAAGAGGGGATGTTCAACGAGATCTGGGTGTCCTAGTGCATCAGTCACTGAAAGGAAGCATGCAGGTACAGCAGGCAGTGAAGAAAGCCAATGAAATGTTGGCCTTCGTAACAAGAGGAGTTGAGTATAGGAGCAAAGAGGTCCTTCTACAGTTGTACCGGGCCCTGGTGAGACCGCACCTGGAGTACTGTGTGCAGATTTGGTCTCCAAATTTGAGGAAGGATATTCTTGCTATTGAGGGCATGCAGCATAGGTTCACTAGGTTAATTCCCGGAATGGCGGGACTGTCGTATGTTGAAAGGCTGGAGCAATTAGGCTTGTATACACTGGAATTTAGAAGGATGAGGGGGGATCTTATTGAAACATATAAGATAATTAGGGGATTGGACACATTAGAGGCAGGATACATGTTCCCAATGTTGGGGGAGTCCAGAACAAGGGGCCACAGTTTAAGAATAAGGGGTAGGCCATTTAGAACGGAGATGAGGAAGAACTTTTTCAGTCAGAGTGGTGAAGGTGTGGAATTCTCTGCCTCAGAAGGCAGTGGAGGCCAGTTCGTTGGATGTTTTCAAGAGAGAGCTGGATAGAGCTCTTAAGGATAGCGGAGTGAGGGGGTATGGGGAGAAGGCAGGAACGGGGTACTGATTGAGAGTGATCAGCCATGATCGCATTGAATGGCGGTGCTGGCTCGAAGGGCTGAATGGCCTGCTCCTGCACCTATTGTCTATTGTCTGGAGAGAAGGAATGGGTTTTGATCGGATTTTAATGGCTTTAGCGTGCACTAAACGTTAGTCCCTTATCATTTTTCCTCACATTGTGAATGGCTCAATTACAATCATGTATTGTTTTTCTGCTGACTGGTTAGCACGCAACAAAAGCGTTTCACTGTACCTCGTGACGATAAAATAAAATAAACTGAATCCCTGTGTCGGACGGAACTGCACATGCTGGTTTAAACCAAAGATGGACTCAAAATGCTGGTGTAACTCAGCGGGACAGGCAGCATCTCTAGATAGAAGGAACGGGTGAGTTTCAGTTTAGTTTAGAGATACAGCGCCGATCAGCAGTCCCCACATATTATCACTATCCTACACACACTAGGAACAAATTTTTTTACAGTTACCAAGCCTTTTATTTGGTGTAGGAGGAAACCTAAGATCTCAGAGAAAACCCAAGCAGGTCACAGGGAGAACGTACAAACTCCATACAGACAGCACCCATAGTCGGGATCAAACCCGATCTCTGGCGCTGCAAGCGCTGTAAAGGCAGCAACTCTACCGCTGTGCCACCGTGCCTGCCTTCTTCAGACAGAAAATCACAGGAAAGGGAAACGAGATATAGACAATGATGTAGCAAGATTTAGAACAAATGAAAGATTGTGACCTTCTCCTAGCTAACAATGATCTATTCTACGTGTACGAGCTATTTACATTTAAATTAGTTACTGTCATTATATTATGGCCATGTTTTCTGTCTTTTTTGTATGCTTGTGGGTGTGATTTGATATGTAATGGGGAGTGTCTACATCTGAGGAGGCTAGCATAGCCACAGAAATTGGGGGTCAGTTTAGTTTCAGAAGATGGAGAGAATACAGTTTTTCACCACATCAGCCACACAACCACAACCACACTGTGACAACTACACAGTTGACTGTATTGTTTGAAGAAACATAGAAAATAGGTGCAGGAGGAGGCCATTCGGCCCTTCGAGCCAGCACCACAATTCATTGTGATCATGGCTGATCATCCACAATCAAAAACCCGTGCCTGCCTTCTCCCCATACCCCTCAATTCCACTAGCCCCTAGAGCTCTATCTAACTCTCTCTTAAATCAATCCAGTGATTTGGCCTCCACTGCCCTCTGTGGCAGAGAGTTCCACAAATTCACAACTCTGGGTGAAAAAGATCCTTCTCACCTCAGTTTTAAATGGCCTCCCCTTTATTCTAAGACTGTGGCCCCTGGTTCTGGACTCCCCCAACATTGGGAACATTTTTCCTGCATCTAGCTTGTCCAGTCCGTTTATAATTTTATATGTCTCTATAAGATCCCCTCTCATCCTTCTAAACTCCAGCAAATACAAGCCCAGTCTTTTCAATCTTTCCTCATATGACAGTCCCGCCATCCCAGGGATCAATCTCACGAACCTACTCTGCACTGCCTCAATTACAAGGATGTCCTTCCTCAAATTAGGAGCCCAAAACTGTACACAATACTCCAGATGTGGTCTTACTGAAGAAACAGTTGATAAGAACAAAAAGTTATAAATTACTCTTTTGATTTGTGCTACTTTAATAAAGACCAATTAATCAAAAAACAACATTTGGAAGATTCAATAGACAATATTGTTTTTGTTATCTCTGAGTGAGGTGAGTGCATAAGCTATAACTCCACCCCATCTCCGAGCAGTAATGGCTATCAAAGTTGGACTTTGAGAAGGTATAGAAACTGCCATTACATCTAAGTAAAAAACTGTATTCTCTCCATCCTCCGAGACGAAACTGACCCCCATTCTCTGTGGCTGCGCTAGCCTCCTCAGATGTAGACACTCCCCATTACGTATCAAATCACACCCACAAGCATGCAAAAAAGACAGAAACTAGAAATAATAAACATGGCCATAACATAATGTGTAACTAATTTAAGCATAAATGGCTCCTACACTACATCTCCCTTGATCTCCATCCCCTTTGTCTTGTTTTCACACCTCTGAATGGTCTAGATTCGAAACGTCACCCATTCCTTCTCTCCAGAGCCACTGTCTGTCCCGCTGAGTTACTCCAGTTTTTTGTGTCTATCTTCGGTTTAAACCAGCGTCTGCAGTCTCTTCCTACTACGCATTCAGTCTGAAGAAAGGTCTCGACCCGAACGAAACGTCACCCAGTCCTTCTCTCCAGCGTAGGTTTACTAGGTTAATTCCCAGAATGGCAGGACTGTCATATGTTGAAAGACTGGAGCGACTAGGCTTGTATACACTGGAATTTAGAAGGAATGAGAGGAGATCTTATCGAAACATATAAGATTATTAAGGGGCTGGACATGTTAGAGGCAGGAAACATGTTCCCAATGTCAAGTCGAGTCAAGTCAAGTTTATTTGTCACATACACATACACGATGTGCAGTGAAATGAAAGTGGCAATGCCTGCGGATTGTGCACAAAAAAGAATTACAGTTACAGCATATAAATAAAGTTAATATAGAGAAGACAAAATTTAGTCCCTGGAGTTATAAAAGTTAACAGTCCTGATGGCCTGTGGGAAGAAACTCCGTCTCATCCTCTCCGTTTTCACAGCGTGACAGCAGAGGCGTTTGCCTGACAGTAGCATCTGGAACAGTCCGTTGCTGGGGTGGCAGGGGTCCCTCATAATCTTGCTTGCTCTGGATCTGCACCTCCTGATGTATAGGTCCTGCAGGGGGGCGAGTGTAGTTCCCATGGTGCGTACCAGACTGTTGTTGGGGGAGTCCAGAACAAGGGGCCACAGCTTAAGAATAAGGGGTAGGCCATTTAGAACTGAGATGAGGAAAACCTTTTTCAGTCAGAGTTGTGAATCTGTGGAATTCTCTGCCTCAGAAGGCAGTGGAGGCCAATTCTCTGAATGCATTCAAGAGAGAGCTAGATAGAGCTCTTAAGGATAGCGGAGTCAGGGGGTATGGGGAGAAGGCGGGAACGGGGTACTGATTGAGAATGATCAGCCATGATCACATTGAATGGCGGTGCTGGCTCGAAGGGCCGAAGGGCCGAATGGCCTCCTCCTGCACCTATTGTCTATTGTCCAGAGATGCTGCCTGTCCCGCTGAGTTACTCCAGCATTTTGTGTCTACCCCCCGGGGTTGTGAGCAGCCTAAGAAGCGAACTGGATCCTTCCTCACCCTCCTCCTCCGGGCACAAAGCCGGACGGCATCGAAGGCCCCTTCTTGCCTCTGTCTGCTCGGCGAGGCCAGCTCAAAATAGCTTTGGGAGGGGGAAATAAAAATCGCAGCAGCATCGCCACGACATGAACATGCTGTTACATATGCTACATATTCATTGTAGCAGTCCCAACCTCCTGCACTACTTTGTATCAGGCACACTCACCACACACACACACACACTGTGATTAGGTATGTAAGCACTTTTCAGTATCACTACGCCACACAGGCAAGGAGCTGAATAAAGGAGTAAATTAAGGCAACTGAAACAACCTGAATTGTGTCGTTATTATCAGGACATCAAACCCGAAGACACAACATGGTGGCAGCGGTGACTTTCGAGTAAAAACCCGCGCTATTGTGAATCGCTATTGTGAATTAGGAACAGCGGCTGCAGAGAAATTGATTTTTTTTGTGCACCCGCCTAACAACACAAGATGGCGGCCTCCACAGCAGCAATGAGCCTCCACCCTACGATGAACTGGGACGCCGATGATGTGGTGGAGGCGTTCAAGAAATTCAAACAAAAGAGCCAGCTGGCATTTAAAAGCTTCCTGAAAGGAACTGCAGATGAAGAGAAGGTCAGTTATATTTTACTATGGCTCGGGGAGAAGGGTCTAGACATTTTTAACAGTTGGAGCTTAACAGAGCCTGACTGCAATAATCCGGGAATAGTCCTTGAAAGGTTTGCGAACCATATGGAGCCCAAATCAAACCACAGAATCCATCGGTATGAGTTCCAAGGGCTAAGACAAGACCCACAAGAAACAACCGACACTTTCCTTTCGAGACTAAGGAACGTGGCCAAGAAATGCAGATTTGGTGATGAAGATGACAGAATTGTCGACCAGCTAATATGGGGGTGCGCCCACCAAGAGGTCCAAAAGTCCCTAATAGGGAAAGACACCCTCAACCTAAAAGACGCCGTAGATGCTGCCAGAGCTTTCGAAGCCACAAGGAAACAAATGTCCTCCCTCTGCCTTCAAGTTGGCTCATCTCAGAGCAGCACCAGAGTGAATATAGACGCTCTCTCAAAACGTGACCCTGGCTCCACCTTAAAGGCTCCAAAGCAGACATTTTCTAGGCATGCAAACAAACAAGCAAGCCAAAGAAGCTGCTGGAACTGCGGTACAGAGCATGCATTTGATGATCGCAGGGCGTGCCCAGCATACGGGACTACCTGCAACTCATGTGGGAGGCCTAACCACTGGAAGAAAATGTGTAGGTCAACAAAATCATACAGCACCAAGCCAAAGCAGCAATGGTCAAAGAACGATAGAAATACGAGAAGGAAACAAATACACGCACACGTCCAACAGGAAGAGGAGATAACCTCAGATACCTCTGAGGAAGAATTCCTTTCCGTTGGGACCATTGACGTCCACGAAATGGGAAACAGCAAAACACATAGCAACAGAGAGGAAGCATATACTATAATACAACTACAGAAAAAAGTGGGAAAGAAAAGAACAACGATTAATCTAAGGCTCAAAATTGATACTGGAGCCCAGAGCAATATCTTACCAGTCAATCTTTACGGAAAGATATTCCCTGAACACATGACAAAAGATGGCAGCGTCAGGAAAGGAATCCTTGGAAGTAGCGATGTAGTCCTAGCTGCATACGGAGGTTCCATAATCCCACAGCTAGGCAAAATAATCATAGCAGGAACATACAAAGGGAAAGAAGTGAAATGCCCCTTCTTCATCACTAAATCGAAAGGACCTGCTATTCTCGGCCTGAACACGTGCCAAAGACTGAAGATTGTGTCAATCAACTATGAAATCAAGACAAACTCCTGCAGAATTGACAGAAACATACCCATCAAAAACCGGCCGCCCATCAGGAACAAAGAAGAATTGATGGACATGTACCCAGAGTGTTTTGACGATACCGTTGGTTGTTTTGAGGAATACGAATACCATATCACAGTAGACCCCAGTGTGAAGCCAGTGATCCACCCACCCCGCCGTGTTCCCCTTGAACTGAAAGAGAGGCTAAGGGAACAACTAAACGAAATGGAAGAAAAGGGCATCATCACAGCAATAACTAAACCAACTGATTGGGTAAATTCAATTGTTATCAAAGAAAAGCCAAACGGAAAACTAAGGATATGCCTTGATCCCAGGGATCTGAACAATGCATTGAAGCGCGACCATTATCCAACTCCAACCCTTGAAGAGATCACACCCGCACTAGCCGGTTCCAAGGTGTTCAGCAAGCTGGATGCTAGCAATGGATATTGGAACGTCAAAATAGACCGGAAGTCATCAATGCTCACCACTTTCAACACGCCATTTGGCAGATTCAGATTCAACAGGCTCCCATTCGGGCTGAAGGTGAGTCAAGATGTCTTCCAGCGGAAAATAGATGAAACATACAAAGGCTGTAAAGGGGCAATCGGGATAGCAGATGATATCCAAGTATACGGCAGAGATGAAAACACGCATGATTACAACCTCCATGAGGCTATGGAAAAAACTCGAAGAGCCGGCATAAAGCTCAATGCAGACAAATGCATAATCAAAGAAAGGGAGTGCAAATTCTTTGGACTGATTTACTCTGCAGAAGGAGTGAAACCGGACCCTACAAAAGTGGATGCTATCAACCACATGGAGGAACCCAAAGACAAGAAACAGTTAAGAAGTTTCCTAGGGCTCATACAATACATGGGAGTCTTCATACCTAAGCTTGCTAATCATACAGCAAATCTCCGTGAATTGATGAAAGACGACGCTGAATTTGATTGGTGTGCTTCACATAGCCAAGATTTTGGGAAATTAAAACAACTCATCAGCAAAGAAACGATCCTGCAGTACTATGACAGACAGAAACCTGTAACACTCCAAGTTGATGCCTCCATGAGAGGAGTTGGAGCAGTACTGATACAAAATGGCCGACCTATTGCGTATGCATCCAAAGCACTCACTCCTACAGAATCAAGGTACGCAAACATAGAGAGAGAACTCTTAGCAGTAGTCTATGGCTGCGAGAAATTTCACACTTACCTATATGGAAGGTATTTCGACATCGAAACAGACCACCGCCCTCTAGAACAAATCGGAAAAAAAAACCTCACCAAAGCACCAGCCAGACTACAGAGACTATTACTGAGGCTACAGAGCTACGACTACAACATCAGATACAAGCCAGGAAAAGACCTGCTGCTAGCTGACGCCCTATCCAGACTATCAACACATGACAAACAAGAGATGGAAGGGCTGAGCATAAAGATCCACCACATTGTGAGTGTGACAAGCGTGAAGCTGGAACAGATTAAAGAGGAAACAGCCAGAGATGAAGAACTCCAGCTCCTCACCCAAATGGTAATACAGGGGTGGCCAGAAAAGAGACAACAAGTTCAGCCTATCCTCCGCGAATACTGGACCATCCGTGATGATATTTCGGTAGAGAATGGAGTCCTGCTGGCCGGATCACGAATCATCATACCCAAGTCCATGAAAAAAGAAATCCTCGAAAAGATCCACCAAGGACACTTAGGAATGGAAAAGTGCAGACTCCGTGCTAAATCCGCTGTGTACTGGATAGGCATGTACAAGGACATAGAAAAGCTGGTATCTACATGCCACATATGCCAAAAATACAGGAATTCACAACAGAAGGAGGAAATGACACCCAGTGATATCCCAAGCCGGCCATGGCAAACCATCGGAGCAGACCTGTTCACAGAGAACCAGCAATGGTATTTGATTATGGCCTGCTACTACTCCAAATTCCCATTTGTGAGAAACATAAAGGACTTGAAAGCTAAAACAATTGTGTCAATTGTTAGAGGGTTGTTTGCAGAGCAAGGAATACCTGAGCAGATCGTATGTGACAATGGAACCCAATTCACATCTCGGGAATTCAGAGAGCTGGCCACCGAATACGGGTTCAAAATCACAACATCTTCACCACATTACCCAAAGGGCCATGGGTTTATTGAAAGGCAAGTACAGACAGCCAAGAAAATACTAATAAAATGCCGAGAGGCAAAGGAGGATCCAAACCTGGCACTATTATCCTTACGGGCAACTCCACTAAAGGCTGACATGAAGTCTCCTGCAGAAATGCTAAATGGCAGGAAATACAAAACCACCCTGCCAAGCAAAATCCAACCCCCTATCGACCAAGAAGAAACAAGGGCAAAATTGGCAGCTGCCCAGGAGGAGGGGCTGAAACAATACAACAAAAATGCACAGTACTTGCCTGAACTATTTCAAGGCCAAAACGTACATGCTCAGGATCCAATAACAAAGAAATGGACCCCAGCACAAATCACCAGTAGGGCTGGAACCCCAAAATCATATATCATAGAGACAGAACCGGGCAGGCAGTTGAGACGAAACAGAATTCACATCCGCCCGACACCTGAAATGTCAACACCTGCAACTTCAAAGACAACACCAGCAACTCCTAGGACACCACCCACAGCAACAGCAACACCTGCCATTGATGACAACACATTCTCACAAACTGCTACCAGTGAGTTATATAGTCAACCAGCACCAACCAATGGCCAGGAAACGACTCAACAAGTCACCAATACATCGAGTGCAACACTGCAGGCAACAACCAGATCTACTAGATCCAGGAGCAACATCTTACCCCCAGCGCGTTATCGCTAGCACTGGAAGGGACAAGTCACAAGTCACGCCAAGACATGACTCTTGACTGGCTACGCACTACCTGAAAGAAAACAAGCTGCCATTATATATTTTGTTGTGTAGTATAGTAGAAAGCAGAATGCCATGAATGTGGGCAGAATAATCCCACGGTATCTGCTACAGGATTGCCACCCTCGCTCTGGAAATCCTCTAGTGTCACTAACTTTTATTCTTTTCTTTTGAGAAGGGGGGATGTTACATATGCTACATATTCATTGTAGCAGTCCCAACCTCCTGCACTACTTTGTATCAGGCACACTCACCACACACACACACACACTGTGATTAGGTATGTAAGCACTTTTCAGTATCACTACGCCACACAGGCAAGGAGCTGAATAAAGGAGTAAATTAAGGCAACTGAAACAACCTGAATTGTGTCGTTATTATCAGGACATCAAACCCGAAGACACAACACATGCAATGGCGTTTTCGATGCCATAAAGACTCACCGCTCGCAGCGGCGTCAGCCACTGTTCGCCCAAGAGGCGCCGCGTGACCAACGACTCCGCTCCTTTGAACGTTTCCCTCCGTGTCGAGCGCGATCTCGCGAGAGCCCTACCCCTACCCCTTCCCCCCCCCCCCGCTCCCGGATCCTCCTCCATTGGCTCTCGCGTCACCATGGAAACCAATGACAGATCATTTATTAAAAAAACACACATTTTAATTAACCATTACAAATAAATTAATTAAAAGCACCGGCAACGCGAGCCAGCGAGCTTCCAGTGCTTTAATATATTAAAAGTTTCGTTGATTTGAAAGCACCGAGGTTGCTCCGGTGAAGCTGCACCGGCATCGGCCGTCGCCTTGGAAACGCGCTTGTTCCGGTTCCGGTGGGCGGCTGTTTGCCCGTTGCCAGGGTGACCGAGGAAAGGAAGTTTTATTTTGGTGGCTTAGCCTTCGTGGCGGCTGCTAAAGGCTGATCTTTAAATAAAAGACCCATCCACATTACCGGAGAAGATACAAGCGATGGCGTCTCCGTGTCGGCGAGGAGGGTGCTGCAGGGAGATAAAGGGCCCAATGCCATGCACTGTGGGTGTGGTGAGTATCAGCTTCGAGGTTATGGAGATAAATTAAATTATTGCAGCGAGAGACATTGAGGTAAATAAAAATGGAAAACATGACAACAAAATAAGTTTGTGGTTGAGCATAACCGCCCGGAGAGCAGATGTTTCCGTGCATTTGTTGGATCTTGTTCCAAATTCGCTGCTGAAGTCGCGGGTATTTGGCTATATTTCACAAATAATTCATTGATAGTTCTGCCTTGTCATGAATACATTATATGGCTGCAAGTTTATTCAAGGTGTCATAAAGTTAGGTAACCCGAGGGAGGCAGAATGTGGTCTTCCGTCCATTTCTCCCAACAGATGGTGTCTGACCCGCTGAGTTGCTCCAGCATTGGGTCTTTTGCTCCAGACTCCAGCATCTGGAGTCTTCAGTTCAACTTATCAATGCCAACCAAGGTCCTGAAGCAAGTCCAGTTTGCCTGCATTTGGCCTATATACATCCAAACCTCTCCTCTTCACAAACCTGTTCAGGTGCCTTTGAAATGGTGTTATCCCAGCCACTTCCACCATTTCAACTACCTGGACAAAGAACTGATCCTGGGAGGACCACCAGCTACCCGTTTCCAGCAGGAAAACGACCTATTTATTTTAACTTTCTGCCCCATACATCATAAACACCCTCCAATTCATAGTTACCCCAATTCTGCAAGCTTTTGTGCATCATTCTTTTATGTGGCACATTTATCAAATGGCTTCTGGAAATCCAGGTAGATTATATGTACGGGCACCCCATTATTGACTCTATCTTCAAAGAGCTTAAGGAAATCTATAAAATATTATTTTCCTTCCATAAAACCATGTCAACTTAGTTTTATTGTAATAACTTTCTTGCTTGACCAGTTACAGTATAAACACAGCTGTAATTTCTACATGGTGAAACCAAAATGTATAAAAATGGCCTTTATTAAAATCTGACAATGTTTACATTAACCACATGTGATTTTTTTCTATGACAAATCTCAAATTGTGGAGTACAGAGGCAAATAAATAAATGATGGGTCTTTGTCCCAAACATTATGGAGGGCACTGTATTCCTTCATTCATTTATACTCCAGCATTGTCCCAACACTAGATGTTGAGATAAGAGTCCTATACTTTTACATTTTTTGATTCCCTCCCTTTGTAACTGCATCACAAACACGCAATATAAACTTCAATATCTTCCTGTTGCTGATGAAAAGTTGCAGCCTTACAACCCTTGCAGCAGCTGAGACCCGGGTTCGATCCTAACTTCGGGTGCTGCCTGTATGGAGTTTGTACGTTTTCCTCATGACCGCGTGAGTTTTCTCCAAGATCTTCGGTTTCCTCCCATACTCAAGACGTACCGGTTTGTAACATACAGGTTAATTAGCTTGGTATAGTGTCAAAATTGTCCCTGTTTCCACACTGTATCTCTAAACTAAACTAATAACTAAATGTAATAGCGGACACCAAAATGTGTTGTCAAAAAGATCAGTTTCAGGGAGTTTGTTGAAGTTGGAAAGGGATAGAGAGGTTTATGGAAGCAGTTCCAAAACTGAAAAAGCTGATATTACAACCACTTTGTGGAAATATTACATTTATGAAGGATTTAAAATAAGAAGTGGAGAGATGTAAATATCTTGATGGATTATAAGTTAAAAGTATATTGTACAGATAGGAATTTTACATCCATCAGCATTTTAGAAATGTGTTATGGACTCTTTTTGCCACCTGCTTTCATCTGATGCCATATTTTCTGTTATAAGGCCACATTACACTTTCTACCACCAGATGGTGCTTTACAAAGTGAGACTTACATCCACAAGTTTTGGCAAAACCTTTAGTAAGCAAAGGTATTGTCTTAGACCATAAGACATAGGACCCGAATTAGTCCATTCAGTCCATTGAGTCTACTCCGTCATTCTATCATGGCTGATGTATTTTTCCCACTCAACCCCATTCTCCTGCCTTCTCCCCGTAACCATTGACGCCCTTCCTAATCAAGAACTTAATAATCTCTCCCTTAAAAATACCCAATGTCTTGGCTTCAACTGCCGTCTGTGGCAACAAATTCAACAGATTCCTCACGCTCTGGCTGAAGAAATTCCTCCTTGTCTGCATTTTGAAGGTACATCCTTTCATTCTGAGGCTGTGCCCTCTGGTCCTAAAGTTTCCCATTACTGGAAACATCTTTCTATGTACATTCTATCTAGGCTTTACATTATCCAGTAGGTTTCAATGAGATCTTCCTCATCCTTCTAAACTCCAGTGAGTACAGGCCCAGAGCATTCAACCACTCTGGACAATTTGGATGAGGGGATTGAAGGCTTTGTGGCAAAGTATGCCGATGATACGAAAATAGGTGGAGGAATAGACAATAGACAATAGGTGCAGGAGTAGACCATTCAGCCCTTCGAGCCAGCACCGCCAATCAATACGATCATGGCTGATCACTCTCAATCAGTACCCCGTTCCTGCCTTCTCCCCATACCCCCTCACTCCGCTATCCTTAAGAGCTCTATCCAGCTCGTTGAAAGCATCTATGAAATCATCCAACGAACTGGCCTCCACTGCCTTCTGAGGCAGAGAATTCCACACCTTCACCACTCTCTGACTGAAAAAGTTCTTCCTCATCTCCGTTCTAAATGGCCTACCCCTTATTCTTAAACTGTGGCCCCTTGTTCTGGACTCCCCCAACATTGGGAACATGTATCCTGCCTCTAATGTGTCCAATCCCCTAATTATCTTATATGTTTCAATAAGATCCCCCCTCATCCTTCTAAATTCCAGTGTATACAAGCCTAATTGCTCCAGCCTTTCAACATACGACAGTCCCGCCATTCCGGGAATTAACCTAGTGAACCTACGCTGCACGCCCTCAATAGCAAGAATATCCTTCCTCAAATTTGGAGACCAAAACTGCACACAGTACTCCAGGTGGGGTCTCACCAGGGCCCGGTACAACTGTAGAAGGACCTCTTTGCTCCTATACTCAACTCCTCTTGTTACGAAGGCCAACATTCCATTGGCTTTCTTCACTGCCTGCTGTACCTGCATGCTTCCTTTCAGTGACTGATGCACTAGGACACCCAGATCTCGTTGAACATCCCCTCTTCCTAACTTGACACCATTCAGATAATAATCTGCCTTTCTATTCTTACTTCCAAAGTGAATAACCTCACACTTATCTACATTAAACTGCATCTGCCATGTATCCGCCCACTCACACAACCTGTCCGTCACCCTGCAGCCTTATTGCATCTTCCTCACAATTCACACTACCCCCCACCTTAGTATCATCTGCAAATTTGCTAATGGTACCTTTAATCCCTTCATCTAAGTCATTAATGTATATTGTAAATAGCTGGGGTCCCAGCACCGAACCTTGCGGTACCCCACTGGTCACTGCCTGCCATTCCGAAAGGGACCCATTTATCCCCACTCTTTGCTTTCTGTCTGTCAACCAATTTTCTATCCATGTCAGTACCCCACCCCCAATACCATGTGCTCTAATTTTGCCCACTAATCTCCTATGTGGGACCTTGTCGAAGGCTTTCTGAAAGTCGAGGTACACCACATCCACCGACTCTCCCCTGTCAATTTTCCTAGTTACATCCTCAAAAAATTCCAGTAGATTTGTCAAGCATGATTTCCCCTTCGTAAATCCATGCTGACTCGGAATGATCCTGTTACTGCTATCCAAATGCTCAGCAATTTCGTCTTTTATAATTGACTCCAGCATCTTCCCCACCACTGATGTCAGACTAACTGATCTATAATTACCCGTTTTCTCTCTCCCTCCTTTCTTAAAAAGTGGGATAACATTTGCTATCCTCCAATCCACAGGAACTGATCCTGAATCTATAGAACATTGAAAAATGATCTCCAATGCTTCCACTATTTCTAGAGCCACCTCCTTAAGCACCCTGGGATGCAGACCATCAGGCCCTGGGGATTTATCAGCCTTCAGTCCCATCAGTCTACCCAAAACCATTTCGTGCCTAATGTGGATTTCCTTCAGTTCCTCCATCACCCTAGGTTCTCCGGCCCCTAGAACATTTGGGAGATTGTGTGTATCTTCCTCAGTGAAGACCGATCCAAAGTAACGGTTTAACTCGTCTGCCATTTCTTTGTTCCCCATAATAAATTCCCCTGCTTCTGTCTTCAAGGGACCCACATTTGCCTTGACTATTTTTTTCCTCTTCACATACCTAAAAAAACTTTTGCTATCCTCCTTTATATTATTGGCTAGTTTACCCTCGTACCTCATCTTTTCTCCTCGTATTGCCTTTTTAGTTAACTTTTGTTGCTCTTTAAAAGAGTCCCAATCCTCTGTCTTCCCACTCTTCTTTGCTATGTTATACTTCCTCTCCTTAATTTTTATGCTGTCCTTGATTTCCCTCGTCAGCCACAGGTGTCTCTTACTCCCCTTAGAGTCTTTCCGCCTCTTTGGGATAAATTGATCCTGCAACCTCTGCATTATTCCCAGGAATACCTGCCATTGCTGTTCTACCGTCTTCCCTGCTAGGGCCTCCTTCCAGTCAATTTTGGCCAGCTCCTACCTCATGCCTCTGTAATCCCCTTTGCTATACTGTAATACCGACACTTCCGATTTTCCCTTCTGCCTTTCCATTTGCAGAGTAAAACTTATCATGTTGTGATCACTGCTTCCTAATGGCTCTTTTACCTCTAGTCCCCTTATCAGATCAGGATCATTACACAACACTAAATCCAGAATTGCCTTCTCCCTGGTAGGCTCCAGTACAAGCTGTTCTAAGAATCCATCTCGAAGGCACTCTACAAACTCTCTTTCCTGGGGTCCATTTCCAACCTGATTTTCCCAGTCTACCTGCATGTTGAAATCTCCCATAACCACCGTAGCATTACATTTGTGACACGCCAATTTTATCTCCTGATTCAACTTGCATTTTATCTCCTGATTCAACTTGCAGGTAGTGCTCAGAAAGCAGGGACTCTGCAGAAGGACTTGGACAGGTTGGGAGAGTGGGCACAGAAGTGGCAGATGGAATATAGTGAGGCAAAGTGTGAAGTCATGCATTTTGGAAGTAGGAATAAAGGCGTAGACTATTTTCTAAATGGGGTGAGAATCCAGAAATCTGAGGTGCAAAGGGACTTGTGAGTGCTGGCACAGGATTCATAAAAAGTTAATCTGCAAATTAAATTGGTAGTAAAGAAAGCCAACTCAATGGTAGCATTTATTTCAAGAGGGCTTACACAAAAACAGGGATGTAATGTTGAGGCTCTATTTCTGATTTCTTTAGTCAGAGGATCGTGAATCTGTGGAATTCTTTGGAGGCCAAGTCAGTGGATATTTTTAAGGCAGAGATAGATAGAATCTTGATTAGCACGGGTGTCAGAGGTTGTGGGGAGAAGGCAGGGGAATGGGGTTAGGAGGGAGAGATAGATCAGCCATGATTGAATGACGGAGTAGACTTGATGGTCTGAATGGCATAATTCTATTCCTATTCCTTATGACCTTATGACTCCTCATATATTAATCCAATCATCACCGAGATCATTCTCGTAAACCTCCTCTGGATCCTCTCCAAAGCCAACACATCTTTCCTCAGATATGGGGCCAAAACCTGCTCACAATATTCTAAATGTAGCCTCACCAGCACCCGATAAAGCCTCAGCATTACATCCTTGATTTTATATTCAATATATTCCATATTGTACTTTGGGAGAATTAGAAAGAGTAGTGCGTATTCTTCACTTCATTGGGACTGTCAGTCACTTACTTTCAGTCCACTTCTATGGATGCTACATTGACTGATGAGGCAAATCCCTCACCGATGGGCAGGAGGTGCCCTATGAGATGGACAGATAAGTAGTTTTGAGGTGGTTATCCTTCTTCCATTTAATCTGGGCTTCTTTGTGCTCTCAACATAGAATTTTTGATTCTTAGTGTCATTTGGAATGCTCCTCTCCACTTGGAATGGTCATGGGTGTTTCCCAGTCATCAGTGGGAATGTTGCATTGTTTTAAGGAGACAGTGAGTACAAATGTGAATCTTTTTCTCCATTTACCTGATAATCTCCTCCCACGATTAAACTTGGACTAGAGAATCTTTTTTGGTAGTCTGGTACTGGGCAAAGTGCTCTATCCATTGGAGCCAACTGGTAGTCCAGTGACCGATGAGTTTATGATCACAAACCTATGGACAGAATTTGCACACAATATCTGTGGAATATTGTCTTTTCTTTTCCTTTTTTTTGCTTTTCTCTTATTGTTTTAGAGTGACAAAATTTGTTCAAGTGTATGGATTCCACAAACAGGTGTTGCCCGCAGAGTCTATTTCATTGGTTGAACATCCTAACTTTGTGTCAATCCTAAATTTCTTCAGAATTTCTTTGAAGGTATATTACATGTTGATGACAGAACTGGGGAAAGTCAACTTGTTTAAGGAAGTGTTCAACTTATTTGCATACATCGGCTCACAAATACAGAATAGAATAAGAGTGTTTTATTGTCATATGTCCCAAAATGTGAAAATAAAATTCTTACACTAAAATACTAAAATAAATAAAAAATATGGACTAAATACTGATAATATTGTTTTCTTATGGGGCACGGCCATTTCTTGCAATGATCCTTCCTTTTAATATTGAGCTGCTTTCAAAGGCACCACGGTCTTTCCAAGGTCGTTTCCAAGGTCTTTTGGTGTTTTCCAAACAAAACCCAGATTTCACTGATTTGAGTCCAAAGGTCATGAATGTTGAAATAATCTTACACTGCTCATATAATCTTATGTCAAATATCTTTGCCAATATTTGCTTAACTTTTGATGCTGTGCCAAACTTTATAAACGAATAGTAGAATGCATTGATTATTATTTCCTTGGTGCTGTGAGATGAACTAAATGTGCTGTGTACATGTCTGTGATTTCCTGATTAAGAGTGTTTGGAAGTGCTATTTTGGACTTCGATGGATTTGATTCCTTCACTCGGTCTCCCCATTCTTCACTTATGACAAAACTTTATTCTAATATCTGTAAATCTCAAACTCCTTTAAAAATACTATCAAGCACTCATTTATAACATTTCATTCCACACATCTCCATCAACTTCCCTCAGATTTAGCCACTTGCCCACACACAATTTACAGAATTTACTAACTTGTACATATTTGGGAAGTGAAGGAAAACTGGAGCTTTTGGAGATTGTACAAAATGTATTTGAAGGTTATTTATGGTCTTCACAATGATCTTGAAATAGAAAGTTAACCAGCAAGTGTAAAAATGCATTCCTTTGAAAACATTCCCATCCCTTTGGCCCTTACAAATTGGCAATCATACAAAACTCCACTTCCTCCTAGATATGTGCATAACTTATCTGGATCTTCTTATCGAAATTCCTTCACTCAGGTTTTTACCCATATCATCAAAATGTTCTTGCAGATTTTATGCCTCTTTCCCTTCCCCCACCCCATCCTACTTCTCCTTTGCATTTATGGTCCTTGACAAAGGATATTAGGGCACATTATGGGTAGGGCCATTGCGGTCTACTGCCTAGACCCTACTCACCATTGAACATTTGATGGCTAATTCCTAAATAAGCTTAGCAAAGCAGCCCTTTCTTTCTGTTTATATGAGAACTGGACATTTCTGTCAACCATCTCTCTCTTTCCTTTTTCTTTCTGCTGGGAATGAGCCAGTGGTACATACCCAGACTTTACAAAATTAGCAACACATTAAGCTTAATTGCGCCCTAGCGGCTAATTAATTCTACTGCATCTGTCTTTAAACAGTAACACATCCAAAACACAGTTGCCAACTCACCTTTACTCACCAGATTCTACTTCCCCATCACTGTTCTTCATCTTTACTCACTTTTTTCCCAATCTCCAGTTGCCTGCCATTTGGCCTTTCTTCTAGAAATCCCTTCACAACTCACACCTCGCTGTTTGTTTTATCTGATCTTGGCCCCATTACTAAACCTCATGCTATCTCTACCCTTCAACCCAGCATTGTTGATGCCTTTTCTGTCGGCTCTGCAGTTTCTTCTCCAACCTTTCTGCCTCTGCAGCTATCATGACTCTCCTTCGCCCCAAACTCTTTGTCCTCCTAATTTTTTGAGTGATAATGTCACATAGAATGCTTTGTATGATGTTGTATGGTTAAAAACTTTGTATTAATGATGTTGCCGTTTTGCTATAAAGGGGAAAAGAGTTAGTGTCTCAGATTTCAGACAGGTCAAGTTAAAACAAAACATTCAGATATATTGTTAGCCAGATCACAGAGAGGGAATACTACTGAACTATTGAATGATTCTACTCAACTTTCTAATTCCTTGGATCCTTTTTAATTGCGGGAAGATGTAGCAATTAACTGTATGATGAAAATTAAAACAAAACTATGTTTATATTTGCTAGGTGGCAAAACAATATACAGGGGCAAAATCTCAAACCAAAATGCTAAAAGAGACTGAGCGTGATTTACAGTGTGACATATATAAACAATTTGTAGAAGACTTTGAAGCATGCAAACGCAGGAATATTTCTGTCGTGGAAGAAGAACGTAAAGATATGCTGACCAAAATTAAAAACAGGCTCAAAAATGCAATGGTATTTTATGTAGAGCACATCGAAGAAAGAAGAGAAAGGTAAATCAATAATGTTCCTGAAATTTAAAGTTAAAATGAAATCTTGAAAAATCCACCACAACTTTTATTTACTCACCAGAGACTGCAGATGCTGGAATGTGGAGCAACAAATGATCTGTTGGATGATGATGGCGAGGCAGGGTTACGACCCAAAACATTGACAATTTATTTCTATCCACAGATGCTGCTTAACCCACTGAGATCCTCCAGCAGATGGTTTGTTGCTTCACAACTTTTTTTTAAATTTGAAAATTGGGTAATGACGATTTAATCATTTTTTGTTATGTATGAGTTATATGAATTATGGATTCATGTGACATTTTAAAGAAGCACATTATAGCAAAAGGAATATATTTTCCCAAGTTGTAAACCTGGACATGTGGTTATTTTTATTCATTTTAGTTTTAGTCGAGATAAATCCATCTACTCTTATCATTTGTACTTGCAAGGATAAATGTACCAGAAAGGACAGGTTTGAATATAATAATAAAAGCAAAAGTGCCCTGTAGTATAAAATCCAGTGTAAATGTCATCCCACTACTTTTTGTGGACTTCACTTCTAGAAAATCACATTTTCTGAAAAGCTCCCAGCATCTTGATACAACCATTGTCTATCCACTTTGCAGTCTACTTTATGCAAAAAGTTGCTGCACAGATCACAAATTTGATACTGGTATCCTTGCAGGTGAGTGCAGATGCTGGAATTTTGAGCAAAACAGAAAGTGCTGGAAGGACTCAGTGGATCAGGCAGCATTTAGGAGGGAATGGATTGGCTGTGGCGGCTCCCAAGGGTCGGGCCATACCACTACCGACCCCTCGGCACAGGAATGGACCAGTCCAGGGGGGCGGTCCTGTACTAGGTATATAAGGACAAGGTTTTGGGCGCGAAGCTATTCCAGCAAACTTGACCAGCCTGATAACTGAGAAATAAACCGAACGCCCCAAAATACCCGGCTCCTCGCCTTTATTTCGGGCCTCTCTCGATGTGCCACATTGGTGACCTCGACAGTCCATTCATAGTAGGATGGACACACGATCGAAATCCGACCGTCCGTCCGACCGGCCCACGATAAGTATAAAGCCCTTAAGGAGCTGCTGCTCCAAACCTACGGGCTAACCCGAATGGAGCGGGCCGAAAGGCTCCTCCACATGCCAGGCCTCGGTGACCGGCGCCCATCTAGCCTCCTGAAGGAGATGGTCGCGTTGCTCGACGGGCACAGACCGTGCCTAATGTTCGAGTACACTTACCTGCATCTGCTGCCGGCAGACATTCGCCTGCAGCTCACAGACGCCTCCTTTGATGACACCCGGGCCCTCGGCAGGCGTGCGGACGCGCTGTTGGCGGCGCGCCGTGATGACGTCAGCGCGCTAAACGTCACTCGATCAGCGCCCGATTTTCTCCGGTCGGGCAGGGGAGCTGTGGAAGGAGTGACAGCTACGCCCCGGAGGCTTGCGAGATCGCCCCCGGTGGCCATTGCGCGTCCTGCACCTGCACATGCACCTGCAGTCCCACACCAGCAGGCTCCAGCCAGCACCAGCAGGAGGCACTGGTGTTATTACCACCAGCGCTGGGGTGCTGCAGCCCGACAATGCCGCCAGCCATGCAAGTTCCCGGGAAACGCCGGGGCCGGCTGCCAATAGTCCCCGCGGCGGCCGGCCAGATTCACCTCCTCTTCGCCTGGGATCGGCGCTCCGGGGGCCGCTTCCTCGTGGATACCGGGGCGGAGCTGAGCGTCCTGCCCCCTTCGTTGCTGGACATTCGTTCTGGGAAGCGAGGGCCCATCCTTACCGCTGCAAACGGGAGCCACATTCGGACTTATGGCGTCCGCACGGTCCACATCATTTTTGGCGCCAGTCATTTCACTTGGCAGTTTACCATCGCCGACGTCTCCCAGCCGTTGCTCGGGGCGGACTTTCTGCGGGCTCATTCTCTCCTGGTGGACGTCAGGCAGCAGCGCTTGGTCCACGCCGCCACGATGGAGCCCATTGCGCTGCGGCTGAATGAGCCCGTTGTACGCCCGCTGTCGTCCGTGGACTCCCATTTCGCTCGGGTTCTGGCGGAATTCCCGGATATTATGGCCCCGCAATTCCGGTCGTCAACCCCCAAGCACAGGGTGGTCCATTATATAATAACTACCGGCGCACCCCTCCATGCACGAGCACGCCGACTGCCGCCTGAGAAGCTACGCCTGGCACGGCAGGAGTTCCGCACGATGGAGTCCTTGGGGATCGTCCGCCCTTCCAACAGCCCATGGGCATCCCCACCTCACATGGTCCCCAAGGCAAACCGGGGCTGGAGATCTTGCGGGGATTATCGGCGGCTGAACGTCGCTACCGCCGAGGACCGATACCCCGTGCCCAACATCCAGGACTTCAACGCCCATTTGGCCGGGGCCACGATATTCTCGAAGGTGGATCTGGTGCGAGGCTACAACCAGATCCCGGTCCACCCGGAGGATGTGCCCAAGACGGCAATCATCACGCCGTTCGGACTGTACGAGTTCATACGGATGCCGTTCGGCCTCAAGAACGCCGCGCAGGCATTCCAACGGTTAATGGATGGCGTGTGTCGCGGGCTGGATTTCCTGTTCGTCTACCTCGACGACATCTTGGTAGCCAGCCGCTCGCGGCAGGAGCACTGTGCCCACCTCCGGCAGCTCTTTCAGTGGCTCAGCGAGCACGGGTTGGCTATCAACCTCGCCAAGTGCCGCTTTGGCGTGGCCACAATTGACTTTCTCGGCCACCATGTATCTTCGCAAGGCGCGGTTCCCCTGCCGGACAAAGTCGACGCCATCCGCCGGTTTCCCCGTCCGTCCTCGGTGCGCGGTCTGCAGGAGTTCGTCGGCATGGCGGCGTTTTATCACCGGTTCCTGCCATCCGCGGCCCACATCATGCGGCCGCTATACGAGCTGCTGGCGGGGAAGCGTAAAAACGTTGTGTGGACCAACGAGGCGGTAACAGCTTTCGACGGCGCGAAGGAGGCCCTGGCTCGGGCTGTGCTGCTGGTTCACCCACGGGAGGATGCCCCGACAGCCCTTACCGTGGACGCCTCAGAGTTGGCGATTGGTGCCGTACTGGAGCAACTGACGGACGGGGGTTGGTGCCCCCTGGCCTTCTTCGGCCAGCACCTCAACAACGCCCAGAGGAAGTACAGCGCATTTGACCGCGAGCTCCTAGCTCTGTACCTGGCCGTGCGCCACTTCCGCTATTTCCTGGAGGGCCGCCCGTTCACCGCATACACGGACCACAAGCCGCTCACGTTCGCCCTGGCAAAGGTCTCCGACCCGTTGTCCGCCCGACAGCAGCGCCAGTTGGCGTACATCTCTGAGTTCACCACCTCCATCCGCTTCATCGAGGGGAAGGAAAACCGGGTGGCCGATGCGTTGTCTCGCCCCGCCATCAATGCCGTTTTAGAAGTGGCGCCCGGCATTGATTATTCTGCCCTGGCGGAGGCCCAGCTAACGGACGGGGAGATGCCCGCCTACCGGACTGCCATATCTGGCCTCCGCCTTGAGGATGTCCCCCTCGGCCCCGGAGGAGCGACGATACTGTGCGATGTGTCGGCAGGTCAGCCGCGCCCCATTGTGGGCCCTCTCCCGCCATCCCGGGGCATCACACACCTCCTCACGGTGGTGGACCGCTTCACACGGTGGCCGGAGGCCATACCGCTGGCCGACACAGCCACAGCTACATGCGCTCGTGCGTTGGCTGCGCACTGGATCGCTCGCTTTGGGGTGCCGGTGGTCATCTCATCGGACCGGGGGCCACAGTTCACCTCTGAGCTGTGGTCGGCCACGGCCCACCTGTTGGGCGTGTGGCTGCATCACACCACGGCCTATCACCCGCAGGCAAACGGCCTGGTGGAGAGGTTCCACCGGCAGCTGAAGACAGCGCTGAAGGCGCGACTCTCCGGCCCCGACTGGATGGACGAGCTACCATGGGTCTTGCTGGGCATCCGGACTGCGCCCAAGGAGGACCTGGCTTCGTCATCAGCGGAGCTCGTATACGGGTCCCCGCTCACGGTGCCCGGGGAGTTCGTACCCTCATTGCCGGGGCGAGAGGAACCACCCTCATCCACCCTACAGCGCCTTCGAGAGCGAGTTGGCAAACTCGCACCGGTGCCGACGTCCCGCCATGGGACATTCCGCCCTTACGTGCCATCGACCCTCCGGGACTGCGCCTTTGTGTTCCTGCGCCGTGACGCCCACCGGACGCCACTCCAGAGGCCGTATGAGGGCCCATACCTGGTGCTGGAGCACGGACAGACAACCTTTGTCTTGGACATGGGGGGCCGGCCGGAGGCCGTTTCAATTGACCGCCTAAAGCTGGCCCACTTAGACATCGGGTTGCCCAGCCTCGGCCACGAGGTCGCCCACCTTTGCGGGTCCCACCACCTGTCCCTCCAACTGTCCCTCCAACTGTGCCTCCAACTGTGCCTCCGCCGGCCCCTCTGTCGACCAATTTCCATACGCGGTCCGGTCGGGTTGTGCGACCACCGGTGCGGTTCGTGCCTCCGGTTCTGGGGGGGGGTCCTGTGGCGGCTCCCAAGGGTCGGGCCATACCACTACCGACCCCTCGGCACAGGAATGGACCAGTCCAGCGGGGCGGTCCTGTACTAGGTATATAAGGACAAGGTTTTGGGCGCGAAGCTATTCCAGCAAACTTGACCAGCCTGATAACTGAGAAATAACGCCCCAAAATACCCGGCTCCTCGCCTTTATTTCGGGCCTCTCTCGACGCGCCACAAGGCAATGTTTCAGGTCACGATTCTTCAGATTCCTAACAGGCAATCTGTGCCTGTCAGAAGAGTAATTCAGTACTATAAGCCTTCACTAATAGAGTAGAGAAGGAGGACCATCTGAAAGTCTGGTAATGTGAGTAGGGAGTGGGTAGTGTGACAAAGTGTGAGTAACCAGCAGGAGTGCGGGGGTCAGTCTGACATTTGGGAGAAATTGGTACAGTAGCAGAAATGGAGAGATCGGGCCAAGGCAACACTGTAGGTTGAATGTGGCTTCAGCTAATGTATATTTTGTCAGGTACATGGATAGGAAAGGATTAGAAGGGTATGGGCCAGGTGCAAACAAATGTAATCTGTATGAATGGGGCATCTTGGTTGACATGGATGACTTCAAACTCCATTAATAGTTTGTGAAATCTCCAATATATGTTTGTGAAATCTCTCTTCCATTTACCTGTAATGAAAAGTATTTGCCTTTAAACGAAATTTTGTTTCAATCATTTGAGGCTACGTGAACTTCTGGAAGCTGAAGAGAAAGAATATATGAACCAACTTAATCTTTTGGGAGAAACACGTTTGGAGAAACAAGCAAAAATGAGGCAACAAGTGAAAGATCTTAAGATACGAAGGGAACGGGATCAACAACGATTAATTGCAGAAAAGCTTGATCAACAATTCCGGTAACATTTTGAAATGGGATGGAAAATATAATATTACTTTTCAACGCATGAAGCACTCAAAAAACTTGTGCATAATGGAATTAAATGGAGACAAGGACAAGTGAGAACACAGAATATAAATGAGCTAATATTTGGGAATTATTAACGTAGGCTTACACTCAAACTGAGTATATTGGATAAAGTGAGCTCAGCCCATATTTTATGTTGTAGGTTTTTATGTGTGCTAAAATGTTTTATGTCATTCGTCTAGTTAGTTGGCTGCTGAATTGTAAAATGGGGTATTTCCCTTAAACCAGAAACAGTTGTAAAAATGTTTCATAGTTGCTCTCTGATTTTTCCTAGCCTTTGCTTCTCTTAACTTTCCTCTCTTGTTCTGCTAAATTATACTTAGAAACATAGAAACATAGAAAATAGGTGCAGGAGGAGGCCAGTCGGCCCTTTGAGCCAGCACCGCCATTCTTTGTGATCATGGCTGATCATCCACAATCAGTAACCCGTACCTGCCTTCTCCCCATATCCCTTGATTCCACTAGCCCCTAGAGCTCTATCTAACTCGCCTTTAAATTCATCCAGTGATTTGGCCTCCACTGCCTTCTGTGGCAGAGAATTCCACAAATTCACAACTCTCTGGGTGAAAAAGTTCCTTCTCGCCTCAGTTTTAAATGGCCTCCTCTTTATTCTAAGACTGTGGCCCCTGGTTCTGGACTTCCCCAACATTGGGAACATTTTTCTTGCATCTAGCTTGTCCAGTCCTTTTATAATTTTATATGTCTCTATAAGATCCCCTCTCATCCTTCTAAACTCCAACGAATACAAGCCCAGTCTTTTCAATCTTTCCTCATATGACAGTTCCGCCATCCCAGGGATCAATCTCGTGAACCTACGCTGCACTGCCTCAATTACAAGGATGTCCTTCCTCAAATTAGGAGACCAAAACTGTACACAATATTCCAGATGTGGTCTTACCAGGGCCCTATACAATTGCAGAAGAACCTCTTTACTCCTATACTGAAATCCTCTCATTATGAAGGCCAACATGCCATTAGGTTTCTTCACTGCCTGCTGTACCTGCACGCCAACTTTCAGTGACTGGTGTACAAGGACACCCAGGTCTCGCTGCACTCCCCCCTTACCTAACCTGACACCATTGAGATAATAATCTGCCTCCTTGTTTTTGCTGCCAAAGTGGATAACCTCACATTTATCTACATTATACTGCATCTGCCATGCATCTGCCCACTCACTCAACCTGTCCAGGTCACCCTGCAACCTCCAAACATCTTCTTCGCAGTTCACACTGCCACCCAGCTTTGTGTCATCTGCAAACTTGCTAGTGTTACTTCTAATTCCTTCATCCAAATCACGAATATATATGGTAAATAGTTGCGTCCCCAACACCGAGCCTTGCGGCACTCCACTCGCCACTGCCTGCCATTCTGAAAAGGACCCGTTTACTCCTACTCTTTGCTTCCTGTCTGCCAACCAATTCTCTATCCATGTCAACACTCTACCCCCAATACTATGTGCTCTAATTTTGCTCACCAATCTCCCGTGTGGGACCTTATCAAAGGCTTTCTGAAAGTCTAGGTACACTACATCCACTGGCTCCCCTTCATCCATTTTACTTGTCACATCCTCAAAATATTTATATTTTTAAATTTCAAGTCTGCATCCTTTAATCAATGCTTTCTGATTTTACTCACCATTTCTACAATATTCAGGTTTGTGTTTCATATATAGTAACTTTTTACCCTTTTTCTACTTTTGAAATTTAATTACATTATGCTCATTAAATTGCATCAGTGCAGAATTCCAGGCATTCTATCTGTGACTGATATATTTTAGGGAACAGTGCGAGGAGCTGCAAATAAAACTATCTCATCAACGAGTGCAAGAGCTGCCCAAGGACTGGAAGGCACAAATAAAATTCAAGAAGAGGCTTCAGAATCAGCAGAAGGAAGAGGACTATGTCTTTGATGAACTCTGGGAGAAGGACCGAATTGCAAAAGAGGAGAGGGCAGAAAAAGAAATGAGAGAGCAACATGAAAAACGGCAAGACATTCTGACTGGTCAATTGGAGCAAATCGCAGAAGCTGATGCTAAACGCATGAATCAAAAGCAATGGAAAAAGCAAGAGGGAGAATTGCTGGTAAGAAAGTAAATTGACAGTTCAAAGCTGCAGGTATCTTTAATTATTTTTAGTGTTATCAGTTCAGTGCCCCGAGGCCCATCCTATTTATTTTTGTTTTTAATTCTCCATGTTAATACTTTCCTCCTGCAGCTCTCACGATAATGGCTTGGAAATTTAGTTTGAGCCATTTTCCATCATACTTAGAGGTTTTATCATTACCTACTTCCCTATCACCATTGATAAGATTCTTACCCATACCATATCTTTGTTCAAGGAAGCTGCAATAGAGTTTGCATTTTGCACCAAATGTTTCCAACATCAGGCACAAATCAGGATTGCAAAATACATTTTGTCTTTGCCTGGATCCACTGCAAAAGCACTGAAGAGGCCCAATTTAATTTACAACAATGCAGGCAATTTGATGACGATGCTCACCTATATGTACATTTATTGGTAGCATCACTGATACAAATTACTATGTACCATGTGCAAAAAAAAGGTGATACCAAGATTCAAAAAGGTTTGTCTACAAAATCTAGAGAATTCATAGTACCCTGAAGGACAAGGGCAGCAGTCACAAATAATTTCTACATGCAATGCAAACGTCAAATCAAAAATCAAAAATACAGCAGATGCTGGAAAACTGAAAGAAAAGTAAAAGATGCCAGAAACGCTCAACAGATCAGACAATGTTTGTCAAACAAAGACAGATTCAACCTTTCATGTTAAAGACATGAAAAAAACTCAATATTAAGGTTATTTGCGATTGAGTTTTTAATGCCGACTAGTCCGCGTTATCCAGAATTCATCAATAAATAGGAATATAGAGGAGTTCTGATGTTACCTTCTCTTTGTTTCGTATTAGTTCAGTGTCGATTTGAGCACAAATCACGAATAAAAGTACCAATCAAATCAACATGTTAAACACATTTTACACATCCATTCAATACCAAAGCCAGAGGCAAGATTGACCAACTTTCTTCCAGCTAATGCCTGGCTTTCATGCACCAGGCTGCTGGAAGAGGCATGAATTGCAGATGGGTGTGAAGGACCACCTCGCAAACCTCTGCGATGAACCCATTTCAGTTTGCAGTATCTCACTTGATTTAAGTAGTGAAAGGGGCACACTATAATTCACCCTGCAGCAAACCCATCTGTAAATTTTCTGCTCGCCCAACATCCACATGAAGACAACAGAGGTTATGTTCCATCCCTGGAAGAGATATGTCAATAGTACGGAAGCATAATTATGGTAGCCGAGTCTCTCTTCCGAGAAGTAGACAGAGTACCAATGTCAGTTGTAATAGAAATGCACATCCATATTTAGTCATTTGGCCAGGGCACATCTCATCCATGTTCATATATTGTTAAAATTGGAGTGTTTATGATTTAAGAGAACGTTTAAGAAGCAATTAGACAGGTTTATGGATAGGACAGGTTTGGATGGATATGGGGCGAACGCAGGCAGATAGGACTGGTGGAGATGGGACACGTTAGTTGCTGTGGGCATTTGTCCGAAAAGCCTGTTTCCGCGCTGTAAGACTCTATGACGCTATTCCAAGTTCCTCAGAACTTCATCTGACAAAATCTACAACTTCTCGATTCCAACCCACACCCTATGGTACTGACTGAAATAAGGGTCAATTTATTGAAGTGTCTGAAATGTCCCTGAAGATAATATCTATTGCCTGGAGTTAGAGTTCATTCCATAAATTAGTTTAAGCAAAGATAACAGTGATTTCTTAAACTGACTCCTTTGAGATTCATTAAAGAGTCACCCATCTGTGATTTTGGCTTTAAGAGTCCCCATGGTCTGCAGGACCTCTACAACTTGTACAGATTGCAACCCTGGCATTACACTATTGTGAATGTTCCTTTTGTCCTATCTAAAATGTACATGGATAACAAAACACAGCCTCATGCAATCATATGGGCACCCCTACTACATTGCTTCATTACACAACAGTGCTCTTTTTAGATGGTATAGTCTGGAGTTGGGAGCTTCACTTCTGAGTTATGATTTAAATATTATGCACAGGTGTACAGCCAAGCCTTGAGTTACAGTTGGATTAGATTGCATTGGGATAAAACATTCATCTTGTGTGTAAGCAAATTTAAGGGGGAGGGATCAATAAAAGGAGAAGTGTCAGAAAATGGGATACATTTTTGAAATTCCCTGGGTTGGTGTGTATTATTCTTTTATGCTTTTTCTAAAGTTTTCTATATCTGGAATAAAGGTAAACCCTAGATTGCAAAACCTCTCAAGCTAATATTGTATGTTGTCACAGAAAGAAAAACAACGTCTTTCAAAGTTGGAAGATCAGTTGCATGCGAGGGAGAAATTTCAGAAACAGAAGGAACTCCGTGGCACTTTGGACATTTCAATGGCATTGAAGGCAAAGCGAGTTGCGAAAGAGCAGGAGTTGGAGCAGGCACTTGATTTCAAGTTAAGGGATGAAGCACTGAAGGAAGTTGCTGATGATGTCCAGGCACAGATGCAGAAGAAGGTAACTCAGTCTATTCATTTGTACTCATCGTGCATAATTAAATGTTTCTTCTACTGTTATGGATTATATCCTCAACAGAGGAAAGGTGCTTTATAAACAATTAATTATTTATTTTCATGTGGGTTTTTATGCAATCATCTGAAGCAACCAATTTGTGCCCTGTGAAGTTCCACGGACAGCAATGAGCTCAGAGACCACTTCATTGTTTTTTTTAATTTTGCTGTTGGCTGTGAGAGAAGTATTTGATAAGAAACCCAAATGTCCACCTAAACCAAAGAATTGGACTTTTGTTTAGCATTTCATCTGAAGCTTCCCAGTAATATATGCAGGTATGTAGGTTAATTGGCTGGGTAAATGTAAATATTGTCCCTAGTGGGTGTAGGATAGTGTTAATGTACGGGGATCGCTGGGCGGCACGGACTTGGTGGGCCGAAAAGGCCTATTTCCGGCTGTATATATATGATATGATGATAATATACTGATATATCTTTAATTACAGATATATTGAGAAAATTAGTAATGCAGGTGAAGACCATAAGCCCATCAAGTGTTCTCTGTCATTCAATGTGTTTCTGTGCTTTTTAGCACAGTGACCAAATCTTATGACTCCTTGTGTTCAAAAGCTATTAATTTTGCGGACCATTTGAGGTACATAAAATTGAGAGGTATAGATAGTGAGATGCTGTTCATCTTAGTAAAGGTGCTATGAATAAACTTTACAACTGATTTCTGAGGTAGAGAATTAGGTTTACATTTATTATTGTCAGTTTGACGGCTTAACAGTGTAAATATTTATTTTGTACGCTATCTAATCAGAACAGACAATACTATACATAAATACAATCAAGGCAAACTCAAATACAAAGACTCGGCGGACAAGATGGACTCCTTTTCACATATTGCTTTGGCATGAATGAGTTAGGATCGAGAAAAAGTAGTTATGTACCAGCAAATGTCACTAGGGCCTGCATTTGGATTCATAGGAAGCTGTGACATTACATGTTGGGAATTTAGATCAAATACAATCTTCACAAAAAACAACATTGATGAAGAATAATTAGAAAGAGCAAATTACAGCGGCATTAAACTAGCTCTGTCATTTTACAATTAATTTTAAACTGCGGAGAGCCATTTGTTAAAGTTATAAGACTCCTCCCCATGCATTGTGTACAGAACCCTGAAAATCTTAATTAAGTGATCTTTACTGTTCCATAAATTTTAAATTCGATATATTCAAGTGCTAAAATTCTACAATCCTCCAAATAAGGACATATGGAGGCGGAAGTAGGAGCAGGTCAATAATCAGTATTTAAAGTCATCCGAAAGCAAAATACTGCAGATGTTGCAAATCTAAAATAAAACAGAAGATGATGAAGATAGACTCAGCAGGTTGGGCAGCTTTTGGAGAGTGGAACTAATTAAATGCTTCAGGTCAAAATTAGTGTTGCAGTGGGTGGAAAAATCAAGGATCTTCCCTACCCATATTTCTATCATATATTTAACCAATATAAATTCACACCCTTTTGTAGTTTATGTTAGCTATTAAAGAAATAAAGGGACATTGTCTTGATACAGAGGTATCTAGTCAGCCCAAATCTTCAATGGTGGAGAAGACAGAAGGGAATAAGCTAATTTTAATCTTAAAATCATCAGTATCTGTAATTATTTCATTTTACTTAGATGGATCGAAGGAGAGAACAACAGCTGTACCGAAATTACTTGGCCCAGAGGGCAGACAATGAAAAGCTCCAGGAAGAAGAAACAAATCGGCTGATTGAGGCAGACATGGAGAAAACAATTGCCAAACGCAATGAACAGAATCGCTTAAAGAAAGAGGCTCACGATTCCCTCATGAATGAAGTGATGGAAACACGCAAGCTTCAGGTTCAAGAGAAATGTAAGAAACTTGTTTAGGCTCACAGAGACAGAGTTACACAGCATGGAAACAAACCCTTAGGTTTACCTCATCCATGCTGCCCAAGATGCTTACCTGATCTAGTCCCTTTTACCTGCATCTGGCCAAACTCCTTTCATCCTTCAATATTCATGTATGTGTTAAAACATCCATCAAAATTGTACATTATAAAGGTAAATTTTAAAGGTAAGCTAAAGGTATAAAAGGAAAATATAAAGGCAAATAGGTACATTGCAATTGTACCCACATATCCAGCTTCCTCTGTCAGCTCATTCCGTTGTCCATTCCTTCAGTATGCAATCACAGACAAGTTAAGGAACTTGACATTTAAAACAGAAATGCATGGAAATATACTTTTGCAGAAGGTAGTAAATCTCTGAAATGGTGGGACGTCTGGTCCGTGTGATGAACTGGGATGCATCTGCAACTGCAATTTCTTGTGGTCTTCGGCAGAGCAGTTCCCAAACCAAGCAGTGATGGAATCCAACATCATGCTTTCTGTAGTGCACCTGTGGAAGTTTGTAAGAGTCTTTGGAGACATGCCAAATTCCTCAGTCTCCTAAGGAAGTAGAGGCTTTGATGTGCCTTCTTGGCTGTTACATCAAATGAGGACTGGAAAAACGCATATGTGACTTCACTGTTTAAGAAGGGAGCAAGGCAAAAGAAGGGAAATTATTGGCTAGTTCGTCTGACTTCCGTGGTGGGTACATTTTTAGATTCCATTATTAAGAATGTGGTTTTGGTGTACTTGGAAGCACATGATAAAATAGGCCAAGGTCAGCATGGTTTTGTTAAGGGGAGATCTTGTCTAACATATCTATTGGATTTTTTGAGGAGGTAACAAGTAGGATAAACAAAGGAGAGTTGATGGATGTTGTTTACATAGATTTTCAGAAGGCCTTTGATAACGTGCCACACGTGAGGCTGCTAAACAAGATAGAAGATCATGATATGAGAGGCAAGCTACTAGCATGGATAAAAAAATTGGCTAACTGGCAGAAGGCAAAGAGTGGGAATAAAGGGGGGCTTTTCTGGTTGGGTGCCGGTGACTAGTGGTGTTCTGCAGGGGTCGATGTTGGCTCCACTACTTTTCACATTATATGTTAATGAGCTGGATGAGGTCAAGTTTGTGGGCGATATGAAGATATGGGAACAGAGGAGGAGTTGAAGGGTGTGTACGTCATCCTCTTGGATTGGGATCAATACACCAGTTATTGTCTCCAAACCAGCAAGAATCTTAAATTCCACCCACCTTATAGATCTTCCCTGGCCTGGGGGATGTTATGTTCTCAGCCTCTTTCTGTTCTGTTAAGAACATCCTTTTTCAAGATAAAGAGGTTCACAATAAACATTTGATTTCTATTTCCAGTGGAGAAAAATACAAAGTCCCCACAACAACTGGCAGCCGAGCGAGCGAAAATGGATAAATTTGTTGAAGATCAAAAACAAGTGGAAGATGAGACACTGGCCAGGTAAATCTGTGATTTGCTTTAACTTTCGCATGGTTCCCACTGTGATTTGCTTTAACATCTCCAGAATGATTCAATTACATTATAGTGAATGGGTTGAACTTCACTCAGGCTGAACCCAAAACCTGTCACCCTTTCAACTTTGCGTTGATCTAAAATCTGCTTCCCCATAAAACGACGAATCCATTTCTTTAACTTTTATCTGACCTCATGGGGTGAGAAATGGCAGATGGTTTAATCCTGGTATATGTGAGGTGATACAGTTTGAGCGTATGAAAGATGCTTAGGACATACCCATGAATGGTAATTTCCCAGCAAGTATTGAGAAACAGAAGGACATTGGTGTGCAATTCAAAATTTCTTGAAGATGTCAATGCAACTCGCTAACATAGTTAAGAAGACACATGGAATACTGACCTTCATTAGTCAGAGCAATGAATACAAGAGCTGGGATGTTATGATACAATTTTCAAACATTGGTCTGACCTCAGATGGACTACTCTGTGCAATTTGATGTCAGCACACTATAAGAAGAATGTGATAGCGCGAGAGAAGATGCAGAGGAGATACACCAGAATTTTCTCTGAACTAACCCCAGAACTCAATTCAACTGAATTATTAGCGTTCTTAAATGTCTGATAGTTAAGGAGATGAATATCCTTGTAAGAACACAAGATCTTTCAATTATCACGGCAAGTTCTTTTTCTCAGACTTGGCGAAGTGTGAAGTAGTGCATTATGTGAATTTAAACCAGGGCAAGACTTGCACAGTAAATAAATGGGCACTGGGGAGTGTTGTAAAATAGAGAAACCTGGGGTACAAGAAACCTGGGGTACAAGTATACACTTCCCTGAAAGAGGCATTACTGTAGTCATGATGGTGAGGAAGGTGTATGGCATGATTATCTCCATCAAATGGGGCATTGAGTACAAGTCCTGGAATATCATGTTACAGCTCTAGAAAGCGGTAGAGAGAACTCATCTCGAATATAGTGTGCAGTTCTGGTCACATACTTTTGGATGGATGTAATTAAGCTAGTGAGAGTGCAGAAAAAATTCACAACGATTTTGTTGGCCATTCTTTTGAGAGTAATCTAAAGGGCAGCACAGTGGTGCAGCGGTCGAGTTGCTGCCTTACATTGTTAGAACCCCGGGATCAATCCTGACTATGGGTGCTGTCTATATGTCCTGTGTACGTTCTTCCTGGAACCCCATGGATCTTCTCCAGGTGCTCCAATTTCTTCCCGTATTCTAAAGACATGCCGGTTTGTAGGTTATTTGGCTTCTATAAATTGTGCGTAGGATTGTCTGGGTGATTGCTGGTCAGCGTGGACTCGGTGGTCCAAAGGGCCTGTTTCCATGCTATATCTCTAAACTAAACTAAATTGCAGGTACCTGGCCCAATCTGGTGCATTACTTCAGTAGACCCTTTTGCAAATGATAGAAAAGAGATTTGTGAATTGAAAAGAATTCCGGTAATGAGACTTATTGTCAAATGTGTTGTAAAATGTCACAATTTTTATATAATCATTTGGCACCGTCTGTTGAACATTTAGATACATTGCATTCCCATCTCTTTCACTAAGCAAGATGCAGCTGTTTAAAAACCTCTGCCATTCTCCTTATTTTGCAGCTTGTTTTACCTGCTTCATCTCAACTGTTGGATCATGCCTCACAACTGTGCACACCTTCTCTTCCAACTCCAGTTTACTGGTTACTCCAGTATATATGACATACCTTTCTCTTCAATTCCATAATTCACTTCCAAAACAATTCTAGAGCAAACCTCCACTTTTTACATGTCTATTACAAGAAAGGCGAGGATTATTCTTCACTGAGACATATATTAATTGAGTCTGTCATTTTGCACAAGCCAACCCCTTTGCCATTTAAAAAAAAATCAAACAAATCTTCAGTTCTTCCTCTCAAATACAAATATAGCACTCCAGAAATATAATCAATTATATACATGTATCATTGCAACCGGATTATGCTTTTGTACCTCAACTCTCCCATGCAATGTAGACAAACACACTATTTGATTTAATAATTGTTACTGTACCTGCATTTTAACTTTGTACATCGTGTTCAAGAACCACCCCAAATCATCTTGAATACTGACATTAATTTTGCCAATACTTTTTCTTTACTAATACTAATTACTCTCCTTGGACCTCAGATCCTCCACTGTTCTGTGTTCTTGTTTAACGTCACTGTAATCTCCGTATTATAATTTCTTAATCTTCCTCTATTTGACACACACATAGTTTCACTAATCTCTTTCTCTTGCAACTTTAAAAACTCTTATAAATCTTTTCCCCCCATATTTCTCCCCAGGTTTCTCTCATTCTATTTTTCTCCGTTTTGTCAATAAAGTGCAAGTGTGCCTCCTCTCCCAAACGACTATCATAAAATAACAAAAACTAGTTTCTCTGCCTAGACCTTCAGCTAGCAAAGACAATAACCAGTATATAACATTCCTACCCTTAGTTTGCCAGACGACTGATATTACTAGCTATTACTAATGTTCATGGAGCAATGATGCTGCCATTTGAAAGCTTAACAAATAAGTCAAGTCAAGTTTATTTGTCACATACACATACACGATGTGCAGTGAAATGAAAGTGGCAATGCCTGCGGATTGTGCACAAAAAAGAATTACAGTTACAGCATATAAATAAAGTTAATAAGTTACTATAGTGTAGACAAAAATTTAGTCTCTGGAGTTATAAAAGTTGACAGTCCTGATGGCCTGAGGGAAGAAACTCCGTCTCATCCTCCGTTTTTACAGCGTGACAGCGGAGGCGTTTGCCTGATCGTAGCATCTGGAACAGTCCGTTACTGGGGTGGCAGGGGTCCCTCATGATCTTGCTTGCTCTGGATCTGCACCTCCTGATGTATAGGTCCTGCAGGGGGACGAGTGTAGTTCCCATGGTGCTAAAAGTAATGTATGTACATCCTATGAATTTCATTGTTTTTGATCACAGGGAGAAGCATAAAAAGAAACAGTTTCAGCAGGACCTCCTGGGTCAGATCAATTACCAAAAACAGCAACGTGAGCGAGAGAAAATGGAAAAACAGCGAGAAGATGAGGCAGGAATATTGCAAGAGGAAGCTTACCTGAAGAAACTTCAGGAAGCCCTTTCTAAACCCGAGGATGATGCTGACAAAATCCATCCATGGAGGAGGGAAAATTGCCCCATTTCCAAAGAAGTGTGTTAGAATTATTACGGTAGCATGATGGATGAATGCTACCGTTATTTGATTTATTAGGATATTTGAGTGTTTTTTAATGCTGAGTAGAAGATCTTAAAAGTTTGCATAATGTATGATGCAGCGAAGAATATGTTCTATATATGTTCTATACCTTTACGAGTGTTGTAATTTCAGGCAATTAAAGTTTTGAACCAGAAAATGGTCATTCTTTTATTCATTTTGTTTCCTTTCACACTGCATAGATATTGGTCAAACTTACTAATATTTTCCGTGCTACTATAAGAGAAGCACGTGATTGCACCATCCTCTTCCATCCTCCATGGCTCACAAAGCACCATTCTCATTTGATTAACGTTCAACCTGTTCAAATGCAAGAAGGAAACTCCCTTCCTTCCTGGCCTGCACAATCACCTCAAAGTGCAACAACATTCCTTTGCCTGCCACACTGAGTTACTCCAGCATTTTGTGTCTATCTTTGGTGTAAACCAGCACCTGCAGTTCCTTAGTGGGACAGGCAGAATCTCTGGAGAGAAGGAATGGGTGACGTTTTGGGTCGCGACCCTTCTTCAGACTCAAAGGAATGGGTGACTTTTCCGGTCAAGACCCTTCTTCAGGTCTCGATCTGAAAAATTACCCATTCCTTCTCTCCAGAGATGCTGCCTGTCCCTCTGAGTTACTCCAGCTTTTTGTGTCTATTTTCAGTTTAAACCAGCATCTGCAGTTCCTTCTTACACACCTGCAGTTCCTTTCTACGTGTTCCTTCTTTTGCTTTTTTTCCCTTTCTTACTGGGTGCTGAATTTCGCATCTTCAATAGTATTCTTGACATCAGCTTTCTTTTTGGGGTTAGCTAATCTGATTAGTTCCCTTACCACACCACTTTCACCCATTCTTCCTACTATCAGTTCATCTCTATTTTCCCTTTTTTCTCCAAAGTCTGAAGAGCGACGCTCATCTCTCACAGCTCTCTCCAAACTTCTCCAGCCATTTAGAACTTGCTTTCATTGCAGGATACAACAGCACCATAAATATGATGAATAATCAATGAGGAATGGAAAGCTGATATCGGTAACAGTGAAACTTATTGATTCATGTAATAACCCATCAAGTTCGCTGAAGTCTTTTAGGGAAAATATATAATTTCTTAACTATATAAAGTCTTAACTATTTTTGATTCCAGATCCAAAGCCATAATACTGATTCTTAATCACCATCTGATATTGCTCAGGTAGCCACACATTTTATCAAAGCAGTAAGAACAGGAGTACTGAGATTACAACCTATGGTTCAATGGTAGTACAATGGTTCTTAGTTGTCTCAAATGCAACTGCACAGTGAAATTCCTTTTGCATGTATTGCACATGCAGGCATTTTTGGCGACATTCAAAACCCAAAGTCCGGTCGGCCTACGCGCTCGGAATACTACGATACGATAGAACTTTATTTATCCCAGGAGGGAAATTAATTTGCCAACAGTCATAAAAAAACACAAAATACATGAAACATGAAAATAAAGTAACGAGTGTAAGGCTTTGGGGATGTGCAAAGATTGAGGAGGTGGGGGGGGGGGGTCTCAGTCTACCACATGACAGAAGGGGGAGGAGTTGTAAAGTTTGATAGCCACAAGGAAGAAGGATCTGTGGCATTCTGTCCTGCATCTTGGTGGAACCAGTCTGTAGCTGAAGGTACTCTTCAGGTTGACCAGTGTGTCATGGAGGGGGTGAGCTGTATTATCCAGGATGCTCTGCAGTTTGAGGAGCATCATCCCCTCCAAGACCACCTCCCAAGAATCCACCTCCGCCCCCAGGACGGAGCCAGCCTTCCTGATGAGTTTGTTGATCCTATTGGTGTCCACTGCCTTCGCCCTTCTGCCCCACACGGCAGCGAAGAAGATGGCACTGCCTACCACTGATTGGTAGAACATTTGCAGCATCTTACTGCAGACATTGAAGGAGCAGAGCCTTCTCAAAAAATTCAACCGGCTCTGTCCCTTCTTGTTACAGGGCCTCAGCATTCCTGGACCAGTCCAGGTACACTCCCAGGTATTTGTGCTCCCTGGTAATCCGTACATCCACACCATTGATGGAGACAGGGGACAGGGTTCCTGTTCCTCTCCTCCTAAAGTCCACCACCAACTCCTTAGTCTTGTCAGTGTTGAGCTGCTGGTGATTCAGCCCACACCACTCAACAAAGTCATTGACTGCACCTCTGTATTCAGCTTCCATCCCCTCACTGATGTAGTCCACAATTGCAGTTATCTGAATCAGTTGTCGCGAACTGAAGTCCCTCTCCTCTCCTTGCCCGGCCATCATTGTGTCCCGGGGGCCACTTCCTGCAGCCAACCTGGAGGCATTTTCCCAGTACTCCTTCCTACCGGCCCACTCCTAATGCCCGACATATCCAGATCCCTCCTGGTTACACTGTCCGACAAGCCTTCAACTGGGTTACCAGTTAACACTGTCCAATGGCTTCCTGGTCCCGTCGACTGATGAGCCTTCTGGCGGGTTCTTGAATAATAGCCTAACAAAATGCGCTGGTCATAATAAAAGCACATCCAGTTGATCTGACTCATCTGCAGATCTGCAAAAATCTATATACTGAAACTCTCATTTGTTTGTTTGTTCCTGAACTACAGCCAAAATAGTGTGACAACACGATAGTGTGACAATTTTAGGCCCACCTTACTCACCGTCGTCCCTTTGCTGCTAATGGAAGACGTTTCATTGAAATCGGTGTTATATTTCTAAAGTTATTCACATTTTAAAGTTTAAATCTGTATCTTAGGGAGGGAGAGGGGGGAGGGAAGGAGGGAGGGGGGAGGGAAGGAGGGAGGGGGGGAGGGGGTGGTGGGAGGAGGTGGGAGGATAAGGGGGGTTGTGGGGGAGGGGAAGGGGGGAGGGGGGGAAGGGGGGGAGGGGGGGAGGGGAAGGGAAAGGGGAGGGAGGGAGAGGAGAGGGTGCTGCACCAATGCAGGAGAGGTTTGGGCCCAACCTCTCCCCAACCTCCAATTTGGTCTAGTATTCAATAAAATATACCATATTTTTCAGCCAATCCCTGGATTTGTTCCACAATTTCTATGAGGATATCTTGCCGACCAGCAAGGCAGGCCACCAGAAGTGGCAAAGTAATGGCCATAATTTGCAAATGTAAATCTACTTTGACTTTCAATGGTACCATCGTCTCAAAAATCCTCACCATCAAGAACTTGAGAAGAACTTCTGCAAAACTTTAATAATCTACCATCCGATTATTTGGAAATCTCAGTGTTTATTTGACTTGCAGGAGACCTGTTTCCATGCTCCCGGAACTCACTGGGGCACTGTTTCCCAATTCAGAAACATCGAAACATAGAAAATAGGTGCAGGAGTAGGTCATTTGGCCCTTCGAGCCAGCGCCGCCATTCAATATGATCATGGCTGACAATCCAAAATCAGTACACCGTTCCTGCTTTATCCCCATATCCCTTGATTCCGTTAGCCCTCAGAGTTGCATCTAACTATCTCTTGAAAGCATCCATTGAATTGTCCTCCACTGCCGCCTGGGCAGAGAATTCCCTTGTAACTCATCAGGATAAATTTCCTATGTTTCCTTTAAACTTAAAAAAAGACACAAAATGCTAGAGTAACTTAGTGAGTCAGGCTGCTTCCCGGGAGAACATGGATAGGTGATGATTCGGGTTGGGATCCCTCTTCAGACTGCTGATGGGGGGGGGGGAGGGAGTGGGGTGGGAAAGAAAGCGAGAAGAGAGGAGGGGCAGGACAAAACACGGCAGGTAATAGGTCAGTTAAGGATGAGAGGGGATCTTATCGAATCATATAAGATTATTAAAGGGTTGGACGTGTTAGAGGCAGGAAACATGTTCCCAATGTTGGGGGAGTCCAGAAGCAGGGGCCACAGTTTAAGAATAAGGGGTAGGCCATTTAGAACGGAGATGAGGAAAAACTTTTTCAGTCTGAGAGTTGTGAATCTGTAGAATTCTCTGCCTCAGAAGGCAGTGGAGGCCAATTCTCTGAATGCATTCAAGAGAGAACTAGATAGAGCTCTTAAGGATAGCGGAGTCAGGGGGTATGGGGAGAAGGCAGGAACGGGGTACTGATTGAGAATGATCAGCCATGATCACATTGAATGGCGGTGCTGGCTCGAAGGGCCGAATGGCCTACTCCTGCACCTATTGTCTATTATCGTTACATGCACCAATTAAGGTACAGTGAAATTTGAGTTCCCATACAGCCATACTAAGTGAAAAGCAACAAGACACACAACCACATAAAAGTTAACATAAACATCCATCACAGTGGATTCCACATTCCTCACTGCGATGGAAGGCAATAAAGTTCAAATTTCCTCTTCTTTGTTCTCCCGCGGTCGGGGCAGTAAACCATCCGCAGTCGGGGCCATCAAAGCCCCCAAAGCTGACGATTGGCGTTCCCGTTGAGGTGATCAAAACTCACACGTTGGGGCGGTTGAAACTCTTTCCGCGGCATGGAGCTCCCAAGTCGACCTGTTACCAGAGACCACGGGCTTCACAATGTTAAAGTCCACAGGCCCCGCCGTTGGAGCTTCGATCCCCGGCAAAGGATCGCAAGCTCCGTGATGTTAAAGTCCCGCAGATTCCCGCGGCTTGGAGCGCCCGTCGGTCTCCAGGAAAGGCCGGCAACCCCACGATGTTAGACCGCAGTGGGGACGCAGATACGATACAGAAAAAGAAAACGCATCTCCACCGAGGTAAGAGATTTTAAAAAGTTTCCCCCAATCCCACCCCCACCCCCTGACATAAAACAAACCAAGAACACTAAAACATACTTTCCAACACATACTAAAAATAACAAAAAGAAGAAAGGACAGACAGAGTGTTGGCAAGGCAGCCACGGTTGGTGGCGCCACCAGCACCCACAGTTGGTGGGGGGGAGGGGGGGTTATCGACAGACAGATGGTTGGATAGAGATGAAAAAAAGGTGCAAGACCTTTGATGGGCCGAATGGCCTAATTCTGCTCCTTGAACTTAAGAAGACAAAAAGGATTGAAGAGCTGTGAAGCTAGAGAAAGCATCGTAGGAGTAGGGGAGGGGAGAAATAGGTGCGAGTCCAGGTGGGGTGTAACGAGATACATGCTGGATTCACGGATTCAGATCAAGGAATGGAGAAAGAACATTTTGAAGAGCACAAATAACTATCAAAGCAAAATACAAGTAAAGTGCAGAAAGAACTATTGATAAAGTAAAATAATATAACAGGTCTCATGCTGCTCTGTGTATCTGAGTCTGCACAGGTTGGGACCAACACATACCACGATTCAAGCTCTCTCTCTCTCTCTCTCTCTCTCTCTCTCTCTCTCTCTCTCTCTCTCTCTCTCTCTCTCTCTCTCTCTCTCTCTCTCTCTCTCTCTCTCTCTCCTCTCTCTCTCTCTCTCTCTCTCTCTCTCTCTCTCTCTCTCTCTCTCTCTCTCTCTCTCTCCTCTCTCTCTCTCTCTCTCTCTCTCTCTCTCTCTCTCCTCCCCTCCCCTCCCCCTCCCTCTCTCTCTCTCTCTCTCTCTCTCTCTCTCTCTCTCTCTCTCTCTCTCTCTCTCTGAGGTACTCTCTCTTCTCGAAGGTGAATCTCCCTAACAGTCGAAGTATGTACTTATATAACTTTACCTGTCAGAACAACAGGTGACTATGTAGTTGAGGCAGGGACTATCCCAACATCTAAGAAACAGACAGGTACATGGATAGGACAGGTTTGGAGGGATATGGCCAAATGCAGGCAGGTGGGGACTAGTGTAGCTGGGATATGTTGGCCAGTGTGAGGAAGTTGGGCCAAAGGGCCTGTTTCCACACAAAATCACTCTATGACTCTGTGTCAAAACTAGCTATCCTCCTTTGCACCATAACGCCGTGAGTTATTTATCCAATCTGACGGCGAACTAGTCTTGGAGGTCTCTGGGTAGGCAAAAGCTTATCTTGGTGACTTTGCAGGTGGCCTCATTATTTACTGGTCCCCTTCAAGTTGGCGTAAGCATTCTTCCAAGACATCTACTTATTTTTCCTAAGCAGAGTTTGAAATGTGATGCTATCTGTTTATAGTCTGTATATTGAAATATAGCTCTGTTATAGTCCTTATATTGAATGAGGGGAAATGGAAGAAAGATGGTTGTGTGGTGGAGAGGGGAGAGGGAGGGGTGTTGTTAGGTTGAAAGTTGTCAAAGCAGAATATGAGGTGCTTTCCCTCCAGTTTGCACGTGGCTTCACTCTGACAATGGAGGAGGACCAGAACAGAGGTCAGTATGGGAAAGGGAAGGGGAGTTAAAATGGTTAGCAATTGGAAACATCCAGTAGTCCTTGGCAGACCGAGTGTTCGGTGAAATGGTCGCCGAGTCTTCGCTTGGTCACGTTGATGACCACATCAGGAACAATATATGTGCTGTAGAATAGGTCAGAGGAGGTGCACGTTGACCTCTGACACTGTCTATCCTGTATGGACAACTGAGGTCCCTGGATTTAGGGAAGAGTGGAGGTATCGGGACGTATCTTACATTTCCTGTGGTTGCAGGGGGAAATATCTGGAAAGGGGGTGTTTGGGCATGAAGGGGTGAAGGCACAGTGGCGTAGCTAATGGGGGAGCAAGGGGAGCGACCACTATCCTTGAGCACATTTTTGAAAAGTGGCGCCGCTGGCCCGGCCTCGCCTCGCCGCTGGCCTCCCCTCCCCGCTGGCCTCCCCTCCCCGCTGGCCTCGCCTCGCCGCTGGCCTCGCCTCACCGCTGGCCTCGCCTCGCCGCTGGCCTCGCCGCTGGCCTCGCCTCGCCGCTGGCCTCCCCTCACCACTGGCCTCCCCTCCCCGCTGGCCTCCCCTCCCCACTGGCCTCCCCTCCCCGCTGGCCTCCCCTCCCCACTGGCCTCGCCTCGCCACTGGCCCGGCCTCCCCACTGGCCCGGCCTCCCCTCCCCGCTGGCCTTCTCTCGCCGCTGGCCCCGACTCACCCCTGGCCTCGCCGCTGGCCTCCCCTCCCCGCTGGCCTCCCCTCCCCGCTGGCCTCCCCTCCCCGCTGGCCTCCCCTCGCCGCTGGCCTCCCCTCCCCGCTGGCCTCCCCTCCCTGCTGGCCTCGCCTCGCCACTGGCCCGGCCTCCCCTCCTAGTTGGCCTCCCCTACTCCGCTGGCCTCCCCTCACCGCTGTCCCCGACTCGCCGCTGGCTTCACCCATGATTGAATGGTGGAGTACACTTAAGGGCCAAATGGCCTAATTATGCCCCAATATGAACTTATGAATCCTTTCCACCAGTGGATTCCAGATCCCAACCATCCTGTGGGTGAAGAAGTTCTTCCTCATATCCCTTCTAAACCCTTTGCCCCAAAACAATGGCCTCTAGTTTTAGACACCTCTGCTAGAAGTAAAATGTCTTACTATTGACTCATTCTATGCCCTTTGTAATTTTGTATACCTCTATAAGATACTGTCTTGGTCTCCTCCACTCTACAGATAACAAACCATCCCAGGCACATCTGGTGAATCTCCTTTGCATCCACTTCAGTGCAAACATCCCCTTCCTATAGTGTTGAAACCAGTCGTAAATCACCCACCTCCTTTATTGCTCCATCATCTAAGCTGTGAAAAATGGGCTCAAAGACACATAAACTACCCAGAGAGCAGCAGCAGGAATATTAATGTAACAGCATCAAATGTAGGCCAGTTCATTGGAATCAGCCTCAAAACTCCGTCAAGTATTTCAGGTACATATATACCTTATCCCTCAGAATCCTCTCCAATAACTTGCCTACCACAGAAGTTAGGCTCACTGGTCTGTAGTTCCCAAGCTTTTCCTTGCAGCCCTTCTTAAATCGAGGCACATCATTAACCATCCCCCAGTATTCCAGCACCTTACCAGTGTCCAATGATGATGTATATATCTCATCAGTGCGCCTTCAATTTCTTCTCTAGCTTCCCACAATGTCCTTAGAAATATCTGATCAGACCCAGGGGAATTATCTACCTTCATACACCTTAGGATGTCCATCACATCCTTGATTATAATACGGACTGTCTTTAAGACATCCCCATTAACTGTCCCAGTCTTCATGTCTCTCAGTAGAAAAGAGGTGAAATACTTATTGAGGACCTTGGCCATCTCCTGCGGCTCCTCACAGAGATGACTGCTTTGATTTTTGAGGGGCCCTATTCTCTCTTTAGTTACCCTCTTTCTTGTAATGTACTTATAAAATCACTTTAGAATTTCTTTAACTTCTGCCAGAACTATGTAATGGCCACTTTTTTGTTCTCCTTATCTCCTTCTTATGTATGCTCAGTTCCCAAAACTCCTCCAGGGTTAAACTTAATCCCAGCTGCCTACACCTATCCCTTGCCTCCTTTTTTTCCGACCAGAGCCTCAATTTCTCTCATCATCCAAGGTTTGTTATGCCCACCTGCCTTGCCCTTCACTCTGAACAGGACCATGCATGTACTGAACATGCATGACCACCGACCCACGGTCGGCGGGGCGGCAGTCGATGAGGGTGCGGGCAGTGATGGAAATGGGTTTTAGGAACTAGGGGTACTCTAAGGTCCATAAGGCTGAGGTTGGGAAGGAAGGGGGGGGGGGATTTTTTTAATGTGCGGTCATACCCATGTAAGAGTACAAGAATGCATAACTTGTTGTGTATTTATAATATAGTTTATTGTGTATTATAAGTCATAGCTGCCTTCTGGCATCTCTCTCTCTCTCTCTGTTTACATTACAAAATGTTCCATAATGGTATATAATCTCCATTTTTTTCTGTCATGCCCTCTTTCTTTCTGCATGCCATTTCTTCAGCACGCCTTCTGCCACTAAGAAGCCATGTCCTCACATATTCTTCGGGGTTGAATTTTGACAGAGGAGGTCCCACCAACTTAATAAATAGAAGGGTTGAGAGATGATCAGTTTGAAGTCTTGCATGTTTCTATGTTTCTATGTTGTGGTGACATGCAGAAATTCATGCCACTGAAGCTTCTTTCACATTCTGCTGTTGATACCAGAATTGTATTTACAGCCGTTACCAGCTGCTGAAAATCTGCAGAAACTATCTTCCCTTTAGATTCCTTGAATTCTCTGAAGGCTCTGACACAAAGCCGACCATTTAAGCCAAATTGTTCTGCCATTTCTTCTACATCATTATCCCCAAAGGTAAAAAGTGAATCCTCTGGAATATTGTTAATATCTAAATATTTCGACTTGTTAATTAACTTTTTACATTTATCATTGGAAGCTGTTGTAGATTCAAGCAGCCTGGATTTCATATTATTGACCAAACTCCTCAAAAACTGTTGTCTATGTATAGTAGGTACTTTACCAGCTCTCAAATTTATTCCATTAAATATCATCTGGCTTGTTGCTTTCTCCACTTGAGTATAACATTTTCCTGGCTTCTCTATTTGACATTCAAGAACCTTGATAGTTCATTTAATTTCCTCATGTGCTTTACTAAGTGTACAATTTTGGTTCTGCAGTTCAAGTGACAGTTCAGACAACTCTAGCAAACTGTCCATCAACAAGCCCAAATTATTTACGAAAGCTGATGACTCTAATACTTTTTTCAGCCCCTCGTACGTTGCTCTCTCTGCACTAGATCTTGAAGCATCACAGCGTGCTTTTCCAAAATGCTCCCAAATAGCGTTATAAGACTGCCACATTGCCTTTACAGTTCGGTAAGACAAAGCAACCCATCTCACACTGAAAACATGACCAATTTTCAACAGTTGACAGTGAAGAGCCTCAGCACATGCAGTTAACTCATCCTGATTCTTAGGAGACCTATGATATAAGGAATATAATTTATCACAAAATATCTGAAAAAGATCCAAACCTGCAACTTCATTTATAGCATCACCTACACTGAGTTCAAGCCTGTGGCTGGCACAGTGCCAAACAGTTGCATTAGGGAAATCATCAAGAAATAGTTTTGCAACCCCTGCATTTCGTCCTAACATTACTGATGCACCATCAGTTACAAGCAATATCACATTTTCTTTTAGGTACTGTATTGAAAAACCATCTCTTTGTAAGCAACTTAGAAGCCCATCATATATAGATTTTGCATTTGCACTAAGTTTCATATGTTCTAAGTCAAAATAGAATGATATAGGTTGGAAAGATTCACCAACTGCTGCTCTCAAGCAGACTACTAGAACAGTTTTCCCATTAATAGTAGTAGATTCATCAATCATAATAGACATTTTAGATTGTTTTGAAATTATATTTTCCACCACTGTCTTTCGCGCCTGGTTCCCTATGTGGTGAGAAACATCAGCACACGACTTACGAGAGTGTAGAACGTAAGTCGATGCCGTTTCTTTCTTGCAGTTCAATATCAGAAGACATATTTGTGTAGGGCCTAACTTTGTATACAATATTATATACAGTTCTAAAAACTCGACCTGTTTTTGCTTTGTCCTTTTTCAGTGACATATACACTACATTTTCGATTGCTTTTTTTCAGATGTTTCATTGATTTTTTGGCATCTGATATGAGCTTTTTTTTTTGTGCTTAAAAATCTTTTTTCTTAAACTCATTAACTGTTTTGCTTTGTCATCACTCACTCCTACTACATTAACACTGCACCACTCATGAGACAAATGAATTCCTTGTGTTCGTTCAAGTCCAAGATGACACTTGCTGCATACACTACATCCTAGTTTTCTGTTTTTAACAATTAGCCTGAGATATTCTTTCTTTTTGTTTAAGTACATTTCTTGCGTCCAACAGTCTGGAAGATCACATTTTTCAATATCTTTTGAAATATCTTCACATGCAGCAGCATCAGGCGAGTAATTTTGCCTTCTTTTCTGGCTGAGTGTTTTCATTATCATTTATTTCTTCATCGATCTGAAGACGTTGTCTTTCAAAGTATCTCAGTATGCTCATTTTCACAGGGGTACACAAATCTGAAATTTATAGATATTTGATAGTGATATATAATAAAATATTTCCGCTTGCACTATTGTTTTGCTAAATAAAACCACCCACCATAAAATATTCACCACTCACGATTTAGGCTGGAAAAAACTATTAGTACTACTTATTTAATTTTCTCCCCACCCATTCTAATTTAACTGAAACAACTGAGGCACAGCGGCAGAGCGGCAAATAAAATAACGTGGAATAATAAAATAACGTGACTTTACCCAAGCCTGTGCTCGCAGTCCGGTAGCCCTGACAGTGAGTTTAAGAAATTCTCCCTTGAATTTTATTCAAAGGAACGCTGTGTCATTAATACATGGTCAAAACACAATTACATTTACTGAGGAATGTGGATCGATGTATTGATTCCATTTACTGAGGAATGTGGATCGATGTATTGATGTATTGATAACTACTACCTGTTAACTACTGGCTGTTAACAAGTGCTAACAGTGGCAGTTAACAAATCGTTTTCATCTGAGTTGAATAAAGTGATAAACGACTCGAATCGTTCTGCAGTACTCATTAAACCCGAGCTGGAAATTGAAAACTAGGGGAACGCCGTCCCCCTGCATACCCCCCCATTTCCATCACTGGGTGCGGGGCAACCGCCGTCAGAGGGGGAAGAACAAAGGAGGAGCCAGCACGGGGTACTTTGCAACATTGTCAGCGGCGTTTATGTGGTGACTATTTGCATACCTTGGATATGCAAGCACAGACTTTCACTATGCTTTGTCACATGTGACAATAAAGTATTTAATTCCAACTATTGTCATCGCACTTTTAAAAGTGTCCCAATTTCCAGACATTCCTTTGCCTACAAACAACCTACTTCAATCAACTTTAGCAAGTTTAGTCTAATACCATCAAAGATGGCCTTGCCCCATCAGAATTTTAACTTGTGGGCCCGGCCCGTCTTTATCTATAACTATTTTGAAGAACAGTGGTCACCGGTGCCAAGATGCTTGCCCACGGACATTTCAGTCACTTGCCCTTCCCAATTTCCTAAGACCACATTAAGCTTTGCACTCTTCCTTATATGGCCCTCTACATATTACCCGAGGAAAGCGATACTGATTAGCTAGTGGTATCACTTCTCCAAAAACGAATCTTCCCATTTGTATTAAGGTAAAAACTTCTCTTGTAATTTAGACTAATTGTATTCCATGTGTGCCACCAGTGGGCAGTCTTGTCCACTGATTGTGTATGTGGACTGTATGTGGACAGTAATAAATAAAAGTTCATAGACAAAGCCCGTGTGCTTTTCTGTTCAACACCACATGGGTCACAGTGGTGCCACATGTGAGTAATCCATTCACAACAGATTGGGGGTCCATTTAACTAAAGAAAGAGGACATTTCAGAAGTTTTAGAAAGGAAAGCCCTAGCTTGGGAGCAGATATAGCGGAGACAGAGATATGGAGGGCAGGGGATGGCATCATGGCCATGGTGAGAGGGGGTGTAGTCAAGATAACTGTGGAAGTAGGTGGGAGTCATGGGAGTAAGAAGTTGAATTCTCTAATTTCAGCTAATCCTCTCCTCCCTCCATTTTCTTTCTATCTTTTTTTCTCCCAACCCTCTCCGATGGCCAACCCACCCCTCCATCCAATGCACACCCTATTTTCCCAGGTTTTCACCACCTTTTCCCCCCATGCAGTTCCCCATCTCCTTCCACATATATCCTTCCCTCTGGCTTTACATTTCACTCCTCTTCTTATCTGACAATCCTGTCTCTTTTACTCCCTTTTTGACATTCTTTCCTCTCGAGTTGGGCCAAAGGGCTTGTTTCCATGCTGTATGACTATGTATACTCTATGAAACCCTCTTTCACTGCTCGTCCTCTGTGATTCCTACTCCAGCATCTGCAGTCTCTTGTGCTTCAGTGTTCAGACTGTCCCGTACTGTTTCTAGTTAATGGCCACCAGGTCTAACCGAGTGCGAGCCTCAATGGTGAGGAGCTGCGGTCCCGATTGGACCACCGGCTAGGACCAAGTGTGGGCTTGGACCTCCTGGAGCACCCGCTTTCCAGGCGTATCCTGATGTCAAAGCCTGACCAGGGCGAAGGCCTGACCTCCAGGAGAACCCAACCTGTATCACACAGAGTGGATGTGGAGAGGATGTTTCCACGAGTGGGAGTCTCTAGGGCTAGAGGTCATAGCCTCAGAATTAACGGACGTTCTTTTAGGAAGGAGATGAGGAGAAATTTATTTAGCCAGAGGGTGGTGAATCTGTGGAATTATTTGCAACAGAAGGCTGTGGAGGCCGAGTCAGTGGATATTTTTAAGGCAGAAATGGAGAGATTTTTGATTAGAACTGGTGTCAGAGGTTATAGACAATAGAGAATAGGTTATGGGGAGAAGGCAGGAGAATGTGGTTAGGAGGGACAGATAAGTCAGCCATGAATGACTGGCAGGGTAAACTTGATGGGCTGAATGGCCTAATTCTACTATCACATGAACTTGTAACATTGAGGCCTGACTAGGCCGAAGGCCTGTCATCCAGGAACATCTGCCGCAGCTACTTGATTCCAGCCCACCACGAGCCCAACCACCTACCTAAAGGAGCGTCCGACTCCACGATCCAGCTCCTGGGCACAACCAGCCGTCCGCCGAGGAAACATGGAAGGTGAGAATCTCAAACAGTGCAGTTTCAAGTCCCCCCTCCCCGGCATACTCTTTGCAAATGTACAAGCTGTTGAGAACAAACTAGATGAACCTAAAGCCAGATTTACCTACTTTAGAATGACCAAGGGCAGCACGGTGGCACAGCTGCCTGACAGCGCTTGCAGCGCGGAAGACCCGGGTTCGATCCCGACGGGTGGTGTCTGTCGGAGTTTGTACGTTCTCCCCGTGACTGCGTGGGTTTTCTTCCAGGTCTTCGGTTTCCTCCCACACTCCAAAGACGTACAGGTATGTAGGTAAATTTGCTTGGTAAACGTATAAATTGTCCTTGGTGTGTGTAGGATAGTGCTAACCCGGCGTGGCACGGACCTGGTGGGCCGAAGGATCTGTTTCTGCACTGTATCTCTAAACTAAACAAAACTAGAGAACTGAGGGTATACCCAAAATGCTGGAGTAACTCAGCGGGACAGGCAGCATCTCTAGAGAGAAGGAATTGGTGACATTTCGGGTTGAGACCCTTAGACTTAAGAGAACTGATGGACTGCTGTGTGCTCTATTTTACAGAGATATGGCTCACCCCTGCCATTCAAACTGAGGGCTTCTCATTGCACCAGATGGACTATATAGTGTCCTCAGGCAAGGTTAACGGTGGAGGGGTCAGCTTTCTAACTAACTCTGCCTAGTACATGGACGTGGCAGTCCTGGTGAGCTCCTGCTCCCCTGAACTGGAATATCTTACAGTGAAGTGTCATCCATACTACCAGCCACGAGAATTCAATTTGGCGATCCTGACAGCAATCTACATCCCACCCCAGCTGATGTTAAGCTTGCACTTGAGGAATTACATACCATCACCAATGGCCTTGAAACAAAGTACCCCAGGCCTTGTTCATAATAGCATGTGACTTCAAACAGGCCAATCTCAAAAACTTGGGTCCAAAATACCATTAGCATGTTGCCTGCCAAACCAGAGGTCCAAATTTCCTTGACCCACTGCAACACAACCATCAACATTGCCTACTACTCCATTCCCACACTGCACTTAGGTAAATTCAATGACCTTGCTTCTACTCCCTGCTTGCAAGCAGAAACTGAAGCAGGAGGATCCTGCACAGAAGTCACCCAGTGCTGGTCTGAGGAAACAAATGAGATTCTTCATCACTGCGTGGAATCAGTGTATTGGTCCATATTCAAGGAGTATGTGGTTAACCGAGATGAATATGCCACTGTTGTCACAGACTTCATCAGCAGGTATGCTGGGGAATGTGTACCAAAGAAGACAATATGTGTGTTCCTCATCCAGAAACCATGGATGAACAGTGAGATTCACCCCTAGGTGAAGTCCACATCTGCAGCATTCAAGTTAAATTATCCCAACTGGTACAAGGCATCTATCTGCAAACATGTCACTCTGAGCAAAGACTAGATTTTTTTAATGTGTGGTTCACTTCCTGATCCGCTGAAGGTGTCTGCCATTAATAACGTTTAACTAAGAAACATGATTGACAAATCACAGCCCACATGGATGGGTGCAGCTGAAAACATGTTCAAAAAGCTTAACATAACTAAGGAAGCAGCACATCTTTTACACAGTATGCCAGCCAAAGATTCAATATCCAGCTGTGGTGCATTGTAGCTGCAGTATGTAAAATCTAAATGATGCATTGCAGCAATGCACAAAGATGGCTGCAACAAAATCTCTCTCCTCTGCAAGTTCAGCCAGATTCTTTTATAAAATCGATAATCTCCTCGTTGCTAATCCATCTGGAAATGCATTCAATGCATTGATCACTCTCGGTGTGAAAATGGACATTTTGATATTAATCAAAGTTGTTATTTGTTTTAATAATTTGCATCACTACCTTTCTGTAAACACTGGTCTAACACACAACAACAACCACATACAAATACAACACAGGAGAGCCGAACCCCAAAAATGAATCCAAGCAAGATCTTTATATTAAGTGATCTGCCACCAATACAACTGTCTTTGTGTAAGAAGGAACTGCAGATGTTGGTTTAAACTGAAGCGGGACAGGCAGCATTTCTGGAGAGAAGGAAAGGGTGATGTTTCGGGTCGAGACCCTTCTTCAGACTGGTTAGGGATAAGGGAAACAAGAGATATAGATGGTGATGTGGAGAGATAAAGAACAATGAATGAAAGATATGCAAAAAAGTAACGATGATAAAGCAAACAGGCTGTTTGTAGGGTGAAAATGAGAAGCTAGTGTGACTTGGATGGGGGAGGGATAGAGAGAGAGGGAATGCTGGGACTACCTGAAGTGAGAGAAATCAATATTCATACCACTGGGCTGTAAGCTGCCAAAGCGAAATATGAGATGCTGTTCCTCCAATTTGCATTTAGCCTCACTCTGACAATGGAGGAGACCTAGGACTGAAAGGTCTGTGTAGGAATGGGAAGGAGAATTAAAGTGTCCAGCAACCGGGAGATCAGGTAGGTTCAGGCGGGCCGAGCGAAGATGTTCCGCAAAAAGATCGCCCAGTCTGCGTTTGGTCTCGCCGATGTATAAGAGTCCACATCTTGAACAACAGATATAGTAGATGAGGTTGGAGGAGGTTCAAGTGAACCTCTGCCAAACCTGAAAGGACTGTCGGGGTCCCTGGACAGAGTCGAGGGAGGAAGCAAAGCGACAGGTGTTGCATCTTCTACGGTTGCAGGGGAAGGTACCTGGGGAGGGGGTGGTTTGGGTGGGAAGGGATGAGTTAACTAGGGAGTTGCGGAGGGAACGGTCTCTGTGGAAGGCGGAAAAGGGTGGAGATGGGAAAATGTGGCTAGTGGTGGGATCCCGCTGGAGGTGGCGGAAAATTCGGATTATTATGTGTTGTATGTGACGGCTGATAGGGTGGAAGGTAGGGACTAGGGGGACTCTGTCTCTGTTGCGACTAGGGGGAGGGGGAGCAAGGGCGGATCTATGATGGGAGAGGGGAAACCCCATTCCCTAAAGAATGAGGACATCTCGGATGTCCTAGTATGGAACACCTCATCTTGGGCACAGATGTGGCGGAGATGGAGGAATAGGGGATAGAGTCTTTGCAGGGAGCAGGGTGGGAAGAAGTGTAGTCGAGATAGTTGTGGGAGTCAGTGGGTTTGTAATAGACGTCAGTCAATAGTCTATTTCCCGCGACGGAGACTGATCAAGAAAGGGGAGGGAGGTGTCGGAGATGGTCCAAGTAAATTTGAGTGCAGGATGATGAAGTCCGTGAATTCTTCATGGGTGCAGGAGATAGCGCCGATGCAGAGGTCATTGTTAGCGTAGATAACTCAGAGGGTTGATGTCGTTGGTGATTTTATAGATGGCATTGGAACTGTGCCTAATCAAGAGTGTTTTGTTGTCAGATGTATCAACAATGGAACAATTACATTTTTACTTGCAGCAGCACAGCAGGCCGGTCATAACAGCCACAGAGTCACAATGTGTTAACACAGGACCTTGAGCTGCTGCTGATGGTACCTAACCTTGTGCCTCAATTGCCCTGACCCAAGCTCCATCACTAGTCCCAAAATACCTATCCTCATGTTTTACCTTCTCCCACCTTCCCCACTTTCAATCCAGTCAATTGGAAAACAAACATTACACAACTTGATGATTGTTAAAGTAAAAACTCAAAACATTGGAACTCGTCAACTGACCAGGCAGCACTGCGAATTTAGAGGAATAGTTCATGTTTTGGGTCAATGCCCTTATTTTGGACTGATTTAAGTTTTTTGCAACATTTTGCTAATTTCAGATTCTGCCATCACCAGCAATTTTCCTTTTGGGTGTTCCATCTACCAAACTGATTTAATCCACCCATATCCAATAGAGTCATTAAAACCAGAAATTAAAAGAGAAATAACTGGAAACATTTATTCACAAAATGCTGGAGTAACTCAGCAGGTCAGGCAGCATCTCGGGAGAGAAGGAATGGGTGACGTTTCGGGTCGAGACCCTTCTTCGTGGAAACATTCAGCAGGTCAGGCACCATCTAAGTGCCCTGGGCCCTTTTCTCCTCCCTCAGAAGCCATTTGACCTGCTGAAGAGTTTAACATCTTATGCTTTTATTTCAGATTTTCAGCATCTGCAGTTAAAAAAAAAAAAGATATAAATGCAGGTGGAAGAAAGCCTTTTTTTTGTTTTTGGTTCTTAAAGTATCTCGAATTTTTCTCCAGTAAGTAATCAAGAGACGAGGACGGTCGAGGAGCCCCGGCGTTGTTGGTACGTTGACAAACCTCAGAGTCGGGTTTGACAGCTAGAGGGCGGGGTGAGGTGCCTGGGCACTTGGCGAAAAGTTCTGGTGCCGAGGAGAGGCCGGGAGAAAAGCCGAACAGGTGGCTCGCTCACACAGCGTCGGAGGACGGGGACAGTCCCTGGCGACTCACCTCAAAACGCGGAAGTCACCAGCAGATGTCTCAGGGCTGCACAGTCCCCTGGTTCCTGATGGGAGAGGCAGGGCTGGGCTGGCTGGCTGGCTGACATCGCAACACCTTCCTTGGCAGAAGAGCCTTTTATTTATTTTCTGTCAACCCCGCATGACGTGCCTTGACAGCAGCGTATTGTTTGAACAAAACCTTGCGTGATTACCCCAGTGGTTTTAACAAAAAAAAGGTGAAACTAAAACCGCCCCCCCCCCCCCCCCCGTCCGTCCCGTTCGAGCGGCTGAAACTGGGAGGAGAGCTCGACACCAACTTTGCACCTGAGTAAAGGTCGCTGGAATAAAGGGAGAGAGAACCAACCGCGGTGAAAATGGCGACCAGGGACAGGGAGCCCTCGCTTCCCCAACCAAGGTGGTGACTAACGCGGGCGGGCGGGCGGGCGGCCGGTGGCTGACACATATACACACAGCTTGTTTCACCACTCGGTGGTGGAGGTGGTGACGGTGACGGTGACGGCGGGTCGGGTCGGGCTGGCCGGAGTCGAGCGACATGTCGGCCTCGGAACTTTACACCAAGGTAAGATTGTATCCATTTCCAGGTACTTTGTACCAAGGTTAGATTTGTATCCATTTTCAGGTACTTTGTACCAAGGTTAGATTTGTATCCATTTCCCGTCTCTAGGATACCGCCGGCTCCCCGTTCCAACCCGGGGGGGGGGGGGGGGGGGCTGCAGCCGCCAAATTGACCTCACTTCAGCAGATCCCACCCGTCACTAAATCTCCCTCTCCTGATTTTATTTAATTTTCTAACTTGTCGACTTCCTGCACGATGTTGTTTATTTTGGAAGCGCGTGTAAACATTTGGGCTTTTTGGAGTTGAGGCCAGGCAGAGTCGAGTTAATTTTAATCCTGGCAGCAGTTTTGTGTTTTGTTTTAAACGATTAAGCTTCTCAGTACAATTTATGATGCGGAATAGTAGCTATTTAATAATGGTGCAGTATTTTGAATAGGGATTGTGCGTAGATTCCCCTGTCGTTCGCAGGCACTGGAATCGTCGGTGTTAACATTATTAGAGCGTTTACGCTTGAATGGCAACTGATTTATTTGCCGTCGTCTTTGCCTTTTATCCTAGAGAGGCATGGTAGTAAAGATGTATTGAAGGTGTGAGAATTGCTGATGGTTCATTAAACGAAACTTTCATTCGGCGCAATGAAAAGTTGATCGTACCCTGCCACAGTAGAAATTTGCTCTGCAGCTGATTGGGAAAAGTGTATTTAAAACATCGGGATCCTTTCGAAATACTGACACGAGTCACAAATTGTACAATCTACCTGCGTTCTAATTTTTAAATTAAAACCATCTATTTTACTTTGAGTAGCAGACCCAGCTTTGCTCCTCGGATGTTGCAGTATAGCAGGCTCTGTCTGTAAACATCGAGCTCTTATCGTAAACACACGTTATATTACAGCGCGAAACAATCCTAAAATGTTGTAACTTCAGATTAGAACCAGTCGCAAACTGAGGTTTCAATTCCTTTACTGAGCAAGTGATGCTCTTTCAGAGGGAACATTAAACTGTTCTGTCGGATAAACTAAAATACCCCTTTACGTGCCTACAAAATGAATAAGGGTTTCTTCTCACATACCGATCAATAATCATTCAGGGGTATATGACCTATTGAAAAGACAGACAGGTGGGCAGAGGAGGTGGGGTTGCTCTGTTGGTAAGGAATGATATTCACTCCCTTGCAAGGTGTGACATAGAATCAGGAGATGTAGAATCAGTATGGGTAGAAATGAGGAATTGTAAGGGTAAAAAGACCCCCCAAACAGTAGCCTCGACATAGGGTGCAAGTTGAATCAAGAGCTAAAATTGGCATGTCGCAAATGTAATGCTACGGTGGTTATGGGAGATTTCAACATGCAGGTAGACTGGGAAAATCAGGTTGGTACTGGACCCCAGGAAAATGAACCTGATTTGATAAGGGAACTCAAGGTAAAAGAGCTATTAGGAGACAGTGATCATAATATGATAAGTTTTAATCTACAAATTGAGAGGGAGAAGGGAAAATCGGAAGTGACAGGATCTCTGGCCACTACAACATCTGGGAGATTGTTTGTATCTTCCTTAGTGAAGTCAGATCCAAAGTACTGGTTCAACTCATCTGCCATTTCCTTGTTCCCCATAATAAATTCCCCAGCTTCAGTCTTCAAGGGGCCCACATTTGCCTTCCTGTTGATCGTCTTCCCTCGCTAGGATGTTCCGAAGCCGGTCCGTGATGTCTTGAACCCTGGCACCAGGGAGGCAACAGACCATCCTCAAGTCCCGCCTGCCGCCACAGAATCTACTGTCCGTACCTCGGACAATGGAGTCACCCACTACTGCGGCTCTTCCTGACTTCGGTCTCCCCGGTCGAGTCTCCTTGCCTGGATTAGAGCCACCAACCTGTCCGCCGCTCGGACTGGAAGAGTCTTCTGCCCCGACAGCTCCCAAGAAGGTGTACCTGTTTGCAGTAGGCACAGCCACCGGGGTCTCAAGGAGACAACATCAGGAGCACCAAATGCAATAGATGAGATTGGAAGAGGTGTGCATGGATGGAAATGAGCGAGGGATCCCAGTAGCTCTTCCAGGTGAGCCAAAGGTTCACATGCTCCTCCTCCAACCTTATCTATTGCCTTTGCCACATTTATATGCAGCCTGGGAACGATAGACCGGTGAGCCTAACATCTGTGCTCGGTAACCTGAATATTCTGAGGGGTAAGATATATATGCATTTGCTGGGCCCATTAGTATTTGTGGTTTATATCGACGATTTGGATGAGAATGTACAAAAAAGGATTAGTAAATTTACAGATTACACGAAGTGGGTGGTAGCAAAGATGACTGAAAGATTACAGCAGGATCTTGATCAACTGGGCTAAGGAATAGTTGATGCAGTTTAATGCAGATAACTGCGAGGAGTTGCATTTTGGGAAGTCATTACCAGGGCAGGACCTTCACACTGAATGGCAGAGCTCTGGGGACCATTGTAAAGTAGAGGGATCTAGGAGTGTAGGTACATAGTTACTTGAAAGTGGCATCACAGGTAGATAGGGTGGTCAAGAAGGCTTTCTGCACATTTGCCTTCAACAGTCAGGGTATTGAGTATAGAAGTTGGGATGTTATGTTAGAGTTGTACAAGACATTGTTGATGCCACATTTAGAATATTGTGTTCAGTTTTGGTCACCCTGCTATAGGAAAGATGTTGTTAAGCTGGAAAAGGTGCACAGAAGATTTATGAGCTTCTGGCCAGGACTTGAGGGCCTGAGCTATAGGGAGTGGTTGGGCAAGCCAGGACTTAATTCCTTGGAGCGCAGGAGGATGAGGGGTGATCTTATAAAAGTGTATAAGATCATGAAGGGAATAGATAGAGTAGATGTATCCTTTACCCAGAATAGGGGAATGAACCAGAGGACATGGGCTTAAGGTGAGAGAGGAAAGACTTAATAAAATTCTGAGGGGCAACTTTTTCATGCACCACTAGATATATGGAAGAGCTGCCAGAGGAGGTAGTTGAGGCATATACTGCAGCAACATTAAAAGACATTTGGACAAGTGCATGGATGGGAAAGCTTTTGAGGAATATGGGCCAAACTGGGCAGGTGGGACTAATGTAAATGGAGCAGCTTGGTGGGCGAGGGCAAGCTGGATCGAAGGGCCCGTTTCCATGTTCAATTACTCTATATAAGATTTGGTCGTGACTAAGTGACGTGATTGAGAAAGAATCAGAATTTTTCTGTGTCCTTGAATCTATTCTCGCGTCCAGAAGTGGTGTCTGGCACGGTGCCAAATACTGTGAAAGAAAGTGAATATGACCGACATGTAGGCAGGTAGAAGTGATGCAGTTATAAAACCTTGATTAGGGACAAAAAGCGCAGCTCTCATCTGGCTATTTGTTTGGAACATCCATACATTTTTAATAGGGGGCATGTCTGTGGCATAGCTACAAAATTAGCTGCTGTGTTTTAAATGCAGTTATCTTTCCTTCCTTAATAGAAGAGATTTTTTTAAATGACGCCTCGACTGGAAGAACTGTGGTTAGGAGTGGATCTGACTTTGAACTAAAGCAGAATGAATCACAAAGCCAGCATTAGCGTTGAAAACTTTTATTGAGAAATTTAGGAAAAAGGCTAAACCCATTGTGGAACATCTACATTGAAAAAGTTAGGAAGGAAAACTAGACAAATTGTGGCACAATTATAGTTCAGGTTTTAATATCTATAGGAAGAATAAACTGAAAGGGTTTGAAGTTTTGAGGTCTGGAAAATAATTACTTTTGTTGACTTTTGTATGTGGGGCTGCATTGTAGTGCAGCTGGTAGTGACTGCTGCCTCATAGCCCCAGAGACCCGAGTTCGATCTTGAACTTGTGTGGAGTTTGCACATTCTCCCTGTGAACACATGGGCTGCATAGACTTGGTGAGCTGAAAATATTATACATTGTTTTCAGGAACAAGTAGAGGCAAGGCTCTGTGACATTCAAGATGCACCTGTATTTGTTTTAAGTATCTTCCTCTTAGTATGAGTCGACAAAATATTGAATTAACATTTGGTACTTCCCGATACCAGGGAACCCTACCTTTTGTCAAACGCGTCCAGAAAAGCTTATTTTTGTTCAAGTGGAGAACTGGCACTCTGAAATAATGTTGGGCTAAAGAAAGCCATTCCCATCTCCTTAGAAACATAGAAAATAGGTGCAGGAGGAGGCCATTCGACCCTTCGAACCTGCACCGCCATTCAATATGATCATGGCTGATCATCCAGCTCAGTAACCTGTACCTGCCTTCTCTCCATACCCCCTGATCCCTTTAGCCGCAAGGGCCACATATAACTCCCTCTTAAATATAGCCAATGAACTGGCCTCAACTGCCTTCTGTGGCAGAGAATTCCACAGACTCACCACTCTCTTTGGGCCAGGATCTTGAGAGTTATTTGAAACCACCTTCCATCTCTGATAGTTTTGAGTTATCTTCTGAGCTGACAGTTTATTCACTTTTAGTGGCTTTATGAATAAGCTTTGTTTGAAAACATTGTCGAGATTTGGCATTGGGAAGATCTGATCCAACGTGAATGAGTTCTCGGATGCAAAACTGTTTCTTGTAAATTCTGAAATCTCTGACTCTGAATTCTTAAATTTATGCAACTTTTTGCATAATCTGCTTGTAGCTGTCTAGCCTGAGTGGTTGTTTACAGAGGCTGCTGTTTCACACAGTTTGTTTATGTGCAGTGAATTGGACTAGAATTTTACTTCCTTTTTAAATGATATTGAAACTGGACGATGGGTCATCATAATATTGTAGTATAGAGGTAACAAGAAGTTTAAAATCTTCTTTTTGAAAGTTAACATGACAGTCTTGTTGGGTTTTCCTGTGTAACAGCATGTTGAAACTATGTCACAGAGTGATACAGTGTGGAAACAGGCCCTTCGGCACAACTTGCCCACACCGGCCAACATGTCCCAGCGACATTAGTCCCACCTGCCTGCGTTTGGTCCATATCCCTCCAAACTTGTCCTATCCATGTACCTGCCTAACTGTTTCTTAAATGTTGGGATAGTCTCAGCCTTAATGACCTCCTCTGGCAGCTTGTTCCATACACCCACCACCTTTTATGTGAATAAATTACCCCTGACATCGGTGGTGGGGAAGATGATGGAGTCAATTGTTAAAGAGGCAACAACAGCGCATTTGGATAGCGATAGAAGGATTGATCCAAGTCAGCATGGATTTATGAAGGGGAAATCCTGCTTGACTAATCTTCTGGAATTTTTTGAGGATGTGACAAGTAAAATGGACGAAGGAGAGCCAGTGGATGCAGTGTATCTGGACTTTCAGAAAGCCTTTGATAAGGTCCCACATGGGAGGTTGGTGAGCAAAATTAGAGCACATGGTATTGGGGTAGGGCATTGACATGGATAGAGAAATGGTTGGCAGACAGGAAGCAAAGAGTAGGAATAAGCGGGTCCTTTTCAGAATAGCAGGCAGTGGCGAGTGGAGTGCCACAAGGCTCGGTGCTGGGGCCGCAACTATTTACAATATATATTAATGATTTGGATGATGGAATTAGAAGTAACACTAGCAAGTTTGCGTGTCCTTGTACACCAGTCACTGAAAGTAAGTGTGCAGGCACAGCAGACAGTGAAGAAAGCTAACGGCATGTTGGCCTTCATAACGAGAGGATTTGAGTAGAGGAGCAAGAAGGTCCTCCTGCAGTTGTGTAGGGCCTTGGTGAGACCACATCTGGAGTACTGTGTGCAGTTTTGGTCTCCTAATTTGAGGCAGTGCAGCGTAGGTTCACGAGGATAATCCCTGGGATGGCGGGACTGTCAAATGATGAAAGATTGGAAAGACTGAGCTTGTATTCACTGGAGTTTAGAAGGATAAGAGGGGATCTTATAGAGACATAAAATTATGAAAGGACTGGACAATCTAGATGCAGGAAAAATGTTCCCAATGTTGGGGGAGTCCAGAACCAAGGGCCACAGTCTAAGAATAAAGGGGAGGCCATTTAAAACTGAGTGAGAAGAAACTTTTTCACTCAGAGAGTTGTGAGTTTGTGGAATTCTCTGCGACAGAAGGCAGTGGAGGCCAAATCACTGGATGAATTTAAATTAAAGTTAGATAGAGCTCTAGGGGCTAGTGGAATCAAGGGATTATGGGTAGAAGGCTGGCACAGGTTACTGATTGTGGATGATCAGCCATGATCGCAATGAATGGCGGTGCTGGCTCAAAGGGCCAAATGGCCTCCTCCTGCACCTATTTTCTATGTTTCTATGTAAGAAAGTACTGCAACACTCAATGCAGCCCATGGCAATGACTGAATTTTTTTCAACAAATAAAGAATACAATAGTCAAGAAGGGTGTCGACATCACCCATTCATTCTCTCCAGAGATGCTGCCTGTCCTGCTGAGTTACTCCAGCTTTATGTGTCCATCTTTAGCATACAATAGATGCTGTGAATTATTATCATGGTATCCATGATCCAATATCACAGGTAACTTGACACTTCAGGAACTGTTAATGCAGAATTCTAAACTGAGACTGTAGCTCTTGTGTATTTTTGGTAAACAAGTCCGTTATGATCATCTGCAGCGCTCAATGGTTTTACCTTCATCTGTTTATATAGTTTAGCTTAGAGATACAGCACAGAAACAGGCCTTTTGGCCCACTGAGTCCATGCCGACCAGCGATCCCCACACACTAACACTATCCTGCACACACTAGCGACAATTTACAATTTTATGGAAGCCAATTAACCTACAAACTTGTATGTCTTTGGAGTGTGGGTGGAAATTGGAGCACCCCGAGAAAACCCACCCAGGTCATGGGGAGAATATACAAACTCCAGAGAGACAGCACCCGTGTTCAGGATCAAACCCGGGTCTCTGGTGCTGTAAGGCAACAACTCTACACTGTGCCTCCTGTATCTGTGTATATAGGGTAACATATACAGTCATAGAGTGTGGAAACAGGCCCTTCAGTCCAACTTGCCCATACCTGCCAACATGTCCCAGCTACACCAGTCCCACCTGCCTGTGCTTGGTCCATATCCCTCCAAATTTGTCCTATCCATGCACCTGTCTAACTGTTTCTTAAACGTTGGGATAGTCGTAGCCTCAACAACCTCTTCAGGCAGTTTGTTCTATACACCCACCACCCTTTGTGTGAAAAAGGTACCACTCAGATTGCTATTAAATCTTTTCCCCTTGACCTTGAACCTATGTCATATGGTCCTCGATTCCCCTACTCTGGACAAGAGACTGTGTGCATCTACCTGATCTATTCCTCTCATGATTTTATACACCTTTACAAGATCACCTCATCTTCCTGCGCTCCACGGAATAGAGATCAAGCCTATTCGACCTCTCTCTCTATAGCTCACACGCTCTAGTCCTGACAACGTCCTCGTAAATCTTCTCTGAACCTTTTCAAGCTTGACAATATCTTTCCTGTAACATGGTGACCAGGACTGAACACTATTCTAAATGCGGTCTCACCAATGCCTTATACAACTGCAACATGACCTCCCAACTTCTATACTCGATACGCTGACTGATGAAGGCCAATGTGCCAAATCCTTTTTGACCACCTTATCTACCTGCGACTCAACCTTCAAGGAATCATGCACCTGCACTCCTAGATCCCTCTGCTCTACAACACTCCCCAGAGGCCTACCATTCACTGTGTCGGTCCTGCCCTTGCTAGATGTCCCAAAATGCAACACCTCACATTTCTCTGTATTAAATTCCATCAATCATTCCTCAGCCCACCTGGCCAATCGACCACGATCCTGCTGCAATCTTTCACAACCATCTTCACTATCTGCAAAATCACCCACTTTTGTATCATCAGCAAACTTGCAAATTTTGCCCTGTATGTTCTCATCCAAATCATTGATGTAGATGACAAACAGTAACGGGCCCAGCACCGAACCCCACTGATGTGGTGTTCAGGGGGTGCAGTGCTGCCGGAGCTCACCAGAGCGGCGCTCTGGCACCTCTGTTAAAAAAAAAAAGCCCAAATAAACCGAGGAATTTTAACCAACGGGGAATTTAACAGCGGCCGCTCCGGCACCTAAACAATTAGCACTGCAACACTGGTGTTCATGTAGGAATAGTTAGCAGTTGGTATCCTACTACCCTTTGCAGTATGCTGCTACCCGTTGCAATACCAAGGCAAACATTCAGTGCTGCTGGATGATCATTAAATTGGTGAAAGGTGTATTTTGCCTGCCTGACGCTTGTTGGTCTTTTATTTCTGCAAGATGCCTGTAAGTGAATGAATGCTTCTGCCTGGCAAGACTACAGGAGCATTGTACCAATGGACGCGCTTACATATGGTGTAGCCAATGTAAAGGCTTTGTAAAGAAGGACTTCTATCTGAGGTCCTGCTGCCACGAAGCACCAAAGGACTGGATCCTGTATCCAGTGACCCCACAAACACTCGAAGAGTGCATTGGTCAAAGCGGGCCTGTAAATGGCGTTATGCTTTATATATCGAATGTATTAACTGGATGACTGGCTTCTCATTTTAGTTGGGTAGATGATAAAAAGGGTGGAAGGTTCCAATCGTTCATGTCACTCAAGAATCAGCAACATGGTGGCGCAGCGGTAGAGTTGCTGCCTTACAGCGAATGCAGCGCCGGAGACTCAAGTTCGGGCGCCTAACTATGGCGCCTTCTGTACGGAGTTTGTACGTTCTCCCCGTGACCTGCAAGGGTTTTCTCCGAGATCTTCGGTTTCTTCCCACACTCCAAAGACGTACAGGTTTGTAGGTTAATTGGCTGGGTAAATGTAAAAATTGTCCCTAGTGTGTGTAGGATAGTGTTAATGTGCGGGGATCGCTGGGCGGCGCGGACTCGGTGGGCCGAAGGGCCTGTTTCCGCGCTGTATCTCTAAAAAAAAACCCATAAGAAATAGCAATGAGGATCTCTAGTTTAACTCAACTGTCTGAGATTTTGCAAGAATATAAGAACCCTAAAAACAGGAGCATGAGTCACTGTACGCAATGCTGCCATCAAGTAAGACGAATACTGAACTGATCTCGGCCTCTTTCTACCTGCCTCCAACACTGCCCTCTGCCTTTTCTCTCTGACGCTGAATCTTTTATCTTTGACTTGAATTCATTTATTTAAGTGACAGTGGGTCGTTACCTATTCCATTGGCATCGGAGCAAATGTTAGAAGGTTAATTATGTGGAAGTGAGTAGTGTGTGAGCCAAGGGTTTTACTCATGCCACACTAATATTAGTTCTGCGGAAAAAAACAGGCAGTCCCATTGGAATGGACTCTGCTTGCACTAGGCACAGGTGAGGACCAGGATCCTGATGAATTGAAGAGCAAAGGTAGTAGGCCGGACTATAAATAAAGGAAATTGGAATTAATTCAAAAGTTTAAAAATATCTAAGTTATAAGGCAGAATGGCTCATTATATAGAAGAGTAGATTGTATGGGTGGTGAACATAGCAGAATATAAGTTACAAATGATATAAAGATTGATTTTTTATTTAAAAAAAGAGTCATGTAGTGATACAGTGTGGAAACAGGCTCTTCTACTCAACTTGCCTGCACCGGCCAACATGTCCCAGCTACACTAGTCCCACCTGCCTGCGCTTGGTCCATATCCCTCCAAATCTGTCTTATCCATGTACCTGTCTAACTGTTTCTTAAATGTTGGGGTAGTCCCAGCCTCAACTACCTCATCTGGCAGCTTGTTCCATACACCCACCACTGTTGAAAACGTTACCCCTCAGATTCTTATTAAATCTTTTTCCCTTCACTTTAAACCAAAGTTCTCTGGTCCTCAATTCCCCTACTCTGGGCAAGAGACTCTTTGCAACTACCCGATCTATCCAACCCATGATTTTGTACACCTCTATAAGATCACCCCTCATCCTCCTGTGCTCCAAGGAATAGAGACCCAGCCTACTCAACCTCTCCCTATAGCTCACACCCTCTATTCCTGGCAACATCCTCGTAATTCTTCTCTGAAACCTTTCAAACTTGACAATATATTTCCTATAACATAGTGCCCAGAACTGAACACAATATTCTAAATGCAGTCTCAACAACGTCTTATACAACTGCAACATGACCTCCCAACTTCGATACTCTGTCTGATGAAGACCAATGTGCCAAAAGCCTTTTTGACAACCTTATCTACCTGTGATTCGACCTTCAAGGAACCGTGCGCCTGCACTCCTGGATCCCTCTGCTCTACAACACTCCCCAGAGGCCCACCATTCACTGTATAGGTCCTGCCCTTGTTAGACGTCCCAAAATGCAACACCTCACACTTTTCTGTATTAAATTCCATCTACCATTCCTCAGCCCATCTGGCCAATTGATCCAGATCCTGCTGCAATCTTTCACAACCATCTGCAAAACCACTAACTTTTGTATTATCAACAAACTTGCTAATTTTGCCCTGTATGTTCTCATCCAAATCATTGATGTAGATGACAAACAGTAAGGAGCCCAGCACCAAACCCTGAGGCATACCACTAGCCACAGGCCTCCAGTCTGAGAAGCAACCTTCCACCATCACCCTCTGCCTCCTTCCATGGGGCCAATTTGCTATCCATTCAGCTATCTCTCCTTGGATCCCATGCGATCCAACCCAGAGCAGCCTACCATGTGGAACCTTGTCGAATGCCTTACTGAAATCCATGTATACAACATCTACAGCTCTGCCCACATTGACCTTCTTGATCATATCTTCAAAAAAAAAATTGGATTTGTGAGACACTACCTCCCACTTACAAAACCATGCTAGCTATCCCTAATCAGCCCTTGCCCGTCCAAGTGCATGTATAACCTATCCCTCGGAATACTCTCTGGTAACTTTCCAATTACAGATGCATGAAGGCACACTGTTTAGAAATGTTGAGGTAACTATTTTAATGAGGTACAATAAAAAGCATTGTTTTGCATCCTATTCAATCAAATCAGATAATATATGTTCAAGCTATACTCTACTATAGGTAGAGCAAAGGGAGAGATACAGAGTGCAGAATATAGTTCTCAACATTGTAGTGCAGCAGTGCAAAGTCCAATGCTTGCAATGAGGTAGGGTGGAGAATTGGGACTGAATAGTAACTTATGGAAGGACTGTTCAGAAGCCAAATAACAGAGGGGAAGCAGGCGTTCCTGACTTTGGCGTTGCGTGGTTTCACGCTTCTGTATCTTCTGTCCAATGCGAGTGGTGAGATGGAGAAATGATCGGCGCCGGACAAGTCTTTGACTATGTTGGTTGCTATCCCAAGGCAGCTTGAAGTTTAGTCAAGTCAAGTCAATTTTATTTGTATAGCACATTTAAAAACAACCCACGTTGACTAAAGTGCTGTACATTTGATTAGGTTCCAATAGAAAAAAATGAAAACATACAGTAGCACGCAAACAGTTCACAGCGCCTCCTCAATGAGCCTCAAACGCTAGGGAGTAGAAATATGTTTTGAGCCTGGACTTAAAGGAGTCGATGGAGGGGGCAGTTCTGATGGGGAGAGGGATGCTGTTCCACAGTCTAGGAGCTGCAACCGCAAAAGCGCGGTCACCCCTGAGTTTAAGCCTAGACCGCGGGATAGTGAACAGCCCCAAGTCGGCCGATCTGAGGGACCTGGAGTTAGAGAGGGGGGTTAGAAGATTTTTGATGTAGGGGGGGAGTGTCCATTTAGGGCTTTATACGTGAATAGGAGGAGCTTGAAGTTGATTCTGTACCGTACAGGGAGCCAGTGGAGAGAGGCCAGAATCGGGGTGATGTGGTCCCTTTTACGGGTACCCGTCAGGAGTCTCGCTGCGGCGTTTTGGACCAGTTGCAGGCGGGACAGGGAAGATTGGCTGATCCCAGTGTATAGGGAGTTGCAGTAGTCTAGGCGGGAGGAAATGAAAGCGTGAATGATTTTTTCTGTGTCGTCGAATTGGAGGAAAGGTTTGATTTTAGCTATGGTTCGAAGTTGGAAGAAGCTGGCTTTTACCACAGCGTTGACTTGCTTATCAAATTTTAATGCAGAGTCAAATATCATGCCGAGGTTTTTGACATGCGGTTTGACTAGGCAGGATAGACTTCCAAGACTGCCTGTTATCGATTTGATGGAGTCGGGGGGGGGGGGGGGGGGGGGGGGCGAATAGGATGACCTCAGACTTGCTCTCATTTAATTGGAGGAAGTTCTGTGCCATCCAACATTTTATGTCCTCAAGGCAGTGTAAGAGGCTGTTTAAATTTGACTGGTTGTTGGGTTTCAGGGGGAGGTAAAGCTGAGTGTCATCGGCATAGCAGTGGAAAGAAATGCCGTGCCTTTGAATGATTTGGCCAAGGGGGAGCATGTATAGAGAGAAGAGAATGGGGCCTAGGATGGAGCCTTGTGGAACTCCACAGGAGAGGCTAGCTGGAGCAGAGGAATAACTGCCTATGTTGATGGCGAAACTCCTATCTTTGAGGTACGAAGCGAACCAGCTCAGGGCAGTGCCATCAATGCCAACCGCGTACCGGAGACGGTCAATAAGGATGGTGTGGTCCACTGTATCGAACGCTGCGCTGAGGTCGAGAAGGAGCAGGATTGCACAGTCGCCGGTGTCGATGGCGAGAAGCAGGTCGTTGTGTACCTTCGACAAGGCAGACTCTGTGCTGTGGTGGGCTCTGAAACCTGACTGGAAACTTTCCAGGATGGTGTTTTGGTGCAGGTAGGGCACTAATTGGTTTAGGATTGCCTTTTCAAGGACTTTTGACAGGAATGGCAGTTTGGAAATGGGTCTGTAGTTGCTAGGCAAGGTGGGGTCTAGGTTAGGTTTTTTCAGTAGGGGCTGGACCACCGCGTGCTTGAAACTGGTTGGAACAGTGCCAGTGGCCAGAAAACTGTTGATAATAGAGAGGATGCTGGGACCGGCTATTGCAATGACATCCTTCAGAAGGGCAGTGGGGGCTGGATCAAGGGGGCAGGTTGCAGGTTTCATAGCGGAGACAAGCTTTGCAAGGGAGGATAGAGTGACGGGTTGGAAGCAGTCCAATTTAGATGAACAGACTAGTGAGACAGCTAGGTCACGGGTGGGAGGGGAAATGTTCATTCTAATATTCTCAACTTTGTTGGTGAAAAATTTAGCGAATTCTTCGCACTTAGCAGGGGACCCAACTAAGCTGGTACTGGGGGCGGGACATATGACAGAGGTAATTGTTCTAAATAGGACCTTGGAGTTATGAGAGTTTTTGGAAATAAGGTCGGAGAAGTATTGTGCTCTAGCAGACTTTACTGCTTCCTGGTATTTGAGAAGATTGTTTCTCAGAATTTCGAAGGAAATTTGAAGCTTGTCACATTTCCACCTCCTTTCTGATTTTCTGCACTCCCTGGAGTCAATAGTGAGGAGTCTGATCTGTGTGGTGGACTGGGTTGTGTCCACAACTCTGAAATTTTGTGCAGAGCTGTTCCAAACCATGCTGTGATGCAATCCGACAATATGCTTCCTAAGGTGCTTCTGTAGAAGTTTTTAAGAGTTGCTGGAGACATGCCAGACTTTCTTAGTCTCCAAAGGAAGTAGAGGTATTCGCTGAGCCTCCATGGCTGTCACTTCAATGTGGCTGTCTATGACAAATCGCTGGTAATATTGGCAGCAAGGAACTTGGAAGTTGACAACATATTCCACTTTGGCACCATTCATGCAGATTGGTGCATTTACCCTGCTGCACTTCCTGAAGATGATAACTAGCTCCTTTGTGTTGCAGACATCAAGGGAGAGGTTATGATGGGAGTAATTTATAGTCCCTGACTCTGACTGTAAAATGAGTCAGAATATTAGTCAGAAAATTAGAGTTGTTTGTAGCAAGGGTAATGCAATTAACACGCTGGACTTGACACCCTGCTACTCTGTTCTCCATCATCTTCCTGTACTCTGTCTTGGCATTGTTCGTGAACCGGCCCACCACAGTATTATCATCTGCAAACATGTAGATGGAGTTAGAGTAGAATTTGGCCACACAGTTGTGAATATTTGGTAGTGGACTGAGAACGGATCTTGGTGGGGCTCCGGTGTTGAGAATTATGGTGGAGGAATTATGCTGTTGTCTCTCTTTGCTGATTGTGGTCTATGCGTAAGAAAGTGGATAATCCAGTGGCAGAGGAATGAATGCTGATTGCTAGGTCCAGGAGTTTGAAGATGAGTTTGGATTGGATTATGGTGTTGAAGGTGGAGTTATAGTTGATAAATAGGAATCTAACATGAGTGTCCTTATTGGCTAGGTGTTTGAATTATTCATTACAAAATAGCTGAAATAATGTCACAAAAAGAAATGGGGTTTGATTTCTAACTGTTTTGGATCATAGAGAGAAGAAAAGGTTAGAATAAAATATTCTAGGATACCTGATTTTTAGAGCAGGCAATAAGAAAGGATGAAGTGGACGTGATGGTAATAAAAACATATAAAGAATAGTGAGAAAAGGTCTTAGTTTAAGAAGCTCAAAATATAGAATTGAACTAAGCTCTGAAACAAGCAGCAAAAATAGCGATAGGAGTAATTTATAATCCCTGACTCTGACTATAATGTCAGTCAGAGTATCAATCAGAAAATTAGAGGTGCTTGTATCCAGGGTAATGCAAGGTGGACTAAGTTTTAGTTTATTGTCATGTGTAATGAGTTACAGTGAAAAGTTTTTGTTGTGTGCTAACCAGTCAGCAGAAAGACAATACATGATTACAATCTATCCATTTACAGTATATAGATACATGATAAGGGAATAACGTTTAGTGCAAGGTAAAGTCAGCAAAGTCTGATCAAGGATAGTGAGCTCATTAGTTCAGCACTGCTGAAACGAATTATGAGGGGAAAGAAGAGGTGAGCTCATTAGTTCAGCATTGCTGAAACGAATTGTGTAGGAAAAAACTGCAGATGCTGGTTTAAAATCGAAGGTAGGCACAAAATGTTGGAGTTATTCAGCAGGACAGGCAGCATCTCTGGAGAGAAGGAATGGATTTTCTTTAACTAACCTCTCTCCCTCTGAATGTACATTTCTTTAACTAACCTCTAATGAAGAAGGGTCTTGACCTGAAACATCACCCATTCCTCCTCTCCAGAGATGCTGACTGTCCCACTGAGTTACTCCAGCGTTTTGTGTCTACTGCTGAAACTAAGTTTGCTTAGTCTACACGGAAATCACATTTTCAGAATATCATGGAGTTCATAAGGCATATTTGCAATAATCTTCTAGATCTAGATTAGATAAGGTGTCGAAGAGGGATGTTGCGCCAAATTTGAATGAGAACCAGGCAGAAGGAAAGATGCTTTTCAAAACAAAATTGTCTTTGGTTTCTGGCAGATAGCCAAAGTCAGTGATAACAGGAACAAAGTCCATCTTCTGTCAAATATGCTGTTTTACTTGATTTGGAGCTAGTCAGCTTTTTGTCAGAATGTTTACTTGATTATTCACAAAACGTGGAGTCATCCACTGGAGCACACAGCTACTCTTTCATATTCGTATATTTATTTTGGTTGGAGGATATTTAATGGTGCTCATTTCTCCCTGTCCCTTTCTTTCATTTGCTGGTGACCGCTTTTGCATTAGTCAGCGTGAATCGACTGAGCAGTTTTTTTTCCTGCTCCTTTGACAACCCCTTAATTAGAAATGATTCTATTTATTGCATCCTGGTCAAAACAGTTCAAATTAAGAAGTGAGCAGCGAATAGGTAACCGGTATTAAATATTCACATTGTAGTAGTTAACTCCAACAAAGCATAATTTGATTTTCCAGAAATCTCGCAGCACAATCGCCATCATATTAAAATCATTAGCTCGCAATCCTCGAGTGCTGCTATGTTTCTCGAAAATGAAATGATGCTTTGTGGGAGCAATCTACTTCTAATATTTAATGTTGATTACCTATTCAATGAGATGCATGTAGTTATCAGCTGGAAATGGAGAGAGTCGTGGAGAGATGTCACTTAGTTCGATGCCCTTTAGTCCACTGAATCTGTGCCAAACTTGGGGCTGCCACTTTCATACACCTAACCTAACCAATGTAATTCTCCTCACATTTCCCTCCAGATTCTGTCGCTCACTTACACATTGGGGGCAATTTATAGTGGACAATTAACCTACCAACCTGCATGTTTTGGGAATGTGGGGCGAAACTGGACATTAGAAAACATGGGGGAGATTAAAACATGAGATTAATGTAGGATTACTGTGGTTGTTGGCTGGCACGGACTTGCACTCTGACAGGCCTGTTTCCATACATCTCTCAGAGGAAACCCACCAAGAAGCAAAGAAACGGGGAGAACATGTAAACTTCATAAAGATGGCACTGGAGATCGAGATCGAATTTGCATTGGTGCATTAGTTGTTAGGGTGATAATGCTGTATAGTAAACTTTTTAACTTTTACTAATGTGTTTTTTATTTTGTGCTTTTGGTCAAACTGTAGTGTTCACCCAATATACTTTACGACCTCCTATACCTTCCATGGCACCACTTCTCCCTTGCTCATTAACACTCTGGTCCTACATACCTGCGTCGCTTCTGAGTGATTTGCTTGTTTTAATTTGCATGATTAGTATATAATGGAAGTTTTTCTCTGAACTCTGAAGTTCCCTCTCCATTTAAGTCTCTTGTTGAAGCCTAGTCCTTTGGCCAAATGAGTTGTAGAGCATGGGACTCATGCCCTTCTGCCCAACTTGTCCATGCTGACCAAATTGGGATTATGGGCTAATCCCATTTGCCTGCATTTGACCCATAGTCCTCTAAATGCTTCTTATCCATGTGTCAGTCCAAATACCTTGTTATTTTTAAAGCTATCTGTGATATCGCTACACATCTGGTCCTCTAATTCATACTGACTATTGGAAGAACTATAACACAGTCCCACCAAAGTGATCATTCCCTTCTTATTCCTTTCTACTAATATAGTCCCACTAGACGATCCTCCAAGAATATCCTCCCTGACCACTGTAGTTATTGTCTCCCTGATCAAAAAAGTAACTCCCTAACTCCTCTCTCACCTACATCTCTATCATGCTTGTAGCATCTATACCCAGTCATATTGAGCTGCCAGTCCTGCCCTTCTCGATGTCCTGTTTTGGTTACTACTATAACATCTCAGTCCCCTGAGCCAATCCACACCCTGAGTTCATCTGCCATACCTGTTAAGCCTCCAGCAATTAAATAAATACAGTTGGGGAGGGGGGGGAGGGGTCACCTATCTACTTTCTGCCTGCACCTTTGCTGTGACCACCTCACTGTCACTCCTATCTTAGGAGTTATATGTTTCTCGTTCGTTTTTTTTGGTAGCCTCATGACAAAATGCCATTGTCTGTTGACTAGTATAGGAATGTAACTGTCCATAAATGCTAATGCTCATGAATGCTGTGAAGCTTTCATGTTCCCATTATCTGGCCATTTGCCTATATTTTCCATCTTTGCCCAAACAGCCATCAAATATATCAATTATACAGATAGGTATAATTGTTTGCAGTGTTTTGTCTTACATATCCATATAATTGAACATCCACATAAATCCTTTGAAGATGTATGAATAAGGGTACAGAGTGGGCTGCCTGGGCCATTTGCACCATTTCAGTCAAACATCAAGATTATGGTTGATCACTGGTGTCTGCCGTTTTCCTGTATCATCATCGTAGCCTTTGATTTGCTTAATATTCATAAATTTGTACACCGTCTGTCTCATGCATGATCTCCATGACGAGTCTGCAATTCTTTGGGTAAAGAATTTGCGGCACTCTGAGTGATGACATTTCTTCTCATTTAAGTCCTATGTTTTTAGCCTTTAACCTGTGACTGTGACCCCTGGTTCTTGATCCTTCGGCAAGGAAAACATTATTTTTGCACCAGCATTCTCAGAGCCTGGGAAGAATTTTGTAAATTTCAGTTCATTCTTCATCCTAGTTATTTTACACGAGCTCCCCTCGTATGCAAATTTTCCAGCCCTGAAACCAGTCCAATGAATCCTTGCTGCACTCCTTTATTTATGTATGGAAGAACAATGTTATACCAAGTAGTCTAGGTTTGGTCTCGCCAAAGTCCAATACTATTGCAATAGGGCTTACAAACAAGGAACTACAGGAACACGGATGAGACAGAGGTTTGCGTGCATGGTTCACTCATCCCTTCCCACCTGAAACCGCCCCACCCCTAGGTACTTTCCCCAGCAACTACAGGAGATGTAACACCTCCTGTGTTTCCGGTAACACCTTCTAGGAGAGATATCCTAGGTCCTTCCTTCGCACTGCTGTGAGACTGCACAACCAGCGCTACTCCCAGCAGACCAGTCAATAGACCAGTTAACAGTAACAGTTTAAAAAAAAAAACCCCCCACAGTAAATAATGACAATTATCCTTATCTTTATTTTTATTTATAATGAATGTCTCTTGCTATCCACTTTGCTGCTGTAAACTGCAAATTTCCCCAGTGTGGGACAAATAAAGGAATATATTATTATAATTACCTGTTCCTATACCTCCTCCCTCCAATCCATCCAAGGACTGCATTTCTTCCAGGTGAGACACAAGTTCACATGCTCCTCCTCGAACCTCATCTACTGTGTTTAGTATTCCCAATGTGGCTTTCTGTATATTGGCGAGACCAAGCGTAAACTCAGTGACTGTTTTGTCAAACACATGCACTTGGTCCGTCCGCCAAGGTCAACTGGATCTCTTGGTTGTTAATCATTTTAATTTACCTTCCCATTCCCATACTGAGCTTTCAGTCATGGGCCTCCTCCATTGCCAGAATGAGGCCAGACACAAACTGGAGGAATGGTACCTCATACGCCGCTTGGGTAGCTTACAACCCAATGGTATAAACATTGATTTCTCCAATTTTAGGTAACTTAACAACCCACATTTCTTCCTCTGGCTTCACAACTCTTCGATCCTTTTGTCTTGCATCTTCTGTTTTAATCTTTGGCCTTTGTTCCAACCATCTGCCTAACAAATCCTCCCTGGTCAGTGTTCACCTATTACCTGCCTCTTCTCTTTCCCAAATTTCTTCCCCCTGATTCACCCCCTCCACAATCTACACCCTGTAGTAGTGTTCCGACCCAAAACTTCATGTATCGTGTCTCCTATAATGCTGCTTGACCTGCTGAGTTACTCCAGCATTTTGTCCTTTTTTCTGTAAACCAGCATCTGCAGTTCCTGGTTTGGAGAGGTGACGTTTCTGGTTGGGACTCTTCAGACTGAATAGGACTTCTTTATTCATGTACTGAAATTCTCTTATAGTAAAAAACAATAAACATTTTCCTTTTTAATTGTTTTAATTATTTTTAAAATACCACTTTTCTATTTCATGCTCTTAAATGGATGAATTCTCATTTTCCCACATTGTGTTGCAACGGCTATGATTTCACTCGCTTAGCTTGTATTTATTCCCTTGAAACATCTTTACATCCTCCCCCCACCTCTTCTTAAAACCCACCTAATGTTGTATCATCAACAAACATCTGTAGTTAATTTCTATGATTATGTTATCCATCACTTGGTACAAAAGATCATTTAAGAAACTGGTCAAATCTTTGACCAATTCTACTTCTTGCAAGTTGGAATTGTGCTCATGCAGTGTTTGATCTAATAGCTGCTACTTAAAGGAGATTAATTATAGACAGCACAGTTGGCCTAACAGATAGCTTCAAAGGGTTACTTGGAACGCGAGATGAATATCCTGGAAACAAAGAAGTTCTATCGTCATCTTTCAAGAGACATGATGTGATCAGACAAATGAAACGACATGTTCTGTTCATGCTTGTTCTGCATGCTGTCCATCAAATTATATCATACATAAGTACAATAGATTCTCTTCTGGAACAGCACACAGGGTTTTCATCTTGCAACTTCCAAATCTCTGCAAAGTCTGATAGAGACCCAAGTAGTGGCAGCAATGGTGTGACTGCTTTGTTCGGTATCTCTTTCATTATGATCGTGTGTGAACAGAGCAGTGGCCTGTTAGAAAATGTGAAGTTCACGAGCTTATGGATATTAGTGAACACCAATGGTGCAATGTACCAGTCTGTGACTGGTGGGTTTGCCATTGTTTTCTGAATTTGGCCTGCACTGTATCTGGGAACAACACTGTTACTACTCTACTAAGATGTTTTCTCATGATATAGTGCATCGAATACAGTGCTGCAGTATAATAAGATTATAAGTCACAGGAATCAGATGGTCAATGTTTTTTTGCTGAGCTTTACTCCAGAATTTGCAAGCTAAATGTTGGACATTTAAATTCAATTAGCACTTACCTGATTGCATTAACCACTGAAAGCTTTTGAGTCATGCAGAGCAGAGCATTTTAATTAAGGATTCAGTTCAACGCTCCCTAATAAAATGGTGATCAATTCCATTCATTCACAATGGCAATAAGGCTGACATATCATGCGATTTTCAGCAGGGAATACAAATATTGGAATTTGTACAATAATACAGATGCATGTAGCAATATAGACAAATAATGTATGCTGGCCCAGCTTTTAATTGTTTCACCTTTGTCATTGATCTGGAATATTAACCTTGGTTTCACGAAGAGAAGCATAGATTTATTGAAGGCATAAATTCTAATTAGGTATCAGTAACTTTTATGGAGATATTTCATTATATGAAGTGTATAATTTATGTTTTGTATGTTGTCTGTGTCTATATGCCTATGCTGCTGCTGCTGAAATTTTAATTGCACCTGTACCCCATGGCATTTGTGCATGCGATAATTAACTGGACTTGGAGAGTTTATGAAATCTCAATAGACAATAGGTGCAGGAGTAGGCCATTCGGCCCTTCGAGCCAGCACCGCCATTCAATGTGATCAGTACCCTGTTCCTGCCTTCTCCCCCTACCCCCTGACTCCGCTATCCTTAAGAGCTCTATCTAGCTCTCTCTTGAATGTATTCAGAGAATTGGCCTCCACTGCCTTCTGAGGTAGAGAATTCCACAGATTTACAACTCTCTGACTGAAAAAGTTTTTCCTCATCTCCGTTCTAAATCTCACCGTCAGTTTGCTCTATCTGTGGGGGTGGGTGGTGTGGGAGGAATCTGATTTTAGAAAATTTATTTTATTTGTACCAACTTGACTACAGAGAGGATTTTATAAAAGGTTTCAGTGTCCTAGGGTTAGGGAAGGTTCTTGTTTGTGGAGCCATCTATAATTTCTGCTGTGTCTATGGAAATTGGGTGGGAGCTAGATCAATATCAGCTTTGCTGGCTTCCATGGCAAAGCTTATTTATTTTGTGTTTGCATGTATTCTCTGCTGAACAATAGCATTCATGGTGACCAAGGAAAGCTCATAGAGTCTGCTATTGAGTTTGGTCGACTGGCATTTTACAACGTATCATAGTTTAGTGTACATTCTAAGAAAAGTAAGCAAGTGAAGGCTTTTCACCCCTCCCCCCCCCAACCTGTTCCTGCTCCTCCTTCCAATAGATCATGACTGATCTTTTACCTTAGTGCCACATTCCTGCCACAAACCCTTGTCTGTTATTTCATGGTATGAAAGATTTTACCATAAAGGGTATCGTAATGCAAGATGTGTAGTGCAATAATGCAGATAGTGAAGATGGTTGTGAAAGATTGCAGCAGGATCTTGATCGATTGGCCAGGTGGGCTGAGGAATGGTTGATGGAATTTAATACAGAGAAATGTGAGGTGTTGCATTTTGGGTTACTCCAGCATTTTGTGATTTTTTTTCCCGCTGCGTTACTCCAGCACTTTGTGATTTTTTCCACTGAGTTACTCCAGCATTTTGTGACTTTTTTTCCCGCTGAGTTACTCCAGCATTATGTGATTTATTTCTGCTGTTACTCCAGCATTTTGTGACTTTTTTTTCCGCTGAGTTACTCCAGCATTTTGTGATTTTTTTTCCAGATGTCAACTTCTCTGCATGGGCGAGACCAAACACAGGCTCGGCAATTGTTTCGCTCAACTCCTTTGCTCAGTCCGCCTTAACCAACCTGATCTGGCTGAGCACTTCAACTCCCCCTCCCAGTCTGACCTTTCTGTCATGGGCCTCCTCCAGTGTCATAGTGAGGCCCACCGCAAATTGGAGGAACAGCACCTCATATTTTGCTTGGGCAGCTTACAGCCCAGCGGTATGAACATTGACTTCTCTAACTTTAAATAGTTCCTCTGTCCCTCTCTTCCCCTCATCCTTCCCAGTGCTCCTGCTGTCTTCCTGTCTCCACCTATATCCTTTCTTTGTCCCACCCCCCCCTGACATCAGTCTGAAGAAGGGTCTCGACCCGAATTGTCACCCATTCCTTCTCTCTAGAGATGCTGCCTGACCCGCTGAGTTACTCCAGCATTTTGTTAGTTAGTTTGAATCAATAGGAATTGTTCATTAAAGATTACAGCAAGTTCTTAATTTGTTTATTTGTTTCCCTTTGCTGATGTTTCATGGCCACATTTTCCTTCCTTTAAATGAGCTTTGATATTTGATATTTCATAAGTTTGTAAGAGTGTACCATGAGATTCAAGAACGGCTCCTTCTTTGCTGTTTTCTGACTTTTGCATGGACCTCTCGTATGATAAGGATGTAATGACAATATCCTAATCTACCATTCCTTGGCTCTTGCACGTATTTAAAATCTGCATTTTCTCTGTGGCTGTAACTCTATATTCTGCAGTCAGTTCGCTTTCTCGTTTGCACTACCTTTTGTATTTGTGTATGGTTTGATTGTACTCGTGCCTACTATGATTTGCCTAGATAGCATGCAAAACAAAGTCTGTCACTGTGTCTCCATAAAACATAACAATAATAATAAGCCAATACTAGTGCTGAGTTACAATGGCTAAACTCATTTCATAATTAAATTAGTGCATGAACAATTTGTCCACAAGAAATGGATTTAATCTTACCTGGGGAACTGACTTGTGTCATGCAAGTTGGTTCCAACACTTAAATTATTTGATTTACACTAATTTGCGTTGAACATATTTATGTGATTATGATATGAATATACTTAACTATTTTCCTGTAATTATTTCTTTGTTTCTGTTAAGTTTTTATGAATGTAAATGATTGATTGGATCTTGCATTCTTTGTAAAATTAAATCTCAAAAACAAGCACCCACAAATAAACACATTGTCCTGTTCTACAAATGAATTCAAAGCAGGAATAGGCCACTTCGACAGATGTGCTTTCTTTTTTATATCTCCTTTAATTATTTTTGTAATTTCTAGCTTTTATCTGCTGCTTGTTAATCTTGCATTTGTCCTCTCTGACAACGGCCTATTTATCATTTTCTCATATTCACAGCTTTCTCTCTTGCTTTGCCTTCTTTCTTTGATTTACCATATCTTCCCAACTTTGATTCTTTGTCCCCATTAATTAGTTGAAATTCCTCTAATTATGTGGTTCTTTCGAACACTAAACCAGGCACAGTTCACGTGCAGACTATCCCATCAACACAGTTCCCAATTTTCCCAGCATTGATGACAGTTCCTCATGAAACTGAAATGTTCTTCCCCCACATTAGTCTTTGAGTCACTTGTTCATTTCTCTAATCTCGATTGAGCCGTGCCAATTTCATATCGCTGTTAATAATCCAGATATATTACCTTGTGAGGTTCCACTGAATTTAGTGCCTAACCATGCAGAACCTCTCTCCTTGACCTGTCCAAGTAGACCAAGCATCGACTAAGCGACCATTTTGTCGACTGCATCCACTCAGTTTGCGAAGGCCTACTGTATCTCTTGGCTGCTAAACCATTTTAACTCCCCTTCTCATTCTCATACCGACCTTTCCCATCCTGGGCCTGCTCGATTGGCAGAGAGAGGCCACATGCAACCTGGATGAACAGCATCTTGTATTCCGCTTTGTTAGTTCACATCCCAATGGTACAAACATTCTAACCAACCAACAATACCCCCCTCCGGCTGCGCCCCCCCCCCCCCCCGGTTCACTGTGCATCACCTGAATGTGCACCCATTAGTCTCACTTCCCCCCCTTTCTCATTCTACCATTCCCTTCCTCGCGTCACATTTTACATCTCACCTCTCCTTATCTCACAGCCTTTGTCAACCCAATCACAACACCCCTCACCTGCCTGCATCTATCTGCCTGGTGTGTTTGCCTGACCTGCTGAGTTACTCCAGCACTTTGTCTTTTTTTGTAAACCAGCATCTGCAGATCCTCATTTAGTTTTAGTTTAGTTTAGAGATACAGTGCTGTACTGTAAGGAGTTTGTACGTTCTCCCCGTGACCTGCGTGGGTTTTCTCCGAGATCTTCGGTTTCCTCCCACACTCCAAAGACGTACAGGTATGTAGGTTAATTGGCTGGGTAAAATGTAAAAATTGTCCCTAGTGGGTGTAGGATAGTGTTAATGTACGGGGATCGCTGGGCGGCACGGACTTGGAGGGCCGAAAAGGCCTGTTTCCGGCTGTATATATATATGATATGATATGATATGAAGAAGTGAAATGTAAAACCAGAGGAGAGCTATTGGGTGGAAAGGAATGGGGTGACGGGTGGGGTAAAAAGGGAGGAGAAAAGAAAAATGGGGAGTGTCTGTACTTTGAATCCTTTTCTATTCACTTGCTTCAAGTGCACGGTGGATAATAACCGGATTGGGGAGGGTAAGGGAACTGAGGGAAGCCGGCTCTCCAGTTCTTTTCCACTTCTTCACCTGCTCATCTCCCCCTCCTCCCTATTCCAAGTACTACATTTTCCAGGTTTCAAATGGGGATTTGTTAAAGATTGGGAAATTGGACAGGAATAAATGATCATAAGAGATAGGATTAGAATTAGGCCACTCGGCCCATCAAGTCTACGCCATTCAATCATGGCTGATCTATCTCTACCTCCTAACCCCCATTCTCCTGCCTTCTCCCCATAACCTCTGACACCTGTACTAATCAAGAATCTATCTCTGCCTTAAATGTATCCACTGACTTGGCCTCCACAGCCTTCTGTGGCAAAGAATTCCACAGATTCACCACCCCCTGACTAAAGAAATTTTCCATCTCCTTCCGAAAAGAACATCCTTTGATTCTGAGGCTGACCTTGAAGGGCCTGACCCTCTTAGGTGATTTTAAGGCGACTGCCGGCGACTAGGCTGTCCCCGAATATCCGCCGGGGTGTCACAGGCATGATCGTGAGGAGTCTTCAATGAATCGTAGCGGATCTCGGCACGTCGTGGAAAAATTTTACACATAGAAAGTTCTCGGCGACAACTGGCTTGTCGCCAGGTATCGTAGCTTATTGCGGGCGCTGTCGCATGCTGTTCCCAGGATTCCTAGGTTGTCGCAGATGCATTTAGAAGCATGTAATATTAAATTAAGAAAAGGCATTTGAAGATACCAGAAGATAGTTTTGTTTAACCGATTTATTTACCGTCGGGACATTTGACAGGTAGATTGGAGGCGACGGTCATGTCAGCGTGGGAATTTCGCGATGTTTCCGAAGACGGTGTAATCTCTTAGCCAGGTGCTAGTTTCACAAAAAAAGTAACTTGTATCGACCTGACTCGGTATTGTCGTGGTCATTGTCGTAGGGTAAAAGAAAATTTCTGCGATCTGTTGCGACTTTGACAGTCGCCTTTAACATCGTGTAACTGGAACAGGCCCTTTAGTCCTGGACTCTCCATTATTTGTCATAAAGGAAGTGCGTTGGGTGTCTGTAATATATAAAAAGTTTCTTATTGAGAAATACTGAATTCCACGTTGTGTTTTCATCTATTGATGCTATCTGCATTTCTATGATGCCTTTGAATAGCACGACATCTTAAAATGCTTCAGATGACATATTCTCTGTGAAAGATAATTTTTTTAATGAGTTACAAGATTGTTGCACTTGAGGTATGTGAATAGAAAAGGATTCAAGGTGCAGACACTCCCTGACTTGCATAAGGGTTACATTCCATAAACCCTTACATAGGTTAGATGTTACGCAAGTCAGAATTGCTTAAAAATAAGGGAGAAGCAAAGAACTGCAGATGCTGGTTAATGCACAAAACAACAAAGCTCTGGACTAACTCAGCAGGTCAGGCAGCATTTCTGGAGAACATGGATAGGTGATGATGCGGGTCAAACCCTTCTTAAGGTGGATTCACTCCACTAAGTTACTCTTGCACTGCGTGTTGTTTCACCTTACAATTGGCCTGTACCAGTGAGTGTTTCTCTACCAGCTGCCACTCTGTCCAGTTGGCGCGGCTGTTGTTGCGGCTCACGTTGTAGCCCCTGGCCAGTGATATCTTTCCTCTGGCTACCGCCACCAACCGGACATGCTCGGTCACCATGGGGCTCCCACCCCTCTCATCAGCTGCCGGTTCTACCTGTCAGCTATCGCTTTGTCAGCTCTGCCCTCCACTGCTGCTTCACCCTCCTCCTCCCCTGGAGTCACCAGCATCTTCCCCAAGCTGGAAGGAAGAGCAGGCGGCAGTGGAGGGGGGAGTAGCCAACAAGGTGACGGCTGACAGGAAGGAGAGGCGAGAGGGGAGGGAACCCCATGGTGACCGAGCGCATCCTATCGGCGGTGGTTGTGGTCTGAAGAAAGTGCTATCACTCAGGGGCTACACCGTGAGCCGCGTAAAGCGGATGGTGTGGCAGCTGGTGAAGAAGGGCTCGCTGGGTTCACCTTGTGGAAGATGAGAGTTGCTCTCCACTGCCACCTTCATTCTCGCTTGTCTTCCCAGTGTCGCTGGAAGAGCAGCGAGCCCGGGCGAGGCTTTCTTTTCTCGATGTAGTGGACACGAAGCTCTCGCCATGCTCCTGTTGCATTAAGAGTTCATTCAGGAAACAAGACCATCTATTATGAATTGTTTACAGAAGTGTGAGTTTACATAACTCGCCTATTACGTAAGCCGGGGAGTAACTGCATAAGGACGAAACACAGCCAAATAGGACTAGCTCAAGGAGGCATCTTAGTCAGTTGGGCGGTCTGTGTTGTATAACTGCAAGACTCTGGAGGAAAAAAATCAAACTGTCCCATTTAGAATGGAAGGTATCACAAAATGCTGGAGTAACTCAGCGGGTCAGACAACATCTCAGGAGAGAAGGAATGGGTGACTTTTCGGGTCGAGGTCTCGACCCGAAACGTCACGCATTCCTTCTCTCCTGAGATGCTGCCTGACCCGCTGAGTTACTCCAGCATTTTGTGATACCTTCGATTTGTACCAGCATCTGCAGTTATTTTCCTACACCATTTAGAATGGAGGTAAATAAGGGGATTTCTTAGAGTCAGTGGGGTAATGGGGAGGTGGTGGTGGGAAATAGAATATTAAAAGTTGATCAGTCACGTTAACCTACTACTACGAGAAAAAATGGGCGTTCAAAGCTGAAAGTGCCCCATGCACTAATGGCAAATCGTTGGGCTCAGACAGTGGGGACAAAACACTGGAGATGCTTGGCAGGGCAATCAACAGAAACCATTAACATTTCAAGTCTGCGATCCTACATCAGAAATGTTTCCAGCATTTTATTTATTTATTTTGGATATTCAGCACTCTGCAGTTTAAAAAAATTTTCATTTACATCGAGCACAAAATGCCTGGAAATTCTGTAACTTTTTAATCTGCTGAGACAGATAATATTCTGGAAACCAATCTCTAAACATGACAATAAATTATCAGTTATTCTAAATAAATGACCATTATAGTGCAAAAACGCAAGTATGTAGAGCAACCACGGTAGTGCAACGTCCATGCAGGTTCCGTGCAGAGCTTGGGTTGAGGGCCAGGGTTGTGCAGGGTGGTTTAAGATTCTGGCCTTCCATCACAGTGAGGAGGTGACTGGAGGAGACTCGCTGTGATGGATGTTTCTTTTTTTGTTTTGTGTTGGTTTGTGGTTGTGTGCGTAATTGCTTATTTTATTGCTCTTATTGTTGGACTGGGGGTGACGAAATCTCGTCCAAAAGACTTGGTTATTGCTCTTATTGTTGGACTCTGGGTGACGAAATCTCGTCCAAAAGACTTGTTTTTTTTTGGATGACAATAAAAGTGATTCTGATTCTGATTAATGGCTAATGAGAAGAAGAAGCTGTTCTTGGCACTGTAGGTAAAAAAATACATGCTCCTGTACCACCTTCCTGATAGTAGATCATGGCAAACACATCATTAAAATATCATGTGTTTTTTTAATGATATTAGCTGCCTCTTGAGGCATCACAACTTGTGGATCCCTTTGGTGGGGAAGCCAGCACCCTAATGGACCGGGCAATGTCGATCACTCTCTGGTGTTCCTTTGTTGTGACCAGTGCATATGCACCAGACACTTGTTGAAGTTTAATAGATCTGATCTTGGCCTTCTGTGCTATGTGCAGTGTAGGGAAATCAGTGAAGTCGATGACTTAAAAAACCCATCAGCAATTGAAGCAGGATTGGGTCCGAATAAGGGTCTCGACCTGAAATGTCACCCATTCCTTTTCTATAGTATAGTATAGTATAGAACTTTATTGTCATTCGGTACAAGTACCGAACGAAATTACAGCAGTCACAAAACACAACAAAAAAAAGAAAAAAGTACACAGGACACACGACCCCAAGACAAACATCCATCACAGTGAGTCCAAACACCCCCTCACTGTGATGGAAGGCAACAAAACTTCCACTCTCTTCCCCCCACGGACAGGCAGCTCGACCCCTAACGAGGCGACCGACACGCATAGCCCCCGCAAGGGGATGGAAGGCCCCGCGGCCGAGCCGCACCGGGCACTGAAACGTCCCGCGGTCGAGCCGCGCCGGCGATGTTAAGTCCAGCGGCTGAGCTGCGCCGGGCGATGGAAGGCCCCACGGCCGAGCCGCCCCGGGCGCTGCCAAGTCCCGCGGCCGAGCCGCGCCGGCGATGTTAAGTCCAGCAGCCGAGCCACGCCGGGCGATGGAAGGCCCCGCGGCCGCGCCGAGCGCTGGGGCGTCCCGCGGCCGTACTGGGCGATGGAAGGCCGCGCCGGGCGCTGAACCGTTCCGCGGCCGAGCCGCGCCAGGCGATGGAAGGCCCCGCGGCCGAGCCGCGCCAGGCACTGTTAGGTCCCGCGGCCAAGCCGCGCCGGCGATGCTAAGTCCAGCGGCCGAGCCGCGCCGGGCGATGGAAGGCCCCGTGGGCGATGGAAGGCCCCGTGGCCGAACTGCACCCCGGGGAAGAGACCTAATTGGGTTATCTCTCCACACCCCAAGGATGTGCTGGTTGGTAGATTAATTGGCCACTGTAAATTGCCCCAGTTTGTTGGTAAGTTGCTTAATCTGGGAAGAGTTGATGGGAATGTGGGAAGAATAAAATGAATAAAATGAAGTTCATCTAGTATTAGTGTAAATGGATAGTGTATTAATGTAAGATAGACACAAAAAGCTGGAGTAATTCAGCAGGACAGGCTGCATCTTTGGAGAGAATGAATGGGCGACCTTTCGGGTCGGGACCCTTCTTAATGTAAATGGATACTTGGTGGTCAGCACAGAGTTGGTGAGCTGAAGGGCTTGTTCCTGTGCTGCATGACTTTGTGAACAATGGAAAGATCTTGATGATCTGAATTAATGGGATTAAATGAATGTTAATAAATCTGAGTAGGTTTTAAAGGAGTGATTCGGAGTTTTATGCCATTTCAGGTGGTAATTTAAAGTCTTAATCTTACTAAATAAAGGGAAGTGCACAGGAATAAAGCTGCCATTGCATTTACAGCTTTTCTTTGTGTTTGCTCAGTGTAGGAGGATTAGTGAAGTCGGTGACTTAAAAAAACATTAGCAATAGAAATAGGATTGGGTTATTCAACACCTTACGCCTGCTGTAGCATTCAATAGGATCATGGCTGATCTTTTACATCTGTGCCAATATCCTGCTCTACCACATTCTCGTAAAACTGAAAAAAAAAATAATCGCATGAATTTGCCACGTGACTGCAGCTCTGGATGGATAATTCCAAGATATCACTACCCTTTGCATGAATAAATTCTTTTATCTTTCTTCTGAATGGCCACCTCTTTGAGATAGTGACCTTGTTTAAATGAATGAATGAATGATACTTTATCTTGCTTCAAGAAACCCAAACCAGAGAGGACATCATCCCTGCATCCACTGATGATGCACCATGAAAATTTTGTGTTTCAATTAAATAACCTCTCATTCTAAACTCCAGAGACAATAAGACATGCCTGCTTCATTTTCCCTCGTATTTCAACGCACACCTCATCCCTGCTCTCAGGAATTTATCTGTTCAAATTTTATAGCAGCGAACCCCTTTAGTTCTGGAGACCAGACCTATACACACTATTCCAGGTGCGATCTCACCAGGGCATTCTATGATCATGGTAAGGCATCTTTGCTCTTTTACTCAAATCCTCTTGCATGTTATAGGCCTTCCTAAATGCATCCTGAACCTGTATATTTGTGGCTCGTTTTTATATACACCACAAAGGTACATATAAAAACCTTTATACAGACATCAAATAAAAATAAGAAAGAAAACTTTAGATGCTGAAAATCTGAAATAAAAACTGAAAATGTTGAAAGCACCTGGTAGGTCAGGCAGCATCTATGCAAAAAGAAACAGAATTAGCTTTTCAGGTCCAAGACCCTTCATCAGAACAGTTCTAACCAAGTATTTTAGACTTGAAATAATAACTTTACTGCATTTTCCATAGACGTTGCCTTCCATACATTTGTCTGGGAGTTAAAAAAACATCTGCTGGAGGAACTCAGTGGGTCAGGCAGCGTCTGTAAAGGGAAATGCACAGACGATGTTTCAGGTTGGGACCTCTGTCCATTTCCCTTCTTTAATGCTGCCTCACCCACTGGATCCTCCAGCAGTTGTTTTTGCTTAAGATTCAGCGCCTACCGACCCTTGTTTTTGTTTGTGGGTCCCAGATATTGGCCACATGCTGTCTACAAAATTCCCGTTGCTAGCTAGGCACAATTTCTTTGCATTTGAGTTAACTTGCTGGTCTCATTTAAATTGATTAAGAGCCATTGAAAGTCATGGAGATAAGCATCTCTGAACAGACCCTTTGGCCGAGTCTGCACAGATTATCAACCACCCATTTACAATAATCCTGCATTAATCGTTTTTTGTTTTTAGCCTCCCCACATACTCATTAACTCTACCTCTCGCCTACACACCAAGGGGAATTTACAATGGTCAGTTAACCTACCAACCAGCCTTTTGGACATGGGAGTGAATCAGGACATTTGGAGGAGACCCATGCAGACACACGGAGAGCAGCAAACTCCTCAAAGACGGCACCCAAACTCGGGATTGATCCCCGGTCTCTGAGACAGTCGCTCTTCTCGTTGAGCTATTGTGCTTCCCTGTTCACAGACTGCAGAGCCGGATGATATACTGCATTAAATTTTAGGTTTTTAGCCATGGTGCTTATTTTCCATTATTATTACCATATGAAAAAATATAGTAAGTCGTTGAGGCTGCATCTGAGTAACCTATTGCAGGAATTATTTATCACTGCCACCTTTTGCAGTCACAGAGCAGTACAGCACAGAAACAGACCCTTTGGCCCATCTTGTCCATGTCAACCTAGTTTACATTCCAGGCTACTACCATTTGCTTGGATTTGGCTCATATCCCTCTTTAACTCTTCCTATCTTCTCTGTCCAAATGTCTTTTAAAATCATAATGGTATCCACTTCTATAGTTTCCTCATTCCAGATATGGGCTACACTCCGAGTAAAAAAATCTCTTGGGGTCCCCTTTTCTGGAGGTTAGAAGCACAGCTTGGTCACTCTCTCATCAATTTATTCTCATATCTGGCAATAGCCTTGTAAACCTTTTTTGACCTTTTTTTTCACATGCTTCACCTTCCAGTTACATTATGATGCTATCCATAATGTTACAGTGGAGGGTGTCCATGTCTGAAAATGTAGTCGTCTCATCCTGCAGGTACATAATTCCCTGAAAGTGGCATCACAGGTAGACAGGGTGGTCGTGAAGATGTTGGGAGCATTGGCCTTCATCATTCCGAGTATTGAGTTGGGAAGTCATGTTACAGTTGTACAAGACATTGGCGATGCCGCATTTGGAGTATTGTGTTCAGCTTTGGTCACCCTGACCAAAGGTAGGAAGGATGTTGCTGAGCTTGAAAGAGAGCACAGAAGATTTACAAGGATGCTGCCAGGACCTGAGGAGGCTTCAGGAAGAGGTTGGGCAGGCTAGGATCTTATTCCTTGGCGTGCAGGAGGCTGAGGGGTGATCTTGTAGAGATGTATGAAATCATGGGGGGAATAGATGGGGAAACAGAGTCTTTTACCCAGAGAATCAAGAACAAGACATAAGTTTAAGGAAAGAGGGGAAAGAGTTAAAATGAATCTGAAGGATTTTTTTACACACGGGGTGGTCGGTATGTGGAACAGTGCCAGAGGTGGTCGTTGAGGCAGGTACTATAATAACTTTTAAAAGACATTTGGACAGGAACACATGGGAAAGGTTTAGAGAAGTATGAGCCCTCCGACATGGGGAAATAATAGACAATAGGTGCAGGAGTAGGCCATTTGGCCCTTCGAGCCAGCACCGCCATTCAATGTGATCATGGTTGATCATCCACAATCAGTACCCCGTTCCTGCCCTCTCCCCATACCCCCTGACTCCGCTGTCCTTAAGAGCTCTATCTAACTCTCTCTTGAAAGCATCCAGAGAATTGACCTCCATTACCTTCTGGGACTAGCATGATTGCTGTTTTGGTCGGCATGGGCAAGTTGGGCTCAAGGGCCTATTTCCATGCTCTGATTCTTTCCTGAAACTTTTTTAACGTTTTGTCCCTCCCAAGTTCTAATGTCCTGCTGTTTCTCCTTTTATTTTTGTTGTTGTGCTTTGACTCCCTTTCTGCCTCTCTCAGGGTAAGACTGTTTTAACAGCTTTATAAACTAGTTCTAAAGTACCTCAATTAATATACATTTTACTTTAGACTTTAGAGATACAGCGCAGAAACAGGCCCTTTGGCCCACTGTGTCCATGCCGACCAGCGGTCACCCCATATACTAGCACTATCCTACATACTAGGGACAATTTGCAATTTTACCAAAGCCAATTAACCTACAAACCTGAACATCTTTGGAGTGTGGGATGAAACCGGAGCACCTGGACAAAACCCACGCGGTCACAGGGAGAACGTACACGCTCCACACAGGCAGCACCTGTAGTCAGGATCGAACCCGGGTATTTCCGCGTTGTAAGGCAGCAACTTGACCACTGCATCGCTGTGCCACTCCTGGTGAAATAATTTTGAAAAAGAGTCGTCACACCGCTGTGTGTTTGAAGTTGGAGGACATTAAATATTTAATGATTATTGAGGACAACCTAGACAGTTCTCAGCTTGTGCTAACCTTTGATATATAATTCTTGTGTGAGCTTTGAAAGATGATGGAACATGGCATTTACTGTGGGGAAGGTTGCTTCTGAACTTGATATTTACCAAAGATAGGCACCAAATGCTGGACCAACTCAGCGGGTCAGGCAGCATCTCTGGAGAAAAAGAATAGGTGGCGTTTCGGGTCGGGACCTATCTTTAATATTTACCAAGACCCATTTTAATCTGGGCTCATTGAATTGCAACGTGACTATGAAACCAATTTTCAAGGATACTGAGAAACAAGGTATTTATGGACTGGGTCCATGTCTCTGTTGTTTGCCTTGAAATTAAAAACTTCACACCATATCATTGATTGACCCCAGATAGGAACTGTTTTGATGAGCAGGATCTCAAACAGTTTTGAATGTTTTTCAGAAGTTCATCAAATGGAGGATCATTATGTGATTCTTGATGTTTGAAACACCATCGACTTGTGCACCATCGATCTTTAACACGGATGCTTTAAAGGAACACAGCTGGATAACAATGAACACAAACTGAAGAAGTAGATGCCAAAAGCTTAATGACCTTTTATCCTACATGACTAATAAATTATCCGGTGTTATTTACCAGAACACACATTCTTACTCATTTTCTTAATGGGACTTGGGTTGGTTTCAGTGAAACATTAATTGTATTAGAAACACTAAAATGAATGCATTGGGGAAGCATGATTAGTGGCTGGAGTGTCATTTTGGGCAGTTACGAGTGGAATATATAGTAGTAGAATTTACAATTGATATCAATACATGATATGGCATAGTGGCGCAGCTAGTAGAACTGTTGCTTCACAGCGGCAGTGAGTTGGACTTGAATGTGACTTCCAGTGCTATCTCAATGGATTTTGTACTTTGCACCATGACCACCTAGGTTTCCTCTGGATGTTCCTGGTGTCCATTTACATCACAAAACCTGTAAAGGTTGGCAGGTTAATTGACCATTGTAAATTACTCTTGTGGGGTCAGGAGGGATGGTTATAGGAATATGATAGCTATAAAATGGGTCAGGGTAAATTTAGTGTGATTATTATATACCATTACATGGCATCCCTGTGTGGTACCTCAGCTGCACGGAGGCAGAGAGGAAAGCTCTTCAGCGGGTAGTCCATAGAGCTCAGAGGACCATCGGAACACAGCTACCAGCCTTGGAGGGCATCAACAACACACGATGCCTCAGAAAAGCCACCAGCATCCACAAAGACTCTTCACACCCCTGCAACTGTCTGTTCGAACTTCTACCATCGAGCTAGACGATACAAGGACTTCTACCCCCACACCTCCAGACTCAGGAACAGTTTCATCCCCAGAGCCATAGCTGCTATGAACCGGTCCTGCTGAGCCGGATGGTCACATCGCACAGTGATCCGGCACAGATCTACTTGCACTTTATTCTGTCTTAAAACTGTTACAATTTGTTTCGTTGGGTTGTTTAAATTAATACTGACTAGCTAATTAAATTATTGCATCGTATGGGAGGCGCATTCCCAATCTCGTTGTACCCCTGTACAATGACAATAAAGATATATTGTATTGTATGAGTGCTTGATGATTGGGGTGGGCTAAAGGGCCCAATTACATGCTGTATCTCTGAACTTCCAGTGGGTCTATTCTGTATTGTAGTTGGTTTCACTTTGTGCCAACAGAGTACGCTTTAGGACGTGCCGTTTTATTGAGAAGTTATCAAGAATAGTATCTCAGAGATTAACCCCTATCTGCCATTGTGCACAGAGTATTAGTCTGTGAATTGTAATATAATGCAAAGAGTACAGAACTCTTTCTTGTGGCTGCCATGCTGCGAAAACCATCAGAATAAAAGAACTGGTGATTTAATTAGGAATGGCAGATGGCATTTCACTCTAAAATGCTCTTTCGAATACAACTTGATAATAAACTGAAGATCATTGTTGTAGATTTAGATCAAACTGTTGTTCTGGAGCTCTAATGTATCACAATGAGAGGAACATAGAATGATAAAGTATCTGATGTACAGATGGTGGTTCTGCTGATGCCTACACATTAGCAGATTTGAGTTTGTCATATGAAATAGAAAGGAACCAATCTGACTAAAATGAGTCCTTGTGTGCTTTGGCTTTTGATTAATGGGGAACCTGTGCATTTTCCCTCTCTTGTTGGCACCTTTACAGTGTAACTTGTCATTGGCAGATTAACCCTTAATAATAATAATAATAATAATAATTAATAATAATAATAATAATAATAATAATAATATTCATTTATTGTCATTGCAACGAGTACAACGAAATTAAAAAATAGCCAATCCTGACGGTGCGTACAAACATATATGCAATAAATGCAAAAACAAATAAATACAATTATATTAAGTACAAAGATTTTTTAACAGTGTTGCCTAGTGCAGAAGGTCGTGTTCAGTTCTCGTATGGCCCTGGGGTAAAAACTGTTCTTAAGTCTGTTTGTTCGGGATTTGATCGACCTGAAACGTCGACCAGAGGGCAGATGAACAAACAGACGGTGGCCGGGGTGGGATGGATCTTTTATTATTTTGCCTGCTCTACTGAGGCAGCGTAGGCTGAACAGGTGCTCCAGGGAGGGCAGTGAGCAGCCGATGATCTTCTGGGCCGTTGTGATGACCCTCTGAAGGGCCTTCCTGTCCTTTTCTGAGCAGCTGGCATACCATGTGGTTATACAGTATGCCAGCACACTCTCGATGGAGCAGCGATAGAAGGACATCATGAGCTTCTCCTGCAGGTTGGTTTTCCTGAGGATCCTGAGGAAGTGGAGTCTCTGCTGTGCCTTCTTTACTGTGGTGATGGTGTTGGTAGACCAGGTAAGATCCTCTGCGATGTGCGTACCCAGGAACCTGAAAGCGGGTACCCTTTCCACACAGACCCCATTGATGTAGAGTGGGTCGTATTCTACACTGGTTTTCCTGAAGTCAATTATAAGTTCCTTTGTTTTGGAGGAGTTCAGGACAAGATTGTTCACTGAACACCATGCTGCCAGCCTTTGGATTTCATCCCTATAGGCTGTCTCATCTCCTCCTGAGATGAGTCCAACCACAGTCGTGTCATCCGCGAACTTGATGATGGTGTTGGTGGGATGGGTGGGGGCGCAGTCGTGAGTGTAGAGGGAGTAAAGGATGGGGCTCAACACACAGCCCTGTGGTGAGCCGGTGCTCAGTGTAATGGTGCCCCTTAAGAATTAATGGTAAGATAAGTTTTCTATAAAAGCAATAAATGTTAAATATGTTCCTCAGTTGTCTTTTCTATCTGCATTCTACAACCTTTTATAACAGTGTGGCACGGTGGCGCAGCGGTAGAGTTGCTGCCTTACAGCGAATGCAGCGCCGGAGACTCAGGTTCGATCCTGACTACGGGCGCCGTCTGTACGGAGTTTGTACGTTCTCCCCGTGACCTGCGTGGGTTTTCCCCGAGATCTTCGGTTTCCTCCCACACTCCAAAGACGTACAGGTATGTAGGTTAATTGGCTGGGCAAATGTAAAAATTGTCCCTAGTGGGTGTAGGATAGTGTTAATGTGCGGGGATCGCTGGACGGCGCGGACCCGGTGGGCTGAAGGGCCTGTTTCTGCGCTGTATCTCTAAATCTAAAAACCTGTGTCTGTCAAGAAAATGTCTTTGAAGATAGTTGTCTGATCTTTCATTCCTGTCCGAGTCCTATACTGGGCACAAAATGCAACTTTATTCAGCATGTGCAACATTATTCAATGTTCTCCAAGCTTCAAAAAAAATTTGAATCGTGAAACATGCACAAATTTTGAGTTGTGAAACATGCACAAATTTTATATATAATCTAAATGTTGGAAACCTTTGCACTTCTCCATTTGGAGGGCTGTGGATGTTCAGCTGTTGTTGTATTCAGGATCGTGGTCAGTAAAGTTTGGACATCAAAGAGATTAATGGATTTGGAGACTGGATGGAGGCATAGACTTTGTGATGTATATGTAATGTAAATGCCAGTGCCCCCTTGAGGCCAAGAGCAGAATCTGGCCAATGGGCTTGTGCCTTGTGACTGAGGCCAGGAAACTTCTAGAAGGTCACCTGACCTCAGTCACAAGGCACAGCCCATTGGCCAGCTTCTGCTCTTGGCCTCAAGGGGGCACTGGCATTTACATTACATATACATCACATCTCCCCCTTTACTTTAATTACATCACAGACGACACAGTAAATCATGATGTTTTCTTGAAGACAAAGCAAGCCCAAGGTCCTAATCCTGCATCATTATCTTATGTAAGGTGCTCTGTTAATTAGGCATTGCAGTTTCCCTGATATTCCTGAGCAAGATGGGCAAGAAAATATGTACTCTATATTGAAGGCTTATCTATTTGCCGATATGGGGTAATTTCTTCAAATAATGATAGCTGCAAGGTAGATTGCCAGTTAATGCTGAGTTTAATGTGGTCATCCATTGCTTCTACAGCTGAATGTATGGGCGTGCCTAGTAACTGCATCACAGAACAATTTGTCCCAAACAAATTTATCTGAAGAAGGGCTCAACCCGAAATGTCACCCATCTATTTTCTCTGGAGATGTTACCTGACCCGCTGAGTTACTCCAGCACTTTGTGTCTATCTTTGTCACAAACACTGTTGTCATATCATTAAATAAAGTTATATGACAACATCTTATAAGGTTTTTCATTGTATCTCAGTATGTGATTGTAATAAACCGACAACAATCTTTTATGTCACAAGTTCACGAGTAATAGGAGTAGAATTAGGCCATTCATCGCGTGAATTATGGCTGATTGCTGCCTTCACATCCCATTTTCCTGCCTTCTCCCCATAACCCTTGGCGCCCACACTAATCAAGAGGCTGTCTATCTCTGCCTTAAAAATATCCACTGACTTGGCCTCCACAGCCCTCTGTGGCAATGAGTTCCACAGATTAACTACCCTCTGATTAAAGAAGTTCCTCCTCACCTCCTTTCTAAAAGAGCACCCTTTAATTCGGAGGCTATCACCTCGGGTATTAGATTCTCCCACCAGTGGAAACATGCTTTCCACATTCACTCTGTCTATGCCTTTCATTATTCTGTAAGTTTCGAATGAAGTCCCCCCTCAACCTTCTAAACTTCAGCGAGTAGAGGCCCAGTGCTGTCAAACGCTCATCAAAAGCTAACCCATTCATTCCTGGTGACTGTAAACAGTTTATCTGCTTCCATGACCTTAAATAGATCAAATTTTGTTACTATACCCTGTCAAATTCTTTAGGATTAGGTTAGCTTTGGTATGAATGACACTCGAAGAGATGTAATTTACTATTGTCCAGCCGCATGCACCAATTATGATTTTTATGAATGCGGCCGTGAACTATGTAAAGCATAGAGGCATTCTTGATTAGTACAGGTGCCAGAGGTTATAGGGAGAAGGCAGGAGAATGGGGTTAGGAGGGAGAGATAGATCAGCCATGAGTGAATGACAGAATAGACTTGATGGGCCGAAAGGCTTGATTCTACTCCTATTCCTTGTAACTTAAGTTCCAGTTATTATCCAGATGTTTATGAAGGATAAACCTGACAAGAATCTTCTTTTTGATGGCATAACCTTAGAACTTACTCCTTGCAGGTTGAATAATTGGGGCAAAAACCAAGTAACTTTCATCGTTTATTTCTACATCTGCACGACATTGCGTGTAATGACGTGGTAGAAGAATGTTTGTTCTTCTATTTGCTCTACAAGGGTCATGTGGTGGATACAAAGGCCTTGTATTCTCTAATTTCTAAATTAGATGCTACTTGTAATCTTTTTTCCTAATTCCTTCTGACATAATGAGGTTGAATAATGAAGTAATTTAAATAGAGCTACAAATTCACATCAACCCCATCCGATAAACTATCAGTCCAAACAAATAGTGATCCTATTTGCTAATCCTTAAATAAATCAAGATCTTTACAAATATGTAAAAAAGTGAAGGAAATTTACAGTAAGTTCCTATCAAATTTTCTTTGTTTTTGTACCTCCGTCAACAAAAGCCAGGAAGGGCATGTGATGTAAAATACTATTATCTTGTTGCCTATCATGTGTGTTTGTACAAATATATTGGTGAATTTGCTCCGAAATCTTCACTCAACTGCATATTTCTTTGATACACATGCCCTCAAACAATATACATTTTCCCAAAGTGTTTCACAAATGTGTTTTTAGACAAAACTTAGCACTAGGCTACATAGGATGCTGAGCCATGTGACAAAATGTTTAGTCAAATATAGATTTTAAGGAACTCCTTAAAGGGGCAGAAAGGTTGACTCACCATGTGAGATATTCGGATGTTTTTTTAATGATCGGGTATTGTGACCAGAAAATAAGATTATGGTTGTATGAACCCCTCTGAACACTGGTTCACTACAGTGTTGCGAAGATCGTGAATGGGTTTTGTGATGATCCGGGCAATTACGTGGACGGGCTTGGAGTCATGTATAGGCCCGTTGTCACAGAAGGCTGTGGAGGCCAAGTCAATGGATATTTTTAAGGCAGAGATAGATATATAGATTCTTGATTAGTGCAGGTGTCGGGGGTGATGGGGAGAAGGTAGGAGAGTGGGGTCGAGAGTGATGGATCAGCCATGAGTGAAAGGCAGAGTAGTCTTGATGGGCCGAATGGCCTAATTCTGCTCCTTTCACTTATGAACTTTAAAGGCAGTGTGGGGAACAGTATGTAGGGAACAGGACCAGGGTGGGTTTAAGGGGAGGTATGAACTGTCCCCTGTGAGTGGATGGGGAAAATGGTAAGCATCGCTGTTGAGGTAGATGGCAAACCACTGGATTTCGTTCTGGCCTGATAACGGATTGTCAGATTTTCACTCCAGTGAGGAATGGGAACACTAGCTGTTTTCATTTGTTCTTTCTGATTGCAGGGGAGATATGTTATTCTAGCTCAGGAACTGAGCCAATTATAATTTGGCAGGTACTGGCGATGAAGCCAGGGCGATACTAATTATCTGCTAAGTGCCTCATTTGATTTTACTTTTACTTGGGTGCAAAAGTAAATGCCATTTATATTGGTGTTTGATCAAAATATCAATCATTGTCTTGTGCAAAATCAATGTTCTCCTTTGCTCATGAATGTACAGTATGAACATTACCGAAAACTGTCACAAAAAGCTGGAGTCACTCAGCAGGTCAGGGAGCATCTCAGGAGAGATGGAATGGATGACGTTTCGGATCGAGACCCTTCTTCAGACTGATATCAGGGGGGGCGGGACAAAGAAAGGATGCAGTTGGAGACAGGAAGACAGTGGGAGAACTGGGAAGGGGGAGGGAAGAGAGGGACAGAGGAGCTATCTAAAGTTAGAGAAGTCAATGTTCATACTGCTGGGCTGTAAGCTGCCCAAGCGAAATATGAGATGCTGTTCCTCCAATTTGCAGTGGGCCTCACTATGACACTGGAGGAGGCCCATGACAGAAAGGTCAGGTTGGGAGGGGGAGTTGAAGTGCTGAGCCACCGGGAGATCAGGTTGGTTAAGGCGGACTGAGCGAAGGTGTTGAGCGAAACGATCGCCGAGCCTGCGTTTGGTCTCGCCGATGTAGAGAAGTTGACATCTGGAGCTGAAGCTGAGTTATTTCTAATTCTGGCAAATATTTGAGATTTCATTTTAACATCTTTTCTTTAAAATGTTTTTCATTCAGTTTTACTATTATCGAAAGTGCTCCCAGTATTTTTCAAATTTGTAAGATTACTCTGAGCATGGGATGGCGAAAGAGTTGTACACCATGTCTCCAAAGACGTACAGGTATGTAGGTTAATTGGCTGGGTAAATGTAAAAAAAATTGTAAAAATTGTCCCTAGTGGGTGTAGGATAGTGTTAATGTATGGGGATCACTGGGCGGCACGGACTTGGAGGGCCGAAAAGGCCTGTTTCCGGCTGTATATATATATGATGATGATGATGATATGGAACAGGCCCTTTGATCCACCATGTCCATGTCAGCCTTTGAGCTCCTTGCAATACCAATCCCGTTTCCATGCACTTCTTTTCCAATTCATTTCAATACTCCTTGAATAAAAATACTTGCCTTCATTACCCCCTCGGGCAGCATGTTCTAGATTTTAATTATATTTTCAATGGGGAAAGAAATGTCCCCCAACTCTCTAAATCTCCTGCCCCTTACGTTACACGGATGTCCTCTGCTATGGGTGCCTCTGCGAAAGACAAATGTTTCTCACTATTTATCTTTTCACTATCCCTCATACGTCTGAACAGCTCAACCAGTTACCCCCTCCACTCCAGGTAAACAAATCCAGTTTATCTAGCCTCTCTTCAAGCTAAACACTCCGTCTTAGGCAACATCTTGATGTTGATTTGGATCATTAAAGGTAGATGATTATTAATGACCAATTGATCATCTGGGAGGAACTTTGCAAACCCTGTTCAGTTGCTTGAATGGGAACAATTTTCCTTCAATTAACTCTTTTTGTATCCCATCTTCACACTAATTTTGCCTGCTCTGATGCAATTTTAGGCTGGACTTTTGTCTTTGATCTGTAACCTAGGTCTGACGTTTTTTAAAACTCATTGTCATGCTGGTATGGCCAGCATTTATTGGCCACACCAACTTGCTCTTGAGAAGAAGGGGTGACGAGCTGGAACCTCTGCAGTTCTTCCTACAGTTTTGCTGGGTAGGGAGTTATAGGATTTAGATTCTAATAATGAAAGACGTCACATAGATACGATGGATAGCACAAACCTTTATTCCCAGGGTGGAATAGTAAAAAACTAGAGGACATAGCTTTGACCAGGCAGGGGCGCGTGGAGGGTATTCTTTAAAAAGGAATTGCACGGGATGTTTTTTACACAGATGGTGGTGGACGATAGTAGTGGACGTTCAAAGTGGTGGACGATATGGATACAATAGTACATTTAAGCTTTAAGATGGGCACAATGTTAGGCAGAGAATGGAGGAATATGTATCACGAGCAGATCACAAAGCAGAGGAGATTAATGACATCAGAATCTGAAGGTTTGCGTTTTCACACTTCTGTACTTCTTGCTTGATGGGAGAGAGGAAAAAAGGGAGTGTTCAGGGTGAGACTTCCTTGATTATTCTGGTGGCCTTATCGAAGCAGTGTGAAGTGTAGATGGAGTCAATGGAAGGGAGGTTGGTTGCATTAGTGGTCTGGGTTGTGACCACAATTCTCTGCAATTTCTTGCAGTCTTGGATGGACCTGTTCCCAAACCTTGCGGTGATGCATCTTGATAGAATGCTTTCTACAGCGCATCTGTAGAGGTTGGTGAGAGTTGTTGGGGACATGCCGAACGTCCTAAGCATTCTAAGGGAGTAGAGGCTGCAGATGGACACAAAATGCTGGAGTAACTCAGCAGATCAGGCAACATCTCAGGAGAAAAGGAATAGACCCGCAGAGTCACTCCAACATTTTGTGTATCTATTCTTTTTCTCCAGAGATGCTACCTGACCCGCTGAGTTACTCCAGCACTTTGTGTCTATCTTCGGTGTAAACCAACATCTGCATTTCCTTTCTACCCAAGGAAGTACAGACGTTGTTGTGCTTTCTTGTCCAGGAAACTAACATATGGTTCCATAAACCAATTGGTTCACTAAATTCTCAGGAAGTGGGTGGATGAGTTTTTACAATGATCCTGTCATCATTGTGATAATTTTACATTGATCTTGTTAGGATTGTGCAAATGAGATGCTGAAGGGTTGTGAGTAGCAATAATTGGGAGGGTGTCTGTAGTAATTATCATGTTACACCAAACTTTGCCCACAGGAACCACAAAGTGTATAATCCATGTTGTTCCACATTCTTTTCTTAGGATGAGGTTTCCATTGGATGAGCAATCTATTTAGAAATACTATTAAGCAAGTATTTTATTTTACTTAATGGATGGGAATGAATGATTTAGGAGGCACAATGACTGGGAGAGAAATTAACACAAATGTTTAAATGGTGATGAACCATTTGTTTTGATTGTTGGATCTTGAAAAGTGGTTTAGCAAGGGGTGGACTGGCTAGCACATTGATTATTATGTCATTCCATGCCACTGTACCTAGACTAATGCTAGGTGAGAAATCTCTGCTGAGGGAAAGTGAGCATTTTAAGTCAAAAATTTCAAAGACAATTAAAACAGAATACTTTCATAATCTGGGAATCACATTTTATAAACACTTGCGTGTTTAGGAGATTGGCAAATGTGAGAAACGTGCAGAGTTGCTGCATTTTACTTGTGTGGCGCTTCATTTTGAAGCATTCTCTACTGGCACAATGCAGGAGAAGCAAGTAAGCTTTACTCAGTATTAGAAAAAACCCTCCTCCATTTTAGATGAATAAGTCGCAGAATAGAAAATATAGGAAAGAACTGCAGATGCTGGTTTAAATCGAAGGTAGACACACTCGGTGGGACAGGCAGCATCTCTGGAGAGACGGAATGGCTGACGTTTCAAGGGTCTTGACCCGAAACGTCACCCATTCCTTCTCTCCAGAGATGCTGCCTGTCCCGCCGAATTACTCCAGCATTTTGTGTCTACCGCAGAATAGAAAGTGTTGTTCAGACAAGCATCTTGATTGCAGCATCTGTCTTCCTAATTGCTTGATATTTCAAACAGTTCGTGGACGAGCTGCAATTTACTCCTTATAAATTTAAGAAAGCTTAATTGAATTTCTCATCTGGATGACTGCACTGGAGTTGTGTGAATTAGCTTCGTCAGCATCACTGTTCAAGACATTCGCATCAGTTAAAGCATGATTTTTTTCAGGTTTAAGGCGCTAATACATTAAGGATTAGAATTTCATATTTATTTATTTCATATTTCAGATACAGCGCGGAAACAGGCCTTTTCGGCCCACCAAGTCCGCGCCACCCAGCGATCCCCGCACATTAACACTATCCTACACACACTAGGGACAATTTTTACATTTACCCAGTCAATTAACCTACATACCTGTACGTCTTTGGAGTGTGGGAGGAAACCGAAGATCTCGGAGAAAACCCACGCAGGTCACGGGGAGAACGTACAAACTCCTTACAGTACAGCACCCGTAGTCAGGATCGAACCTGAGTCTCCGGCGCTGCATTCGCTGTAAGGCAGCAACTCTACCGTTGCGCCACCGTGCCGCCCAATTGGAGGGAGATTATTGGGAAATGTGGAGCTCTGATCATTAAAGGTTTGGGGTAATTGAAATCTATATGCATACCACGATGTTGATTGTGAGAATGTTTGGGTTAAGGGCAGCACAGTGGCACAGAGGTGGAGTTGCTGCCTTGCAGTGCCAGAGACCCGGGTTCAAACCTGACTACAGGTGCTGTTTGTATGGAGTTTGTACGTTCTCCCTGTGACCGTGAGGGTTTTTTCCGGGTGTTCCGCTTTCCTCCCACACGCCAAAGACATGTTGGTTTGTAGGTTAATTGGCTTCAGTAAAATTGTAAAACTGTCCTTGGTGTGTAGGATAGTGTTAGTGTAGAGGTGATCGCTGGTCGGCGCAGACTCGGTAGGCCGAAGGGCCAGTTTCTGCCCTGTATCTCAAGTCTAAAGTAAAAGGCAGCAAGGAGGGAGACTTTCTGAAGTGTGTCCAAAATAATTTCAATATGTTTCTGACCACTGTGGAAGGAAGTATTTTTAGCTTTGGGAATGAAGTGGGCAAGTGCAGAATTGTTGGCTCTGAGAATGAGGTGGGAAAGTGCAGAGGGAGCCGAAAAACAAATTAAAATTGGTTTAAATAAAATAATAATGAGGTAAGTTATCAATTGGCATTTGCATTTTGCGTTGATAGAGACAAATGTGGATTTATGCAAGCCTTGTACTGATTGGAATGTTATGTCGGGATCACCATTGGCTTTGATGAAAGCAATGCAGTGGATGTTTTCTGCTTGGATTTTCAGAAGTTCTCACACAAATGGCTGGTTAGCAAAATTAAGATCTGTGGAATTAAAGGGTCACTGTCAGCATAAATAGAAAATTAACTCAAAGTCCTGAAACAGAGAGGTGTGATGCATGGTTAATTTTCAGATTTGGAGGTTCATGTTCCTCAGCGGTTGGTGCTGGGATCGTCAAATTTTTGGTATCTTTTAGGAAACATTGCTTTGCTGGCCTCGCCATCATTACTTGCTCATCCCTAATTTGCGAGTTGCTTTCTTGGAACATTCCAGTCCTTTCCATATATTTCTAAATAAGAATGGAGGGTAACCTGCAGGTGTTGGAGTTCCAGACACACCTGCTGCAGGTGCAGTAACAACAGGCTCAAGTAATGTGTGCTCAGTGTAGCTTTGTTCATTACCTACCACAGACCTAAACTGGAAGGTATGACCATTAGGACTTGGCCAGCTCAACCAGTGACGGTGGTACCAAACTCTCCCTGCCCTAATGGACATTAAAGCCGAGACCCTGAGTACGTCTGTGTCCTTGTGCTATTTTCAATGCTTCAAAATGATGTTCAACATGAAGGAGTACAGGTTTGCCAGCTTATCGTATTCTGATAATAAGGACATTATCAGAATGGAAGTTCTCACACACACTTTTGACAAAATACAAAGTCTGGAGTCAATGATGAGGATTCCCAGGTCTCCTCTATCATGCTTATTTACCCATCCGTTCTCATTAATGTGTTTGTCCTGCTGATGGAACAGGATGTATCAGGGATTGTGATGGATGTGTCTGACTCATTATCCAGAAGATATGATTCTATGAAATTAGTGTATATTCCAATTAAAGTTGCTTGTTTGTAAAACAGCTGTTCAAACTTAGGCACTACTCTGGAGATGCTTGAGGCTGATTTTGAAAGCACAGTGGGTTGGGAATTTAGTAGGAAACTAGACCAAGTGGACCTGTTGGGCCCAAACCTCTCCTGCATTGGTGCAGCACCCTCTCCTACCCCCCTCCCCTGAGAGAGATGCAGGGCGTTGGTGACTTAACCTACGAACCTGTATTTTGAAATATGAATCTGAAGCATTGCAGGTTGAAAGCTGGAAGCTCGTGATTGAAATGAGGCAGCTGTGAGATTAGGTGAGAGGAGTTGCCTGTAATGATGTCATGAATTGTGCATTGGGACAAACACACAGCTCACTCCTTCCAAGTGGGAGGCAGCTAGCTATGCGAGGTTACTTCAGATTACTCATAGATGTGACACGCCTTAATGACTAAATATACGACTTTTGCTTTCTGCCTAGTGGTTTGTTTTAAATGGGAAATTATTATATTGAGCAATGAGAGAGTCTTGAGGTGACGTCTGATGCATTATGATTGAAATCATTCTGTCAGCATACCTGATTGGCAAAGGAACTCCCTAAGATAGCAATAGATTTGACAGAGCAGTCCATCTTGGTTGATTCTGGGGTTATGCTGGTGTTCTGGGTTGGAGAAAGACGGATAGTATTATCGTAGACACAAGTAATTGCAGATGTTGGAATCTTGCATGGAACTCGAAGTGCTGGTGTAACTCTGGGTCAGGCAGCATCTATGGAGGACATGTATCGGTGACGCTTCGTGTTGGGATCCTTTTCCAGACTCTTCAGATGATATTTTCCTGTTTGAGCAATATGCCAGCACAATCCCCGATCTGTACTGTGAGCTGTTACAGTTTCTTGTGGCGGATCAGGCCACTACATTCTCATCATTTTCTAGATGCTGGCATTGGGTGCTATTGGCTGAGATTAGCACCAGTTTCACGTTTGGTAATCGTTTTATGTCGTGTATGAATAGGCATTTGACATGGAGAAAAGGCATTTCAAATGTCAGCAAAGGAGGATAGGAGCTAAGTGTTCCCAATGTTGGGGGAGTCCAGAACAACGTGCCACAGTTTAAAAATAAGGGGTAGGCCATTTGGAACTGAGATGAGGAAAAACTTTTTCAGTCAGAGAGTTGTGAATCTGTGGAATTCTCTGCCTCAGAAGGCAGTGGAGGCCAATTCTCTGAATGCATTTAAGAGAGAGCTAGATAGAGCTCTTAAGGCTAGCGGAGTCAGGGGGTATGGGGAGAAGGCAGGAACGGGGTACTGATTGAGAATGATCAGCCATGATCACATTGAATGGCGGTGCTGGCTCGATGGGCCGAATGGCCTCCTCCTGCACCTATTGTCTATTGTCTATTGGACAAATATGGAGGAACAGCATCTCATATTTCGCTTGGGCAGCTTACAGCCCAGTGGTATTAATATTGATTTATCTTACATCAGATAGCCCCGGCATTCCCTCTCTCTCTATCCCTCCCCAACCCAATTCACAGTAGCTTCTCATTTTCACCTTACAAACAGCTTACAATGGCCTGTTTCCTTTATCATCGTTACTTTTTTGCATATCTTTCATTCATTCTTCTTTATCTCAATGGACAATAGGTGCAGGAGGAGGCCATTCGGCCCTTCGAGCCAGCACCGCCATTCATTGTGATCATGGCTGATCATTCCCAATCAGTACGCCATTCCTGCCCTCTTCCCATACCCCCTGACTCCGCTATCCTTAAGAGCTCTATCTAACTCTCTCTTGAAAGCATCCAGAGAATTGACCTCCACTGCCTTCTGAGGCAGAGAATTCCACAGATTTACAACTCTGAGTGAAAAAGTTTTTCCTCATCTCCGTTCTAAATGGCCTACCCCTTATTTGTAAACGGTGGCCCCTGGTTCTGGACTCCCCCAACATTGGGAACATGTTTCCTGCCTCTAGCGTGTCCAATCCCTTAATAATCTTACATGTTTCAATAAGATCCCCTCTCATCCTTCTAAATTCCAGTGTATACAAGCCCAGTCGCTCCAGTCTTTCAACATACGACAGTCTCGCCATTCCGGGAATTAACCTAGTGAACTACGCTGCACTCCCTCAATAGCAAGAATGTCCTTCCTCAAATTTGGAGACCAAAACTGCACACAGTACTCCAGATGTGGTCTCACTTGGGCCCTGTACAACTGCAGAAGACCACTTTGCTCCTATACTCAACTCCTCTTGTCATGAAGGCCAACATGCCGTGAGCTTTCTTCACTGCCTGCTATAACTGCATGCTCACTTTCAGTGACTGATGAACAAGGACACCCAGATATCTTTGTACTTCCCCATTTCCTAATTTGACACCATTCAGATAATAATCTGCCTTCCTGTTCTTACCACCAAAGTGGATAACCTCGCATGTATCCACATTAAACTGCATCTGCCATGCATCTGCCCACTCACCCAACCTGTCCAAGTCACCCTGCATCCTCATAGCATCCTCCTCACAGTTCACACTGCCACCCAGCTTTGTGTCATCTGCAAATTTGCTAATGTTACTTTTAATCCCTTCATCTAAGTCATTAATGTATATTGTAAATAGCTGCGGTCCCAGCACTGAGCCTTGCGGTACCCCACTTGTCACTGCCTGCCATTCTGAAAGGGACTCGTTAATCCCTACTCTTTGTTTCCTGTCTGCCAACCATCTCTATCTCTCGTTTCCCTTATCCCTAACCAGTCTGAAGAAGGGTCTCAACCCGAAACGTCACCTATTCCTTCTCACCAGAGATGCTGCCTGTCCCGCTGAGTTACTCCAGCTTTTTGAGTCTATCTTCGGTTTAAACCAGCATCTGCTGTTCCTTCTGACACAATAACAATACACATTTTGATTGGAGGCATACTTAACCAGTGTATCAATTCCATGAATGATGATGCAGGCTCAATCAATCTCAAAACAATTCTAAGTATCCATGCAGCCGGGTGGGGCAGGAGAGAGAGTATTTGCTCCAATGTGATCATGAAGTATGAAGAGAACATTGATACTTTCAAAAAGTTGATTCTTAAAACCATTGAATTTTCCCGGAAGTGGTTTATTTTGCTACGGTTCTGATGTGCACTTTGCCAACATTGTACCACAATGGACATATTAAATGGTAATTTTCCTCTTTCAGTTTCAAGGTTTAAATATGCAACTCTCCTCCTTATCTTATCTCCTTGCACACAATGCCTTGATAACAAACGTAACAAACTCTTCTGATTCTTTGAAGTAAAAATAGCAATGAGGAATATTGGAAACAGGCTATCGCTTCCTCCTTGTACTTATTTATTTTTCAGGATGTAAGCATTGCTGGAAGATCAGAATTTAGTGGCCATTCCTATTTGCCCCTTGAGATGGTGGTGGTGGTGATGATGTGATGTAATGCTGAGGCTCAATAAGGCGTTGGTCATGCCGCATTTGGAGTACTGTGAGCAAATTTGGGCCCCATATCTGAGGAAGGATGTGTTGGCTCTGGAGAGGGTCCAGAGGAGGTTTACAAGAATGATTCCAGGAATGAGTAGGTTAACATATGATGAACATTTGACAGCACTGGGCCTCTACTCGCTGGAGTTTAGAAGGTTGAGGGGGGACCTCATTGAAACTTACAGAATAATGAAAGGCATAGATAGAGTGGATGTGGAAAAGATGTTTCCACTGGGTGGGAGAGTCTAGGATCAGAGATCACAGGCTCAAAATTAAAGGATTCTCTATTAGAAAGGAGGTGAGGAGGAACTTCTTTAGTCAGAGAGTAGTTAATCTGTGGGATGAAATATGGGATGAAAATTGCCATAGAGGGCTGTGGAGGCCAAGTCAGTGGATATTTTTAAGGCAGAGATAGACAAATTCTTGATTAGAACGGGTGTCAAGAGTTATGGGGAGAAGGCAGGAAAATGGGATAAGGAGGCAGAGATCAGTCATGATTGAATGATGGAGTAAGCTTGACGGACCGAATGGCCTAATTCTACTCCTACAAGTGAACGTGATCCAGCTGAGTGGTTTGCTCGGCCATTTCAGAGGACATTCATGGATAGAGAAGGGCGAGTAAGGATGGCAGATTTCCTCCCCTAGAGTACGTTCGTGAGTGAAATGGATTTGTAGAACAATGGTTTTATTCATCATCATAATTTAGAATAATCCCCACTCGTCCTCCCCAACAAATATCAGATTATCAACTGAAATTAAATTCAACAGGTTCCATGGTGGGGTTTAAGATCTTGTTTAAAAAAAAATCATGCTTCTGGTTTATTAGTTCATTAACGTAACTGTTGTGGCACCAGCATACCTGCCCCACCCCCACACCAGCTACCAATTCTGGAACCTGTTGGTAAGCCAGCAGGCAGGCAGCGATCAAGGGATAGTCTACCTAAGGCCATGTGAGCATAGGCAGGTGCCCACTTATGTGTGTGTGAGCATGAACACTTGCCACTGGTCATCGCCTTAAGAAAGGGGGATAGAGCATACACTCTGGTCTGTATTGATAGTGCTGAAATGATGGTCGAGAACTTCAAATTTCTAGATGTAATTATCACTAAACATTTGGCCCAACCACATTGACGTGAAGGTCAAGAAAATGGGAGGACGAATTGGCTCAACCCATAACGCAAGACATATGGGATGAAAGTTTACAACACATACATCAATGCTCGTTAGACACTAGACACTCATTAATACAATTTAAAATATTACACTGACTATATTATTCGAAGACAAAATTAAACAGGATCTTCCCAAGTATCTCTCCTATTTGTGATAAATGTCAATTTCAAGAAGCCAATTTAACTCACACTTTTGTGACTTGTACAAATATGCAAAATTTTTGGATCGATATTTTAAAAATAATTTCCAAAGTTATCGATAACCAACTGGATTTAGATCCAAAATTAATAATTTTAGGATTATCAGAACACATTACAAACTTCACGCTAAGTCAGAGACGCTTTCTTGACTACAGTTTAATAACTGCGAAAAAATTAATACTTACATTTTGGGAAAAAACAGTAACCCCCACAACTAAAATGTGGATTATGGAAATGAACGAGACCTTGCATTTGGAAAAAATAAGGTTTGCCTTAATTGACAAACCAGATCTATTTTTTAAAATATGGTCTCCATTTATTGAATTTTTTAAAAAGTTTGTCACAAAACTAAAATTTAAAACTAAAGTTAAGACTTGAGTTTAGGGTTGGATGTACAACTATACTTACTAACTCCCGGATCTATCCCCATAATTTTTATGTTTGTAATTCTCTTTTTTCTTTGCTTTCTCTCTATTAGTTTATAGTCTTTTTTTTTTCAGTCTCTTTTCATCTTTATTTTTTCTTAAAAAATTTAAAATTGAAGCTATGTAAGAACTCTATAACCAGTTTGTCGTTTATTATTATTTGTACATATGCTTTAAAAAATAAAAAATTTAAAAAAAAAATTTTTTTAAAAAAGAAAGTGCACCAATGCCTCTCCTTCCTCAGAAGTGTATGGAAATTCATAATGTCTCCAACGACTGTTACCATTTCTACACATGCACCATAGAAAGCATCCCATCCAGATGCATCGTACCTCGGTATGGCAGCTGCAACTTCTGTTTGGGGGCCTGTAGACAACTCCCATTAGGGTCTTTTTGCCCTTACAATTTCTCAGATCTACATCTATGTACATCTTCTGATGGAAAGGGCACAACCTTCTGGAATGACATTTTCAGCAAGAAAAGAGTAGGGAAGGCAAATTCCAGCAGGACAAAATATTTGGACCACAGCTTTGACATAGTGAACCGTGCTTTGTTAGAGAGACAAGCACAGGCGTAATGGCCACACTGTTGGCCCAACCACTTGCACCTCTGAATGGAGGAATGCAAAGATGCCTGCATCACCTGCACCATTTAAGGCATCGATGACTGCTGGGCGGACAACCGCCAGGTCCCCTGTATGTCTTCATCAATTTGGTGCCAAAACATTAGTCAATGGAATCATTGACACAGGATATTTCAATTTCAAAGCAGTCGAGAACACCACAAAGCTGCCTCTTCACAGCCAGTACCTTCCAGGAAACCGCCAGTAAACAGGCTGCCTCTTCCTTGGCTTATGGGCTGCCCTGAAGTCTGCCATAATTAGCACTTAAGAGGAGGCTCGTGGTTTTTCTAGCAAGAAGAAGCAAAGCTGGTTTGGTGAGAATAACTAGAAGATTTAATTAACCTCAAATGTTAGGTGTTCCAGGATTGAAAGCACCACCTTTTCTTGGAGAAAGGAAATTACTTCACATGTGCCTGAAGGTGGAGACCCAACACGAACATTGGAGGCTCAGCAATTCTCTGACAAGCATTGGCATGCACAGATTTGCCAGTGTTATAAAAGACATATATTGCTCAAACACCCAAGGCCCAACCCCATTGACAGCCAATAACCTAGTGAACATCACGGAGAAATGTGAGGTGTTGCAATTTTTGGAAGTCAAACATGGGCAGGACCTACCTAGTGAATAGTAGGGCTCTTGGGAGTGTCGTAGAACAGAGGGATCTAGTTGTGCAAGTGCATGGTTCCTTGAAGGTGGAGTCGCAGGTAGATATGGTGGTCACAAAGACTTTTAGTACATTGCCCTTCATCAGTCAGAGTATTGAATATAGAAGTCGGGAGGTCGTTGCAGTTGTTTTAGACATTGGTGAGGCTGCATTTGGAGTATTATGTTCAGTTCTGGACAACATGTTAAAGGAAAGATGCTGTCAAGCTGGAAAGAGTACAGAGAAGATTTACAAGGATGTTGGCAGGACTAGAGGGTCTGAGCTATAGGGGGAGGTTGTGTAGGCTGGGACACTGTTCCTTGGAGCGCAGGAGGATGAGGAGTTATCTTTTTGAGGTATATAAAATCATGAGAGGAATAGATTGGGTAGATGCACAGAGTCTCTTGCCCAGAGTAGGTGAATCGAGGACCAGAGGACATTAGTTTAAGGTGAAGGGCAAAACATTTAATAGGAATCTGAGGGATAACTTTTTCACACAAAGGGTGGTGGGTGTATAGAACAAGCTATCAGAGGAGGTAGTTGAGGGAAGGACTATCCCAACGTTTAAACAGTTAGACAGAGATACATGGATAGGACAGATTTGGAGGGATATGAACTAAACAGGGGCAGGTGGGACTGGTATAGCTGGGACATGATGGCTGGTGTGGGCAAGTTGGACCAAAGGACCTGTTTTCACGCTGTATCACTCTATGACACTATAACTACAGAGAGAAGGAGAGGGACTTAATCTGTTCAGTCCTGTCACCACCTCTGATCGAAGGGAAGCCATGAAGACCATGTACCAATTTTTTTTTTAAAACAGCAATTTGAGTGCAGTAGACAGTATCCCTGCTAAAATCCTAAAACTTGTCGATGAAGACATCAAGAGTACACAGTGCAGTGGAGAAAACTTGGAGCCGCACACTCACCTGCCCCACCTCGTAGAGTCATCGAGTCTTACAGCGTGGAAACAGGCCCTTCAGGCCCAACTTACCCACACCGGCCGACATGTCCCAGCTACTCTAGTCCCACCTGTCTGGGTCCATATCCCTCTAAACCTGTCCTATTCATGTACTGTGGAAAATTGTGCAAAGGCTTGTTGAGATCCCCCAGAATCAGAATGGAAGTAAATCATATTCCCAAGGGATGACTGAAGGAGAGGAGAGGAGCTCACTTGCACTTCATGTTGTAAAAAAAATAGAATTATGCCCTTTGCAATCACTGAGGTTAAAATTGGTTTATTGGATTGATGTTTAAATTGAGCAAAACTAATATCCTCTGTCAATTGTCTGGTGAACAAGGGCTACTCGAGCTCATGTGTGACCCATGAGCCAAGGTATTGGGAGTTGCTGAAGCAAATGGAATTGGACGACAATTTAGCAGATAACATAAAAAGTAAAATGCTGGTTTTTGTTTTCTCATTTATATGGCGTTGCCACTAATGTACCTGGTAACTGCAATTGAGATTCAATGAGGTGGTCTGCACTGTGAGACCTATTTCAATACTTGCTGTTGAAACAAAGGGCTTGGTTGGCAAGTTTTTTTCCAGTTATTTTTGGAGCTCTTAACACAGACATTTTTAATGAAGACAAAGGGGAATTGGATGATAAAAAAATTCACTCACACAATGTTAATTATTGGCACTTTTTGAAATCCTGAGTCATGCCCATTTGAAGTTGCAAGAAAATAACTGCAGATGCTGGTACAAATCAAAGGTATTTATTCACAAAATGTTGGAGTAACTCAGCAGGTCAGGCAGCATCTCGGGAGAGAAGGAATGGGCGATGTTTCGGGTCGAGACCATTCTTCAGACTGATGTCGGGGGCGGGGCAAAGGAAGGATATAGGAGGAGACAGGAAGACAGTTGGAGATCTGGGAAGAGAGGGACAAAGGAACTATCTAAAGTTGGAGAAGTCAATGTTCATACCACTGGGTTGCAAGCTGCCCAGGCGAAATATGAGGTGCTGTTCCTCCAATTTCCGGTGGGACTCACTGTGGCACTGGAGGAGACCCATGACAGAAAGGTCAGACTGGGAATGGGAGGGGGAGTTGAAGTGCTGGGCCACCGGGAGATCCGATTGGTTAATGCGGACTGAGCGCAGGTGTTGAGCGAAGCGATCGCCGAGCCTGCGTTTGGTTTCGCCGATGTAAATAAGTTGACATCTGGAGCAGCGGATGCAATAGATGAGGTTGGAGGAGGTGCAGGTGAACCTCTGTCTCACCTGGAAAGACTGTTTGGGTCCTTGGATGGAGTTGAGGGGAGAGGTAAAGGGACAGGTGTTGCATCTCGTGCGGTTGCAGGGGAAAGTGAATGGGAATGGGGTGGTTTGGGTAGGAAGGGATGAGTGGACCAGGGAGTTACGGAGGGAACGGTCTCTGCGGAACGCAGAAAGGGGAGTGGATGGGAAAATATGGCCAGTGATGGGGTCCCGTTGTAGGTGACGGAAATGTTGGCGGATGATTTGTTGGATCCGCTGGCTGGTTTGAAGTTGTTTGGAAGGCAACAGCTGCAATTCTGGCATGAGGTTCCCATACATTCAGAGTTGTACAGTATGGAAACAGGCCCTTCGGCCCACCGTCCACTCTGACCAACCACTAACCTAACCTAATTCCGTTTTACTCTACACGGCAGCCAAGTAAACCTACCCAACTGCAATTCTTTGCGAGGTAGGTAGAAACAGGGGCACCTGGAGGAAATCCATGTGGTCACAGAGAGAACATGCAACCTTTACATAGACAATTACCAGAATGAAGACATGATTAGAGGACATTAGCAGTAGGTTGCGGTTGGACAGACTTGCCAGAAGTTGCGGTGAAACTCGATAGAAATATATAAAATTATGAGAGGCATAGATAGCATAGATAATTGGGACCTTTTTCCTGGGATGGAAAAATCAAATACTAGCAGGCATAGCTTTAACGTGTTAAAGTTTAAAGGATATGTTCAGGGCAAGTTTTTTTTTTCTCCAGAGGGTTCTGGGTGCCTGGAATGTGCTGCCAGGAGCGATGGTGGAGGCAAATGGGATAGTGTTATTTAAGAAACATTTGGATAAGCACATGGATATCCAGGAAATGGAAGGATATGGATAAGATAAGGCGGATAAGAGATAGGAGGCCTTGGCATCATGTCGACAGAGACATTGTGGGTCGAAGGGCATGTTCTTGTGTTGTTCCATTCTATGCAGCTGTGTTGCTTGAGAAGTATTGTGTGGAGATAGTAAGGAGCAAGACCTGTGTGATCTGGACAAGTTTCGATCGCCTAGCTTGGGGTCAGAGAGGAATTTCCCAGATTTTTTTCCCCAAATTGGCCTGGGTTTTTATCCGGTTTTTCGCCTCTCCCAGGAGATCACTCAGTTCTTTTGGGTGGGCGGTTGGAGCGGTTGGAGTAGCGGCCGGGCGGTAGGTTTGGAAACCGAGCACGGGGCTTTGTTCTTACAGAGGCCCAGGAGCGGTTGGAGCAGACCACTCTGTAACGTTCCCAGTTAAGGGGGAGTATGAGTGCCAGGGCAGTTTATTGTTCTGGGTGTCGGATGTGGGGAATCTGTGAGTCTGATAGTCTTCCAGACATCCACATCTGCGCCAGGTACGACGAGATGGGGCTCCTAAGGGACCGTATTAGGAACCTGGAGCGGCAGATTGATGACCTCCGTCTGGTCAGGGAGAGTGAGGAGGTTATAGAGAGGAGTTATAGAGAGGTGGTCACTCCAAGACCATGGGAGGTAGACAAGTGGGTCACGTTTAGGGGCGGCAAGGAGCAGAGGCAGGGACTAGAGAGTACCCCAGTGGATGTACCCCTTGGCAATAAATACTCCTGTTTAGGTGTTGTTGAGGAGTACAGCCTACCTGGGGGCAGCGACAGCGCCCGGGCCTCTGGCACGGAGTCCGGCCCTGTTGCTCAGAAGGGTAGGGAAAGGAAGAAGAGAGCGATAGTGATAGGGGACTCTATAGTGAGGGGGTCAGATAGGCGATTCTGTGGACGCAGTCGGGAGACCCGGATGGTAGTTTGCCTCCCTGGTGCCGGTGTCCGGGATGTGTCTGAGCGTGTCCAGGATATCCTGAAAGGGGAGGGAGAGGAGCCAGAGGTCGTGGTACATATAGGTACCAACAATATAGGTAGGATAAGGGAAGAGGTCCTGAAAGGAGAATTTAGGGGGCTTGGAAGAGAGTTTAAAAAAAAAGGACTTCCAAAGTGATAATCTCAGGCTTACTGCCTGTGCCACGCGATAGTGAGAATAGGAATGGAGTGAGGTGGAGGATAAATATACGTGGCTGAGGGACTGGTGCAGGGAGCAGGGATTCAAGTTTCTGGATCATTGGGACCTCTTCTGGGGGAAGTATGACCTGTACAAAAAGGACGGGTTGCATCTGAACCTGAGGGGAACCAATATCCTGGCGGGGAGATTTGCTAAGGTAACTGCGGAGACTTTAAACTAGTACGGTTGGGGGGAGGGACTCAAACACAGATAGCTAATAGGCAGTGTGTGAGGCAGGAGGCAGAAAAGGGAAACACTCAGACCCAATATGTAGGAGAGAAAGAAGTGAAAAGAAATAAACTGAGAATAAGAGATGATGGGTCCCTTAAATGTGTATATTTTAATGCTAGGAGCATTGTAAGAAAGGTGGATGAGCTTAGAGCCTGGATTGACATCTGGAAGTATGATGTTGTGGCGATCAGTGAAACATGGTTGCAGGAGGGTTGCGATTGACAATTAAATATTCCAGGATTTCATTGTTTCAGATGTGATAGAATCGGAGGGGCAAGAGAGCATTGCTTGTCAGGGAGGATATCACAGCAGTGCTTTGGCAGGATAGACTAGAAGGCTCGATTAGGGAGGCTGTTTGGGTGGAACTCAGAAATGAGAAAGGCTTAGCAACACTTATAGGGGTGTATTATAGACCGCCAAATAGGGAACGAGAATTGGAAGAGCAAATATGTCAGGAGATAGCAGATATTAGTAGTAAGCACAGAGTAGTGATTGTGGGTGATTTCAATTTTCCGTACATAGACTGGGAATCACATTCTGTTAAAGGGCTGGATGGTTTGGAGTTTGTAAAATGTGTGCAGGATAGTTTTTTGCAGCAATATGTAGAGGTACCTACCAGAGAAGGGGCAGTGTTGGACCTCCTGTTAGGAAATGAGACGGGTCAGGTGACGGAGGTATGTGTTGAGGAGCACTTTGGGTCTAGTGATCACAATGCCATTAGTTTCAATATCATTATGGAGAAGGTCAAATCTGGACCAATGGTTGAGATTTTGGATTGGAGAAAGGCTAATTTTGAGGAGATGAGAAAGGATTTAAAAGGAGTGAAATGGGACATTTTGTTTTATGATAAGGATATAATAGAGAAATGGAGGATATTTAAAGGTGAAATTTTGAGAGTACAGAGTCTTTATGTCCCTGTTCGGTGGAAAGGAAAGAATAATAATTTGAAAGAGCCGTGGTTTTCCAGGGAAATTGGACACTTGGTTCGGAAAAAGAGGGAGATATACAATAAATATAAGCGGCAGGGAGTAAATGGGGTTCTTGAGGAATATAAAGAATGTAAAAGGAATCTTAAGAAGGAAATTAGAAAAGCGAAAAAAAGATATGAGGTTGCTTTGGCAAGTAATGTAAAAGTAAACCCCAAGGGGTTCTACAGATATGTCAATAGCAAAAGGATAGCGAGGGATAAAATTGGTCCATTAGAGAGTCAGAGTGGACAGCTATGTGCTGAGCCGGAAGAAATGGGGGAGATATTAAACAATTTCTTTCCTTCGGTATTCACCGAGGAGAAGGATATTGAATTATGTGAGGTAAGCGAAACAAGTAGAGTAGTGATGGAAATTATGAGGATTAAAGAAGAGGAGGTACAGACACTTTTGAAAAATATAAAAGTGGATAAGTCTCCAGGTCCTGATAGGATATTCCCTAGGACATTGAGGGAAGTTAGTGCAGAAATAGCAGGGGCTATGACGGAAATATTTCAAACGTCATTAGAAACGGGGATGGTGCCGGAAGATTGGCGCATTGCGCATGTTGTGCCTTTGTTTAAAAAAGGTTCTAAAAGTAAACCTAGCAACTATAGACCTGTTAGTTTGATGTCTGTGGTGGGAAAATTAATGGAAAAGATACTTAGGGACAATATATATAATCACATGGATAAACAAGGCCTGATTAGAAACAGTCAACATGGATTTGTGCCTGGAAGGTCATGTTTGACTAATCTTCTTGAATTTATTGAAGAGGTTACCAGGGAAATTGATAAGGGCAAGGCTGTGGATGTTGTCTATATGGACTTCAGTAAGGCATTTGACAAGGTTCCACATGGAAGGTTGATTAAGAAGGTTAAATCGTTGGGTATTAATAGTGAGGTTGCAAGATGGATTCAACAATGGCTGAATGGGAGATACCAGAGGGTAATGGTTGACAACTGTATGTCAGGTTGGAGGCCAGTGTCTAGTGGAGTACCCCAAGGATCTGTGTTGGGTCCACTGTTGTTTGTCATTTACATTAATGATCTGGATGATGGTGTGGCAAATTGGATTAGTAAATATGCAGATGATACTAAGATAGGTGGTGTAGTTAATAATGAAGTAGATTTTCAAAGTCTACAGAGAGACTTGGGCCTTTTGGAAGGGTGGGCTGAAAGATGGCAGATGGAGTTTAATGCTTATGTGTGAGGTGCTGCATTTTGGTAGGACAAATCAAAATAGGACGTACAGGGTAAATGGTAGGGAATTGAGGAATGCAGTGGAACAGAGGGATCTGGGAATAACTGTGCATTGTTCCCTGAAGGTGGAATCTCATGTGGATAGGGTGGTGAAGAAGGCGTTTGGTATGCTTGCCTTTATAAATCAGAGCATCGAATATAGAAGTTGGGATGTAATGTTGAAATTGTACAGGGCATTGGTGAGGCCGAATCTGGAGTATGGTGTGCAGTTCTGGTCGCCAAATTATAGGAAGGATGTCGACAAAATGGAGAGGGTACAGAGGAGATTTACTAGAATGTTGCCTGGGTTTCAGCACTTAAGCTACAGAGAGAGGTTGAACAGGTTGGGTCTTTATTCTTTGGAGCGTAGAAGGTTAAGGGGGGGACTTGACAGAGGTTTTTAAAATTTTAAGAGGGACGGACAGAGTTGACATGGGTAGGCTTTTCCCTTTGAGAGTGGGGAAGATTCCAACAAGGGGACATAACTTCAGAATTAAGGGACAAAAGTTTAGGGGTAATATGAGGGGTAACTTCTTTACTCAGAGGGTGGTGGCTGTATGGAATGAGCTTCCGGTGGAAGTGGTGGAGGCAGGCTCGATTTTATTATTTAAGAGTAAATTGGATAGGTATATGGATGGGAAGGGATTGGAGGGTTATGGTCTGAGAGCAGGTAGATGAGACTAGTTCAGAGAAAGTGGTCGGCATGGACTGGTAGGGCCGAACGGGCCTGTTTCCGTGCTGTAATTGTTATATGGTTATATGGTTATATGTGCAGGGAGGAGTTTACAACCCAGCGGCAGGAATATTAATTTCTCTCACTTCAAGTAACCCTTATATATCGTCCATGTCCGTCCCTTCCCCACGCGCATTGTTGCACGAGTTTCATTGTCGTCATGTTCAATTCTGCCGTCTGTATAACTTGACATATGATGAAAGAATAGGTCGACTGGGCTTGTATTCGCTGGAATTTAGAAGGATGAGAGGGGATCTTATAGAAACATATAAAATTCTTAAAGGATTGGGAAGGCTAGATGCAGGAAAAATGTTTGCCGATACTGTGGGAGTCCAGAACCTGGGGTCACAGTTTAAGAATAAGGGGTAGGCCATTTAAGTCTGAGATGAGGAAAACGCTTTTCACCCAGACAGTTGTGAATCTGTGGAATTCTCTGCCACAGAAGGCAGTGGAGGCCAATTCATTGGATGTTTTCAAGAGAGAGTTAGATTTAGCTCTCGGGACTAAGGGAATCACGGGATATGTGGAGAAAGCAGGAACGGGATACTGATTTTGGATGATCAGCCATGATCACATTGAATGGTGGTGCTGGCTCGAAGAGCAGAATGTCCTACTCCTGCACCTGTTTTCTATGTTTCTATGTTATCACCTATCTCACAGCCAACAATGGACCATTGTGAGCTCTACAATTCCTTAATGATTATCGTTGCTTTTTGCATATTGTCCATTCATTTGGCTGAAGTACCGTCTATATCTCTCATTCCCCTTTCCCCTGACGCTCAGTCTGAAGAAAGGTCTCGACCCGAAATGTCACCTATTACTTTTCTCCAGAGATGCTGCCTGACCCACTGAGTTACTCCAGCTTTTTGTGTCTATTCTATGTTGAGGATTGACCTCCACGGTCAGCACCAGCGGTCACTGAGGCTCTGAGGCAGTCCTGCACCATGCCACTGTGCTACTTATGTAAATGGGGACGGGCAATTAAAAAAAAAACTACAGAGCTCAATGTGGGATAATGCAGATTCCAAAACTAATATTGATCCCACCATTGATTTGTTCTTGAATGTTGAGTATAAAACGAGGGCTGATGGAGCTCAGTGGGTCAAGCAGCATCTATGCACCCCAGCACTTTGCTTTTTTGCTCAAGATACCAGCATGTGGACTTTGTATTTCCTTGAATTTGATTTCCTCCTCATTCAATCCTTTATTAATCCAAGATCAGATTCCAGAGTTGTTGGGTGTGATTCAGCACCTTGAGCTGTTAATGATACTAACTGAAGGAAGTGTATGATATGACATCATCCTTCCACTTTCCTGCTGGTGTGCCCTTGGCTTGAATATGGCAATTTAAAACAAATAAATCCAGAAATGTGACAATGCTACTTCTGCTGGTCGGCTGCTCTGGAAGGTTAGATCATATGGGAGCCAAAGAGAGCTGGCCGACTGGGTGGAAAATTGGCTGAATGGAAGGAAGGAGAGGTTGATAGTGTAGGCCTGTCACTAGTGGAGAGCCTCAGGGTACAGTGCTGGGCCCATTGCTGAATGTCATCTACATCAATGATTTGGATGAGAACGTATGTTGTATAGGGCCCTAGTGAGACTGCACCTGGAGTACTGTGTGCAGTTTTGGTCTCCACATTTGAGGAAGGATATTCTTGCTATTGAGGGCATACAGCGTAGGTTTACTAGGTTAATTCCCGGAATGGTGGGACTGTCATATGTTGAAAGACTGGAGTGGCTAGGCTTGTATACACTGGAATTTAGAAGGATGAGAGGGGATCTTATCGAAACATATAAGATTATTAAGGGGTTGGACACGTTAGAGGCAGGAAACATGTTCCCAGTGTTGGGGGAGTCCAGAACCAGGGGCCACAGTTTACGCATAAGGGGTAGGCCATTTAGAACGGAGATGAGGAAAAACTTTTTCAGTCAGAATTGTAAATCTGTGGAATTCACTGCCTCAGAAGGCCGTGGAGGCCAATTCTCTGAATGCATTTAAGAGAGAGCTAGATAGAGCTCTTAAGGATAGCGGAGTCAGGGGGTATGGGGAGAAGGCAGGAACGGGGTACTGATTGAGAATGATCAGCCATGATCACATTGAATGGTGGTGCTGGCTCAAAGGGCCGTATGGCCTACTCCTACACCTATTGTCTATTGTACATGGCATGATTAGTAAGTTTGCCAATTACACTAAAGTGGGTATCACAAAATGCTGGAGTAACTCAGCGGGTCAGGCAGCATCTCAGGAGAGAAGGAATGGGTGATGTTTCGATAGACAATAGACAATAGGTGCAGGAGGAGGCCATTCGGCCCTTCGAGCCAGCACCGCCATTCAATGTGATCATGGCTGATCATTCTCAATCATTCGGGGTGGTATTGTGGATGGTTTACGAAAATTACAGCAGGATCTTAATCGGTTGAGCAGGTGAGGTGAAGAATGGTTGATGGAATTTAATACAGAGAAATGTGAGGTGTTGCATTTTGGGAAGTCTAACAAGGGAAGGACCTACATGGTGAATGGCAGGGCTCTAGGGAGTGTTGAAGAGCAGAGAGATCTAAGAGTGCAGGTACATAGTTTCCTAAAAATGTTGTCACAGATAAATAGGGTTGTAAGAAGGCTTTTGGCACATGGGCCTTCATTAGTTAATGTATTGAGTACAGAAGTTGAGGGGTTATGCTGCAGTTGTACAAGGCATTGTTTAGGCCAAATATGGAGGATTGTGTTCACCTTTGGTCGCCCTGTTATAGGAAAGATGTTGTTAAACTGGAAAGGGAGTAGCAAAGATTTATGAGGATGTTGTCAGGACTCGAGAGCCCGAGCTATAAAGAGACGTTGAGCAGGTTAGGACTTAATTCCTTGGAGTGCAGGAGGATGTGGGGTGATCTCATAGAGGTGTATAAGATAATAAGAGGAATAGATCGGGTAAATGCACAGTCTTTACCTAGAGTAGGGAAATCAAGAACCAGAGGACATAGTTTTAAGGCGAGGGGGGGGGGGGGGGGGGGGGAGATTTAATTGGAGCCTGACACAAAGGGTGGTGGATATATGTAATAAGCTGCCAGAGGAGGTAGTTGAGGCAGGTACTATCAAGATGCTTAAAAGATATTTGTACAGGTACACAGCATAAGTTTAGAAGGATATGGGCCAAACCCGAAGAATAAAGGGGAGATCATTTTAAGAATAAAGGGGAGGCCATTTAAAACTGAGGTGGGATAACTTTTTTACCCAGAGAGTTGTGAATTTGTGGAATTCACTGAAATGGCCAATTCACTGGATGAATTTAAAAGAGAGTTAGATAGAGCTCTCGGGGCAAGTGGAATCAAGGGGCCCCTTGATACTGATTAATGGTACAGGTTACTGATTGTGGATGATCAGCCATTATTCCAATGAATGGCAGTGCTGGCTCGAAGGGACAAATGGTCTCCTCCTGCACCTATTTTCTATGTTTCAAACAAAAGCAGGGGGAACTAGTGTGAATGGGGCATGTTGGTCTGCGTGGGAAAGTTGGGCTGAAGGGCCTGTTTCCATGCTTTATGACTCTAAATTAATTATATTTTCAACTTGGTTGAAGATGAAGAGTAGATCCTCCTTGTAAGAGGATCTGTTTGGTTGAGAAGTAGAGTTCTGAACTTGTCCAGAGGGGCAAATGGACTCCAGGATGGAGTGTTGCCTCCCGGTGCCAGGGTTCCGGATGTTTCAGAGTGACTGCAACATTTTCTCAAGGGGGAAGGTGAGTAGCCAGAAGTGACATAGGTTGGAAAAGAGATGAGGTCCTGCAGAATGAATATAAGGAATTGGGCAAAAGAATAAAAAGCAGGATCTGAAGGGTAGCAATGTCCAGATTACTTCTGGAGCCATGCAATAGATAATAGACAATAGGTGCAGGAGTAGGCCATTCGGCCCTTCAAGCCAGCACCGCCATTCAATGTGATCATGGCTGATCATTCTCAATCAGTACCCCGTTCCTGCTTTCTCCCCATACCCCCTGACTCCGCTATCCTTAAGAGCTCTATCTAGCTCTCTCTTGAATGTATTCAGAGAATTGGCCTCCACTGCCCTCTGAGGCAGAGAATTCCACAGATTCACAACTCTCTGACTGAAAAAGTGTTTCCTCATCTCTGTTCTAAATGGCCTACCCCTTATTCTTAAACTGTGGCCCCTGGTTCTGGACTCCCCCAACATTGGGAACATGTTTCCTGCCTCTAATGTGTCCAATCCCTTAATAATCTTATACGTTTCGATAAGATCCCCTCTCATCCTTCTAAATTCCAGTGTATACAAGCCTAGTCGCTGCACTTTCAACATATGACAGTCCTGCCATTCCGGGAATTAACCTCGTAAACCTACGCTGCACGCCCTCAATAGCAAGAATATCCTTCCTCAAATTTGGAGACCAAAACTGCACACAGTACTCCAGGTGCGGTCTCACTAGGGCCCTGAACAACTGCAGAAGGACCTCTTTGCTCCTATACTCAACTCCGCTTGTTATGAAGGCCAACATTCCATTGGCTTTCTTCTCTGCCTGCTGTACCTGCATGCTTCCTTTCAGTGACTGATGCACTAGGACACCCAGATCACGTTGTACGTCCCCTTTTCCTAACTTGACACCATTCAGATAAAAATCTGCCTTCCTATTCTTACCACCAAAGTGGATAACCTCAGACTTATCCACATTAAACTGCATCTGCCAAGCATCCGCCCACTCACACAACCTGTCCAAGTCACCCTGCAACCTCATAGCATCTTCCTCACAGTTCACACTGCCACCCAGCTTTGTATCATCTGCAAATTTGCTAATGGTACTTTTAATCCCTTCATCCAAGTCATTGATGTATATTGTAAATAGCTGCGGTCCCAACACCGAGCCTTGCGGTACCCCACTAGTCACTGCCTGCCATTCTGAAAGGGACCCATTTATCCCCATTCTGCTTTCTGTCTGTCAACCAAATTTCTATCCATGTCAGTACCCTACCTCCAATACCATGTGCTCTAATTTTGCCCACCAATCTCCTATGTGGGACTTTGTCGAAGGCTTTCTGAAAGTCGAGGTACACCACATCCATCGGCTCTCCCCTGTCAATTTTCCTAGTTACATCCTCAAAAAATTCCAGTAGATTAGTCAAGCATGATTTCCTCTTTGTAAATCCATGCTGACTCGGAACGATCCTGTTACTAATGCACAAATGAAGGCATCAATAAGACGATAGGACAGATAAGTGCATGTCTGTGGAGTTGGTGTAGGAGGCAGCAATTCAAATCTTTGAACCATTGAGATCTCTACTGGCGTAGAGATAGCATTTACAAGAGGGAAGTGGGTTGGACTTGAACTGAAGGAGGACGAATATCCTGGCAACTTTGTAAGTGCTACCTGGGAGGATTCAGTTTAGTTTATTTTAGAGATAAGGCACGGAAACAGGCCCACCGGGTTCGCACCGACCAGCGATTCCCGCATATTAACATTATACCTACACACACTAGAGAGAATTTACAGTTATATCAAGCCAATTTACCTACATTTGGAGTGTGGGAGGAAACCAAAGAACTTGGAGGAAACCCACGCGGTCACGGGGAGAACGTACAAACGCCGTACAGATAGCACCCTAGTCGGGATTGAAACCGGGTCTCCGGTGCCTCAAGTGGTGTAAGGCAGCAACTCCACCGCTGCGTCCCCGGGCCTCCCTTGGACTGGATCAGCAGAGGGACTGGTTTCAATGCAGCAGGAAAGCAGGGGGAGGCTGGAAGTCGATACAGAAGTCAATGACAGCAGGTTCAATAGACAGGATAAGGAGGAGCACAGCAGGGAGTGAGGAAAGACGGTTGGGTTAAGTGGCATTTAATCCGATACAAGAGATCTGACAAGGAAGGCAAATGAAGTCAGCGCTTGGATGAGAACGTGCGTCTGGGACGTTGGAGCTATTACAGAAGCCTGGCTAAGGGCGGGACAGTACTGGAGGTTTAATGTACAGGTGCTAGAGGCAAGATAAAGTTGGGAGTAGTTAATTTTTTGATTAAGGAGAACATCATAGCAGTAGTCCAAGAAAACATTACTGAGGATTTATTCACAAAATGCTGGAGTAACTCAGCAGGGGAGAAGGAATGGGTGACGTTTCGGGTCGAGACCCTTCTTCAGACCAGCATCTGCCGTTATTTTCTTAAACATTACTGAGGGTTCATCTCGTGAGGCTATATGAGTGGAGCCGAAAACTAACAAGACGATGATCACTTTGTTGGTAGTGCACTATAGGTTGCCAAATAGCATATTTATTCCTCTAATTCTCATTGACTAATAGAGTTGTCATAGTAGGAGATTTTAACTTTCCCAATATAGACTGTGGCTGCCATTGTGCTAAGGCCTTAAATGGGGTGGTATCGGTCAAGAATGCTCAGGAAAGTTTCCTCTGGCAACACTCAGATGGCCCACAAGGTGGAAGGCTAAACCTGACCTGTTCTGTGGGAATTGGGCGGGGGAACTGAATGAAGCATCATGGGTAGCACTTTGGGACCATTGACCACAGTTCTATGAGCTCACAAATTGTTATGGATAAAGATGGGGCATCTTAGTCTCCATGGACAAGTTGGGCCACAGGGCCTGTTTCTGGGGTGTATGACTGAGTCAGAAACAATTTGATGATTGTTTCTGAAATTAAATATACCAAGAATATTGATGACTATTTATTAGTACACACTGGGTGACTCTCGCAAGGATGAGTGATAAGCATTTGGGGAGATTTTTTCTGTGGTTGCTCACAGAGGAGGGTGACTTTTAGCAGTAACATTTTCACCTCTAAAATAATACTTTCTCGATGTAACAAAGTATAATACAGTTCATTGTAATGCAAAGAGAATGCATTCACTATATCCCGTTGTTTTCTGTACACCAATATGTCTTTTTTGTTGTTGCAGTATACAAAGGTTTGGATCCCTGACCCAGAGGAAGTTTGGAAATCAGCAGAAATCGTCAAGAACTACAAAGATGGGGATGAGATCCTTCACCTTAAACTGGAAGATGAAATGGTCAGTATTGTTTGGGCTATGGACAGAAGAATGGAAACTTTCTGCCAACGCCAGGTGTTGAGTCTTGGGTGACACACTTAAAGACAAGAAATTTAAAAGTAACTCGGGTTAAAGCGAAAGGAAGGCACCTGAGCAGCGATAGCCACTCAATTCGTGTGAGATACTACACATGGTCTAACAATGCAAGTATTCTACAAGGCAATTAGTATGCAGAGGAAAGTGGAGAAGCAGCAATGCCCTAACCCTCACAGGTCAGATGTTCCTCAGAGGAAGTTTACATCTTTTCAGATGTGGGTAGGAACGCAGAAGGAATCTCATCTGTAATTATGTAAACTTCCTCTTGAAAGGTATTAGATTCATTGTTGTATTTGTGATGATTAGTCAGCATGTGTAACATTCTCTTCTGCTTTTGATTATTGGACTCAGCTGGGAAGTCAGAAAGTTTGTGGTTTACACTCCAGGTAAGTGCAGTATTGTTAAAGAATTACTGTTCCAGTTGTCAAATCTATTATACGTGATCATTTGGAACCCCACCTGCCTCTCTTTGTGGATGTAAAAGATCTGATATTTGAAGAAAATAGGGTTCTCCTTTTGCAGTTGATTTTTTAAAAAAAGGTACTCCCTTGCCACAAAAAGAGATATTCAGGAAATTGATTTTGTGGGATATCTTGTGCATATTAGCTGCAATATTCATCTTCGGAATAACATTGTTAATGCTTTGAAATTACATGAATATGAAATCTGATTGGATATCCTGAGAACATGAATAAAGCTACATAAAGTAGACCAGAAATTTGCTTTGCATTGCATTGTGAAAGAAAAATGAAAAATCCAGGGAAACTTAATTAAAATAGAACTGAATGGCAATGTGCAACATTAGTAGAAAGATAACGCTTCTGATATGGCACTTCGAATGACCACAATTTGGAAGTGTTGTAGTTTGGAACTTTTAATAAATAGAAATTAAGCCAAGGCTGGATGAAGGATGGAAACTGTGGACTTCCAAAGATAGAAGAGTAAGCACAGGAACTGGATCTGAAGCCCACAATGGCTGCCCTGATCATGAAGCCAATCTAACTAATGTTCATATCCCTCTATTCTGTGCCTATTCATGTGCACAAATTTCTTGTATCCAATGATATGCAATCAGATCCACTTCCACCATCTCCTTTAACTCTGTTCCAGGCATTTGTCACTCTCCGAGTTTTAAAAAAATTTCATGCTCTCCTTTCAACTTTGCTGTCTGTGCTTAAGTTTAACCCATGTCCATTGTCTTCACCGTGTGTGTGTTAACTCTTACATGAAATAAAGCATGAGTGGCCTTGGCCCTGGGTCTGACACCACAGCTGAAAACTGCTGATAAATATAGGCAGAGACCAATAAGATTGAACAGCAAGTCACAAATTTGGAGAGATTTCCCTCAAAGGTTTTAGTTGAGGCACATTACGAAGTAAAGATCCTCTGGGTATTGAGAATGGACCGCGATTCTTGTTGCTAACCCCTGGGAGCACTTGGTGGGAGGAAATATTAAATCAATGATTACATGTAGATATAATTTTTAACAACTACAAGTCTCTGGAGTCAAAATAAGAAATATGAAAATAGGATAATATAAGAAGAATATAATGCATTGCTTTAACGATCAGGATCAAACAAATTAAGGGCTACTGTTTCTATCTATTGAATAACTAATCATATCCACTTCCACCACCTCCTTTGGCTGTGTTCCAGGCATTTGTCATTCTCCGTGTTTTTAAAATGTATTCAAGAGAGAGTTAGATAGAGCTCTTGGAACAAACGGAATCAAGGGATATGGGGGAAAAATCAGGAACAGGGTACTGATTCTGGATGATCAGCCATGATCAAATTGAATGGCGGTGCTGGGATGAAGGGCCGAATGGCCTACTCCTGCACCTACTTTCTATGTTTCTATCTGTGGGCTATGATCAGTTCTCAGCTACAGCTTTTATGTGCAGAGACATTTTTTCGACATTTGGATCTGTTCTGCACATACTCTTCTGGTTCACTGTGTTTGCATTCCTTACGGCAAAAGAACATGTTGCTCAATATCTGGATAACGTGACCTATGGGCTGTACAAGGAGACTCCACGTTTGTGCTCTCGATGTGTGCTATTGTGTGTTTCTTCATTTGGAATGCAGATTAATGTATATTTTGATAAATCCTAAATGAACAAATCAGATAATTTTGTAGGAAAACTCTGAACGAGCAGAGCATAGCTCCTGAATGGGATTTAAACAACTCTCTATTAACCCTTGTTACAATTAAATAACATTTTGTCCTTTGATGTCATCATTTAGAATGTTTTGACGTTCACTTGTTACATGGAACAGCACAGCACAGACACAGGCCCTTCGGCCCACAATGTTTGCGCTGAACACGATGCCAAATTAAACTCCTTTCATCTGCCTGTACATGATCCATATCCATGCCTTCCAGTCCTCCACCATTCTCTGTGTAAAAAAAAAACTGTCCCGCACATCTCCATTAAACGTTCCCCCTCTCACCTTATAACAATGCCTTGTAACATTTCCACCCTGGGGAAAAAGGATCTGACTGTCCACCCTAAAGTCTGATTAAAGATAGTTCAAAGATTTCCAAAGAGGTAGATGGTAGTTCGGGACAATGCTCTAGCAAGTGAGAGGACAGTTTAGTTGCATGATAACCATTAGCCCTAAGAGCTGTATCTAACTCTCTCTTGAATACATCCATTGGTTGGGCCTCCACTGCCTTCTGTGGTAGAGAATTCCTTAGATTCACAACTCTCTGGGTGAAAACGTTTTTCCTCATCTCAGTCCTCCCCGGCCCATGATGGCTCAATGTAGAGAAGCTCAAAACTCACATCTGCTCCTCTCTCCCTGACACCTTGGACCCTCTTCAGTTTGCATATAGACCAAACAGGGGCACGGACGATGCCATCGCCATGGCAATACATACTGCGCTCACCAACCTGGACAAAGGAAATACATACATGAGAATGCTCTTTATTGACTACAGCTCGGCATTCAACACTAATATTCCCTCAAAACTCGTCCCCAAGCTCCTTGATCTTGGACTGGAGACCTTCATCTGCGGATGGATATTCGATTTCCTGACGAGCAGGCCCCAGGAGGTGAGAATTGGCAGCCACACCTCTTCCTCACTGATCCTCAACACAGGCACACCACAGGGCTGTGTGCTCAGTCCTCTCCTGTACTCCCTGTCCACGCACGACTGTACTGCTAAGCACAGCTTTAACATCATCCTAAAGTTTGCTGATGACACGACCATCTTGGGCCTCATCACAGACAACAATGAGACAGATGGTGCCAAGAAAATAACCTCTCTCTCAATGTCAGCAAAACTAAAGAGATGATGGTGGACTATAGGAGACAGTGGGGGAGTGGACACCTCCCCATCCACATCGGTGATGCTGAGGTTGAAAGGGTCAGCAGCTTTAAGTTCCTCGGTGTGCACATCACTGAGGACCTTTCTTGGACACTGCACACGGACACAATAACAAAGAAGGCCCACCAGCGGCTCTTTTTCCTGAGAATGAGGCAGTTTGGCATGAACGCCAGCATCCTCACAAACTTCTACAGATGCACCATCGAGAGCCTGCTGACGGGCTGCATTACAGTCTGGTACGGGAACTGTTCTGCCCACAGCCACAAATCACTACAGAGAGTGGTGAAGACGGCACAGCACATCACTGGCAACTGTCTCCCAGCCATTCAGGACATTTTCTACCGGTGGTGCCTGCAGAAGGCATGCAGCATCATCAAGGACCACAGCCACCCAGCACGCAGGCTGTTCTCCTTGTTACCGTCAGGCAGACGATACAGGAGTATGGCTGCGCGTACCACCAGACGTAAGAACAGTTTCTACCATCAGGCCATCAGGCTTCTGAACTCATAAACACATTTCACATCATATATGTTGATCATTTTAATATTGTCTTTTTACTTTACTAATGTAATTTTTATTTTATTTATCATTGGAATATTACTGCTGAGGCGACCCGTTGTCTTGTCAAATACATTTTATTGTATCGTTGACCCTGTGCCAACCTACATATGACAAATAAAATTATTATTATTATTAAGCTATCAAGGTGGCATTGTCAATTTTGAGTGCCCATGGATAGCCTACATTAAAAGTAGATGAAGATTACCATCTCCCGCACTATTCACCCACCCACCCAGTCAGGGATCTATGGTGGTGTCTGCAGTTCTCACATTGGCCTTACCACTCACCTCAGCACCATAGGAAAATAATTCACCCTTGATTCTGAGGAACCATTTAAGAATGGGGAGCAGCGGAGGTTTGGTGATTGTGAAGGTCAGCAATTGGTGTCAGGAAGGCAAAGGAGGATATGGGAATGCAGCAAAGATATAAATAGGTTTGTGATATGAAATGTCCATCTGCCCAGCACAACCGAGTAATCTCCAATGCTGTGCCCTATTTGGGCTGAGGCTGTGACAGTTTATGAGAAAGGTAGTAAAATGGGCTGCAGAGTTTGAAACTTTGGGCCGGAGTTGAATTGGCTGGCGTCCATCTTCCCAATGTGGTTGGTCAGGATTTTATGTGTACACTGTTTGACAGCTGAGCAAACATTGTTTTGCATTGCAGTTTTTGTGTAATTGAAGATACAGTGAACTCCCTCATTCTAACATCTGTAAGCCTGAATTCATCCAAAACTCATATACCCATTTATAGACAATAGACAATAGGTGCAGGAGGAGGCCATTCGGCCCTTCGAGCCAGCACCACCATTCAATGTGATCATGGCTGATCATTCTCAATCAGTACCCCGTTCCTGCTTTCTCCCCATACCCTCTGACTCCGCTATCCTTAAGAGCTCTATCTAGCTCTCTCTTGAATGTATTCAGAGAATTGGCCTCCACTGCCCTCTGAGGCAGAGAATTCCACAGATTCACAACTCTCTGACTGAAAAAGTTTTTCTTCATCTCTGTTCTAAATGGCCTACCCCTTATTCTTAAACTGTGGCCCCTGGTTCTGGACTCCCCCAACATTGGGAACATGTTTCCTGCCTCTAACATGTTCAACCCCTTAATAATCTTATAAGATAATAATATAATCGATAAGATCCCCTCTCATCCTTCTAAATTCCAGTGTATACAAACCTAGTCGCTCCAGTCTTTCAACATATGACAGTCCCGCCATTCCGGGAATTAACCTAGTAAACCTACGCTGCACGATCAGTGGGTTTCGAGCTGTTTACGCAAGAAAGAGGAATGATACTCAGCGGTTTTGGGAGAGAATGCTGCAGCATGGAGACATTCACAGTTGAAGGGGTGGTTGCTCATGATAAAGCATTTAAGTTTAGGGAGGATTAAGCAGGCAAGAGATCCGTATGAGAGTATGAGCTGCGGCAGATGAGAAAGAGGAAATCCCGTTCTACCCATAAAAAAATCCCGTTCTACCCATTGACTCCTGGTGAAGCGGTACCATGTTTTTAAAACTCGCATTCTTATTTTTCTGATCATTCTTTGGCCTTCTTGCTCCTCTTTCTCATCTGCCGCAGCTCGTACTCTCATATACGGATCTCTTGCCTGCTTAATCCTCCCTAAACTTAAATGCTTTATCATGAGCAACCACCCCTTCAACTGTGAATGTCTCCATGCTGCAGCATTCTCTCCCAAAACCGCTGAGTATCATTCCTCTTTCTTGCGGAAACAGCTCGAAACCCACTGCTTTGTGTTTGATCATTGTCCCGTGAAGCACCTCAGAATATTTTACTGTGTTCAAGGGATTAAGTAAATAAAATGGATGGTATATTGCTTCTTGTTGCAGTACTTGAATCTGATATATTTATTATGACTAACAATCGGTTAACTGCAATGTGTGATTCGCTTTAGCATTAAGCTTCTGTCCATTCTCTCTCACAAGATATGTTTTATACATCAGTATATCTCTGAGAGAAATCTATTCCAAATATTGCTAAAAATGTACTAAATAAAGCATCAAAGATCACACCTTCTGCAAAGGGGGTCCTTAAGAAACCCAACAAATTTAATAAAGATGAATATATTCTTCTGATGGAATAGCACATGCCTTCAAGTCGACTTGAGTCATAATATTTTTGGAGGCACAAGAGAGTGCAGATCAGAATCTGTAGCAATAAAAAGGAGAGCTGCTGAGGGAACACAGTGGGGTCAGGCAGCATGTGTGGAGGGAAATGGACAGATGACACCATGCCAAGACCTTCATTGAGATAGTGTTTTAGGTTCTATATGTCTCGCCGGCATAAAAGATATCTATATGCGATGGCATTTGATGGATTTTTTTTAGGATGTTTACAAGCCATTATTAAATCAAATTCTTTGCCCCTTTTGTGGTTCTTGGATTTGTTGCAGCCTCTCGAACATCCTGTCAATTCCAAGGCCAATCAGTTGCCTTTCCTGCGTAATCCCGATATCCTTGTGGGTGAGAATGACCTGACGGCTCTCAGTTATCTTCATGAACCTGCTGTGCTCCACAACTTGAAGGTCCGCTTCCTCGAGTCCAATGCCATATACACGTACTGCGGTGAGTAAAGAAATTGCAACCAGTGTTACAGTGATGGGAGGGAGGGAGGGCATCCTGCAGGTAAGATTGTGCTAGTGCACTACGAGAGGGACAGGTGGAATGTTTAAGGTGCCACCTTGTTGATATATGAAGCAAACACCGCAATGAATGAATTGAATGATACTTAATTATCACATGTGACAAGTCGCAGTGAGATTCTTTATTTTACGTACACAAGTATCCAAAGAGTCGCCACATACATGGCGCCGACAAAGTTACACCGTATCTCATTTGGTCTCCAATGTTCTCCGTGGCCTCCCCACGCTGGGTCCCTCTTTGTTCTCGGCGGCACATCCAGCACCCACAGCAACATCTGGCACCCACGTGGCTGTCCGACCTCCAGCACCCCCAAAGGTCGGCAGAGGAGATGTGCAGAAACAAATTGCTTCTCCACTCTGTCAGTGGATCACCAGTTTCCTGACAGACAGGAAGCAGCATGTGAGGCTGGGAAAGCACATCTCGGACCCACAGACCCTCAGCATAGGAGCACCGCAAGGCTGCGTACTCTCTCCTCTCCTTTACTCTCTCGACACCAATTTCTGCCCCTCCACAGACACCCCTGTCAAGCTTCTCAAGTTTGCAGATGACACAACCCTGATTGGGCTGATCCAGTATGGGGAGGAATCTGCCTACAGACAGGAAGTGACACAGCTGGCGGCCTGGTGCCTTTGCAACAACCTGGAGCTCAATGCTCTTAAGACAGTGGAATTTATTCTAGACTTTAGGAGAGCTCCCCCTCCCCTCCCCCCACTCACCGTCAACAACACCACAGTCACATCTGTGGAGTCATTTAAGTTTCTTGGAACCATCATCTCCAGGGACCTTAAATGGGAGGCCACCATCGACTCCACAGTCAAAAAGGCCCATCAGAGGATGTACTTCCTGCGGCAGCTGAGAAAATACAACCTGCCACAGGCAATGATGGTCCAGTTCTATACTGCCATCGTAGAGTCTGTCCTCGCCTTCTCCATTATGGTCTGGTTTGGCTCAGCCACCAAGCATGACATCCGGAGGCTGCAGCACATCCTCTGGATCAGCCGAGAAGGTCATTGGCTGCAACCTTCCCCCCATCGATGAACTGTACACTGCAAGGGCCAGGAAGCGAGCGGGGTAAGATCATCTCTGACCACTCTCACCCTGGCCACAAACTCTTTGAAGCACTTCCCTGTGGAAGGCGACTCTGGACTGTCAAAGTTGCCACAGCCAGACATAAAAACAGCATTATTCCATGAGCAGTAGCTCTACTCAACAACCAAAAGTCTATAGCTTCCTTTTGCTCTGGTATTTTATTTCATTCTTCACATGTTTATATTATAATGTTTTATTTTTAACTGTCTACTGTATATCGAGTTGTTACTTGCGAGCAAAGCACCAAGGCAAATTCCTTGTGTGTATACATACTTGGCTAATCGAATTTATTCAATTCAATAATTTAAGAGGTTTAACTAATAATTAGTTGACCTATTGCTTACAACAACTTATATTCCAAATAATTAATGTTTAAAAATATCCATCACTGTTCACATATGAACTATTACCATCAACATTGGACAAGATACATCAGGAGATACTGATCCAGTCTGTAGAAAGGGTCTCGACCCGAAACATCACCCATTCCTTCTCTCTAGAGATGCTGCCTGTCCCGCTGAGTTATTCCAGCATTTTGTGTCTACCAATGACCAAAGGCTTGGTCAAATAAGTACATTTTCAGTAGCAACCTAAAAAAGGAATGGTAAGGAGAAATATCGAGATTTAGGCCATCAATCGCAGAGGCATTAAAATTTGGGCGTCCAAATTGAGACTAGTTTTGAGATAGTGCAGGTGTTTTGGAGAATTATAGTGGAGATATTTAGAGAGAAAGGGAGGCAAGGCAATGGACATTTTTTGAAAACTTGAGATCAAAATATCGGTTAAAAGAGGGCTGGTGTGGGTCAGCATAGTGATGATAGAGAGATGAGAACTGCTGAAAGGTAGGACACTAGCAACAGAATAATGAAGGAGTTCACGATAAAGGAGGTTGCATGATAGAGGTCGGACAGTAATGCACTGGAATAGAAGCATGGAAGTAATAGACTATGGATGAGGGCTTCAGCAGAAGATTTGCCAAGGCACAGGCAGGATTGGCTGATTATGGATTTGAAAATATGCAATCATTGTGATCATGCGGTCATGTGAATTAACAGTCATCTCTGGACCAAATATGATACCAAGGTTGTAAACAGTCCAGTTTAAACGATACTAGGTTGAAGGGCAGAGTCCACGTTTAAGGGACAGAATTGAACAATGGCTCTCGAAATGGGTGGTAAAGAATGCTTTTAGTACAACATCTTCTCGCTCTGTGATTCCTCCTGCTATCCGACTCTACGGCCACGTTTTAAACATGTTACTTGTTCTTCATTCCCTTTGTCCTGTTTTCGCACCCTACACTTCCTTATCCATATACTTCCTTATATATGTACCTCCCTCTCCCCTGACATCAGTCTGAAGAAGGGTCTCGACCCGAAATGTCACCCATTCCTTTTCTCCAGAGATGCTGGCTGTCCCGCTGAGTTACTCCAGCATCCTGTGTCTATCTTTGGTTTAAACCAGCATCTGCAGTTCCTTCCCATACGCTTTTCGTACATTGACCTCCTTCAGTCATGATATTGAATATTGAAGTTGGGGTGTTATGTTACAGTTGGCGATGCTGCATTTGGAGTATTGTATTCATTTTTGATCACCCTGCTATAGCAAGGATGTCATGAGGTTGGAAGGGATGCAGAGGCAATTTACGGGGATGTTGCCAAGACTCGAGGCCCTGAGGTATGAGAATTTGGACAGGCTAGCAATTTATTCCTTTGCGCTCAGACAGCTGAGCTGTGATTTTATAAGAGGTCTATAAAGTCATAATGTAACTAAATAGGGTGAATGCACAGAGTCCCTTATCCAGAGAAGGGGAATCAAGAACCAGAGGACAACGGTTTATGGTGACAATAGACAATAGACAATAGACAATAGGTGCAGGAGTAGGCCATTCAGCCCTTCGAGCCAGCACTGCCATTCAATGCGATCATGGCTGATCACTCTCAATCAGTACCCCGTTCCTGCCTTCTCCCCATACCCCCTAACTCCGCTATCCTTAAGAGCTCTATCCAGCTCTCTCTTGAAAGCATCCAACGAACTGGCCTCCACTGCCTTCTGAGGCAGAGAATTCCACACCTTCACCACCCTCTGACTGAAAAAGTTCTTCCTCATCTCCGTTCTAAATGGCCTACCCCTTATTCTTAAACTGTGGCCCCTTGTTCTGGACTCCCCCAACATTGGGAACATGTTATCTGCCTCTAATGTGTCCAATCCCCTAATTATCTTATATGTTTCAATAAGATCCCCCCTCATCCTTCTAAATTCCAGTGTATACAAGCCCAATCGCTCCAGCCTTTCAACATACGACAGTCCCGCCATTCCGGGAATTAACCTAGTGAACCTACGCTGCACGCCCTCCATAGCAAGAATATCCTTCCTCAAATTTGGAGACCAAAACTGCACACAGTACTCCAGGTGCGGTCTCACCAGGGCCCGGTACAACTGTAGAAGGACCTCTTTGCTCCTATACTCAACTCCTCTTGTTACGAAGGCCAACATTCCATTGGCTTTCTTCACTGCCTGCTGTACCTGCATGCTTCCTTTCATTGACTGATGCACTAGGACACCCAGATCTCGTTGAACTCCCCCTCCTCCTAACTTGACACCATTCAGATAATAATCTGCCTTTCTATTCTTGCTTCCAAAGTGAATAACCTCACACTTATCTACATTAAACTGCATCTGCCATGTATCCGCCCACTCACACAACCTGTCCAAGTCACCCTGCAGCCTTATTGCATCTTCCTCACAATTCACACTACCCCCCAACTTAGTATCATCTGCAAATTTGCTAATGGTACTTTTAATCCCTTCGTCTAAGTCATTAATGTATATCGTAAATAGCTGGGGTCCCAGCACCGAACCTTGCGGTACCCCACTGGTCACTGCCTGCCATTCCGAAAGGGACCCATTTATCCCCACTCTTTGCTTTCTGTCTGTCAACCAATTTTCTATCCATGTCAGTACCCTACCCCCAATACCATGTGCCCTAATTTTGCCCACTAATCTCCTATGTGGGACCTTGTCGAAGGCTTTCTGAAAGTCGAGGTACACCACATCCACTGACTCTCCCTTGTCAATTTTCCTAGTTACATCCTCAGAAAATTCCAGTAGATTTGTCAAGCATGATTTCCCCTTCGTAAATCCATGCTGACTCGGAATGATCCCGTTACTGCTATCCAAATGCTCAGCAATTTCGTCTTTTATAATTGACTCCAGCATCTTCCCCACCACTGATGTCAGACTAACTGGTCTATAATTACCCGTTTTCTCTCTCCCTCCTTTCTTAAAAAGTGGGATAACATTTGCTATCCTCCAATCCACAGGAACTGATCCTGAATCTATAGAACATTGAAAAATGATCTCCAATGCTTCCACTATTTCTAGAGCCACCTCCTTAAGTACTCTGGGATGCAGACCATCAGGCCCTGGGGATTTATCAGCCTTCAGTCCCATCAGTCTACCCAAAACCATTTCCTGCCTAATGTGGATTTCCTTCAGTTCCTCCATCACCCTAGGTTCTCCGGCCCCTAGAACATTTGGGAGATTGTGTGTATCTTCCTCAGTGAAGACAGATCCAAAGTAACGGTTTAACTCGTCTGCCATTTCTTTGTTCCCCATAATAAATTCCCCTGCTTCTGTCTTCAAGGGACCCACATTTGCCTTGACTAATTTTTTCCTCTTCACGTACCTAAAAAAACTTTTGCTATCCTCCTTTATATTATTGGCTAGTTTACCCTTGTACCTCATCTTTTCTCCCCGTATTGCCTTTTTAGTTAACTTTTGTTGCTCTTTAAAAGAGTCCCAATCCTCTGTCTTCCCACTCTTCTTTGCTATGTTATACTTCCTCTCCTTAATTTTTATGCTGTCCCTGACTTCCCTCGTCAGCCACAGGTGTCTCTTACTCCCCTTAGAGTCTTTCCACCTCTTTGGAATAAATTGATCCTGCAACCTCTGCATTATTCCCAGGAATACCTGCCATTGCTGTTCTACCGCCTTCCCTGCTAGGGCCTCCTTCCAATCAATTTTGGCCAGCTCCTGCCTCATGCCTCTGTAATCCCCTTTGCTATACTTACGTGAGAGGCGTAAGATTTAATTGGAAAGGTCTAGAGGGATATTGGCCAAATGCAGGTAAATGGGACTAGCTTAGATGGGACATGGATGGGTTGGGCTGAAGACCCTGCTTCTAAACTCTATGACTCTGTCCAAAAACAATGAGATCAGTATTTCCTGTACTTCGCGACCAAATTTTGGACATGCAGTTATAAAGGAGGGTTACGTAAGGCTTGATTACATGCTCTGGTTCTCAATGGTGTCAACAGTTGGCAGTAGATGACAATACCAAGGGACCTGGGATGGATTGCTCGAGGTAGGGGTGAAAACCAGAGATAAAGTTTTTGAAGAGGATGACAAGCCTTTGAGTGTGATTTGCTGGCTATGACTGGATTGTTAAGAATGGAATTCAAGTAGGTAAAGCTTGCAGTATGTTTTCAGAAGGCTGTTGTGTTCAATGGTGCCAAAAAACTGTAGGTAGGTTTAGCAGGACGAAGGAGCTGGGTTTTCTTTGTCACGGATGGGTTTTTTTGCATCAGAGCCACTTTGATAGTGGGAAAGCATGCAGGTGTACATTCAAGGACAAAAGAATGGTTGAGGGTGGGGCAATATATTTAATGTTTGGCCTTTAATATAACAATGCATTTGCTTATGACTAAACTCGAGAGGTTGATTAACAGTTTAACAACATTTTTAATGTAATCTGAGACACATACATTGCAGTGAACTTGGTAAATATTGCACAACCAATATTGACATAGTTTAAGGTCTCGAAGGTTACAGTTTAAGCTCAACAATTGAATTGATTTTTTGAGACTATTAATGACATTTTTAATATTAACTGGACTGAGGTGGACCCATTGGGTCCAAATCTCTCCTGTGGGCCTCTCCTGGGGCAACGCTCCCCCAACTGACGATCTTGCTGGCCCGGCAAACCTCTCGAACTGACAAAGCCCATTGGCGGGCGGGGGGGGGGGGAAGTGTCCCTCGGGGGCCATGGGTGGGCGAAGCAAAGGGGAGAGGGTGCCACTCATCTCAGCTCCGTGGCGCCAACGCTGCAGCCCGAGCGAGCTGTGGTCCCAAAGCCTCTCCTGTTTTGGTCTAGCACCCTCACCCCCGCTACTCAATCCCGCTTATGCCCCCTCCTCCACCACACTCACCCACTCCATCCCCTCCCTACCCCACCCCCACTCCCTTCCCCACCACCCCTACTCCCCCTCCACTCCCTCGCCCCACTCCCCCTCTCCCCACCCCCGCTCCCCCCCACCCAGCTCCCACTCTCTCCCCACCCCTCCCCACCCCCTCGCCCAGCCCTGCCCACCCACCTCATCCCCCCACTCTGCCCTCCAGTGCCCCCCTTCCCCCAATCCCCCATCCCCCCTCCCTCCCCCCTCTCCCTCCACTCCAGCGCCCCCCAACCCAACCCCCCCCCCAATAGACCGTTGACCCGTTGGGCATTGGTGCAGCACCCTCTCCTCCCTCCTCCCTTCTCTCCTCAGCCTCTCCTCCGCCTCCCCTCCCCCCACCCCAACCCACCCACCCACCTACCCCAACGCCCCCCTGACCCCAACCCCCCACCCCAACTTCCCACCCCATGCCCTCTCAAAATAAACGGGCCTACCGATCCATGGAACCGTTGGCGGCGAAAGCCATTTACCCGTGCCCCGTGCGTGTAGCGGTGATCGTTGGCGAGCGGCCATCTTGTTAGGCCGAGCGTGGAGACCCCTGTGACCGTGGGCAGGCAAGCACTGACCTCGGCCCTGTTTCTCCTGCGGAGCCGAAGCATTCCCTGCAGCTCGGCAGCGATCTGCACCGGGGAACGGTGGCGACGGCATGGACCCGTTTGCAGGTGGGGAGTGTCTCCCGGGGCCGTGGGTGGGTGAGAGTGGACAGGGAAAAGGCACTGACCTCGGCCCCATTTCTCATGCGGTCCGGGGGCGTGAAGCTGAAGCCTCTCTGCAGTTCAGCTGCGAGCGCCGGGGAGCAGCAGCGACGGCCATCTTGTTGGATCCTCTGCCACACGCTGCACCATGGAAGGAAGGCCAGTCGCGGGACACGCCGGGATGGGCGCCGGTCCTCCCGGGGGAGGGGGGAAGCGCATTTATTAAAGTTTATTAGATAAATTGTTTTTAAAAAATAACAAAATGGCTTTATTCACACCACAGGGGAATGGTGATTAGGGTGGGCCTAAAATTGTCACGCTGTCTTGTACTGTTTTGTCTGTGCAGAGGGCATGGTACACACATAAACACAAACAAACAGAGTTTTAGTAGTTTATAAAGATAGATATAGATAGATAAATATAGATTTCTTCTGTTAGGGGAAAAATTGCTTTAAAGCAAAAAGAATATCCAAAGGTTTTCCTTCTTTTAATGGGATAATTTGATTACTGTTAAAAATGTTTTCCAGTTTTACAGCCAGAGCCCTCACCGACAGTTTTCCAGATCCTTACAGCAAGAAGTTGGTCTTGTTTTAGCTCACCAAAGTGAAGACAATGAATATGAAAGTAACAGTGCATTTATTCTCTCAATGTGTCACCGAGCTCTTCTGTATTTCTAGGTATCGTCTTAGTCGCTATTAATCCTTACGAACAGCTGCCAATTTATGGAGAAGATGTCATTCAGGCATATAGTGGCCAGAACATGGGGGACATGGATCCCCATATCTTTGCAGTGGCTGAAGAAGCATACAAACAAATGGCCAGGTGAGTGGAATTGAGAGAAACCATTGTAATGTACCTGCATTTTAAGAAATTAATTATGCTAGACCAATAACATTTCAAATTTTGATCATTTTTGATGCATGCCCATACAATTGCAAACATAATGTGCATCCAACAGTACTGATAACATGTTGTACAATGAAACTACTGAACTATTAATCTGGAATCTAAAAATGGGCTTTGTTAGAAATGAGGAACATGGATTAAAATTAAGGATTAATTCACTTTCGGGGACGTGAGTGTTATTAGTAAGGTCTAAATATATTGCCAATCCCTCATTGCTTTTGAGAAAGTGTTGGTGAGCTGCCCCTTTAAATTGTTGCATTTCTTCTGGTGGAAGATGCTCCCACAGTTGGATAGCAGGTTCCAGAAATGGTCCCTGCAACTAATGAAGGGAATTCCAAAGATCCTAATGAGATGGAGATCTAACAATAACATTGTGGCGGTTCTGGGGGGGGTCCTGTGGCGGCTCCCAAGGGTCGGGCCATACCACTACCGACCCCTCGGCACGGGAATGGACCAGTCCAGGGGGGCGGTCCGGTACTACAGATATAAGGACAAGGTTTTGGGCGCGAAGCCATTCCGGCAGACTCGCCCCGTCTGATAACCGAGTATTAAAACCATAACGCCCCCAAAATACCTGGCTCCTTGCCTTTATTTCGGGCCTCTACCGACGCGCCACAACATCCTATTTATTCTTATTTTCTTGTGACATAAATGGCCACTCAGCCCATTTGAGTTCATGATGACTTTCAGAGTCATCCTACCAGTCCCATTATCCCCTCTTATTTCCCTGCAATCTATTCTCTCTCACACACATCAACTTCAGGTTCCTGCATCCGATGTAACATACAATAGCCATTTAACCCTTGAACTGAAATGATGGATTTGATTATCATTTGTAGGAGACTAATTTTTATATGAAGTCATTTATTTACTAATATTTTTATTATTTTCAATGCATTCTTAGAAATAATTCTCCTTTCTGCAAGTCCCCGGCCACCACACTCCAAATATTGACCATTTAGCTGAGATCCAAAAGTGGTAATAAAACAGCATACCAGTGCAACCACCTTTACTTTGAGAAAATAGGGAAATCTACCTAAATTTTAGGAAAGAGTAGAGAAAGTAGCGCCACTTAATGTCAGTGCTGAATATCATGCTGGTCGAATCCTTCCCACTATTCCTTTCTCTTCGTTCCTATTCTGTGAAGGTTTTAAACCCAATTGTACATGAAGTTTTGCATACTTTTATTATAGTTCATCAACTTTTAGTGTCAAAAAGTTAATAGCTTGCATTGTTCCCAACGTTGGGGGAGTCCAGAACCAGGGGCCATAGTTTAAGAATAAGGGGTAGGCCATTTTGAACAGAGATAAGGAAAAACATTTTCAGTCAGAGAGTTGTAAATCTGTGGAATTCACTGCCTCAGAAGGCAGTGGAAGCCAAGTCTCTGAATGCATTCAAGATGGCCTACTCCTGCACCTATTGTCTATTGTTTGAGATGTACATCTATTAAGGATTGTTGTACTTTTACAGATTGAGCTCAGAAAGCTTACATTCGTAGTGCACTTCATCTAATAGAATTACATAGTAAATTCATTAGAGGTACTGGTTTAACACAGATTAACTGTGATGGAACAGGCACAGTGATTTGTCTGGAGGCTTAATTCTGCAATAAACCTGACATAAATCTTTTATTTCATTGGAGGCAGAAAATAAATGCCTGAAGGCCAGAGTCATCTGGGAGCTGGCATGCGTTTTGAAAAGAGTAAGAACCAATAGAAGAGAATCGGATTCAGTTAAATCCTGCAGGTTGTAATCAGGGCTGCCTTAAATTGTTCCACACAGATGAACATATGATTGATGCCCCAAAACCTTAATGATTAAAAAAAGTAGAGTAGCCTTCAATACTTAAACACACAAGCACTTTTTTGTTGTTGTCCTTTTTCTTTTGTTGTTGCTTCTGCTCAAGGCATTGCTGTGTTAAAAGACCATTAGTACATCTTGCACTTTGCATTCCACCCCCTTCCCCTGCAGTTTTATTCCCTCATGCGCGAGTCTGGAAATGAATGTTGGCAAGCTGTGTGTTGGGCAGGGGTGAGGGTTGATCATAGGTGAGCCTTGTCCTTGCTGAAAAGTAAAATCGTGCCCTCTTCAGCAACAGTGACTGATTTCTATCATTAAGTAACTCATTGGAGGTGAGAGGGGGAAAGTTTAATGGAGATGTGCCAGTCAAAGATTTTACACAGAGGTGGGAGCTGGAAAGCTGCCAGGGGTGGTGGTGGAGGCAGATGTAATAGTGGTATTTAAGAGGCTTGTCGATGGGCACAAGTATATGCAGGGAATGTTTGGCATCCCGTAATGGTTCAAGAGGAGAGTCCAGCACTGAGCATCTTAAGGCAGCCTGTAAATGCAGTCCTGTCATCTTGCCCACATTATGAGATAAAGACAAGTAAATGTCTGTATGCACCAAAAAACTAATTTCCAACTGATCTTGCTGTCACCTACATCAATAAAAGAGCTCATGTAGACAAGTCTGAAGAAGGGTCCCAACCCAAAACGTCACCCATCTTCTTTCTCCAGAGGTGCTACCTGACCCGCCACGCTTAGACTTTAGTTCAGACCTTAAAAATACAGCACGGAAACGAGCACTTCAGCCCATGGTGTCCGCACTGACAAGTGATCTCCCTGTACACTAGCACTATCCTACCCACTAGCTACAAACCAGAAATGTGGGAGGAAACCAGAGCACCCGGAGGAAACCCCATGTGGTCACAGAGAGAACATACAAACTCCGTACAGTTACTCCAGGACTTTCTATCTTTGGTATAAACCAGCACCTGCAGTTCTTTGTTTCTGCTGGCAAATTTAAATGTAGCACCACCTTAGTAGCAGAGTAAAATAGTTTTTTACACGTTTTAACCCAGGAATTCTGATGAACAGTTTCAAAAACATTATTTCTAGGTTGCTGCTAAAGCATAACAAAATATTAATGTTTCTGAATATATCTGACATGGAGAACCAAGCTATTAAAAATCAAACAATGGGAAAAAACACGTCAATGCTCTTAAGCTCTCTTTGTACCCCAGGTTTTATTTGAAAAACATGTTGCAGAAGTTGGAAATATGAAGTAAAAACACAACAGAACAGGTAGCCACTCTTGCATTGCGTCGAGGCAAACCGAGTTAATGTTTCAGGTTGTGTAAGAAAATAACTGCAGATGCTGGTACAAATCGAAGGTATTTATTCACAAAATGCTGGAGTAACTCAGCAGGTCAGGCAGCATCTCAGGAGAGAAGGAATGGGCGACGTTTCGGGTCGAGACCCTTCTTGTTTCGGGTCGACACCCTTCTTGTTTCGGGTCGAGACCCTTCTTGTTTCGGGTCGAGACTCTTCTTGTTTCGGGTCGACACCCTTCTTGTTTCGGGTTGAGACCCTTCTTGTTTCAGGTTGATAACCTTCTGTCAGGATGAGGAAAAGTTAGAAAAATAAAATTTTATGTTGAAGAGAAAAGAGTAAGCTTGGAGAGGTCAAAGGTCTGTAATAGGATGGAGATCAAAAGAGACTGTTGCAAATGGTGGTGTGAGCTGAGGGATGGTAGTGAAAGCTTGTTAATTGCAGACGACAAGACATACATAAAAGTAGAAGAATGATGCGAGTAGGGGAAAAAACAATGCTATAAGTTACACATCATTGCCAATACTGGATATCCGAAAAGAGATAATGCTGAAATATGCAGGCAATCAGGCAGCATATGAGGAGAGTAAAGGCGAGCTGACATTACAGGTTGGTGACCATTCACAGGCCAATTCTAACACAACCGGGAAAGATTAGTTATCTGAAACAGTTAAATTCAATGTTGACCCCCGAAGGTCGTAACATGTCAACCTGGAAGGTGTACCTTGAGGTTAGGTTAGACTTTGGTGCAGTATTGGAAGAGGCTAATGTCAGAATTTAGAGTGAAAATAGGATAGAGGACTAAATTTAAGAAAAAGTGGAGGTTCTGGGTTTTTCCCGATAGATTGAAGTGATCCACAAAGCAGCCACTCAGATTGCATTTTTTCCCCCCAATTTTAAGTGCTCCACCATATGCAGCTTTGCCTTCAGGTGCTGGGGTCACAAAGTCCAGATTTTCCTTTCTATTTCTCTTTCTTCCTCACTTCAAGATGTTTCTTGAAGGCTATTTCTTCAATCATACTGCGTGTTTGCCCTAATATTTCAATGTGTGGCTCAGTGTCAGAATTTGTTTGATAATGCTCCATTGATAGCCTTGGGATATTGTATTACATTAAAGACACCAAATAAATACAATGTTTTTTTGGATCTGTTCTTTGGTTTCAGGAGCTTTCGTTCTCCTGAATTCAACAAAAGACCTTTCTCTATGATGCAGTTCCTTTGAACTGTAAGAACTGTTCACAAAAGCTATTTGAAAGCTACCCATCAGAATTCAGTCAGTTGGAACAGGTGAAACAAAAATTCAATAGTCAAGCTGCATCTACAATATTCTCTTTATCAGTGTAAATCCATTAAACCAGTTGCCAAACTTGGTCAATTTTTACCATTTTTAGCATTTGCACACTGAAAATTTTAAGTTTGTAAGAGCATTGTCTTTGTAAAATTGTTTTAACGTCACTCATTAAACATCATCACAGTGAAAACATAGGAACACTGCAAAGGGAGTAGGCTCTTTTGTCTCTGAGCTCTACTCCATATTCAATCAGATAATGGCGAATCTGTGACCATATACTTAAATGCCTGCATATCACTATTTTATTTGGTACCTTTGATATATTGATTAGAAGCATGGAGGTACAGCAGGCAGTGAAGAAAGCCAATGGAATGTTGGCCTTCATAACAAGGGGCGGCACGGTAGCGCAGCGGTAGAGTTGCTGCTTTACAGCGAATGCAGCGCCGGAGACTCAGGTTCGATCCTGACTACGGGTGCTGTACTGTAAGGAGTTTGTACGTTCTCCCCGTGACCTGCGTGGGTTTTCTCCGAGATCTTCGGTTTCCTCCCACACTCCAAAGACGTATGGGTATGTAGGTTAATTTGACTGGGTAAATGTAAAAAATTGTCCCTAGTGTGTGTAGGATAGTGTTAATGTGCGGGGATCGCTGGGCGGCGCGGACTTGGTGGGCCGAAAAGGCCTGTTTCCGCGCTGTATATATATGATATATATGATATGATATATGATACGAGTATAGGAGCAAAGAGGTCCTTCTGCAGTTGTCCAGGGCCCTAGTGAGACCGCACCTGGAGTACTGTGTGCAGATTTGGTCTCCAAATTTGAGGAAGGATATTCTTGCTATTGAGGGTGTGCAGCGTAGGTTTACTAGGTTAATTCCCGGAATGGCGGGACTGTCATATGTTGAAAGACTGGAGAGACTAAGCTTGTATACACTGGAATTTAGAAGGATGAGAGGGGATCTTATCGAAACGTATAGGATTATTAAGGGGTTGAACACGTTAGAGGCAGGAAACATGTTCCCAATGTTGGGGGAGTCCAGAACAAGGGGCCACAGTTTAAGAATAAGGCCATTTAGAACTGAGATGAGGAAAAGCTTTTTCAGTCAGAGAGTTGTGAATCTGTGGAATTCTCTGCCTCAGAAGGCAGTGGAGGCCAATTCTCTGAATGCATTCCAGAGAGAGCTAGATAGAGCTCTAAAGGATAGCGGAGTCAGGGGGTATGGGGAGAAGGCAGGAACGGGGTACTGATTGAGAATGATCAGCTATGATCATATTGAATGGCGGTGCTGGCTCGAAGGGCCGAATGGCCTACTCCTGCACCTATTATCTATTGTCCATTAACAATCATCAGATTATAAATTACCAATTGGCACAGTATAATTTGTTTAAATTCGTTTTTCAGCAACGTTGGCAAAGCTAACATTTTTGGCCTATCAAATTTCTCCCATGAAAGTGGTGGCGGGTGTCTCACTTGAACGGTTGGAATTGGTGGAGGCTGGGATATGTGATGGACTGGGCTGCACCCAAAACTCTCTGCAGTCTTGGGCTGCGCAGTGGCCATGCCAAAAGGCCAAATGGCCTACTCCTGCACCTATTTTCTATGTTTCAAACAAATGCATCGATAAGGTGCATCGATATAAATTGGTAAGAGTTATTAGGGACATGCAGAATCTCCTTGGTCTTCTGATGAAGTAAAGGCATTGATGTGCCTTTCAATGCAGATGGGCAGAGAATTCAAGAAGTTAGATCCAGCAATGATATTTCTTCCAGAAAGAGCAGAGATATTTTTTCCGGGTTAAGATGGTGTGTGATTTTGTGAGGAACATGCTGAACATTTTCTTTTGATAACATCTAATTGCTCATTCACTTGTAAGGTCCTGAAGATTTGTAGTCACATTTCCACTCCCCTATCCAGACAAGAATGTCAAGTCAAGTCAAGTCAATTTTATTTGTATAGCACATTTAAAAACAACCCACGTTGACCAAAGTGCTGCACATCTGATTAGGAAAAAAAAGAAACATACAGTGGCAGTGTTTCTTTTTCGGGTTGGGATTCTTTCTCAGACTGAGATTGAAGAAGTATTTTGCTCATGATTCTCGCATCTGTAGTTCATTCTTAATTATTTGTTTTGTACTCAGGTGGGCTCTGTGTGCTTCAACTTTGTTTTCTCACATGTACTGACCAGCTGTTGACCATATAGCTTTCCTTCACTGTGCTCTTTTTGTCCTGTAATCCCCAGCATCTTTCTAGTCAGAATATCCTCCCAAAACCTGTCCAGATACTTGACATCTTGTCTCCAGCTACAAATGCCCCCAAAAAGCGTTGAAGGTTCGATGGGCCTACATTCATTCTATCTCCTCACCAAATCATTCATATAAATTATGTACAGCAATGGGCCTAGCACCGATCCCTAGTGACATACTACTTGTTGCAGGCCTCTGGTTTAAAAAACAACCCTTTGCCATCATCTTTTGTCTCCTGTCACTGAGCCAAATTTGTATCCCATTAGATAGCTTGCTTTTGATTCCACATCTTCCACAGCAACTTACCACATCAAGGACATTGACAAAATCTTCCACAGCAACTTACCACATCAAGGACATTGTCTAATCTTCCACAGCAACTTACCACATCAAGGACATTGTCAAAGGCCTTGTTAAAGCACATGTCAACCTCATTGACAGCAATAGGTGCTCACAATGTGGCTTCCTTTACATCAGCGAGACCAAGCATAGACTAGGCAACTATTTCGCTGAACACTTGCACTCGGTCCTCCAAGACAGTGGCTCTACCAGTCGCCAACCATTTTAACTCTCCTTCCCATTCCCATGCTGATCGTTCCATCCTCCATTGCCAGAGTCGGGCCATGCAAGGAGCAGCACCATATTTCACTTGGGCAGCCTACAACCCAATGGTCTGAGCATTGAATTCTCCAATGTTAAGGAACACTCACCTCCCACACACACCTTTGTCCTGCCCCCACCTCATTTCCAGCTTTCTTCACTCTACTACAATCAGTCTGAAGAAGGAACCCGACCCAAAACTTTGCCTCTTCATTCCCTTCAGAGATGCAGATTTACCAGCTGAGGTACTCTAGCACTTGGTGTTTCCTCCAAAATTTCAGCATCTGCAATTCTTTGTGTCTTTCCCACACTTGTGACGAGTTTAGAGGGATATGGGTCAAATGTGGGTAAATGTAACTAGTGTACATGGGCATCTTGGTTGGCATGAATGAGTTCGGCCATTGGTCCCGTTTCCTTGCTGTATGACTGTATAACTCTATGAATCTACCACCTCAGTCGCCTATTCAAAAAACATAAATCAAATTCACAATGTATGATCTCCCATGCACAAAGCCATGCTATGTAACCCTAATCAGTTCTTGCCTTTCTAAATGCATGAAGATCCCATCTACCAGAATAACTTGCCCACCATCGATGTTCAGCTCACCAGTTTATTGTTCCCAGACTTTTCCTTGCACCCTTTCTTAATTAAAGGCACAAGAGTAGCCATCCTGCATTCTTCTGACATCTCATTTGTGAATATTGATGGATACAAGTATCTCTGCCAGGGGTCTCGCCATTCCTTCCCTAGTATCTCACAATGTCCACAGCAGCTCTTGATCAAGTCTAAGGTATTGATATTGGTTTATCATGTACCAAAACACAATTAAAAATTATTTTGCATGCGATCCAGAAAAATCATACAGGAGTACAACAGGTAGTGCAAAAACAGAAATGAAACAGGTTGCTGAATATAGAGTTACAGCTACAGGAAAAAAATGATTAAAAGAAAAGTACAAGGACCGCAAAGAGGTTGATTGGGAGATCAGGAATACATCATTAGCTTAAGAAAGTGTCATAATAGTGAGGAAGAAGCAGCCCTTGAATCGTGACGCTTTCAAGCTTTTCTACCTTCCGCTTGACGGGAGGAGGGGAGAAGAGGGACTGACTGAAGTGTGAGCGGTTCTTGATTACCTATCTGGAACAGCATGAAGTGTCGATGAAAGGGCATGGGGTGGGGTGGAATGGCAGTAGGGGAAGGCTGGTTTGTGTGATGGACTGGGCTGCATCAGCAACTCTCTGCAATTTCTTGGAGTCTTGGGCAAAGCAGTTGTCAAACCAAGCTGTGATGCATCCTGATAGGAAGCTTTCTATTGAAATTGGTGGGAATAATTGGAGACCACAAAATTTTCATGGTCTTCTGAGGAAATGGAGGAAACGATGAGCTTTCTTAGCTGTGGTGTTAATGTAGTTGGACTAGGACAAATTGTTGACATTTACATCAAGGATTTATTTACCTTTTAAACATTTTAATATCTTTCTTTGCTTTCTTTTTAAATAATGGGGTTACATTTGTTAAATTCCAGTCCGTGAGTGCCATTCGCAGTCGATGGAGTTCTGGAAAATGTGAACTCGTGCCTCTTCTATTTTCCTTCAAAAGGCAGAACGAACCTTCAATGTGCTTCCTTCAATATCTTTGGCAGCAAGTCAGTAAGGTCCTGGGGAGGTAGCGCCTTTCATCCCACTCATTTATATAATATTAACTATTTACCAATGCCAATTTTGTTGAGCTTCTCATTCACTCCCAGATCATTATATAGCGACCGACAATTTCTAAAGATGATACAAAATATTTATTTCTGTGCAAATTTCTTATTCCACAATATAATTTCTCCTTTCTCAGTCTGTAATTCAAGACTTCTCCATTACAATCCCTGGGCACAACTTGTCCTGACAGCAAGCCAGGTCTCACTGAGGATTCAGCACAGTGTTATACTGGAGAAAAGAGTGCCATTTGGGGTCTTCAACATTGACTCCAGACTTCTTTAAATGCCACTGTCACAATTGTATCTAAGGAAACCTGTTGATTCTCCCCAATGATCTTCCATTAGTCATCCAGTTTGAATACCACTTGAAACTTCGAAGTTCTCCACGAAAGATAATATCCTGTTGAATCTCTCCTGCATTTTCTCCAATGCAAACATCCTTTGAATAGTGTGATAATCAGAACTACACAACATTCTCCAAGTACACCCTAAGCAGTGTTTTGTAAAGTTGGAACATCGACATTCCTTGGTGTTCCATCATCTACTCCGCACATCCTATCCCTATTTGACTTCCCAAAATGCAACAACTTGCACCTGTTGGATTAAATTCCATCTGCCAATGCTCATTTAGCAATACATATCTTGCTATAGCCTTGGACAACATTCCTCACTATCAACAGTGAAACAGGGTGACTTGGACAGGTTGTGTGAGTGGGCGGATGCAGTTTAATGTGGATAAGTGTGAGGTTATCCACTTTGGTGGTAAGAATAGGAAGGCAGATTATTATTTGAATGGTGTCAAGTTAGGAAAAGGGGACGTACAACGAGATCTGGGTGTCCTAGTGCATCAGTCACTGAAAGGAAGCATGCAGGTACTGCAGGCAGTGAAGAAAGCCAATGGAATGTTGGCCTTCATAACAAGAGGAGTTGAGTATAGGAGCAAAGAGGTCCTTCTGCAGTTGTACAGGGCTCTAGTGAGACTGCACCTGGAGTACTGTGTGCAGCTTTGGTCTCCAAATTTGAGGAAGGATATTCTTGCTATTGAGGGCATGCAGCGTAGGTTTACTAGGTTAATTCCCAGAATGGCAGGACTGTCATATGTTGAAAGACTGGAGCGACTAGGCTTGTATACACTGGAATTTAGAAGGATGAGAGGGGATCTTATCGAAACATATAAGATTATTAAGGGGTTGGACACGTTAGAGGCAGGAAACATGTTCCCAATGTTGGGGGAGTCCAGAACAAGGGGCTACAGTTTAAGAATAAGGGGTAGGCCATTTAGAACGGAGAAGAGGAAAAACTTTTTCAGTCAGAGAGTTGTGAATCTGTGGAATTCTCTGCCTCAGAAGGCAGTGGAGGCCAATTCTCTGAATGCATTCAAGAGAGAGCTAGATAGAGCTCTTAAGGATAGCGGAGTCAGGGGGTATGGGGAGAAGGCAGGAACGGGGTACTGATTGAGAATGATCAGCCATGATCACATTGAATGGCGGTGCTGGCTCGAAGGGCCGAATGGCCTCCTCCTGCACCTATCGTCTATTGTCTTCCGTCCCCTCTCCCATCAGGCAAAAGGTATAGAAGTGTGAAAACACACACCTTCAGATTCAGGAACAGTTTCTTCCCAGCTGTTATCAGGCAACTGAACCATCCTACCGCAACTAAAGAGCTGTCCTGAACTACTATCTACCTCATTGGTGACCCTCGGACTGTCTTTCAGCAGACTTTACTGGCTTTACTTTGCTCTAAACGTAATTCCCTTATCAGGTATCTGTACACTGGGAATGGTTTGATTGTAATCATATATTGTTTTTCTGCGGACTGGTTAACATGCGACAAAGGTTTTTCACTGTACCTCGGTACACGTGACAATAAACTAATAAGCTAAATAAATTTAACATGGTGGTATAACTTCTACATCCTTCTGTTCCTGACCCCTTCATAAAATACCCATCTGTCAAATGTGGCGTTTTGATTATATTCTGTACCTATCCATGGATCCCAAGCCTATTTATACCTCCACTGCCACCATTTCAAAAGTACCTCCAATCTGAACTAGGTTTGCTGAATGACCATCCATGGCGGCACCGTAAACTGCAGTGGGATTTTCTTATGTATGTGTTTTGCAGTCAGCTCATCTGAGTTAAATGCAGTAGTGATTTATTTTAATTTTTTTTGTATTAATAGCATTAATTCCTATAGTCCTGACCTTACTGGACTTCATTTATTATTTAATCACTAGTTGGCAAAATTCCTAGCTTCTGTACTGCATGTTCTGCACTCAGTACTATAAAAATTAATGTTGCATCTGTAAACCATGGTATCATTCTTAGTACACTTGCCTGGCATTAAAAGATTCTAGTTCTGCTGCAGAGCCATGAGGAGATAATTGCAGTGGGAGCACTGCGGTGTTTTGAAATGGGAATGAAATTGAAGACCTTTTGGCCTGTGTGCAGATGTGAAAGGTTCTTTTGCAGTATTTGATTGATTTAAAGATACAGCATGAAAACAAGCCCTTCAGCCCACTGAGTCCACACTGATCACCGATCACCCACTTGCACTATTTCCATGGTATTCTTTCGCATCCATTGCAAACACATTCGGGGCAATTTACCGAGGCTAATTAATACAATATTCACCTCATCTGTGTGTGTTGTGGGAGGAAACTAGCACCTGGAGGACATTCACATGGTCATGAAGAACATGCAAACTCCACACAGATAACAACCACGATCAGAATTAAACCAAGGTCTCTGGTGCTGTGAGGCAAGAACTCCAACAGCTGCACCACTGTGCCACAGGAGGAAGACCCCAGCTGCCTGCATTTGGTCCATATCCTCTAAACCTGTCCTATGCATGTACCTGTCTAAATGCTTCTTAAATCATTGCGATAGTACCTGCAATGTTTATGCATCTGATCCTGCATAATGTCTTGATAAAAAGGATCAATGAATAATGGTCTGGAGGAAGCAATCCAAGTTATTTTCCACATTTCCACATCTGAATGTAAATGTGCAGTTTACACCAACACAACATTGGTAACTAATCAACAAGGAATGTAAAGAATGTGGACCATTTTGATTTCTACAGCTCACAGCCATATATTCTATCAAATGAGTTTGGCACAATGGCACAGCTAATGGAGCTGCAGCCACACAGTGCCAAGGATCAGTGTTCAATACTCACCTTAGATGCTATTTATGTGGAGTTTGCATCTTGTCTCTGTGTGCAAGGGTTTCCCATGGTGCTACAATTTTCTCTCGGCTCACATACAAGTGCTGGTGGGTTAAATGGCTACTGTTGTAAGTTGCTCCTAGTTCAGCTGGTTGCTGGATCATCAGTTGGGTCTTGATTGGCAAGTGAGAAAGAGAATAGGTTGCAGGGGACTAAATAGGGAAATAGCATTAATGTGATTGCTCTGGGAGACAGCATAGATGTGATGGGCTGAATAGTTCCTTTGTGGTAGGAACATTATGAAATCTTTTTTTCTCAAAGGATTTTACACAAAGGATGCTTTTCTTCAAGGTTTCAAGGTCAGTTTATTGTCACATGTACCAATTTGGTCCTCAATCCAGTTCAAATCTAATATCTGAAAACAAAGTTACTTAAAACTAATAGATTGAAAGAAGACAAAATGTTACAAATTGATATTTGATTGAAAGGTACAGAAGTTATTACAGTTATATGAAAGTGTCAGGCGACTTTTCTTGTCCCTATTCTATTTCATTTCACTTTATAGAATAGGTTGTTGGCTCCCTCTAAACCTTCATTGGTTATTGAAAGAGACAAAAGACAAGATTGCAGATGTTGTGTACATGGACTTTAGTAAGGCGTTTGACAAGGTGCTGCATGGTAGGCTGCTCTGGAAGGTTGGATCTCATGGGATCCAAGGAGAGATAGCTGAATGGATAGCAAATTGGCTCCATGGAAGGAAGCAGAGGGTGATGGTGGAAGGTTGCTTCTCAGACTGGAGGCCTGTGACTAGTTGTGTGTCTCAGGGTTTGGTGCTGGGCCCATTACTGTTTCATCTACATCAATGATTTAGATGAGAACATACAGGGCAGGATTAGCAAGTTTGCTGATGATACAAAAGTTACTGGTTTTGCAGATAGTGAAGATGGTTGTGAACAATTGCAGCAGGATCTGGATCGATTGGCCAGGTGGGCTGAGGAATGGTTGATGGAATTTAACACAGAGAAGTGTGAGGTGTTACATTTTGGGATGTCAAACAAGGGCAGGACCAACACAGCAAATGGTAGGTCTCTGGGTAGTGTTGTAGAGCAGAGGGATCTAGGAGTACGTGCATGGTTCCTTGAAGGTCGAGTCACAGGTTGATAAGGTGGTCAAAAAGGCTTTTGGCACTTTGGCGTTCATCAGTCAGAGTATTGAGAAAAGAAGTTGGGAGGTCATGTTGCAGTTGTATAAGACGTTGGTGAGACCACATTTTGAATATTGTGTTATATTGGGCACCATGTTATAGGAAAGATATTGTCAAGCTTGAAAGGGTTCAGAAAAGATTTACGAAGATGTTGCCAGGACTAGAGGGTGTGAGCTATAGGGAGAGGTTGAGTAGGCTGGGTCTCTATTCCATGGAGCGTGGGAGGATAAGGGGAGAGCTTATAGAGGTATACAAAATTATGAGAGGAATAGATCGGGTACATGCACAGTCTTTTGCCCAGAGTAGGGGAAACGTCACCCTTTCCTTCTCTCCAGAGATGCTGCCTGTCCCGCAGAGTTACTCTAGCGTTTTGTGTCTACCTTTGATTTGAACCAGCATCTGCAGTTCTTTCCTACACCTGTATGATATCATCTTGTTTCCCAACATGGTTTTTTGTTTGCAATACTTGGTGTGAAGCTTTGCTACAGGAATGCAGGTTTGGCCAGTCCATGAATATCTGCTTCTTGCCGTTCATCACACTTTTGAAATAGTTCTCTCTCTGCCCAAGACTGACAGTAACTGATAGACTGCTAACCCATGAGTTGTCACAACACCCTGCAGAAACTGGAAAAATTCCTGTCCGTCTCTTATCTGTAGGGTTGTCTCTTTGGTGGATCAATCTTTTTGTTTGTTCCTACTATGTTATGATATTTTATTACTGGGAAAATGAAATGCAATAAAATCGTAGAAAATTGGCAGTCTGCCCATTCAGCCCACGTTTGGGTAAATACAGGTGCATTTCTAGGGAACTGATTTTTCAAATTTCTGCTTTGAGACCATTTTCCCAGTGAGCAAGGCACGAGCCAATGCAGTAATTGTTTTTATTTTTTATTTTGGAGAGATTAGGTTTCAGTGAAAGATCTGTTCAATTACAAGCACCAGAAGCACACGATAGTTTATTTAGTACCAGAGGGAGAATAACATCTCACCTGGGAGCGTTTGTTCAAATTAGTATAATCTGTTCAAGTTCAATGTAGTGAAAATTCCCCTCAATTTGATCAAGGAAGGTTAAATTGCAAAGGTAGAAAATAGATGTGATTCTGCAGGCAGACTTTAAGTAATTAGGAAAGAAATTTAAGAAGCAGGAACTTAAAGGTGGCAAGCTCTGTATTTCTCCCTGTATCATGCACCAATGTGTATGAGACAGGGAGAAATACAAGGAGGTATTGGACATCCTACAGCATATGAGGTTAGATAAATCTCCCACACCTGATCAGATATATCTGAAGAAACTGTGGAAAGCTTGAGATGAAACTGGTTTTGCATGGTAGGCTGCTTCTCCCGCATGGTAGACTGCTCTGGAAGGTTAGATCACATGGGATCCAGGGAGTGCTAGCTGACTGTATTGAAAATTGCCTCAGCAGGTGTGGTGCGTCTCGGATAGAGTTTGGATGGTCACGGTCGGCCTAAGGGGAGAACAAGGAAGCATTAGTACTGTAAGAATGGATACCCGTGGGTCGGGGTCTGTTGATGGTTGAGCCCAGGGAACTAGTCGTGGGGTCGGCAGTTCTGGGGAAGAGACGGTAGAGTCACTTGGAGGCTATGGAACGACAGTAGGCTGCAGGTCTTGACGGTTGTGGCAGGCCTCGTCGGTCAGTTCCTTGTGACGCCAGGAGTTGTCACAGTAGGTTTTCTGGTCCCTGGAGTTGGAGAATGAACAGATCTGAGAGGAGATTAAGAAGAGCACAGTTAAACAATTGCATAGATTCAAGAATTACTCCCACAAATAAGAAGATACCAAACATTATCCATCTTTTAAAAAGGGAGGAAAAGTGAAATGAAGAAATGATGGGGGAGTTAGCCTGACATCAGTAGTAGGGAAAATGCAGAAATCTGTTATTAAGGAAGTTATTATATAAGGCACCAAGAAATTAATAAGTAGATTTAATATTTTTCTGAAGTTGGAACTAGCAGAAAAGATGAGAGCAAATCCGTTGAAGTGGTGTAATTGGCCTTTTTTTTGTCTTCAATAAGAGGCTATAAATTAAGTTTCTAAACTAAATTAGGGTTCAGATTATTGGGATTAACACACCTGTATAGAATGATGATTGGTTATTCAATAGAAATGAATAATAAACATCTCGTGTATAGGTTGGGAAGCTATGATAAGTGGGTACCAATAGACTCAGTGCTGGGGTGTCAGCTATTCACAATATATTTCATTGATTTGGATGAGCCAGTCATGTGTAATATATCAAAGTTTATTTAAGATACAAAGCTGGTTGGTAGAGTGGTCTGTGAGGAGAATGCATTGAGATGAACATTTAAAGATTCAATCCATAGTTTTCAACATATTCCCTTAAGGCACAAAAACTCAACAGAAAAAGACAAATGCATAAAAGTAAAATGAATGGGCAAAGACATGGCAGATAGAGCATAACATGGATAAATAGGTCATCTGCTTTGGTGGGAAAGTGGAAAAAAGTGTGTTTTGAATAATAATATATTCCTTTATTTGTCCCACACCGGGGAAATTTGCAGTGTTACAGCAGCAAAGTGGATAGCAAGAGTCATTCATCTATATATATATATATATATAGACAGTGAGAGTGGGGGTGGGGGAGAGTGGGGGGAGGAGAGAGGGGGTGTGGGGGGTGTGGAGGGGGGAAGAGAGAGTGGGGGTGGGGAGGAAGGGGGGTGGGGAGGAAGGGGGGTGGGGGGGAAGGGGGACAGTGAGAGTGGGGAGGGGAGAGTGGGGGGGAGGGTGGGGGGAGGAGGGGTGGTGGAAGAGTGGGGCTGCAGAGGAGGGTAGGGTGGAGTGGGGAGGAGGAAATAGTGGGGGAAAGTGGGGGTGGGGAGGAGGGAAGATTGGGGTGGGGGAGAGTGGGGTGCGGGCCGGGAGAGTGGGGGAGGGGGCAACAGGGGTGGGGGAATGGAGGTGGGGGCAGGGCTGGTGGAGGTGGGGGCAGGGCTGGTGGGGGTGGGGGCAGGGGAGGGGCAAGTGGTGGTAGGGGCATGGAAGGGGCAAGTGGGGGTGCGTAGGGGGGATGGAGTGGATCAGTGGGGGGAGGAGGTGGGGGATAAGGGGGATTGAGTGGGGGGTTGAGGGTGCTACAATACAGGAGAGGCTTTGGGTCCAGGGCTATTCAGTCACACCCTCTCCCCTTCCCTGTCTCCCCTCTACGAGGAATGGGCCCATTTGGTCTAGTTATAAATAAAAATAAAGATGAGGATAAATTGTCATCATTTACTGTGTTATTCTTTTACTGTTACTGTTGACTGGTCTGCTGGGAGTAGCGCTGGTTGTGCAGTCTCACAGCAGTAGGAAGGAAAGACCTCCGATATCTCTCCTTCACACACTTGGGATGAAGGAGTCTGTCACTGAAGGAGCTATTCAGTGCAGTGACAGTGTCCTGCATGGGGTGGGAGTCGTTGTCCAGCAGCGATGTTATCTTTGCCATCATCCTCCTCTCTCCCACTGCCTGTACTGAGTCGAGGGGGCAACCCAGGTCAATGATTGAAAAGTGTTGGTATTCAGAAGGAGCTGGTTGTACTTGCACATAATTTACTGAAAGTTGATATGCAGAAACAGCAAACAATTAGGAAGGCATGTGATATAGGTGAAGTAGCATCTGTGGAGGCAAAGAGATAGATAATGCTTCCGGTTGCAACCTGCACCAGGCCTGCAGGGTCCTGACATCCTGATGCAGGGCCACGTCTCCAACCATAAATATCCCTTTGCCTCCACAGATACTGCTTAACCCATTGAATTCCTCCGGCAGTTTTTTTTTTTTTCTCATTGAGATTCCAGCATCTATAGACAATAGACAATAGGTGCAGGAGGAGGCCATTCGGCCCTTCAAGCCAGCACCGCCATTCAATGTGATCATGGCTGATCATTCTCAATCAGTACCCCGTTCCTGCCTTCTCCCCATACCCCCTGACTCCGCTATCCTTAAGAGCTCTATCTAGCTCTCTCTTGAATGCATTCAGAGAATTGGCCTCCACTGCCTTCTGAGGCAGAGAATTCCACAGATTCACAACTCTCTGACTGAAAATGTTTTTCCTCATCTCAGTTCTAAATGGCCTACCCCTTATTCTTAAACTGTGGCCCCTTGTCCTGGACTCCCCCAACATTGGCAACATGTTTCCTGCCTCTAACGTGTCCAACCCCTTAATAATCCTTTGTGGTCTCCAAGGCAAATGATATGTTGCAACAAGCAATCTGCTGTAGGAAGTCAGTGGGTTGAGCTGATGGCAGATGGAATCAGGTGGGGGAGGGATGGATGGAGATGGTGATGAAGGCTATGAGGTGATAAGTGGGGACAACAAATTATGGAATCTGATGAGAAAGGAGAATACTATTATGTTCTTGTAAGAGCAGATCGAATAATAGCATTCAATCGGAATTAGGGTTAGTACACGAAGAGACAAAATTGTGGTTCTTCAGTGAGCAAAACAGAGAATGGGGCAGACTGGCTTGCTTTAAGTAAATGGAAGCACAGACTTGGGTAATAAAGTAAAAGAGGTTGTTATTTTGAAGTCGCATTACACGATGCATAAAAATAATATCCTCCACTGACTGAGGTAAGGATGCCTAAGTGACAGATAATAATATTTAGAAGGATGAGGGGGGATCTTATTGAAACATATAAGATAATTAGGGGATTGGACACATTAGAGGCAGGAAACATGTTCCCAATGTTGGGGGAGTCCAGAACAAGGGGCCACAGTTTAAGGATAAGGGGTAGGCCATTTAGAACGGAGATGAGGAAGAACTTTTTCAGTCAGAGAGTGGTGAAGGTGTGGAATTCTCTGCCTCAGAAGGCAGTGGAGGCCAGTTCGTTGGATGCTTTCAAGAGAGAGCTGGATAGAGCTCTTAAGAATAGCGGAGTGAGGGGGTATGGGGAGAAGGCAGGAACGGGGTACTGATTGAGAGTGATCAGCCATGATCGCATTGAATGGCGGTGCTGGCTCGAAGGGCTGAATGGCCTACTCCTGCACCTATTGTCTATTGTCTATTGTCTATTGTACCTGTCCATGAATAGAAAGTTAAATGTATCATTAAGATGTTTCCAGTTCACTGGAAGTAGTGATGAGTGATTGTAGGGGTGGGGATGACTGAAGGAAGAATTGATCGTTTGCTTCAGTGGTCTACCTAGAGAATGCACGCCACAGCAATGGAAAGATACCAATAATGTTGTGCCTGCAAAATCCTCCAAATCCATTGGCAGGATAAGCAAAGCAGAAACAGCTTTCTCTCTAAATGTCAAAGAGTCTGGAATCTGAAACATGAACTCGCTTTCTCTTTCCATAAATGCTACTTGACCTGCTTAGTGTTCACCACATTTTCGATTTTTCTTTTTAAATTTCAGATTTCTAACATCTGTAGTTTTTGATTTTCCTCGGCATTCTCTGTAGACTAATGCTGTGGTTCTAATTGTGCACAGTCAACTTCAGTAGATGGGCCGCATTGTCCACAAGCCTGACATAGGCTCCTGAAGCTGGAGCTCTACTCTGAGCCCCCTCATGGCAAGGAATTTACAGAACCCTTGCCCAGATTAACATTTGATGAATGTTTGAAGGCACTGGGCCTGTATACGCTAGAGTTTAGAAGAACGAGGGTGGACATCATTGAAACATACAGAATCGTGAAAGGGTGGAGAGGATGAGAGTGGATGTGGAGAGGATGTTTGCACGAGTGGGAGAGTCTAGGACTAGAGGGCATAGCCTCAGAATTAAAGAATGTTCTCTTTGGAAAGAGATGAGGAGGAATTTATTTAGTCAGAGTGTGGTGAATCTGTAGAATTCTTTACCACAGAAGGCTATGGAGGCAAAGTCAGTGGATATATTTAAGGCAGAGATAGATAGATTCTTGATTGGTACAGATGTCAAAGGTTATGGGGAGAAGGCAGGAGAATGGGGTTAGGAGGGAGAGATAGATCAGCCATGAATGATTGGTGGAATAGACTTGATGGGCCGAATGTCCTAATTTTACTCCTATCACTTATGATCTTATGAACCTAGAAGATGCTTCAAGGATATTCTCAAAGCCTCCTTCAAATGAGGAAACGAGGCATGCAGGAAGGCACTCGGTTATTAGAATTTCATCGTAAATCAAGGCATACAAAAACAGGCTGCATAACCTTCTAAACAGTCCTCTCACCATTTCTAAAAAAACTCACCTTGATTCAGCTGCAGCAGAGTCTGCGGGTCCCACATAGGGCTCTTCATTGCTTCAGAACTCACTAAGCCATGGAGGAAACAAGTAATTGTGCAACCAGAGGGTTTGGCTAACAATGGAGAGTTAAATGAAACAATGAGTTGTGGTCAGGTGGACAAGTACAGACTCACTCTAAAGAAGGGCATCGACCTGAAACGCCACCCATTTGTTCTCTCCAGAGATGCAGCCTGTCCCGCTGAGTTACTCCAGTATTTTGTGTCCATCTTCGGTTTAAACCAGCATCTGCAGTTCCTCCCTACACAGGGGTAGACATAAGTTGCATACCATTTCTTTCCACCTCAGAGATGAGAAGAACCAATCAATCATCGTAAGTGGGGAGTCTGGAGCTGGAAAGACGGTGTCTGCTAAGTATGCCATGCGTTTTTTTGCCACCGTGGGTGGATCAGCCAGTGAAACAAATGTTGAGGAGAAAGTCCTGGCCTCAAGTCCAATTATGGAGGTAAGAATACTGTTTTTAAATACCAATAATTGTAAATGTTAACCTTTATAGATTTTGATGCTGCAAGGATTTATTCAGAATTGATTTCTTCTTTGTATTTTTACATGGATCAATCGTGGACACAAAGGCGAGTGCTCTCTGATGTTTTACAATTCCATTCAAACGGTCTACTAAGTGAGGGTTGGGGGAGGGGGAAGAATTATTGGAATGATATCTCCTTGATTTCTCCTTCTTCCATTCTGACAAACAGCCGAGGTTCTGCTGCTTTGATGAGATGAATGAGAATGGTCTGCAATCATGAATTTACATGAGTTGGATTATACTACTACACCACATGATGCTGACATTGATAGCTGCAGCTTCTGTTGGTGAAGAACTATATGAGGAACTCTTTTATTAGTGTTTCTCTTTATGGGTTGGACTCATTAGTCATACTTGTGCTGAGATGAGCACAAACTGTGTTGGTTTGTTGGCACAAGTAATTCTGTGTTTCATGCTTCCTTCTCCTCCTACAGTCATAGAGCCATATAGCATGGAAACTTATATAGCTACTTGGCCAAACTCTTCCATGATGACCAAGACGCCCCATCTAAGCTAGTTTAATTTGCCTGCGTTTGCCGCATATATATATCCCTCTAAACCTTTCATATCTATGTACCTGTCCAAGTGTACTTTAAATGCTGTTATAGTATCTGCATCAACTTCCACTTTTGTCAGCTCCTTCAGTGGTAAACACCACCACTTGAGTGGAAAAAGATGCCTCCTTTCCCCTCTCACCCTAAACCTATGTCCACTGGTTCTTGATTGGCCTACCCTGGGTAAAATAAGTTGTTCATTTACCCTGCCAATCCCCTCATGATTTTATCCATCTTGATAAAATTACCCCTCAGTCTCGAAGCCAGTCCTATAGTTCAGGCCCTCGAGTCTTGGAAACATCTTCGTAAATCCTCTCTGCACTCTTTCCAGCTTTATGACATCCTTCATATAACAGGGTGACCAAAACTGAACACAATACTCCAAATGCAGGTTCACCAATATCTTGCACAACTGTAACATAATGTCCCAACTCAAAACCCTGACTGATGAAGGGCAATCTACCGAAAGCCTCTTGAACATCCTATCTATCTGTGACGCCACTTTTGGGGAATTGTGTACCAGTACTCCTTGATTCCTCTGTTCTTTAACACATCCCGCGGACCTACTGTGAAGGTCGTGCCCTTGCGTGACGTCCCAACATGCAATACCTTGCACTGTTCTGCATTAGCCATTCCTCAGTGGACTTGCCCAGCTGATCAGGATCCTACTGTAATTTTTGATAACCATTTTTATTATTGTGAAATCAGCTACTTTAGTGCCGTCTGCAAACTTACAAATTATGCTCCGCACATTCTCATCCAAATCGTTGGAGTCACGCCACTTGTTCGTGAGTCAGACCACTTGTTACAGAATTCAGGTCTGAAAAGCAACCTCCACCACTGCTCTGTGCTTCATTCTATGAAGACAATTCCGTGCCCAGTCTGCCAGCTTTCCCTGGATCCCATGCGATCTAACCTTCCAGAGCGGCCTGCCAGGTGGAACCGTAACCAAGGCCTTTCTGAGGACTCCACAGGCAATGTCTATGCCCTTGCTCTTGTCTAAAGCGGCACGGTGGCGCAGCGGTAGAGTTGCTGCCTTACAGCGAATGCAGCGCCGGAGACTCGGGTTCGATCCTGACTATGGGCGCCGTCTGTACGGAGTTTGTACGTTCTCCCCGTGACCTGCGTGGGTTTTCTCCGAGATCTTCGGTTTTCTCCCACACTCCAAAGACGCACAGGTATGTAGGTTAATTGGCTGGGCAAAAGTAAAAATTGTCCCTAGTTGGTGTAGGATAGTTGGCGGGGATCGCTGGGCAGCATGGACCCGGTGGGCCGAAGGGCCTGTTTCTGCGCTGTTTCTCTAAATTTACAAAAACAATCTAAAAAAAATTACTACTTAAATAAACAACTTAAATAAATTAGTGAGACCTATTCTCCCATGTACAAAATCATGCTGACTATCTCTAATCAACTCCTATACAAATGCATATGCATGTAAATGTATATCTTCAGAATCCTTTCCAGTAACTTACCCATCACCAATATTAGACTCACTGGTCTATAGTTCCCAGGCTTTTCCTTGCAGTCTTTCTAGAGGCACAATATTAACCATCCTTCAGTCATCTGGTACTATACCTGTACGGAACGGTAATTCATATATCTCAGCCAGGGCTCCCGCAATTAAGTTAGGGTACTGTCTGATTCACCTCTTCTCCATTGCAGACATTGTATTTTGTCTGTGGAACTGATATGCTACAATGCTGAGAACTATATTCTGCACTCTCTATCTTCCCCTTTGCTCTGTCTCTTGTACTTGATTTTGGCTTGATTATATTTATGTATAGTATCATCTGATTTGATTGGATAGCATGCAAAGCAAAGCTTTTCAAGCTTTTCCCCGACAATCATCAGGCTTTAGAACGCTACACATCACTAACCTCAACTATGAACTATGAATTATCTTTGGCAGCACTAAGCACTTTGTGTTTTTTTGCAAGCGTATTGGGATTATTATTTTATTGATTATTTTTCTTTATTATATATTAACCATATGTATTTTATTTACAGTCCGGTTATGCCTGAGTATGAATTTCATTGTCAGTACACAGACAATTAAACATTCTTGATTCTTGACTTGAACCCAGCCTCGCCCTATCAGGCACGTATTCCATTTAGGTAGACACAAAATTCCAGAGTAACTCAGCAGGACAGGCAGCATCTCTGGAGAGAAGGAATGGGTGACGTTTCGGGTCGAGACCGTTCTTCAGACTGATGTCAGGGAAGTGGGCGGGACAGAGGTAGACTGTAGTCAGAGACAGTAAGACTGGTGGGAGAACTGGGAAGGGGGAGGGGATGGAGAAAGAGGGAAAGCAAGGGCTATTTGAAGTTAGAGAAGTTAATGTCCATACCACTGGGGTGTAAACTATCCTCTTTACATGCCTGATTGGATGAGGCTCGGGTCAAATCAAGAGTGTTTAATTGTCTATGTACTGACAGACAATGAAATTATCCTGTCCATTCTCCCCACATTTTCTCTATAACTTGTAGCACACTCATTTTCTCTTTCTCAGTTCTAGGAATGAAATTTCCTCTTTCCCTTTCCACTGTCACGACCTGATCTGTTAAGCATTTCTCGTGTTTTCCTTTTTATATTGGATTTCCAGCATCTGCAGTTTAAAAATATATATTTTGATTATATGAAGATTATTATTATTCATTAAATTTCATTTACTAGATCTTTGCACTTGTGTCCTTTTGTAGTCTCTGCACGTCATATTTAAATCAAAGAAACACGTATTAAACCCAATTGATTTCAGTCATTTTATTTGGACAAATAATGAATAGTTGAAGGGAAAACTGGATCAACATTTAATTAGGAATATAATTGTTGATCATATGAAGAAGGGCATGAAAAATAGTTCAATGTGTTGCAGTGGGCAATAATTATGGAACTATTGCACCTCTTGGGTTTATAAAGCACTGTAAACATCATTGCAAAACACTTTACAGATAATGAGGTCTTTTTGAATTGTTGTGAACATTGGAATCTATGAAATATGACTGACTGTTTATGCATAAGTGTGGTAACAACTGATTAAATTATGTTTCTTTTTAAGTGTGTTTTTTTAGTAATAACTGAGCATTGACCAAGACATATGGGCAAATTAGTTTGCTTGCTTTTTATATTGCTTGAAGTAATGCTTGGGGATTGTTTGCACCGTTTTCCGGTTTAAAATTGAATCACTGCAGCACTTCCACTTCCAATGTGCTGGAAGATGCTATCCTCAGGTTTCTGGAGTTGTTCATTGAACCTTCTGCTTTCCTATATCTGCAAAGACTGAAGAAGGGTCTTGACTCGACACGTCACCCATTCCTTCTCTCCAGAGATGCTGCCTGTCCCCAGTTACTCCAGCATTTTGTGTCGATCTTCAAGATTGTCCGACAGCTTTATTCCTTGCTTTCAACAGGCCATTGGTAACGCAAAGACAACAAGGAACGATAACAGCAGTCGCTTTGGGAAATATATCCAAATTGGCTTTGACCGGAAATATTATATAATTGGTGCCAACATGCGAACATATCTGCTAGAGAAATCAAGAGTGGTTTTCCAGGTTAGTGCACGTGTCTGCAATAGAACTTAGCTGAATAACCATAGCAAACAAGTTTGGGGTTATTCTACTTAAAGGGAATGGTACATATCTCAGCCATTCTGTTTGTAGTGCTCAAACATCAGAGATTGAGATTTGCTTAGACACCTGAGGAAGTGGGACTATAGTACAATCCCATTAGAGTGCTTCCACCATACTCATAGACAATAGACAATAGGTGCAGGAGGAGGCCATTCAGCCCTTCGAGCCAGCACCGCCATTCAATGTGATCATTCTCAATCAGTACCCCGTTCCTGCCTTCTCCCCATACCCCCTGACTCCGCTATCCTTAAGAGCTCTATCTAGCTCTCTCTTGAATGCACTCAGAGAATTGGCCTCCACTGCCTTCTGAGGCAGAGAATTCCACAGATTTACAACTCTCTGACTGAAAAAGTTTTTCCTCATCTCAGTTCCAAATGGCCTACCCCTTATTCTTAAACTGTGGCCCCTTGTTCTAGATTCCCCCAACATTGGGAACATGTTTCCTGCCTCTAACGTGTCCAACCCCTTAATAATTTTACACATTTCAATAAGATCTCCTCTCATCCTAAATTCCAGTGTATACAAGCCTAGTCCCTCCAGTCTTTCAACATATGACAGTCCCGCCATTCCGGGAATTAACCTAGTAAACCTACGCTGCACGCCCTCAATAGCAAGAATATCCTTCCTCAAATTTGGAGACAAAAACTGCACACAGTACTCCAGGTGCGGTCGCACTAGGGCCCTGTACAACTGCCCTAGTTATTTTTGAGCTCTACCCATATTGCCTCTACGGAAAACCTTTTAGCATGTCCTCACTGAGTACCGCCATGACAGTCTCCCTGATTAGTAGTGCAACTCCTCCACCTCCCTTACCTCACTCCCAATCACATCTGAAACCTCAAAATCCAGGAACGAAGCACTGCCGACCATGTCTCTCTTGCAACCAAGTCTCAATGCCATAGTCTCATGCACTGATCGAGGCTCTAACTTCATCTGCTTTAGCCATGATATGCCGGGTGTTGAAGTAAGCACGTTTCATTCCATCAGCTTCATCATATTCCTTAACCACTCCATGCCTGTCCTTCCTTTAGTAATTACTGGTCCTAACCCTCTCTTCTCTACATTTCCTTTTGCTGACCTATTCTGGTACCCACCCCACTGCCATTGATAGAACTATATAAATTAGTGGAGGCATAGTTAGGGTAGACTGTCAGAATCTTTTTCCTTAGAGTAGAAATGTTAAAGATTAAACGGTATACCTTTAAGTTAGAAGGGCAAAGATTAAAGGAGATGTATGGAATCATTTTATTTTACACCGAGAGTACTTGCTATGTGCTACCTAGGGTGGTGGTGAAAACAGAGGCTTTTCAGAGAGGCACATGGATAAGCAGGGATTGGAGAGATCATGTGCAGGCAGAGGAGATTAGTTGAACTTGGCATCATGTTCAGCATGGACATTGTGGCCTGAAGGGCCTGTTCCTGTGCTATACTGGTCTATGATCTCAGCTGTATGATCCTCAGCTGATTTCAGAGAGAATTGTCTACCTCTCATCAAGCTTCGAAGTAAAGAGGAGTTGTTTTAATTTTCAAATAAGGAACAGGTATTGCTGGGAAAATAGTGATGACTACAGAATGGCTTGCTGGCGCATCAGAGCTGTTAAATATCAGTTGTGGGTCATATTCAGGACTGCAAGAGTAAGTATGACAGATATTCCTCATGAAGAATGCAGGAAACCAGAAGTGCTTTGACGACAATCCATTAGTTCATAACAAAGAACACCTGTAACTATTTTTCATTACAAATAAATAAATCTGTAGATGAAGAAACCTTTCCAGACATTGTGGGTAGGGTTTGAATTTGTAATTGGTGATCATGTTCAGATTTTTGCATTGCTAATTTAATCACCATTATACCATGTTTCCCAAGCCATCTGTCCATGAGGAATTGTTCTTTATCTTTATCAGGCAGAGGATGAACGCAACTACCATATCTTCTACCAGCTGTGTGCCTCGGCCCACCAGGCAGAATTAAAAGAACTGTGCTTAAGTAAGTTACTTTGCCCAAACTTAGTATACTAATGCAAAAAGCCTCAACTGACCTTGCACCATTTAATCAAGTGCATTACTCAGCAAAGTAATGTTCTTGGAATTCTCCTGAAACATTGGATCACATTTTATCACTGGCCTGGAATTCATCCAGTGTTTTTTCAGCAAATTAATTACTTTTGCATTCCAGTCATTTTTTAGGTTTATAAATAGGCGTGGCAATTTATCCCCAGCAAGGTCCCAGAATAATGGGATGTTTTTTCTTTGGTGATGTTGATCGAAGGAATAACGTGGCCAGAGTTCCCTGCAGGGGAGAATAGCCATTAGTGGGAATGAAGCCTTGGATGTGTCATAGTGTTTGACATAATACATGTACATTGGAGCAAAATATCGTAAATGACAAAGATGTTCCTTTCATCATTAACTTAGATATGATGATGATCGTGCAAGTTTGGAAACTGCACGGATAATGAATTAATCATTATTTACATGCAGGAAACTTGTTCAGCATAAAAGCATCGGCTGGTAAATAGAAGTTAAGTTAATGCCACAGACATACCAGTCAATGTTTCCGATAAGAGAGCCTGACCACTGTCCCTTGTGTCTCCCCCCCCCCCCCCCCCACATCAAAAATCTTCTAACCCACCTCTCTAATTCCAGGTCCCTCAGGTCGGCCGACTTAGGGCTACTCACTATCCCGCGGTCTAGGCTTAAGCTCAGGGGAGACCGCGCTTTTGCGGTTGCAGCTCCGAGACTGTGGAACAGCATCCCTCTCCCCATCAGAACTGCCCCCTCCATCGACTCCTTTAAGTCCAGGCTCAAAACCTATTTCTACTCCCTAGCGTTTGAGGCTCATTGAGGAGGCGCTGTGATCTGTTTTGTATGTGCTGTTATGTTTGCGTGCTACTGTATGTTTCATTTTTTTTCCTTAGTACCTAATCAGATGTACAGCACTTTGGTCAACGTGGGTTGTTTTTAAATGTGCTATACAAATAAAATTGACTTGACTTAATAGCGTTTCATTCAAATGTCTGGCCCGCATTATTGACCTGAACAAGACCATAACTAATGTAAAAGTAGAAAATGCTGGAAAGTCATATCACACCGGAGAATATGCAGAGTGAAACAGTTTCATTCTCTGGGGATGCTGCCTGATCTGCTGATTATTATCAGCATTTTCGATTTTTATTCCTGATTTCCAACATCTGTATTCATTGATGTAGCTGCACGATTGGGAGAGCAAGTCAAATCACGGTCAAAGGACGTTCCTTTTGGAAGGAGATGAGAAGGAATTTCTTTCGTCAGAGGGTGGTGAATCTGTGGAATTCTTTGCCACAGAAGGCTGTGGAGGCCAAGTCAATGGATATTTTTAAAGCAAAGATAGATAGATTCTTGATTAGTACGGGTGCCAGGGGTTATGGGGAGAAGGCAGGAGAATGGGGTTAGGAGGATGAGACAGATCAGCCATGATTGGAGTAGACTTGATGAGCCGAATGGCCTAATTCTGCTCCTATTACTTATGACATTATGACCTTAAATGCTGAGTATCCCTTGGTGAGTGAATCTGACTCTCCAAAGCCTTTTCGCTATTTACAACCAAGTCAGTATGCTCTCCTCCATACACATGTAGAAGTTGAATTAAGTATTTGGCAATATGCATTGAGTTTGAGTGTCAGGAAGTCATGATGCAGCTCTATACGACTTTGCTAATGCCACATTTAGTGTATTGTGTGCAGTTTTGGTCGCCCCATGTCAGGAAGGATGTGGATGCATTGGAGGAGGATGCAGAAGAGAGAGGTTTACCAGAATGCTGCTGGATTCAGGGGTATTAGCTGTAGGGAGAGGTTGGACATAACTAGATTGGTTTCTTTGAAATGTTGGAGGTTGAGGGCAAACCTGATAGACATACATACAATTATGAGAGGCACAAATTGGGTAGACAGTCAGAATAATTTCCCAGGTGGAAATGTCAAAGACACGAGGGCATAGCTTTAAGATGAGAAAGACAAAGTTTAAAGGTGATGTACAAGTAAAGCAGGACAAGTATGTTTTACACAGAGTGGTGGGTGTCTGGAACATGCTGCCAGAGATGGTGGAGGAGACAGGTACATTAATGGCATTTGAGAGGGTTTTAGATGGGCACATGGATATGCATGGAATGAAGGGATGTGGATCATGTGAAGGCAGGTGAGATTAATTTAGCTTGGCATCATATTTAGCACAGTCATTGTGGGCCATGTTTTCTTGTGCTCAATTCATAATGGGAATGGGAGAAATCGAATAGATCTGATTTGGTTATTAAATTTAAATATTTTAAATTATTTTTACACTATTTCAGATTGCACTCCAATCTTGCACCATTCTGCCGTTTTGCATTTGTCGTATTTATCATTGTATTTGTCATTATTATATCCATACTCATGTGAGTTTTGTGAGAACAAGGAATTTCATTGCACCCTGGTGGATATGACAATCAACTGTTCTGAATCTGAATGGTCACTTTCTGTGCAGTAATAATTCATTGATTATAGGAATTGGGACTGTACTCTGTACCGCAGTGATGATTAAGGGCAGATTTAGTAGAGATATTCAGAATTATGAACCATTTTGTGAAAATACTTAAGTGAATTTGCATTTCCAGTGGGACATTCCAGTGAATAACTCGAGCTAACTGACTTAATATAATGACAATGCAAAACAAAATGAAATCACAAGCTGCGATCTGTGAGAGGTTAACTAAAATGATGGTGGATGTGGAGATGATGGTCATTTAAACTGCTTAGTGAAAATTTATGGGAATGAGCAGGATTGGGAGAAATCGAATAGATCTTTTGAAACAAAGGCTGGTTTTAAGGTGAATCATTGTTCAATTCTCCAAGTTACACAGGCATTGTGCTACTGACTGTGATGAAGATGTGGTGGACAATACCGTGAAATCATTATATGTGATTTATTTACAATGCTTGGGGGCTTTTGTCAGTATTACATTCAGGTCCTTTTACAGAAGAAATGTATGGCTGCTTATGCACAGCTAAGACCTAGCAATGAATCTTAAGAGGATAAAGAGGGCAGAAGGTGAAAAGATATCCTGTTCATTCTCTGCCTGTCTGGTGCAAATTGATTTGCTGATGATCTATTCTTATTTTGGATTTTAAACAAACTCCTATTTTTCTAGTTAAACTTTCAGTCTTAATGGTATTAATCAAAAATTACCAAAGACAGAATATCTATGTGATATGAAATGCATAATTCTGATTGCTGTGAAACTGTAGGCATCTGAGTGGTTTTCAAATTTCTTCAAAAGCAACCTGGTGTGAGTGCCATTGCAACATAAAACAAAATATTCAGAAACTCCATTCTTTTAGAGAGAAGGAATGGGTGACGTTTCGGGTCGAGACCCGAAACGTCACCCATTCTTCTCTCCAGAGAAGCTGCCTGACCCCCTGAGTTACTCCAGCATTTTGTGTCTACCTTCACTTTAAACCAGCATCTGCAGTCTTCTTTCCCACCCATCCATTCTTTTAGACATAGTTTTCCTTTATTATGCAATTAAAACATTTTAGGTTTTAAAAAAAAAATTCTCACAGTTGATTGCTTTTCTGATCAACATAATATCTGTGCATAATAATTTTATTTCTGTATTGACTCCTGACCATCTGCACATCTGTGATTTTTAGTAAGCAGAACTTTGTTGCCTTCCAGGCAGCGCAGAAAACTACTTTTACACCACTCGAGGTGGTGACATCCTTATCGATGGAGTTGATGATGCTGAAGACTTCAAGAGAACTTGTAAAGCCTTCACTCTACTTGGTGAGACCAGGGACTTTGGAAATTAGTATGTTCTGCAGGCTTGGGGATCAGAATAAAATGTATTTAAGTTTAAGAAGTTGTTTAGTTTAATGATACAGCGCGGAAACAGGCCCTTCGGCCCTCCGAGTCCGCGCTGACCAGCGATTCCTGCACATTAACACTATCCTACAGACACCAGGGACAATTAACCGACATACCTGTACGTCTTTGGAGTGTGGGAGGAAACCGAAGATCTTGGAGAAGACCCACGCGGTCACCGGGAGAACATACAAATTCCGTAAAGACAGCATCCGTAGTCAGGATTGAACCCGGGTCTCTGGCGCTACAAGCGCTGTAAGGCAGCAACTCTATCGCTGAGCCGCCCGTGATGTGGTGATTTTTGCATGTCTGCAAGTGAAGGTTGTAATGATGTACATCTTTCCTTCAGGTGTAAAGGAAGCACATCAGATGAAGATTTACAGAATAATAGCTTCAATTCTCCATCTGGGAAATGTAGAAATTGTTTCAGAAAGAGATGTCGACACTTGTGGTATTGCTGTAAGTCACATGCAGGAAACTTGTTCTGGATTAACTTTCCCAATATGTTTGCTCAGTGACTGTGCTGTAAGCATTTAAATTTCATCTTTGTAAAGGTCATGGGGTGTGCCACATAAAGGACAAGTATGAATGTTCTTGTATACACTGGAATTTAGAAGGATGAGAGGATATCTTATCGAAACATATAAGATTATTAAGGGGTTGGACACGTTGGAGGCAGGAAACATGTTCCCAATGTTGGGCGAGTCCAGAACAAGGGGCCACAGTTTAAGAATAAGGGGTAGGCCATTTAGAACTGAGATGAGGAAAAACGTTTTCAGTCAGAGAGTTGTGAATCTGTGGAATTCTCTGCCTCAGAAGGCAGTGGAGGCCAATTCTCTGAATGCATTCAAGAGAGAGCTGGATAGAGCTCTTAAGGATAGCGGAGTCAGGGGGTATGGGGAGAAGGCAGGAACGGGGTACTGATTGAGAATGATCAGCCATGATCACATTGAATGGCGGTGCTGGCTCGAAGGGCCGAATGGCCTCCTGCACCTATTGCCTATTGTCTATTGAATTAATTACTATACTGTCCTACAAATACTACACCTATTGGTTGTGTAGTAGACAGTGAAGACGGTTGTCCAAAGTTACACCAGGATATTAATCAACTGAGAAAGTAGAAAAAGAATGGCAGGTCGAGTTTACTTCCGACAAGTGCAAAGTGATGCACATTTGAGATATCATTAGTCACAGGCCTCCAATCCTAAAACCATCCTTCCACCATCACCCTCTGCGTCCCTCCATGAAGCCAATCCGATATCCAGTCAGCTGCCTATCCCTGGATCCCATGCGATCTAACCTTCCAAAACAACCTACCGTGCAGAGATTTATCAAAGGCCTTACTGGTCCATATCGACTCTTTACTGGCTTCACCTTCTTGGTTACTACTACTTACACTTGGTCATTAAATAGTTGTGGAAAAAATTGAGTTAATTGAAAATAACAGCACTTCATCTTGTTGATGCTTGACTTCTCTGCTTTCAGAAAGAAGATGAGCACCTAAACTACTTCTGTAATTTACTGGGAGTTGAGCACGATCAGATGGAACACTGGCTGTGTCACCGCAAGCTTATCACAATGTCAGAGACTTACATTAAGCCAATGGCCAAGCAGCAAGCCATCAATGCCAGAAATGCATTGGCCAAGCACATCTACGCACAGCTTTTCAATTGGATCGTGGAACAAATCAACAAAGCACTTTATACAACCAGCAAACAGCATTCATTCATTGGAGTTCTGGATATTTACGGGTACAGAACTGAACAGGGTTTACACAGCATTTCATCCCGTCATACCGGGACCTAGGATTGATCCTTAGTGTTGTTTGACTAATTAATCCAACATTGTAGCTACTGAGATAATTTTTTTTTAAATATCCTTTTTTGTATGGATTTTGTGCTCATCTTAGTTAAGGGCCTTGAGCTTTGAGGAGCCATGGTCAAGCAATCCAAGGCAAGGGTCATCTACAGAAGTCAGCTTCACTCTGCTCTGCTCTGCTCCAGTCGTGTGCAGAGACTGAGCTTCTGAGAATAATAGCGCTATGTTTAGCAGTAGCCTATCTGCGCAACACTTTCAATCTGGTGCTATTTTTCTGCTGCATGCCTCTCTACCCACTAGAAATTGAATTGTGATTATTGAAAACCAACTTTGTGCGGGGTTAACCACGGTCAGGTTCAACAGATTCAAACCCAAATTGAAAGGATTGATGAAACACTTTATTTTGCTAAGTTCAATTATCGACCACGCTGTCCGTGGGAATTCACAAGCGGGTATTCTTCTGGACAGTGGGGGACCTGTTTGGAGATTCAGCCGAACCTGCTGATGGTGATGTTGTCTGACAAGTGCACATTTATAGTTCAAGGGGCACAAAAAAAGCAAAATAGCTGAGGACTTGGCTAACCTTTTCCAACTCCTTCTTTGCCTGGACTTGCTGAGGCTTCTAGTACTGGCTGACTGCCATTTGGGCTCTTAATACTTCTGGCTGCCTTTCAGTGTGGACTAACTATAAATCTTAAAGGTTCTTGGTCTGTGTGTTCCTTACTGCGATTTGTTCTAGCAGGAGCAAGCCAGTGTGAATTCCTGTGTGGGACTCTATTCCTTAGAGTGCGGTAGAATGAGGGGTGATCTTATAGAAGTGAATAAAATCATGAGAGTAATAGATCGGGTAGATACACAGTCTCTTGCCCAGAGCAGGGGAATCGAGGACCAGAGGACATGGGTTCAAGGTGAAGGGGAAAAGATTTAATTGAGGGGTAACTTTTTCACACACAGGTTGGTGGGTGTATGGAACGAACTGCCAGAGGAAGTAATTGAGGCAGGGACTATTGCAATGTTTAAGAAACAGTTAGACAGGTACATGGATAGGACAGGTTTGGAGGGATATGGGCCAAATGCAAGCAGGTGAGACTAGTGCAGCTGGGACATGTTGGCTGGAGTGGACAAGTTGGGCTGAAGGGCCTATTTCCACGCTGACTCTATGACTCTAAATTGGTAAGATGACTATTTATTTATTTGGGATCTGGACATGATTTCAAGGCCAACATTTGTTAGTCATTTTGTGAGGAAATAGAACCTTTAAAAAAACATTATGGTTTAGGTTTAGAATATAGTTCTCAGCATTGTAACACATTGTAGTGCATCAGTTCCTTGGACAAGTCTAATGTTCTCAATGGGGAAGAGATGAATCAAATAGTAGCCTAGCTTCTGGAAGGAGCATTCAGAAACCTGTTAATGGAGGGGAAGATGTTGGTCCCGAGTCTGGTGGTGCACACTTTCAAGCTTCTGTACCTTCTGCTGAATGGCAGCAGTGGCCTGGGACAAGTCCTTGATTATGTTGGCTGTATTTCCGAGGCTATGTGAAGTGCAAATGGATTCAATGGTGGGAAAGTCTGGTCAGTGTGATGGACTGGGCTACATTGATGACACTCTGCAATTTCTTGTGGTTTTGGGCAGAGCTGTTCCCAAATCAAGCTGTGATGCAATCCAACAGTATGCTTTCCATGGAGTATGGCACATTACATTTAAACTCAAAATCTTAATCTTGAATACTAGTTGAGGTTACAGCTATACAGGTTAAAGATGATGTCCAGAAATTGCTAAAATTATGGTGGGGGTGGGGGGTGGAGGGCATGTTGGCCAATAGGTTTTGGCCTGAAGGCGCTGTTTTGTAAAATACAAATTGGGGCACATGGAGGATTTGCATGGCAGAAAAAGTGGCTTCATCTGTAATTAAGTGCTTATCCTGTCAATTAATTGTCTGTTAATGCTTAGCACAACACAGAGCTTCTCAGCCATGAAGAGAAACTTAATAGGCTGGGTTTGTTTTTGGAGTGAAGAAGGCTGATGGAGATACTGATGTTACCTTCTGTAAAGCTTCTGTCAGTTAGGTAGTGAGGACTTTTTCCCGGGCACGGTCACAACATTTAAGTACAGGAAGCGACCTTGATGCATCATAGAATCAAAGGCAACGGGTCAAGTTTTGGAAAATGGGGTTATTATAGATAGATATTTGATGGTCAACACAGACTCTGCAGGCTAAATGGTCTGTTTATGTCTTGCGTGAGTCTTTGATGATCCACTAATAACACACAGACCCTTTCAATGGCGACCAGTCAACTTCATCAGATGGTGAATGATTTAAAAATATGGACTTCTCTGTATTGAGTTATTAATGCAAAATAATAATAGGTTTTAAATTTATCGCTTTCTCTTTATCTAATAGTAAATCCAATTTTTCTTTCCTTTTTGGTTCTTATCTTGTATCTGTTTTAACATTGATTTGACAAACCCCCATCCCCTCTACTTCAAATGCTTATTTTTCAATCCATTGAGATAATTAGTTGGTCCTGTTTCCCATTAGTCCCAAATGTTGGTGCTAGCTTGAAGGAGGTTATGGAGGAAAAATATGTTTGAATAGAAGGAACAGTTCTTACTAACAGTGGAGGGGGGGGTGGGGGGGGGTTCTGCATGTTCTGTGTTGTGGTTTGGGTTTTTCTTCAATCTTATTACAGTTCCACCAGTGTAATTTATTTTTAGAGGTATTGTCTATTTTCTGTCCATTGTAGGTTTGAAACATTTGAGATCAACAGTTTTGAACAATTTTGCATCAATTATGCCAACGAGAAATTACAGCAGCAATTTAATCTGGTGAGAACATATATTGTGTGCTTGTGCTTGTATGTGCTTAAAACAAGCTATTATATTTAGTTCAAAGGGCATCAGCCTTACCTAATTTGCACATTTACCTTGACTCTAGTAATCCTTTAGTTACTGAACAAACCTTTAAGTGGTATGGGATATTTTAGTTTAGGTTAGATGTAAATTTAGTTTACATATTCTGTTGTGCTGCTGCAAGGAAGAATTTTATTGTTTTATCTAGGACAAATGACAAGAAAACACTCTTGACTCATTTTGTCAGGTATACCGAGGTACAGGGCAAAGCCTTTGTGTTGCTAGCATGATTACAATCAAGCTGTCCACGGGATAAAGGGAATAATACTAAGTGCAAGATAAAGATCAGCAAAGTCTGATTAAAGATAGTCTGAGGGTCTCCAATAAGGTAGATAGTAGGTCAGGACTGTTCTCTAATTGGTGCTGGGATAGTTCAGTTGTCTGATAATAGCTGGGAACATACTGTCCCTGAACCTGCAGGTATGCGTTTTCACATTTCTCTACCTCTTGCCTCATGGGAGGGGAGAGGGGTGGGGGGGAAAGAGGGAGTTGATTAATGCTGCTGATCTTGCCGAAGCAGCCTGAGGTGTAAATGGAGTCAATGAATGGGAGGTTAGTTTGTGTGATTGTCCGGGCTTGTCCACAATTCTCTGCAATTTCTTGTGGTCTTGGATGGCGCTGTTCCCAAACCATACTGTGAACTTCAGGAACTTGAAGGTTTCAACCATCTGTACCAGTACCGTCAAGGCGTATGTGTATTTGGGGCAGTTGATTTTGTATGTAATTATATTAATGGTTAATATTAACCATATCTGTCATCTGATCAGGTGCATGGATAAAAAAGGTTTGGAGGGGTATGGTCCAAACAAGGGGAGTTGGTGCTAGCCTCGATGGAACCTGTCAGGCCGAAGGGCCTGTTTCTATGCTGTATGACTTTGAGTCAAAATTGTCACAATTTAAATTCAATATTTTTCAGCATGTCTTCAAACTGGAGCAGGAGGAATACATGAAGGAACAAATACCTTGGACTCTCATTGACTTCTCTGACAACCAGCCATGCATTGATCTGATTGAAGCGAAATTGGGCATCTTGGACTTGTTGGATGAAGAATGCAGGGTAAAGGCAGCAAATGAGTTTCCGTCTGATTTCATTTCTTGTTCATTTGCACGGACGGCAATGATAGCCTGGACATGCTGACAGGAAAATTAACATAACTATTTGTTGAACAAGGGGAGGATGTGATAGAGAGTACATTAAATGGGAAATTAATTGAATTGAAACATGTTGGGATTTTGCCAAAATTTGGAGTGATTTAGATTTTCCTTACAGTCTTCAACTAGAAATTAGTTGCATTTATTAAATGGATAGACCGCTTAATGAATGTACTCATAATCCATTGCAAAACTGCAGGTCACAAATTTAAAGGGACCATCTGATTAAGGAATTCAAGGGGAAGTCATCCATGAGGCAATTGATTTAATGACTGGTTGCATGATGTCACATTGGAAGCCTGAAAAACAGATTGTTCTGCTATTCAACAGGGTGGGCAAGTAATCTCAGGGAATTGAAAAAAGCCCGAGCTGGGAAAATAGGAAATTGTATTAGATCAGAAACCTAGCTTTTAGCTAGGTTAATAATCGTATCTTTGCTAAAATGATATCATGATTTTTAAATATCTTTTTTATAATTAAGTGTTATTTAAATAATATGGTGTTATGCTGCCTAAGATCCTGGTGACATCAGATTCAGCAATAAGCGGAGGAAACACAGATAATAGTCTGATGGGGTGACAGCAAAAGACCCCTGATATTTTCTGAGATGTTCCTATTTTCATCTGAAATAGTAAACTGGCATTTAAACCGTGCTTGTATAATGCCAGAGTGACACCACAAGCTATTGCAGACAATTTTCTGCAGGTCCAGAAGACAGTCAAGTGAAAGGAAGACCATCTCTGGGGCAAGAGTAGTGGAAGTCACTCCAAATTGCAGGGAAGGTGAAAATATTTTTCTATTTCAATCGGCTGCAACTGTCTGTGAACTTTGAGCTGACAGTGACCGACCCGTAAAGTGGAATCAAACTTTCTGCTGCTGCTTTCCGCATGTAATTTCCCATCCCAGCATGTAAAGCAATTAATCACACGGTAGAACAGTGTTGTGCTTCCAGATTTAGCGGTTTCAAAGATACACAAGGTAATACCTGTCCAATTGGTATGCGGTAGAAAGTGGAAAAATTGGGTAAACTGTACTGGAAATGTGTTGTGTTTATCTTATTTAGTTGTGGAGAGTCGCAGTATTACATTTCTGCTGTGACATTAGCATGTTAACAATGTTATCTTAGGTATAACAGGTATAACAGGTATAACAGTCATAGAAAAAAGAACACAAGACACATAACCCCAACACAAACGTCCATCACAGTGACTCCAAACACCCCCTCACTGTGATGGAGGCAACAAAACTTCCACTCTCTTCCCCACGCCCACGGACAGACAGCTTGTCCCCGACCAACCCGCACAGTCCCCGCACCGGGCGCTGAAACGTCCCGCGGCCGAACCGGGCGATGAAAGGCCCGCGACCAAGCCTTGCGCAGCTAAGTCCAGTGGCCGAGCCGCACCGGGCGATGTAAAGTCCCGTGGTCGAGCCGCACCAGCGATGTTAAGTCCCGTGGCCGAGCCGCACCGGGCGATGTTAAGTCCCGTGGTCGAGCCGCACCGGGCGATGTCAAGTCCCGCAGTCGAGCCGCACCAGCGATGAAAAGACCCGCAGCCGAGCCGCACCGGGCGATGTTAAGTCCCGCAGCCGAGCCGCACCGGGCGATGTTAAGTCCCGCAGTCGAGCCGCACCAGCGATGTAAAGTCCCGCGGCCGAGCCGCACCGGGCGATGTCAAGTCCCGCAGCCGAGCCACACCGGGCACTGTTAAGTCCCGCAGCCGAGCCGCACCGGGCGATGTTAAGTCCAGCGGCCGAGCCGCACCGGGCACTGTTAAGTCCAGCGGCCAAGCCGCACCGGGCGATGTAAAGTCCAACGGCCAAGCCGCACCGGGCGATGTTAGGACCCGCAGCCGAGCCGCACCCTGCGCCGTGAGGAAGAGAAAAGTCCCACACCACCACCCCCTCCCACACATACACAACCAAAAAAATATATAAAAACCATCCCAACACCGATACACAACAAAAACAAAAAAAAAGGAAAAAAGACGAACAGACCGCTAGTGAGCCGCTGCCGTTAGGCGCCGCCACTTCCGAATGCAAGCATGGAACAATTCCAAAAGCTTGCATTCCAGTGGTACTAATTAGTTTCCAAGTTAAATTGTTTTTGCTTCTCCTTTCAGATGCCAAAAGGTACAGACCAGAGTTGGGCCCAGAAACTGTATGACCGCCATTCAAGCAGCCCCCACTTTCAGAAACCCCGAATGTCCAATATGGCTTATGTCATTATACATTTTGCAGACAAGGTAATTAACAATGCAATCAACAAGGTAATTAACCTTATTGAAACCTACAGAATAACGAAAGGCATAGATAGAGTGGATGTGGAAAGGATGTTTCCGCTAATGGGAGAGTCTAGGACCAGAGGTCATAGCCTCAGAATAAAATGACGCTTTTTTTGAAAGGAGGTAAGGGGTGAGGAGGAATTTCTTTCGTTAGAGGGTAGTTAATCTGTGGAACTCATTGCCACAGAGGCCGATGGTGGATATTTTTAAGGCAGAGATAGACAAATTCTTGATTAGAACGGGTGCTAAGGGTTATGGGAAGGAGGCAGGAAAATGGGATTAGGAGGCAGAGATCAGCCATGATTGAATAGCGGAGTAGACTCGATAGGCCGAATGGCCCAATTCTATTCCTAAAACATGTGAATGTGGTGATCATTCTATATTCTATTTTTGATTTACAATCATGCATGTCTAAGTCAGAATTCTTAATTCAAGTTAAAATAAAAATGAAGAGACTTCAATTTGTATTAACAAATGAAATGGGATAGGTTCTTTCAATAGGTTCATCCTTTTGAGTTTAGTTTATTATTATTGTCACCTGTATGGAGGTACAGTGAAAATTCCATCACTGATTTCCAGGCACCTTTGGTTCCAGAGCCTTGCTGGATTATCCATTTTGCCGGACCAACAAAGGTCACAGCCTTACCAACAGAGGTCACAGATAAACTGGCACACAAAGTAGGCGCTATAGGAACGGATCTGCCAGCTCCAGCCAGGCGAAGTTCCAGACCCCTGTCTGTAGGCTGCAAATTCAACCCACCAATCGGCCGCATAAATTGGCTCTGGTAACAGATCTGCCGGCTCCAGCTGGGCTGGAGTTCCAGATCCCGGGCTGCAGGGGGCAAATTCAAACCGGCAATCGGCGCAAAAGTCCCAATTAGGTCGAGATCAGCCACCTCACCTGGCCGAGGCACCACATTTTCGGGCGTTCTTCTGGGATGGGGAGGGGTCGTCTGGATTAAAGGAGGGGCCGGACTACCAGTTGCCAGAAAATTGGTGGTGGACCTGTACTAAGTAGAACTGCATTCTCCTGATGCTCTGTTCCCCACCGTAGCACCAGTGTGCTTCTTACAAGAGCAAGAAGATTGCAATCATACTAACTGGAAAGATAATAATAGCTTTATTCACAAAATGCTGGAGTAACTCAGCAGGTCAGGCAGCATCTCGGGAGAGAAGGAATGGGTGACGTTTCGGGTCGAGACCCTTCTTCAGACTGATGTCGGGGGTGGGACAAAGGAAGGATATAGGTGGAGACAGGAAGATAGAGGGAGATCTGGGAAGGAGGAGGGGAAGGGAGGGACAGAGGAGCTATCTGAAGTTGGAGAAGTCGACGTTCATACCACCGGGCCGCAAACTGCCCAGGCGAAATATGAGGTGCTGCTCCTCCAATTTCCGGCGGGCCTCACTATGGCACTGGAGGAGGCCCATGACAGAGAGGTCAGACTGGGAATGGGAGGGGGAGTTAAAGTGCTGGGCCACCGGGAGATCAGTTGCGTTAATGCGGACCGAGCGCAGGTGTTCAGCGAAGCGATCGCCGAGCCTGCGCTTGGTTTTGCCGATATAAATAAGTTGACATCTAGAGCAGCGGATGCAATAGATGAGGTTGGAGGAGGTGCAGGTGAACCTCTGTCTCACCTGGAAAGACTGTTTGGGTCCTTTGATGGAGTTGAGGGGGGAGGTGAAGGGACAGGTGTTGCATCTCGTGCGGTTGCAGGGGAAAGTGCCCGGGGTTAGGGTGGTTTGGGTAGGAAGGGACGAGTGGACCAGGGAGTTGCGGAGGGAACGGTCTCTGCGGAACGCAGAGAGGGGAGGGGATGGGAAGATATGGCCAGTGGTGGGGTCCTGTTGTAGGTGACGGAAATGTTGGTGGATGATATGTTGGATCCGCTGGCTGGTGGGGTGGAAGGTGAGAACGAGGGGGATCCTGTCCTTGTTGCGAGTGGGGGGAGGGGGAGCAAGAGCGGAGCTGCGGGATGTAGAAGAGACCCTAGTGAGAGCCTCATCTATAATGGATAATAATAGCTGGCTGATACCTTGAGTAAAACTGGTTAATTTTGCTAATTTAAGAATGCAACTGAAAGTCTTCATGATATCAAAACCAAAGATTGCACTTGAGTTCGTAGCTCGAGGAGCAAGTGAAGCCAGAATTGTTTCACTTGCAGAGGAGTTTAAAATGTCAACACTGAAACCTAAAGCTGAAATCCAACTGTTTCAGAGACCGCACGAATGTTTCTTTAATGGGTTCAAGGACCTGTTCTCTGCCACCCTCCAGTCGAACGCTATGTCACACACTCCCACTACTGCCCAAAATTATCCTGCAATATTCTATTTCATTACTCTCCCTTATATCGCCTACTATTCATTGATTCATAGGGTTCTAAGCGGAGAAACATTCAGCCCAATTTATCCATGCTGACCAGGATGCCAATCTATGTTAATCCCATTTGCCTGAGCTTGACCCATTTTCCTCTATTTTCCACTCGGAACTCTTCTTTCTCACTGCACTGATCTAACCTTGGACTGTCTATGGTGGCTGCTTTTTGTCACCAGAAATCACTGCTAGAGTGCCTATCAGTACGTATGCAAATACTGGGATGTGTATCAAACACATGGGCATTTTTAAGATAAAGCAGAAATTGTTTGGCCCCTTTAGGAATTTATGTCAACAGTTGCTGACAGCTGGCGTGTATAAACCCAACAGCCCATCGTTTTTAACTCAGGAATACCCAAAGGCCTGCAGATAATGGGATTCATCAGTACCATTTGCTGATGATACAAAGCATGCTTTGGGAACATCAACCAGCTGTAACAGATGGAATCACAGTAAACATGAATGAGAAATACAATTAAGTTCACAACTAACAGAAACATTGGTTCAAAGTAATTCTGAAGGGAAATGTAAAACTGTCTTTTCAAAATATTTGGATACATGCAATAATGCTGTTATTTATAATTACTCAGCTAAAACTACTTTGCCATGGATTTTGATGTTAAGTATTCCCTTTTCAATTAGGAGAAAGGTTTACCTTTAGCTTTTGTAGTTCCAGTTACTTTGCTGACAACTGACATGATGTTGGGTAGACTGATAGGACTGAGGCAATAACAATCTACTGTTTTCAACTTTTATTCATTAAAGTGATGGTCACTTCCATGTTTAGTTATTCTAGTACGACTTAGCACTGTTATCTTAGTAAGAATTTCTGAGAATCATAAGTTTCGGATCGCGTAATGATTGCATAAAGTGTTATGTACTGGTTGAACTTGAATTAATTATGTATGACTACTGAGATTTAAAATATTTTCTGCTACTTTTAAAGGACAGTCTGTGGATATACTGCTACCTATAGAGATTTATTTATTTATCATGAAATATCAGGTACATTTCGAGCATATGATACATATAAAACAGTGTTCTCAGACCACTGTATATTATGTATTCCACGATAAAATTCATTTATAGGTTGACACCCAAATGAATATAAAACCTAAACAAAATGGCCCTTTGCTTTAATAGATGAGACTATTTGAGAGGCATGTGTGGAGAGAAATTTATACATTGGTATACAGCAAAAAATTCAACTAAGTTATTGAGCAATTTACAGATTAAATAACTGAAATACATGGGTATATTTATATTGAATGTTATGATTTTGTGTGCATACACACATATGTTCTAGTGGCCAGAGATTTGAGGGTGACGGAGCAACTGAAGGAAATTCACATTAGGCAGGAAATGGTGTTGGGTAGACTGATGGGACTGAAGGCTGATAAATCCCCAGGGCCTGATGGTCTGCATCCCACGGTACTTAAGGAGGTGGCTCTAGAAATTGTGGACACATTGGTGATCATTTTCCAATGTTCTATAAATTCTGTGGATTGGAGGGTAGCTAATGTTATCCCACTTTTTAAGAAAGGAGGGAGAGAGAAAACAGGAAATTATAGACCAGTTAGTCTGACATCAGTGGTGGGGAAGATGCTGGAGTCAATTATAAAAGACGAAATTGCGGAGCATTTGGATAGCAGTAACAGGATCGTTCCGAGTCAGCATGGATTTACGAAGGGGAAATCATGCTTGACTAATCTTCTGGAATTTTTTGAGGATGTAACTAGGAAAATTGACAGGGGAGAGCCGGTGGATGTAGTGTATCTTGACTTTCAGAAAGCCTTCGACAAGGTTCCACATAGGAGATTAGTGGGCAAAATTAGAGCACATGGTATTGGGGGTAGGGTACAGACATGGATAGAAAATTGGTTGGCAGACAGAAAGCAAAGAGTGGGGTTAAATGGGTCCCTTTCAGAATGGCAGGCAGTAACTAGTGGGGTACCGCAAGGGTCGGTGCTGGGACTGCAGCTATTTACAATATATATTAATGACTTGGATGAAGGAATTAAAAGTAACATTAGCAAATTTGAAGATGACACAAAGCTGGGTGGTAGTGTGAATTGTGAGGAAGATGCTATGAGGTTGCAGGGTGACTTGGACAGGTTGTGTGAGTGGGCAGATGCACGGCAGATGCAGTTTAATGTGTATAAGTGTGAGGTTATCCACTTAGGTGGTAAGAATAGGAAGGCAGATTATTATCTGATTGGTGTCAAGTTAGGAAAAGGGGACGTATAACGTCCTAGTGCATCAGTCACTGAAAGGAAGCATGCAGGTACAGCAGGCAGTGAAGAAAGCCAATGGAATGTTGGCCTTCATAACAAGAGGAGTTGAGTATAGGAGCAAAGAGGTCCTTCTGCAGTTATACAGGGCCCTAGTGAGACCGCATCTGGAGTACTGTGTGCAGTTTTGGTCTCCAAATTTGAGGAAGGATATTCTTGCTATTGAGGGCGTGCAGTGTAGGATCACTAGGTTAATTCCCGGAATGGCGGGACTGTCGTATGTTGAAAGACTGGAGCGACTAGGCTTCTATACACTGGAATTTAGAAGGATGAGAAGGGATCTTATTGAAACATATAAGATTATTAAGGGGTTGGACACGTTAGAGGCAGGAAACATGTTCCCAATGTTGGGGGAGTCCAGAACCAGGGGCCACAGTTTAAGAATAAGGGGTAGGCCATTTAGAACTGAGATGAGGACAATCTCTTTCAGTCAGAGCGTTGTAAATCTGTGGAATTCTCTGCCTCAGAAGGCAGTGGAGGCCAATTCTCTGATTGTTTTCAAGAGAGAGCTAGATAGAGCTCTTAAGGATAGCGGAGTCAGGGGGTATGGGGAGAAGGCAGGAACGGGGTACTGATTGAGAAAGATCAGCCATGATCACATTGAATGGTGGTGCTGGCTCGAAGGGCCGAATGGCCTACTCCTGCACCTATTGTCTATTGTCCATATCTAAGGTTGATTTATGTGGTGTTTTCCTCTTATTTTCCATTAGTGTTCTTATCACAATCAGCACAATTCTGTTGACGTTGATCTATTGAACTATGCTGACTGCAATAATTAATTTCAGTTCTCACCTTTCATTTTCAATGGGAATCAGTGAATGAAATATCAAACTTTTGATCTTCCTGCCATGTCTCATTCCTTTTCACTGTGGCCCCACACTTACTAATGCTGCCATTGACATTTTTAGAATTCCTCTACGGTATATCTTCAACGCTGTCGATGAAAAAGGACCTCTTTAACTTAAGGCACTTGTTCTGTTCTGCAGGTGGAATATCAGTGTGATGGGTTCCTGGAGAAAAACCGGGACACGGTGTATGGAGAGCAGATCAACATACTTAAGGCCAGCAAGGTATCGCACGATTCAAACTGATAACTTGGACTGATACATCCTGTACCAGAGTAGAATATGAGTTTCTGTTTGGTTTCCTACCAATTACATTTTTTTCCAATGTATATTCCACTGTTGGGAATTCAAGGGAAATTGCAATCTAGGTGAATGGAGAAATTTGCTCAGGGAGAAAAGTTCGGTAGTTTTAGTTCTCAAATTGGTTTGAAACCAGCAAAGTTCAAAGATGGGTACATGATTGGTTCTTTGCCTGATTCTAGTGCTGGTAGGTATAAACAATGGGCGAATGGTAGTTACTGGGGCAATAGGTTGTCAGTAATGTGTTTTGGTTTTTCTGCCATTTACTTGTTGAAAGAACTGTCTTGCGTAGGCAAGTTTTGTAACCACAAGCAATGCTTCATTGCCTCATCTGAATGATCACGTTGGTGTAGAAACAAGGAACTGCTGATGCTGGTTTGCAAAAGAGGACAAAGTGCTGGAGTAGCTTAGCAGGTCAGGCAGCATCTCAGGAGAACATGGATAGGTGATGTTTTAGGTCAGGACCCTTCTTCAGACCTCTAGAATCTGTTTAATGGTGAAATGTAATTTCTTCAGCTCATTTTGGTCAGCCATAAATAAATAACTTAAGATAACCATGTGGAGAAAAGAAAATAAGCACTCATTGGTTGATAGCTTAATACTATGGCTGTGTAAGTGTTTTTCAGGTATGTATGGTAAAATGGTACGGCAAAGATGAATTCATGAATTTGTTGAGAACATTTTCATTTATTTGCTGAAAAAATAAAATAGTTTTTTGCTAATAAAATTAAATGGATCTGTCATGTTTTTGTCTTGAAATCTTTATCAACTGGTTGCAGCTGGTGCAATAAACCATTTTGGCTATTGACCACTTGGTATCTCTCAGTGACCTGATTTCCCATGCGCTCTTTTTTGGAGTGTGATAGGAGGGAAGAATTGTTGTATGTCAGCAATCATCTGTCACAAGTAATGGTTTCTTTCAAAGGAGCATCAAAATAAATGTCTCGCTCTTAAACATTGAACAAGTTTATATCTCGAGGCAAAATGTTATTCATTAAGCGCTACACTAATCTTCAATAGATTGCTGTGGATAAAAGACAGCAGGTGAATTACATTGCAATCTTTTGCGTTTTTTTTGTATTATTCTAGCTCTTTCAATTATAGAATGCTTCCCTCATAAATGCAACACTGTGCTCAGTTGTTACACCATAACTGAATTAAAGAAGAAATGTTTAACTCTGCTCTCCTCAAAGGCTCACTGATAAAAATACATGGCAATGTGCAGCACTGGCCAGTGGACTAGGAAATCCTTAACTGTTTGAATTATACAGTATGTTGGCCAATTGATCCATACAATCATAAGATCATAAGTGATAGGAGCAGAATTAGGCTATTGGGTCCATCAGGTCTACCCTGCCATTCAATCATGGCTGATCTATCTCTCCCTCCTAACCCCATTCTCCTGCCTTCTCCCCATAACCTCTGACACCTGTACTAATCAAGAATCTATCTCTGCCTTAATTATATCCACTGACTTTGCCTCCACGGCCTTCTGTGACAAAGAATTCCACAGATTCACCACCCTCTGACTAAAGAAATTCTTCCTCATCTCCTTCCTAAAAGAGCATCCTTTAATTCTGAGGCTATGACCTCTAGTCCTAGACTCTCCAACTAGTGGAAACATGCTCTCCACATCCACCCTATACAAGCCTTTCACTATTCTGTACGTTTCAATGAGGTCCCCCCTCATTCTTCTAACTCCAGTGAGTACAGGCCGTGCCATCAAACAATCTATGCTGGGTCTACCAAAACATCTTCTGATTGTCCCATTCTCCCCACAGCCAAATGCAACTTTGTCTTCATTTAAGCGGTTCTTCATTGAGCTTGCTGTTACCTGCAGTGCGTTCCATATACCAAATGCTGATTACATAAAGATAATTTATTTGCACTACTTCCAAAAGGAAATGGATGTTGGATGAGGAGAGAATTGAGTTCCATAATGGCACGTTGCACTCTTAATCCTCTGCATCCCCATCTATCCCATCCTCACTTTCTAGATCACTAGCCATTTGTTCTTCTGGAAAACAGGGAAGTGTTGATGTGAATAATGGTTAATTGGGATAAGAGGCTTAAACAGTTGGCACCCTCTGTGTCAATTGTAAACATCAGGTGACATTTCCCAGAGAGGAAGATAAATCAGACGACTGCTGGGAAAAGGCAGTTTAGCTCATTAAAAGACCGGAATAACTCGACTTTGTTTTATTTTCTACTTTTCCTTTGGTTTTAGTACCAGCTGGTGGCCGACCTGTTCCAGGATGAGGATTCTTCTGCTTCCACTGCAAAAGGGAAAAAGTCAAAAATAAATGTTCGGCCTCTCAAACCTGCTATGAAGGCACCCAATAAAGAGCACAAAAAAACCGTTGGACATCAGGTACAGCTTTTATTTGGTCTCATTCTCAAGCAAACAAAAACACTTTTTATCAGGAATAACCTCTCTGAGATTGTGGACAAAATAGATCGGGCTGGATTGCAAAGGTCCTGGCCTGCATCTAATTTTTTTTTTACTAATCCTCCCAACTAATCCTCCCCAGCCTTTGCTTGTCCCCTGACCACCAGGTTTCTGACAACATTGAAGAGTTGAAGATTCACTAAATTCAAAATTGGCTTGGCCATAAAAAAAAACAGAGAGTAGTAGTGGAGGAGCGTTTCTCAGAATGGAGGTCCTTAACCACTTTAGGTTTAAGGATATTATTGTCCCATGTTCCAAGATACAGTGAAAAGCTTTGTTTTGCATTCTATCCAAACAGATCAGTTGTACTATTTATGAATACAATCAAGTCAAACGCAAGTACCCGTACTAATCAAGAATCTATCGATCTCTGCCTTAAATAGATCCACTGACTTTGTGGATATGTCCCCTTGTTTTACACCAGGGTTACAGGTTTGAAAAAGGTTTGCAAATCAAAAAGCACGTAAATCAAACATATGCCAGGCACCACAGGCGACTATGCTGCCAAATGAAATAAATGAGGGTAAATCACATCATAAAGCATTATAAAGCTTTCCCTTCCATCTTTATAATGCTTTACCTGAAATGCATGATGTTAACTGTCGAAGCATAAAACTGAGAAAATTACCCGTTTATGCTATGTAATTGGAAAAATATATCCCAAAGGCAGATACGTTTAAGCATGTAACCTAATAGCTGCAGGCAATCATTTGTGTTTTCTTTCTGTTAAGCAAAACTAAATTTACAAGATAGCTTTGAAAGCTAATGTGTACGTTTACCAGGCATATATTTGAGTGGATTATTCTGAAAATATAAACATATAAATTAAACTTCAGTAGCAATTAGACAAGTGCGTTATTCTAAAAATGCTTAAATCAAGCACCAGGTGTCTGTACAAGAGATAGACAAAAGGGGACAATGCAGAGAGCAGAATATAGTTCTCAACATTGGAGCACATCAGTACCATAGACAAAATCCAATGTCCACAATAGGATCTAGAAGTGCATCCTTAGCTCCCTGAAAGTGGCAGCTCAAGTAAGTGGGATGGTACAGATGGTATGCAGCATGCTTGCCTTCATTGATCAGTGTTGAGTGCGAAAGTTGAGACGTCATGTCGCATCTCCATAAACTTTGGTTAAACCAAGTTGGAGAATTGTGTGGAGTTCTGTTCACTGCATCGCAGGAAGGTTGTGGAAGCTTTGGACAGGGTACAAACGAGGTTCACCATTATGTTGCCTGCATTATAGAGTATTAGTTACAATGAGAGGGACAAACTTGGATTATTTTCTCTGGAGCATCGGAAATTGAGGAGCAACGTAATAGAAAATTGTGAGAGGCATAAATAGAGTAGGTACTCGGAGTTCTTTTCCCAAAATGGAAATATCCAATACAAGAAGGCATAACTTTTAAGGTGAGAGGGGAAAGTTTAAAAGGGATGTGGAGAGGATGTTTCCAGTAGTGGGAGAGTCTTGGACCAGAGGCCACAGCGTACAAATAAAAGGATATACCTTTAGAAAGGAGACAGAGGAATTGCTTGAGCCAGAGGATCGTGCATCTGTGGAATTCATTGCCACATTGGCTGTGGAGGCCAAGTCATTGGGTATTTTTAAAGCAGAAATTAATAGGTTCTTGATTAATGAGGGCATCAAAGGTTACTAGGAGAATGGGGTTGAAAGGGTAAAATAAATCAGCCATGATCGAATGGAGGAGCAGACTCAATGGGGCGAATGGCCTAATTCTGCCCCGTTGTTCTATGGTCTAAAGATGCAATGGGTGGCTAGACAATTTGCCAGAGGAATTCATGGAACCAGATACGATAGCAGCATTTAAGAGGCATTAAGTTAGACATTTGAACAGGCAAGGAATGTAGGGATAAAGAACATGTTTTGGCAGATGTGCAACTTAAATTAACATCAAGGTAGACACAGTCGTGGGTGGAAAGATCTGGTACTGTGCTGTACTGTTCTATGTTCTACGTTTGTCACTACGTTCTTTAAAATGCATGCCCCAAGAGTTGCAACTGAGTTTCAAATAGTGCAAACCTACTCCCACCCACGGATGCGTTCACATGTCGTATGCTATCAGCAACATATAATATTAAAATTTTCAGTGTATCTCGGTACATTTAACAAAAGTAAACCAATATCAAATGTTTGAAAAAAACCTCTAAAGTACAATGGAAAAATATTATGTAAACAATTGAAGAACATAAACATCTCTGATGTATTTAAAGTTTTATTGCAAAATCAATGGCTGCTCATGACGGATCCAGCAGTGGGCATTTATGTGGTTTGAACTATTGATTACTCGCCTATTTTTGCTATCAAATGAAGTGTTTGGTTTCTTGCTGTGAATCCTGATATACTACTGTTCTTCCCAGTCTGATTGAGAATTTTGGTAAGCACAGAGCAAATATCTTGTCCGAATGATAAATCATGAAATGCAATGCTTAATAAAGGAATGTAGTTCACTCATCTTTCTGAGTGGAATTTTTTCTGGGCTAGGAATTCAGGAGGCCACTTCACAAGAAATTTGAAATATTCCTTAACTGCTGATTCACCTAAATACTAATTTTTGCAAATAGCTTTTGTTTCTCATGCTCTATTATCTCTTGTTTCATGTAGACACCAAAATTGTACTTGCATTGTCACCAGGTTCACGATGTTAATGATGAGTAATCAGTTCTCAGCAGGTCAGGTGTGAGGGAAACTTTCTGCATGCCAGCATTACTCCAATTGTCTGGCTTGGCACAGAACACAGAATCAAAGCAGGGACTTGATGAAAGTGCTGAACTCTGGATAAAATGGGGTGAATGATGGATCCTATGGGCTTCACTCCCACTGCTGACACCATCGTTGTTGCCTATTTCATAAGGAAAAGTGTGGAGAAGAGTGTTTTCCCCAAGACTATCCCAGTATTCCCAAACCAGGAGCCTCTAATGAGCCAGGACATCCATAATCTCTTGATAAATCAGATCTCAGTTACCACACCAGAAGTCTGGTGGTACAGGTTCATGTAGGAAATCCAGGTATGACCTCTAAGACCATCAGAAAGGCAAAGATATACTTTTGCTCTAAACTGGAAATTGAAATGGACATTCATCATCTGCGGTAGGGTTTGCATGTCAGCACCTCCTACAAGGCGAGACCAAATGGTGGCTCAAGTAACAGCGAGGCATCACTCCCAGACGAGCTCAATGCTTTTTACGCACATTTCGATAGGGAGAACATTTTTCTGTATCTTCATGGGCCTCCATAGACCCCATTGTAATCTCTGCCACCGGGGCTGATGTCAAAAGATCCTTGATGAGGGTGAATCCTGAGAAAGAGTCCGGCCCTGATGGTGTACTTAAAATCTGCACAGATCAACCAGCTGGACCTTTTGCAGACATCTTCAACCCTCATTAAGGTTTCGACCCCGAATGCTTTAAAAAGACTGATAATAAATTTCCCCAGTGTGGGACGAATAAAGGAATATATTATTAATACCCAAGAAAAGTAAGATGACTTGCCTCAATGGCAATGGCAACCGGTGGCATTAACGTCCTTGCTGATGAAATGCTTTGAGAGGTTGGTTATGATGCAAATCAACTCCTACCTCAGCAAGGATCTGGATCCACTTCAATTCGTCTGCTGCCACAACTGGAGCTGCAAACTCAGTTGCTCTCCAGTCTGCACTGGTCCACTTGGATAACAAGAATACATATGAAAGGATGTTCATTGGCTACAGCTCGACATTCAATACTATCATCCCCTCCGAACTTATCATCATACTCCGAGAACTGGGTCTCAGCTCACCCTCTGTAACTGGATTCTCAATTTCCTCATCGACAGACCATGATTGATAATCATCTACACGGGAGCACCTCAAAGATGTGTGCTCAATCACCTGCATTACTCATTCTCCACTGGTGACTGTGTAGCTAGACATGGTTCCAATCCTAATTTGCTGCCGTTACCACTATTATTGGATGAATAACAGATAATGATGCCTCAGAGTACAGGGGGGAGATTGATAATCTGATCGAATGGTACCAGAACAACAACCTTGCTCTCAATGTCAACAAAACCAGCTATCATCAGCATTGGAAAGCCAAGGATTCACAACCCAGTCTTCATCGATAGAACCGGTGTGGAGAGAGTCAACAGCTTCATGTTCCTGGTTGTGTCTATCTTTGAAGCTCTATCCTGGGACCGGCACATTGATGCAATCACAAATCGCAAAGAAAGCTCATCAGCGCCTTCTCTTTCTTTGAAGATTGAGGAGATTTGATTTGTTGACAAATACCATTGAATTCCCATAGGTGTATGCTGGAGAGAATGCTGACTGCATCATGGCCTGGTTCAGTGACTCGAACAACCAGGTGTGATGGAGATTACAAAGAGTGATAGACACTGTCCAGACCATCGTACATACTGACCTCCATCAAAGAATGCAATAGGAAGCGCTGCCTCAAAAAGGCAGCCAATATCATCAAAGGCCCACAACATCCTGGCCACTCTCTCATTTTGCCCCTACCTTTGGTAAGATGGCTGAGAAGCCCGAAAACCGTGAATAGCTAGAGAATCGCTTCTTCCCAGCAACCATCAGGCTCGTGAACACAACACAATACTAACCTCAGCAACTATAAATTTTTATGGATCGTGTCTTTGTTGCATAGGTTTTTGCATTATTATGGGTATCTGGTAGAATGGTTATTAATGTATTTAATTATTTTAATTATATTTTATCATGTGCATTGCATTAATTGGCCTATTAAGTTGTGGCAAATATTAAAAAATATTCCACTCTCAGTATATATGACAATTAAACACTCTTGATGGATCCCCCTGTTCATGTCTCGTCCCTCACTGCATCCATCCTGCTTCTCAAACTGTGAACTGCTGCAGTAATCTGGTGGAGTAATCTGGTAGAGTAATCTGGTATAGTGCTCATGGTGCAATGTCCGCTCAGCTCCTTCCCAGTGGCGCAGCAGTAGAGTTGCTGCCTTACAGCGAATGCAGCGCCGGAAACCCGGGTATGATCCCGACTACGGGTGCTGTCTGAACAGAGTTTGTACGTTCTCCCCGTGATCTGTGTGGGTTTTCTCCGAGATCTTCGGTTTCCTCCCACACTCCAAAGACCCACAGGTTTGTTGGTTAATTGGCTGGGCAAATGTAAAAATTGTCCCTCCTGTGTGTAGGATAGTGTTAATATGTGGGGATTGTTCGTCGGGGTGGGCCGAAGGGCTTGTTTCCACGTTGTATCTCTAAACTAAATTAAACTACTATACACAGTCTTTGCTCCCCTGGCACTGTTTGAAAGCTCCAAACTATTTCAGAAAGATATTGCACACAATTAATTGTTGTCACAACAAAATCAGTATCATTACAGATTTTATTTCACCTTTAGGTGAACTGCATATACTCTCCATAAAATGTACCATCGTAAATTCATTATTTGATTGGTGTCATTTCATATTGATTTTTGTACACTTATTTAATCCAACATTGCCTGGTTTCGATTGAAACATTGATCCTTGCAGTATCTAGCAGGAATTAAACCATGTCAAAGTAGAAACATACTTGCTACAGAATGAGACACAAAGTGCTGGAGTAACTCAGTGAGTCAGGCAGCATCTCTGGGGAATATGGATGGGTGATATTTTAGGTTGGGACCTTTCACCTATCCATGTTCTCCAGAGATGTTAATTTTAGTTTGGTTTATGCTGTGTGACCAGCTGAGTTACTGCAACAGTTTTGTGAACTAACAACTGCAGTTCCTTGTTTCTCCAAGCTATAGAATTAATTGGGGTTACTTGTGAAATTGGAACCCAGCAAAGTAGTTCATATCTGCAGGAAGAAGGGAATAGTCCCGACTGCCAAAAATATTCAGGCCCATTTATCCCTTGGTTTAAATTAATAACGTACAAAGATTCTTGTGATATTTCAACATAAGAGTAGTCCTTGCTGCTTTGCTTGGCCATAAATTGTAATTTAGAGAGGAAGATATTCCTCAGCACTCTGTTTTGCTCAAGTTCCAGCATCTGCAGTTTCTTGACTCCATTCCCTCCGCAGATACCATCTGACCAATTGAGTTCCTCCAGTACTTTCTGTTTTTGTGTATTTTAGAGACACTGCATGGAAATAGGCCCTTCAGCCCACTGAGTCCATTCCCTATATATTCGGGGAAATTTTACAGACGCCAATTAACCGGCAAACTTTTGCATCTTTTGAATGTGGAAGGAAGCCGAATCCCACAGGGTCACTAGTAGTACGTGCAAACTCCATACAGACAGTACTTGAGGTCAGGATGGAACTGGGTCTCTGGCACTATGAGGCAGCAGCTCTACCAGCCATGCTGCTGTGCCACTCAAATAAGAGGAGACAATCAAGATAATCTAATTGCTGTGTTAAAGTTATAAATTGTATCTTGCGTCATGAGCACTCTAACAAATTACTGCAACAGTATACTAGATGAATATTTGCTGGTGATAAACAATGTTGAAATTTTTTCATACCAATTAAGTAATTTTATAATTTTGCACCATCTATTCCCCCTCTTTTACTCCAGCACCTCCAAATGCATCCCAGGATGTGCATTCCCACCACATACTGCATTTGGGAAGAGATTACTCACTTGCCAGTATGACAGATAACAGCTGATTTACTGATTTGGTTCCAGTAGGTGTAAGGGGATTTACTGCATAAAGTGGACATGTCAGTGGAATGAAGCTTATGATGGAGTTGAGTGTGAAAGGAGCCACTGACTACACAAAGGTGCTAGCGTGCAGTTAGAGATCAACCCAAGGTTACAGCAGAGTTCTGTTCCTGTGAACTCATAACCCAAGCAGTTCGCAAGTTGGAGATGCTGCCACGAATTGACCTTCCGAGCGGCAGAAGATGCCTGCAGCTCCACAGATGGCAAAATATCCAAGAGAGTCAAGAGTGTGTATGGAAGAACTACAGATGCTGGTTTATACTGAAGATAGACACAAAATGCTGGAGTAACTCAGTGGGTCAGGTAACATCTCCGGAAAGAAAGGAATAGGTGATGTTTTGGGTCACCTGCAATTTTGGGTCGGAACGTCATGGTCTGAGGAAGAGTTCTGACCAGAAATGTCACCTATTCCTTTTCTGCAGAAATACTGCTTGATCCGCTGAGTTACTCCAGCATTTTGTTTCTATCTTCAGGCAGTCAAGAGTGTTTTATTATCATATGTACTGAAATGGAACAATTAAAGTATTACTTGCAGCAGCAGCACATCAGGTATGTCAACACAGTACTCAATAGATAATATAATAAAGAAACAAAAATATAGTCCAATAAATAAAAAAGCTCAATGTCGTGCAAAAACAAAACAAGGCTCAAAGTCCCGAGTGCAACCCAGACATTTCATAGTTTGGAGTTTAGTTGGAGTACACTGCCGGTCTTCCAAATGCTTGATCTATGGGCTGAACATATGTTGGGCATTTGTAAGCTGGGGAGGACCTGACTATCAGGGCTCCAGAAAGCAGGACAAATGCTGTCTTGTTGCTGCACAACACCAAGGTAGCACTGGATTTTTGGTTGTGACCATCCTGACCAAACAGAGAAAGGTGGTCACCCAAAGCATGCAAGGCACGTGCCCCAAGCTATTTGTTCTGATATTCAGGTATCATAAGTAGATAATGCCAGTGCTTCTTTAGGCACACGTGTTTAAACTAGAACCATATTTGTTAGCTGAAAATTTAAAGGGAGCAGTTTGAAGTTGGGGTGTACCAGCCTGGAGGAGCTTTGCACTAAATATTCTGAAACAAGAGCCAACCAAAGAGCCTTGCACTAAAATCTGTATTAAACCATTGCTAAGTTAAGGTGATATTGGATATCTAGAAAAGAAATAATGAAAGTCACCTCAACTTAGTGAAGGTGAGTGACCATCCTGTAATAGATAAAATGAGATTATGTCTAAATCTATCTGACACAGATGAATACACTCCAATTTTCTTCAATTGCTATTGGTTTTAGTTTATTATTATCCCATTTATGAAAACAGAGTGAAAAGCTTTATTTGTGTGCTGCCCAGCCAAATCATACTGAACATGAGTAAAATCAAGTCACACACAATTACAACAGAAGGTGCAAAGAAAAAATTAACAGAGTACAGAATATGTTACCGTGTTATAATGTCACCCTGACAATTAAGATTATGTCCATTATTCTGGGGTCTCAAAATGAAGATCGATCTGAAAGATCCATTTTTCTTTCAGTTTCGAAACTCCCTGCATCTGTTGATGGAGACTCTGAATGCCACAACACCACATTACGTACGCTGCATCAAGCCAAACGATGAGAAATTTGCCTTCTCGTAAGTACAGTACATTGTTACAGGTTTTAGGGTTTCTATTTCTAAGGTTCAATTCATATATACATTTGAACTTGGAGTACTACTGAACTGCAATACCAGAGTATAATCTCCAATGAAATTATGTTTTATGGTTATTCTATGTAACGTGTCATGGTGTTATAAAGTTAGTTAACCGCATGTTGTGGCCGACAAAATTACAGAGATTCTGCTTACTATGGAGCTGCATTATGACTTTGTGACTCTTATATTCAGTGCCCCAATCGGTGATCAAAGATGTGTAAATTTGTCGATAATTGGCTTCTGTAAGTTGCCTCCAGTGTGTAGGATTCGAAAGTGGGATAACATGGAACTAGTGTATGGTGATCGATGGTTGGCCTAGACTCGGTGGGCTGAAGGCCCGGCTTCCATGCTGTATCTTTGAACAATAGACAATAGGTGCAGGAGGAGGCCATTCGGCCCTGCGAGCCAGCACCACCATTCAATGTGATCATGGCTGATCATTCTCAATCAGTACCCCGTTCCTGCCTTCTCCCCATACCCACTGACTCCGCTATCCATAAGAGCTCTATCCAGCTCTCTCTTGAATGCATTCAGAGAATTGGCCTCCACTGCCTTCTGAGGCAGAGAATTCCACAGATTCACAACTCTCTGACTAAACAAAACTCAACTAAACTAAACATACTCCAGCATTTTGTGAATAAACATACCATCAGCCTTCTTTACCACTCGACCTACTTGTCGTGCCATTTTCAGGGAGCTATGGACCTGGATCACAAGATCCCTCTGAGTGTCAATACTGTTAAGGGACTTGCCATCAGCCATATACCTTTCCTTCCATTTGATCTCTCAAAGAGCAATACCTCACAATTGGTCAATAGACAATAGACAATAGACAATAGGTGCAGGAGTAGGCCATTCAGCCCTTCGAGCCAGCACCGCCATTCAATGCGATCATGGCTGATCACTCTCAATCAGTACCCCGTTCCTGCCTTCTCCCCATACCCCCTCACTCCGCTATCCTTAAGAGCTCTATCCAGCTCTCTCTTGAAAGCATCCAACGAACTGGCCTCCACTGCCTTCTGAGGCAGAGAATTCCACACCTTCACCACCCTCTGACTGAAAAAGTTCTTCCTCATCTCCGTTCTAAATGGCCTACCCCTTATTCTCAAACTGTGGCCCCTTGTTCTGGACTCCCCCAACATTGGGAACATGTTATCTGCCTCTAATGTGTCCAATCCCCTAATTATCTTATATGTTTCAATAAGATCCCCCCTCATCCTTCTAAATTCCAGTGTATACAAGCCCAATCGCTCCAGCCTTTCAACATACGACAGTCCCGCCATTCCGGGAATTAACCTAGTGAACCTACGCTGCACGCCCTCCATAGCAAGAACATCCTTCCTCAAATTTGGAGACCAAAACTGCACACAGTACTCCAGGTGCGGTCTCACCAGGGCCCGGTACAACTGTAGAAGGACCTCTTTGCTCCTATACTCAACTCCTCTTGTTACGAAGGCCAACATTCCATTGGCTTTCTTCACTGCCTGCTGAACCTGCATGCTTCCTTTCATTGACTGATGCACTAGGACACCCAGATCTCGTTGAACTCCCCCTCCTCCTAACTTGACACCATTCAGATAATAATCTGCCTTTCTATTCTTACTTCCATTTCTTCGCCCATTTCTGTAGTTGATCTATATCCTACTGTATAGATTTTTACAGCCTTCCTCACTGTCTGCAACTCCAGTAACCTTGGTGTCATCAACAAACTGACTAACCAACCCATCTATATTCACGTCCAAGTCATTTATATGCATCTCTAATAACAGAGGTCGCAGCACAGATCCCTCCACTGGACACAGAATAATGCCCTTCTGCTACAACCCTCTGTCTTCTATTTGTAAGCCATTTCTGAATCCATACGACTAATATATTCCTTTATTCGTCCCACACCGGGGAAATCGGTGTGGGACCCACGACCAAGTCATTGTTGATCTGCATTGGGTCTCATTTCCTCTTCTGTGCCAGTTCTCCAAAGCTCTCAATTCCTTCATGGTTCAAAAATGCATTTACCCTTTCTTTAAGCAATTACCGTACACAATTACATTGCCTTCTGAGGCAGAGATTGACCACCTCCTGTGTGAAGTTCCAAGGCACCTCCGTTTAAAATGCTGCTCCCTAATCTTATAACCATATCAGGTTCTCTAAGGAGTGAAAACACCTCGAAGTCCTCGCTGTCATGCCCTCTTGTGTGTTCCAATAAAATTGTCTAAACTCCAGGGAGTATAAATGTAATTCCTTCAGCTACTTGTGATAGGACAACCCTCTCAAATCAGTAATTAGTCTGGTGAATCTCCTTTGGACTGCTGGCAATGCTAGTATATTCTTTCTTAAATAATGCGACCAAACTGTGCACAATATTTCAGGTGTGGCCTTATCTGTAACCTGTGGAATTGTAAATAATCCTATTTCTAAACTCCAAACCCTCTTGCAATATAGGCCGATCTAACATTTGCCTTTGTAATCACTTGCCGCCTACTAATTAACAGTGTTTCATGCACAAGAATAACTAGATCCCACTTTACTTCGCTCATCTGTAATCTTTCTCCATTTAAATAATAGTCTGCCTTTAGATTTCTTACCTAAGTACATAATTGCACAATTCCACATGTTAAACTCCATTTGTACGTTTTCATCCACTTACTCAATCCCATTTGTGTCCAATTGCAAAGTCCAAATATCCTTATTGCAACATGCCCTCCTACCCATTTTTAATGTAATTAGCAAACTCTGATCTCTTCTCCAGTCATTAATGTAAACAGTAAATAATTGAGGGCAAAGAACTGAACTTTGTAGCAATCCCGTAGTCACATTCGTCCAGATAAAGACCCATCTCATCCAGTCATTTAACATGGAAACAGGCCCTTTGGCCGAAATTCCCCATGCCAACCAAGCTGCCCCATCTAACACCAGTCTTACTGCCCATGTTTGGCCCATATCCCCTATAGCTGTCCTATCCATGTACCTGTCCAAATGTCTTTTATATGTTGTGAGAGTACCTGCCTCTGCTACCTCCTCTGACAGCTTGATCCCTATCCCCACCACTCTCTGTTTGAGGGTGGTGGGTATATGGCACGAGAAACCAGAGGAGGTTGTTCTCCTACCTCCATTTATTCTAACTGTGTACTCTGTGATAACCAGGGCCTTTTCTTTTCCGACACCTTTCTTGACTGCTCCTGTATCCAGGTGCCATGTTATTGGCCTGGGCCAATCGTCAGATATAATATTGCGAGAAATGAAAACGGGAGATTAACTTATCATCGCCAGTAGTGTATTATAATTCAAATTAAAAATATAACTCAAGGGTTGGTGAAAATCTAGGACTTGCCCTCACTCAAGGCAGTGATTCAACCAGTGATTGCAATACCATAGTTAATGTCTAGGTCAGAGGGAGGTAAATAACGGTCATTAGTTTCTTTATTGTCACGTGTACCAGGTACAGTGAAAAACATTTTTTGAATACAATCGCCACGATTAGTGCAGTAATAAAGTTACAGTACAAATCGGGTATGGTTTAAAAAAGAGAGGAAAAGATTGGAGGGAGCTGCATTTCTTTGTCCTGTTTGTATTTTCTATCTTTGTCATTATTTTTCTTTCAAAGACTTCTGTAAACAAGTATTGATCTGACACTTTCAAAATAGAGGTGGTTATTATTGCCAACAAGCAAACATAGTCTTTGAATTAATATCCTTTTATTTGGTAGTGTTTATAAATGGATGAGATCATCACATATCTGATACTAGAACTTGTTTAGGGTAAAGCCTTGTTATTAAGGACCTCGTTATTGCAGATTTCGGGTTCAGCGGGACCTACCGACCTTCTCTGCCAGGCCAGGCTGCCAATGCCAGCCCACATTGCCTTCCAGGCCAGGCTGCTGACGTCGGCCCGAACCACCTGCCCGGCAGCTTCCAGGCTGGACCTATTGTCACCACCACCAGCCCACATGACTTCCTCGGCCTCTTCCAGGCCGTGCCTACCGCCAACCCTAACCCGCGGGCCCCAACTATGATTCCGCCGATCCTCACCTCTTCCCCCGGCCAAAGCCGTCAACTCACCTGAATTCTAGGCCCGGTTCCAGACCGAGAGTCTGGAGATGGGTCTTGACCAGAAATGTCCTCCAGAAATGCTGCCTGCTAAATCATTCCCTCCAGCACTTTGTGTCCTTTTGTGTATTAATCAGCATCTGCAGTTCTTTGCTTCTACTACTTATGCAAGGAAATATAATACTTTAATACTCTGTAGTCCCTTACTCAATTATAGTGAACAATCAGCACAAGAATATTCTTGCTATTGAGGGCGTGCAGCGTAGGTTTACTAGGTTAATTCCGGGAATGGAGGGACTGTCATATGTTGAAAGACTGGAGCGACTAGGCTTGTATACACTGGAATTTAGAAGGATGAGAGGGAATCTTATTGAAACGTATAAGATTATTAAGGGGTTGGACACGTTAGAGGCAGGAAACATGTTCCCAATGTTGGGGGAGTCCAGAACAAGGGGCCACCATTTAAGAATAAGGGGTAGGCCATTTAGAACTGAGATGAGGAAAAACATTTTCAGTCAGAGAGTTGTGAATCTGTGGAATTCTCTGCCTCAGAAGGCAGTGGAGGCCAATTCTCTGAATGCATTCAAGAGAGAGCTAGATAGAGCCCTTAAGGATAGCGGAGTCAGGGGGTATGGGGAGAAGGCAGGAACGGGGTACTGATTGAGAATGATCAGCCATGATCACATTGAATGGCGGTGCTGGCTCGAAGGGCCGAATGGCCTCCTCCTGCACCTATTGTCTATTGTCTATTATCCTGAGATGCTGTCTGACCCTCCAGCACTTTGTTTCTTTTTAAGTGTTGGTGTAATGTCTTATCTTAAAAACAGCACCTTTGACAGAGATGCTGCTTGACCGGTTGAGTTACTCCAGCTCTCCACTTTTCTATTGTGAATTAAACTGTAAATGGGTGAGAATGATTCGTAAAGAATGTTTGTAAAATGCTGGTCTCTGTTGCAGGTTTGATCCAGCACGAGCTGTACAGCAACTCCGAGCCTGTGGAGTGTTGGAGACCATCCGCATTAGTGCTGCAGGATACCCATCTCGGTATGCATACTGCTCATGCTGTTGTGCTGAGGCCAATCTAAAACCCATGTGCATGGAATAAAATCTTAACTGATGGATAACATTTGAGGGTATTGTACATATATGAAGCTATTCAGTCCATACTTCTGACTGCTGATGAGATTTTTGTTTAAAAATCTGAGATAAATGCTGAAAGATTTTGGTAAAAGCTTGAACCAGAGTGAATGCAATCACTGCAGTGGCAATGCAGCTCACTTACAGATTGAGCCCAGAAGACAAGTTTACTGCAAAGCTTCTCCAAGCTGTAGTACTGTCCTCCCTAATCCTCCTCTATTGCAGAGGCTCCATCTCATGGGAGCCTCAACCGTGATGTCAGCAAGATATTTTACCTTTTCGGGGCATCATAAGCCAGACCTCTGCAGTTCTCACTGGATCTTGTATGCATACACAAACAGCAAATGTGATTTTATTTTTTAGTAATTTCCACTTTGTTGCATCTCCTTTAAGTGCCCTCTATCTCCTCGCTGGATCGTTATGAAAATCACTTGCTAAATGTCTAATTCTGTTGAATTGCCCGTAACGTCTTTCAGAATCCTATGTTTCAAATAACTCATTTGATCACGGTAGGTAATCCATTTCAAAATCCCCCTTTGTGTACAATGTTCCTCTCTCTCTGAGACACCTGAAAAAGGATAATATCTCAAGAAAAGCAATTAGTTTAAGAAGCACGTACATTAGTCAGGTTTTCCTGCTTCAGAAACAGAATAAAAACCAACCTTTCCTTGAGTGATGTAAACTGGTTGGACTCTAGGATAAAGCATGGCAGGCAATAGGTCGACATAGGAAGGGGTTTTGATAGGCAGATGGTTGGACAACCATCCCTACAAGCAGTCCGAAGAAGGATCCCAACCAGAAGCATCACATCTATGATCTCCTGGGATGCTGTCTGACCCTCCAGCATAGAGTCCATAAGTCCATGATAGAGTCTCTGAGGAGAGGAAACTGAAGAACAACTGATTATTTCTATAGTCTCTCGTTGGTTTAACAAAAAACAATTTCTCTTTATTAAAAATGATGTAGCTTTATCATTTTCTCGAAAGAAAATTTAAATGGATTTATTGGTATTAATTTCTTCCATGTTGTGAAGAAAGTGCTACAATTAAGTTATTGCTCAAATGCTTTCATCAGCTGCAGAAATTGAATTACTGAAACTTAATTTTTATATCGGATAACTACAGCTGCTGTGCCATTTATCGTGTGGAGTAATTGCGATGATTGATGAAATGATATTGCTGAAGGCTCTGAACTGATCAAAAAAGACACAGAATTTCTAATTCAGTGATTTTCAAATGAAGTTTGCTAACCTTACTCACAAGTTAATATATGATTTCCCCATGGCTTTTAAAAACTGACTCTGCCCGAGCAGATATGAGACAATTACAAGATGTAGAAACAGCAAACGAGGCTTAAGTTATGCAGGTTTATTGCCTCTAACTGCCACCTTATTATTCATATTGATTCCTTCACCACAGAAATTCACAATTGTTTTTTGATATTGCAATTTTATTAATTGAAACAATTTTCAGTGATCTACCTTGGGAACTTAGCTCTAAATTTCATTATAATTGAGTGCATGTGGTTCACCTGAGTTCACTTCACCTTAATTTTCGAATTATTTTTTTCTTGCAATTAAACTTTGCACTTTACTGAGCAGTTTGCTTGGTTTATAAGTATGGTTGTTATTTCAAGTTTGGTTTTGTTTCTTAAAATAATCCCCCCAGCATTTGTCTACATTCTGTTTTCTTGTATATCCGTAGCTTCCCATTCAAAGATCCATCAGGACAAACAGCCTGCAAATTGATGAATATATCTGAGATTTTTGTGGTGATTTGTAACGGACCACAGAGTAAGGAGCAGTACAAAATAGATTCTTCTGCCCATCAAGTCAATGCTGATCATAGAATCATACAGCGTGGAAACAGGCCCTTTGGCCCAACTTGCCCACAACGACTAACATGACCCGATTACAATAGTCCCACCTGCTTGCGTTTGGCCCATATCCATCTAAACTTGTCCTATCCATGTACCTGTGGAATTGTTTCTTAAACGTTGCAATAGTAGTTGCCTCAACCATCTCCTTCAGCATCTTGCTCCATATACCCACAACTCTTTGTGTGAAAAGGTTATCCATCAGATTCCTTTCAAATCTTTCCCCCCTCACCTATGTCCTCTGATTCTCAATTTCTCCAACTTAGGCAAGAGATTCTTTGTGTCGATCTATTGCTCTCATGACTTAATACACTTCTATAAGATCAACAACACCTTCAGAAGACCATGATGCCAATCCAAACTAATCCCACCTGCCTGGAATTGGTCCCTATCATTCTATGCCCTGCTGTTCATATAACCATCTAAATGGCTCTTAAATATTGTTATTATAACTGCTACTACCATCTCCCCAGGCAGCACCTCCTGCTCTCTTGAGAACTGGGTGGGGGGGGGGGGAGGGAACCGTCTCATACATTTCCTTTAAAATGACCACCCCTCAACTTCAACTATGCCGCCATGAGGGGGGGGGAGAACAAAGGAGGACCCAATGTGGGGGAACCGCCATTGGGATGTGGGGGTGAAGACACACCACCATTATGGGCTGGATATCACGTAATGATGAGATGGTGTACAGGAAAGAGATTGAGAACCTCGTGTCCTGGTGTCGAGACAACAACCTTTCTCTCAATGTCAGCAAGAGGGGATCTTATCGAAACGTATAAGATTATTAAGGGGTTGGACACGTTAGAGGCAGGAAACATATTCCCAATGTTGGGGGAGTCCAGAACAAGGGGCCTCAGTTTAAGAATAAGGGTTAGGTCATTTAGAACTGAGATGAGGAAAAACCTTTTCAGTCAGAGAGTTGTGAATCTGTGGAATTCTCTGCCTGCAAGGCAGTGGAGGCCAGTGGAGGCCAATCTTGAAAGGCAGTGGAGGCCAATTCTCTGAATGCATTCAAGAGAGAGCTAGATAGAGCTCTTAAGGATAGCTGAGTCAGGGGAGAAGGCAAAAACGGGGTACTGATTGAGAATGATCAGCCATGATCACATTGAATGGCGGTGCTGGCTCGAAGGGCCGAATGGCCTCCTCCTGCACCTATTGTTTATTGTCTAAGACACAGGAGATAGTGATCGACTTCAGGAACGAAGCAGTACACATGCCCCAGTTTACATTGTCGACACCAAAGTGGAGATGGTTGAAAACCTCAAATTCCTAGGAGTAATTATCACCAACAACTTCTCCTGGACCACCCATATTGAAACAATGGCCAAGATAGCACACCGACATCCCTACTTCCCCTTAGGAGGTTCGGCATGTCTCCAACAACACTCACCAACTCCCACAGATGCACCGACCGGAGAAAGCATTTTATTGGCATGCATGCATTACAGCTTGGTTTGGGAACAGCAACATCCAAGACCACAAGAAATTGCAGAGAATTGTGGCCAGACCATTACACAAACCATCCTCCCTTCCATTTAAGCCGTTCATACCTCGCACTACCTCAGCAAGGCCAGCAGCATAATCAAAGATGAGTCACACCCAGGCCATTCCCTCTTCTCCCCTCTTCCATCGGGCAAAAGGTATAGAAGTGTGAAAACGCACATCTCCAGTTTCAGGGACAGGTTCTTCCCAGCTGTTAATTAGGCAACTGAAACATCCTACCGCATCTAGAGAGCTGTCCTGGACTACTATCCTCCTCTTTGGTGACCCTCGGACCATCTTTGATTGGACTTTACTGGATATATCTTGCAATGAACCTTAGCATGTACCTGTACACTGTGAATTATTCAATTGTAATCGTGAAATGCTGGAGTAACTCAGCAGGTCAGGCAGCATCTCAGGAGAGAAGGAATGGGTAACGTTTTGGGTCAAGACCCTTCTTCAGACTCGAAAAGTCACCCATTCCTTCTCTCCTGAGATGCTGCCTGACCTGCTGAGTTACTCCAGCATTTTGTGATACCTTCGATTTGTACCAGCATCTACAGTTATTTTCCTACACCAATTGTAATCGTGTATTGTCTTTCCACTGACTGGTTGTTAGCACACAACAAAAGCTTTTCACTGTACCTTGGTACACGTGACATTAAACAAAACTAAACTAACATATATTAAACGCAGAAAGTAGTGTTGCCTGAATATCTAATAACCTTTGTTTTTGATAGGTGGACCTACCATGAATTCTTCAACAGGTATCGGGTCCTAATGATGAAGAAGAACATCATTTTAAATGATAAGAAAGAAACCTGTAGGAGGCTTCTGGACATTGTTATCAAGGTAATCAAGTTGCCCGGTAATTAAAGGGGCCAATCATTATCAGCAGGTTGGACTGTGTCTCATGCCAAAGTTTACGGTTGATAGTCCAAGTTTTTTATTTGGCTGTGTTTGTATATCCTGCCTTTGGTATTCCAAGCCATTTAATCTTGTCAATGTATTACTTTGTTCCATTTCATCAGGATCCTGATAAATTCCAGTTTGGCAAAACCAAGATCTTTTTCCGTGCTGGTCAGGTAGCATACCTGGAAAAGCTCAGAGGAGATAAGTTCCGAGCCGCATGCATGATGATACAGAAGACAGTCCGGGGCTGGTTGCAGAGAGTCAAGTACAGAAGGCTGAAGAAGGCCACCATTACTCTTCAGAGATACGTTCGAGGTTATCAGGCACGCAGGTAAGAGCTATTTGCAAGATCTTACTGTGTCATTAGGTGTGAATGGCCCTCATAACAATAACAACCAAACAAGACCTGGAAAGCTGCTTCAGAAAGTGGGCCAAGGAGTTGATTATCAGAATAATTATCATATCAAAAAAAAGATACAGAAGGAGGTCATTTGACTCTATGGGTCCATTCTGACCGCTAGAAGAGCAATCCCCATCATTTCATAGAGAACCATAAATATTCCTCCACTCTCGTTCAGCACATTCCCTTCTTCCAGACCGGCACAGCAAATCAACATGTCAGTGATGAGCTCGAGGCAGGAGGCCGATTATTCCTGTAAGTAGGACTGACGACCCCAAGTAAATCTATAAAAACAGAATTTTTTAAAATTTTATTTAGTTTACCTTAATGCTTTTAATTCATTTCAGGTCAAGAGTGTTTTATTGTCATATGTCCCAGATAGAACGATGAAAGTTTACTTGTTGCAGCACAACAGAATATGTAAACATAATACTCTGTAAACAATATAATAAAGGAGAAAAAAAGGTTTTGTGTGTGTGTGTGTATGTATATTATATATATATATATATATACACACACACATATTCATTTTTATTACCTGCAGATATTTTCAATTTATTTTAAACTGTCTAAGTCGATTTGGACAGTGTTTTAAAAAAGCTTTGATTCTCAGGGACATTTGACAACTGAGAGTTGTCAGAAAGCCATTGGGTCAAAGAACCTTGGGAACCAGTGGCTGAGGCTTGCACACCGTTCATGGCCTGGTCTCGGCATGCCTTGATGGAGAGGCCAACTCTCTCTATCCATTACAGACATTGGGCTAGATCATCCTGTCACCATCCTGCTGTGTGAACTCTCCATTCCACACTAGTCTACTATGAATATGGAGAGCTGGCCTCCATATTCATATTCATTATATTCATTACTATATTCATTATTCAATATTCATATTTTATTCATTATTACTACATTCATTAAATAGAATTTTGAACAGAGTCACAGAAACAGGCACCAGCCCAACTCATCCATGTTGATCAACGTGCCCAGCTATGCTTGCTTTTTGCCCATGTTTGGGCCAGATCCTTCTTAACCTTTCCTGTCCTTGTAGCTGTCAAAATGCCTTTTGTTATTGTACCTGCCTCAATTATTTCCTCTGGCAGCTTGTTCCATATACCCACCACTCTCTGTAAACATTATCCCTCAGATTCCTATTAAATCTTTCCCCTCTCACCTTAAATCTAAGCCCTCTAGTTCTCGATTCATCAACCCCACAGAAAATAATATACTTTGTGAGTTACCAACTCTTTGTGGATCCTATTTGTTTTCATTTTCTGAATCAGTCGACAATGGGGCATCTTGTCAAAACTTTACTTAAGTACATGTGGATAACTTCTCCTGCCCTGCCCTCATCAATTATCATCATTGTCTCCTCAAAAAACCCTCAATCCCTTGAAGCAATGCCCTAATGCATTGTCTTGCTTTTTGTATCTTCAGTCCCAAATCCCACTCTATCCTCAACTCAAATCTATCCCAGTCTGAGAGCCCAATCTATTTCAGATTCTGAGCTTGTTCTTAAAAAATTATATTAGGGGATGATTGGAATCATATTCAGCCTTTTTATAAACAATAAACTTTTTCTAGCTCTGAACATTCTTTATCATAGAGTCATAGTTATGGTAAAGATAGGACTGGTCCACAAGCTCGAGTCCGAAATTGGGATTAGGCTAATTTTGATGGCATTCAACAGGAACTTGCAGTGGTTGATTGAGAGAGATGGTTCGCAGGTAAAGGAATGCCAGACAAGTGCGACACTTTTAAAAGTGAACTGGAAAGAGTACAGGGCCAAATTTGTCCTGTTAGTATGAAGGCAGGATTAGGGGATGAGATATTGAGGCACTCATCAGGAAAATGGAGGTTGAATATGTCAGGTTTGGGCAGCTAGCCCCTTGAGGAGTAAAGGGAATGTAGGAGAGACTTTTGGAACACGTGAGATTTAGGGTGAGTTAGCCAATTAGCTTGGTGATGGGGAGGCAGAGGGTGATAGTGGAGGATAGATTTTTTTAGATTGGAGGCCTGTGAGTTCCATTTAATGGTGGGTTCCCTGTTGCTTGTCACATGTGAATTATTTGGATGAAAATGCAGGTGGAATCATTGGTAAGTTTGCATCTTGCATTAAAATTGGTGGTGTCGTGGATAGTGAAGAAGGTTGTCTAAATTTAAAAACAGGATATTGGTAAAGAAATGACAGGTGGAATTTAACTTGGACAAGTGCAAATTGAAATATATGGGAAGTTAAATGGTGGTAGTACATACACAGTGAATGGCAGGGTCCTGGGGAGTGTTGTTGAACAGTGAGACATCTAGGTTTAAGAGTGCATAATTTCCAGAAAGTGGCATCATGGTCACAGGGAAAATGTGCAAACTCTACACAGACAGCACCCAAGTCAGGAATTAATCTGTCTTGCAGGAGCTACGATCGAGCACCATCACAGTGCAAAGCTCTCCAGATGTGTTTTTGAATGAATGGCTGAGAGGTGTTAGTAGGACGGATGAGGGTTTTGGCAGCAGGTGAGTTTAGGCCTATGCAAAGTTACTCTTTGTTCACCATTCATTTTTTTGTTCACTCCAAGGTTGGCAGCCTTCCTGCGGAAAACGAGAGCTGCGATAATTTTACAAAAGCAATGCAGGATGTTGGCTGCTCGTCGTCAGTACCTGAAAATTCGCAGCGCAACCATCACGATTCAGGCTTATGCCCGGGGAATGTTTATCCGGAAGGTGTACCATGAGGTAACTATCCAACTTCCTCAGGCATAGGTTATAGACAATAGACAATAGGTGCAGGAGGAGGCCATTCGGCCCTTCGAGCCAGCACCGCCATTCAATGTGATCATGACTGATCATTCTCAATCAGTACCCCGTCCCTGCCTTCCCCCCATACCCCCTGACTCCGCTATCCTAAAGAGCTCTATCGAGCTCTCTCTTGAATGCATTCAGAGAATTGGCCTCCACTGCCTTCTGAGGCAGAGAATTCCACAGATTTTGATGATAATTCCACAGGTTTTGATGATAAAACTATGTTCTCATCCTGACTTCGGGTGTTGTCTTTGCCTGTCCTCCCTACAATCATGTGGGTTTCCTTCGGTCCTCCAGTTTTCTCCCACGTGACAAAGACATGTGGGTCGGTTTGTTAATTGACCCATTTTAAATTGCTACTTCCTTGACACATCGGTGAGTGATCAAAGCTGGGCTTTCGTTGGTAAGAATGTGAGAAGAACAAAATAAGATGGATTTGTGTAAATGAGTGATTTATGATTGGCAGAGACGGTGGGCAGAAGGGCCTGTGGTTAAAGTGCACATTGTCAAATCTTAATAAAGGCCATTTTAATACATTTTGGTTTCACTATGTAGAAATTACAGCAGTGTTTATACATAGTCCCCCCATTTCAGGGCACCATAATGTTTGGGTCACAGCAATGTCATGTAAATGAAAGTAGTCATGTGTGGTATTTTATTGCATATCCTTTGCATGCAATGACTGCTTGAAGTCTGCGATTCATGGACATCACCGGACATCACCGGTTGCTGGGTGTCTTCTCTGGTGATGCCAGGCCTGTATTGCAGCCATCTTTAGCTTATGCTTGTTTTGGGGGGTAGTCCCCTTCAGTTTTCTCTTCAGCATATAAAAGGCATGCTCAATTGGGTTCAGATCGGGTGATTGACGTGGCCACTCAAGAATTGACCATTTTTTAGCTTTGAAAAACTCCTTTGTTGCTTTAGCAGTATGTTTGGGATCATTGTCTTGCTGTAGAATGAACTGCCGGACAATGAGTTTTGAGGCATTTGTTTGAACGAGCAGATGGGATATGTCTATACACTTCAAAAATCATTATGCTACTACCATCAGCAGTTGTATCATCAATTAAGATAAGTGAGCCAGTACCTTCAGCAGCCATACATGCCCAGGCCGTAACACCCCCACCATCGTGTTTCACAGATGAAGTGGTATGCTTTGGATCTTGGGCAGTTCCTTCTCTCCTCCATACATTGCTCTTGCCATCACTCCAATATGTAAATCTTCATCTCATCTGTCCACAAGACTTTTTTCCAGAACTGTGGTTGCTCTTTTATGTACTTTTTGGCAACCTATAACCTGGCCATCCTTATTTTTGCAACTAACCAGTGGTTTGCATCTTGCAGTGTAGCTTCTCTATTTCTGTTCATGAAGTCTTCTGCGGACAGTGGTCATTGACAAATCCACACCTGACTCCTGAAGAATGTTTCTGATCTGTCGGACAGGTGTTTGGGGATTTTCCTTTATTATAGAGAGAATTCTTCTGTCATCAGCTGTGGAGGTCTTCCTTGGCCTGCCAGTCCCTTTGTGATTAGTAAGCTCACCAGTGCTCTCTTTCTTCTTAATGATGTTCCAAACAGTTGATTTTGGTAAGCCTAAGGTTTGGCTGATGTCTCTAACAATTTTATTCTTGCTTCTCAGTCTCATAATGGCTTCTTTGACTTTCATTAGCACAACTTTGGTCCTCATGTTGATAAACAGCAATAAAAGTTTCCAACGGTGGTCGAAAGACTAGGTGCTGAGAGCCCTCTTATACCCGCATTAAGGAGGCAATTAAACACACCTGGGCAATTACAAACGCCTGTGAAGCCATGTGTCCCAAACATTATGGTGCCCTGAAATGGGGAGACTATGTGTAAACGCAGCTGTAATTTCTACATGGTGAAACCAAAATGTATAAATATACCCTTTAATAAAATCTACAATGTGCACTTTAACCACATGTGATTTTTTTCTATTACGAATCTCAAATTGTGGAATGCAGAGGCAAATAAATAAATGATGGGTCTTTGTCCCAAACATTATGAAGGACACTGTATTTCTGTGCTGTATGACTCCATAGAAAAAATACCATTGTGCTAAAAGAGATTTATGAGGTTTTATCGGGGCATGAAGTGTTGACCTATCGGGAGAGATTGGGCAGGCTGCGACTTTATTCCCTGGCATGTTGCAGTTGTGCAAGATGTTGAAATTTCTAAGTTTAATAGGAAACTGAGACGGATGTGGGGAGCCTGTGATGCCATCTAGATACAGGGATCGTTGTTTTATACCAAGGGCTCATCCATTAAAAACAGAGATGAGGCATTTTCCTTTTCAGAAAAGTCTTGAGTCTTTGAAACTATCTTCAAAATCTCGTGGAAATAGGGAAATTGAATATTTTCAAAGCAGAGGTACGTAGATACATGAGAAGCAAATGTGTCCCCAACTGGAGAATTTAATTTCAGTGAGTTTCACCTTCTTATTTGTTTCCGAAAATGAAAAAAATGCAAAACATAGCAAGCGCTGGGAAGCAGGTTCAGGTGGTGCACAATCGTGGTGAACAGCAACAGACAAATGTGATGTAGAGTAGGGAGGACTACTTGTGTTCTTTCCAGTTTCTTTTGAATTAAAAGTTAACATTTGCATTTCAGCAGCAGCTCCTTGCTAGGTAGCTTTGATGCCTATAAAGTCTGAGCAGGAGGTTGGGCTATTTTCTTGCAGGCTTCTGAAACAGATGCTCCCCCAGTACCTGTTGGGTGACTGCCTGTAAAAAAACATAATGCAATATATTGTTCAAAGTTTTCTGGGCATCCTGAAGCAACAAGGTTCTGCGAGCAGACACAAAATGCTGGAGTAACTCAAAGGACCAGGTAGCATCTCTGGAGAAAAGGAATAGGTGATATTTCGGGTTAAGACCCTTTATCAGAAACATTAGACTGTGTCTGATGAGGGGTCTCAACCCGAAACGTCACCTGTTCCTTTTCTCCAGAGTGCTGCTTGACGTGCTAATTTACTCCAGCATTTTGTATCTATCTTTGGTTTCAACCAGCATCTGCAGTTACTCCAGCATTTTGTGTCTACCTCTGCAGTTCCTTCTTACACAGGGTCCTGTGATTTGTCATTTCTGTTCCAATTGCATTTTGTAAAATTAATACGACTATGAGAACTCTATATCACTGTAACGTGGAACATTACCAAACATTGGTGACAACTCAGCAGACTGATTCATGACTTAATGACGACTCTTTGCAATTTATTCCCTTGTTGTTTGGTCCAATTTAAATTTTGGGGGCCTCTAAGTTGCACATTGTTGCCATCAGCCAAACAGTGGATGAATTACAAGCTAGAACACTAGGTTTGGATGGTGTCAGCAAAAAGTTAGTTTACATGGATTTAAATTATGCATATCATATTTAAGGCTTCAAATTGTATAATTAATGGGCAAACTTGGGTTTGACACCAAACTATATTGTTACATTGTTTCTTCATATCTACTTTGTTAATTTTGTAGTTTATATTTCACATTTTTTATTGCAAACCTATTTTGCTTTTATAGCCCCTGCTTGGGCTCATTAAAATTATAATTTAGATTAAAACACTTTTCAATGATGCTCAGTAAGCTTGGCTTAGCTTTCACTGAAGTTATAGTAATAAGATTTATTCAATAATTTGGTGTTTCATAGTGGGAGTGCATGAAATGATAAATTATATTGCCGTGTAAATGTGCTACCCTTTCCCAATGTTCAGTGTTTGTTGGGTGTTTAGATTTTAATTGGAAAGAAAAAGTCAAAATGTTTAATATGATGTGTGATTCAGCAGCTTTATTACATTACAAATATACAATGCATGAAAGGCAGCTCTGGAAGATTAGATCCCATGGGATTCAAAAAGAGATAGCTGAATGGATAGAAAATTGGCTTCATGGCAGGAAACAGAATGTGATGGTGGAAGGTTGCTTTTTGGACTGGAGGCCTGTGATTAGTGGTCTGCCTCAGTTCAGTGTTGGGCCCATTGCTGTTTGTCATCCATTTCAATTATTTGGATGAGAATGCATATGGCATGATTAGCAAGTTTGCATATGACACTAAAGTGGCTGGTATTATAGATAGTGAAGATAGTTGTCAAAAATTGCAGCTGGATCTTGACCAGTTGGCCAGGTAGACTGAAAAATGATTGATAGAATTTAATATGAAGAAATGTGAGGAGCTGCATTTTGGGAAAACTAACACAGGCAGAACCTATTAAATGGTAGGGCTCTCAGTAGTGTTGCAGAGCAGAGGAATCTAGGAGTGCAGTTACATAGTTTGTTGAAAGTGGCACTACAGGTAGATAGGGTGGTCAAAATTACTTTTGGCACATTGGCCTTCATCATCAGATCATAAGTGATAAGAGCGGAATTAGGCCATTCGGCCCAGCAAGTCTACTCCGCCATTCGATCATGGCTGATATATCTCTCCCTCCTAACCCCATTCCCCTGCCTTCTCCCCATAACCTCTTAACACCCTTACTAGATTTTTAGATTTTTTTTAGATTTAGATTTAGAGATACAGCGCGGAAACAGGCCCTTCGGCCCACCGAGTCCGCACCGCCCAGCGATCCCCGCACATTAACACTATCCTACACACACTAGGGACAATTTTTACATTTTACCCAGTCAATTAACCTACATACCTAAACGTCTTTGGAGTGTGGGAGGAAACCGAAGATCTCGGAGAAAACCCACGCAGGTCACAGGGAGAACGTACAAACTCCGTACAGACGGCGCCCGTAGTCAGGATCAAACCTGAGTCTCCGGCGCTGCATTCGCTGTAAGGCAGCAACTCTACCGCTGCGCCACCGTGCTGCCTTGATACTAATCAAGAATCTATCCATCTCTGCCTTAAATATATCCACTGAATTTCTCTCCACAGCCTTCTGTGGCAAAGAATTCCACAGATTCACCACCCTCTGACTAAAGAAATTCCTCCTCATCTCCATCCTAAAAGAATGTCCTTTAATTCTGAGGCTATGTCCTAGACTCTCCCATTAGGGAGAGGGGAAATATTTAAAAGGAACCTGCGGGGTAATTTATTTCACAGAAAGGGTGGTGGGTGGACCGAGCTGTCAGATCAGTTCAGTTTAGCTTATTATCACGTGTACCGAGGTACACTGAAAAGCTTTTTGTTGAGACCGTTGAGGCAGGTACTATCGTAATGTTTAAGAAACATTTGGACAGGTATGTGGATAGGTTTAGAGGGATATGGCCAAAGGTAGGCAGGTGGGACTAGTGTAGATGGGACATGTAGGCTGGTGTGGGAAAGTTGGGCCAAAGGGCCTGTTTCCACACTGTACGACTGTAGGATTCTCTATGACGCTATAATAGTAGAGTGATGGAAGAGTAAAGAATATCGATGGGATTGTGTCTCCTGCAATCTGAAACTAGAAACTCATTCAATAATAATCACCCATTTTTAACACACCTTCCCTTGTGTAAATTAATATCACAGGGCAGGACTTTGCAATTCTGTATCCAAGAGTTCTTTTAACTGTGATGTGTATTATCACTTATTTGCAGCAGTTTCAGGTTTGCAGTATCAGGTACCACCCGTTGAACTGGGCATTTTTACTTCATGTTTTTTCTTTGTTCATTTCCGTCTTCTCCTCCACACCTGTACAGAATGTTTTGCCAATTGCTGGGTAGAGTTTCGAAGATGGCCCTCCACTGACAATAGTATGATTCTCAGATAGTGGACAGATTCAAAACAAGTGCAACCCTGTCTCCCTTGTTTACCAGGGATTCTAGGAGTGATTGAGTAGGTTTTTCTATTTAATTTCTTTCCCTTCTCTGGTTAAAGGAAACTAAAGAAAACTACATAGGAATTACTTTTTAGCGTCAATCCACAGATGTCAGAGAACCTGTGGCTCAACACATTTGTCATGCATTTGCTGTACACTTGCTCATGTAGTTGTAAGTGGCAGTAAATGTTCCACTTTAACTGTTTTAATGGGCACCAAGGTACTAAATGGTGACTTTTAAATCAACTATGTGACTTTCACCATATTTCTTTCACTATTTACTTTTTTTTCACTCCATCAAATCTGCTTTGGATTGTTAAAAATAAATAAAATCCCTTCAATCCAGGAATAGTTAGCAGGCTATACTCAACACAATTCACATGCTCAGAAGTACATTGCAAGGCATTTTGAGGCACCCCATGGCCCTAAAATGCATGTCTTCCTTTTGAACATACATGCAGATCATTGGAAACAGATGAAGTTCCTCTCAATCTGGGCTGGATTTGTACCTTATTCTAGAGGCAGTCAGCTGTTTTTTCACCTTTCTATTTTTAAAGGGATTTTACCCCAACAATTAAAGACTTGAAACATAGAAACATAGAAAATAGGTGCCGGAGTAGGTCATTCGGCCCTTCGAGCCTGCACCGCCATTCAATATGATCATGGCTGATCATGACTGGAGAACTTGGACAATAAGGGAGTGTATCCAAAACCTATTCTATGTCAGAGTGTGTATGTACATTCACTGCCTTCTTCCTTGTTCTATATGGAGACTGTTTCATAGGGCTTTTCCTGATGTTTTTCCTGTGATATGCTTTTTTCAGTTATTACTCCAGCATAAAGCCACCGTCATTCAGAAGTATTTAAGGGGCTGGATGGCTAGAAAAAGATTCTGCAGGATTCGCAACGCAGTCATTTATCTTCAGTGCTGCTTCAGGCGGATGAAAGCGCGTCGTGAGCTGAAGACACTGAAGATTGAAGCAAAGTCAGTCGAGCACTTCAAGAAGCTCACTAGCGGAATGGAAAATAAAGTTGTACAACTTCAAAGGAAAGTAGATGATCAGGTAAGAATGCATTCCATTTTCAGTGCGTGTAAAGAAAATATGATGGTAAGGAATAGTTACCAGATGAATAATGTTTCCTCATATAAGTAATCGATAATCACGGTGATGGCTTATAACGATCATGCCTAATTGTGTTTTTAAACTTATTAAATAATGCCTGCAGCTGTTTGTTGGGGAAATGGGCCAATTATTCATTTGAGTAATAGTTCATTTTCATTCTGATGTGATGGCCCAATAATTTTCTGCTTCTAAATTATTTAAATTTTCTATTTGCAACATATAATGACCTAAAAAAATTTCTATATCATTATAATTATTGTTGATTAATGAGCAGCATTTATAAATTTTGGATTTCCAAAGGTATATAGAATATTATCTAGAGATGGTTCTTGCCTTTCATCTGAACATCTCAACCAAATGGTTCCATTATGGTTTTGGATCTCTGTTTCCACTTATCACCTCTACATTCAACAACGTTCTATTTTATTTTACTGAATAAGGCAGTAAAAGGTTTCTAGTTGAAGATATCATTCTGTCCTTCAACAATTACCCCCTTCCACCTCACCCTTAGAACCAATGAAAGGATTGGTCCTAGTCAGCATGGATTTATGAAGGGGAAATCCTGCTTGACTAATCTTCTGGAATTTTTTGAGGGTGTGACAAGTAAAATGGATGAAGGCGAGCCAGTGGATGTAGTGTATCTAGACTTTCAGAAAACCTTTGATAAGGTCCCACACGGGAGATTGGTGAGCAAATTTAGAGCACATGGTATTGGGGGTAGGGTATTGACATAGATAAAGAATTGGTTGGCAAACAGGAAGAAAGAGTAGGAATAAACGGGTCCTTTTCAGAATGGCAGGCAGTGACGAGTGGAGTGCCGCAAGGCTCGGTGCTGGGGCTGCAACTATTTACAATAGGTGTTACAATAGGTAATGATTTGGATGATGGAATTAGAAGTAATACTAGCAAGTTTGCAGATGACACAAAGCTGGTGGCAGTGTGAACTGCGAAGATGTTAGGAGGTTGCAGGGTGACTTGGACAAGTTGAGTGTGTGGACAGATGCATGGCAGATGAAGTATAATGTAGATAAATGTGAGGTTAACCACTTTGGTGGCAAAAACAAGGAGGCAAATTATTATCTCAATGGTGTCAGGTTAAGTAAATGGGAAGTGCAACGAGACCGGGGTGTCCTTGTACACCAGTCACTGAAAGTAAGCAATCGAAGGTATTTATTCACAAAATGCTGGAGTAACTCAGCAGGTCAGGCAGCATCTCAGGAGAGAAGGAATGGTGACTTTTCGGGTCGAGACCCTTCAGACTGATGTCGGGGCGGGACAAAGGAAGGATATAGGTGGAGACAGGAAGATAGAGGGAGAACTGGGAAGGGGGAGGGGAAGAGAGGGACAGAGGAATTATCTAAAGTTGGAGAAGTCAATGTTCATACCGCTGGGCTGCAAGCTGCCCAAGCGAAATATGAGGTGCTGTAGTCTGATTAAAGATAGGTCAAAGGTCTCGATCAGAATATTACTCGGGCATAATAGCCTTCATTAAAGATTAAATTAAATTAAATTAAAAACCTAGTTCTAGGTTGAGAAATGAAAGGATGTAGCAACATTTTGAAATATTTTAAGTTGGGCAGATCCCACTTGGCTGCTTGTAGTAAAACTGCCATGGTGTGATCCGTGCCTCATTTGGTAGTACGTAAAATATTCTAACTCGTAGCTAAGTTCAAATCCTCTCTGTAGACTGCTTGGGTGATGTTCTATTGCCATATTGAAGGAGTGCTGCACTGTCAGAATTGCTGCGTTTTGGATCCAATCTGTACCAGTTTAACTGGCCTTTGTCATATTAGTGTGAGATTGGTGTGCGCAAATTATTTGCTATCTTTCCTACATTTACAGCAGTAATTACACTTTTAATGCTTTGGAATGACAAAATCACAAAGGTGTTATATTAGTGCAAGTTTTTCTTTCATGTATATGTGCGTGTGAATCTAATGCAATGAAGAGTGTGTTATGCATGCGTGAGGCCTGTGATGCTTTCCACAGAACAAGGAGTACAAGGCATTAACGGAGCAAATGATGGCAGTGACCACAGCGCAAGCTACTGAAATGGATAAACTTCATAAGGCGTTGGATCGATGTCGGGAGCAACAGGGAGAGGAAAACAAAGCGACCAGTTTACAGGAGGAGATTGACGAACTCCGCAAGGAACTTGAGAAATCGCAGAAGCATCGCAAAATTTTGGAGGATACCTCCACCAGAGAGAAAGCAGAGCTCCAGCAGGTAACTGAAAAAACATGTAAATGTTAAGTCAGTTAATAACTGAAAAACATTTTTAGTTTAGATTTTAGAGATACTGCGTCGAAACAGGCCCTTCGGCCCACCGAGTCCGCACCGACCAGCGATCCCCGCACACTAACACTATCCTTCACACACTAGGGATAATTTACATTTATATCAAGTCAATTAACTTACAAACCTGTACGTCTTTGGAGTGTGGGAGGAAACCGAAGATCTCGGAGAAAACCCATGCAGGTCACTTGGAGAGAGTACACACTCCATACGAATAAGCATCCATAGTCAGGATTGAACCTGGGATTCTGACGTTGTAAAGCAGTAGCTCTACCGCTACACCACTATTGACAAATGTAAGCAATTCCTTTCGAAGTATATCAATACTACGCTGGAAAATGTTTTTTTACATTCTACTTCAAATGTAGTATTGTATAAAAACCTTTCAAGAGACATAGAAAATAGGTGCAAGCGTAGGCCATTCGGCCTTTTGAGCCAGCACCGCCATTCAATATGATCATGGCTGATCATCCAAAATCAGTACCCCGTTCCAGCTTTTTCCGCCATATCCCTTGATTCCCTTAGCCCTCAGAGCTAAATCTAACTTTCTCTTGAAAACATCCAGTGAATTGGCCTCCACTGTCTTCTGTGGCATAGACAATAGACAATAGACAATAGACAATAGGTGCAGGAGTAGGCCATTCAGCCCTTCGAGCCAGCACCGCCATTCAATGCGATCATGGCTGATCACTATCAATCAGTACCCCGTTCCTGCCTTCTCCCCATACCCCCTCACTCCGCTATCCTTAAGAGCTCTATCCAGCTCTCTCTTGAAAGCATCCAACGAACTGGCCTCCACTGCCTTCTGAGGCAGAGAATTCCACACCTTCACCACCCTCTGACTGAAAAAGTTCTTCCACAGAATTCCACAGATTTGCAACTCTCTGGGTGAAAAGGTTTTTTCCTCACCTCAGTCCTAAATGGCCTACCCCTTATTCTTAAATAAGGACCCCTGGTTCTGGACTCCCCCAACATCGGGAACATTCTTCCTTCATCTACCCTATCAAATCCTCTCAGAATTTTATATGTTTCAATAATCCCTCTCATCCTTCTAAATTCCAGTGAATGCAAGCCCAGTTGACCCATTCTTTCATCAAACGTCAGTCCCGCCATCCCAGGAATTAACGCGGTGAACCTACGCTGCACTCCCTCAATAGCAAGAATGTCCTTCCTCAAATTAGGAGACCAGAATTTTCACACAATACTCCAGCTGCAGTTTCACCAGAGCCCTGTACATCTGCAGTAGGACCTCCTTGCTCCTTAACTCAAACCCTCTCGCAATGAAGACCAATGTGCCATTGGCTTTCTTCACTGCTGCTGTACCTGTATGCTTACTTTCAGTGACTGATGTACAAGCACACCCAGGTCTCGTTGCACCTCCCCTTCTCCTAATTTGATACCTTTCAGATAATGATCTGCCTTCCTGTTTTTGTGGATAACCTCACATTTATCCACATCATACTGCATCTGCCATGCTTCTCCCCACTCACCCAACATATCCAAGTCACTCTGCAGCCTCATAGCATTCTACTCACAGCTCACACTGCCACCCAACTTTGTGCCATCCGCAAACGTAGAGATGTTACATTTAATTCCCTCGTCTAAATCGTTAATATATATTGTAAACAACTGGCGTCCCACCACCGAGCCTTGCGGCATCCCACTAGTCACTGCCTGCCATTCTGAAAAGGACCCGTTAATCCTACTCTTTGCTTCCAGTCTGCCAACCAGTTCTCTATCCATGTCAATACCCTACCCCCAATACCATGTGCTCTTAAGGATAGCGGAGTCAGGGGGTATGGGAAGAAGGCAGGAACGGGGTACTGATTGAGAATGATCAGCCATGATCACATTGAATGGCGGTGCTGGCTCGAAGGGCCGAATGGCCTCCTCCTGCACCTATTGTCTATTATCTATTGCTCCAAATTTGCACACTAATCTTTTGTGTGGGACCTCATCAAAGGCTTTTTGAAAGTCCAGATACACCACTTCCACTGGCTCTCCCTTATCCATTTTACTTGTTACATCCTCAAAAAATTCCAAAAGATTAGTCAAGCATGATTTCCCCATCATACATTCATGCTGACTTTGACTGATCCCGTCACTGCTTTCCAAATGCGCTGCTATACATCTTTACTAATCGACTCCAGCATCTTCCTCACTACCGATGTTAGGCTAACTGATCTATAATTGTCCGTTTTCTCTCTCCCTCCTTTCTTAAAAAGAGGAGTTACATTGGCTACTCTCCAGTCCACAGGAACTGATCCAGAGTCGAGAGAACATTGGAAAATGATCACCAATGCATCCACAATTTCTAAGGCCACCTCTTTGAGTATTCTGGGATACAGACCATCAGGCCCTGGGGATTTATCTGCCTTCAGTCCCAACAGATTACCTAACACCATTTTCTTACTAATGTGGATTCCCTTCAGTTCCTCCCTCCCACTAGATCCTCGGCCCCCTAGTATTTCTGGGAGATTGTTTGTGTCTTTCTTAGTGAAGACAGAACCAAAGTATTCATTTAACTGTTCTGCCATTTCCTTGTTTCCCATTATAAATACCTGTCTCTGACTGTAAGGGACCTACTTTCGTCTTCACTAATCTTCTTTTTACATAACTATAGAAACTTTTACAGTCAGTTTTTATATTTCTTTCATGCTCTCTTTTCTCCTTCTTAATTAACCCCTTTGTCCTCCTCTGAGTTCTAAATTTCTCCCAGTCCTCCTGTGTGCGCTTCTTCTGACCAATTTATATGCCTCTTCCTTGGCTTTAACACTATCCTTGACTTCCCTCGTCGGCTGAGCCGCCTTCCCCGTTTTATTTTTTCAGCAGAAAGGGATGAACAATTTCTGGAGTTCATCCACGCGGTCTTTAAATCTTCGCTATTTGCACCTCCACTGTCAACCCTTTAAGTATAATTTGCCAGTCTATCCTAGCCAATTCCCATCTCATACCTTCAAAGTCTCCTTTATTCAATTTCAGGACCCTGGTCTCTGAATTAACCGTGTCACTCTCCATCCTAATGCAGAATTCCACCATATTATGGTCACAGTTGCCCAAGGGGCCTTGCAGAACAAGATTGCTAACTAATCCTCATTACACACACCCAGTCTAGGATGGCCTGCCCTCTAGTTGGTTCCTCTACATATTGGTTTAAAAACCCATCCAGTATACATTCCAGGAAATCCACCTCCTAAGCGCTGTTACCAATTATGTTGGCCCAATCTATATGTAGATTAAAGTCACCCATGACAACCGCTGTAGCTTTACTACCCGCTGCCCTAATTTCCTGCTTGATGCTATCCCCTACCTCCCTACTGCTCTTTGGTGGTCTGTATACAAATCCAACAAGCGTTTTCTGCCCTTGGCTATTTAGTAGTTCCACCCATACCGATTCTACAGTATCCAAGCTAATGTCTCTCCTTGCTATTGCATTAATCTCCTCTTTAACTAGCAATGCCACCCCACCTCCTCTTCCTTTCTGTCTATCCTTCCTGAATATCGAATACCCCTTCATGTTTAGCTCCCAGCCTTTCTCACCCTGGAGCCATGTTTCTGTAATTCCAACTGCATCATATCCCTTCACTACTAACTGCACATTCAATTCATCCACCTTATTTCGAATGCTTCTCGCATTAAGGCACTAAGTTTTCAGGTTAGTTTTTCTTATCTCCCTTCTACCTTTTGCTTCTGTCCTCCTTTTATTGCCCTCCGTCTCCTTGCATTGGGTCCCATCCTCCTGCCCTGTTAGTTTAAATGTGACCTTTCCGACACTCTCTTTACCGTTAGCTGCACGGATACGTGGCCATTTTGTTGACTCTAACCCCCACTTTTTAGTTTAAACCCACCCGTGCAGCAATGTAAAGAAACTTTGTGGGGTAGAAAACGTCCACCATTCTTCATAAACTATACTTCTTGGTCTTGCAATGCATAGCTCCAACATCTTATCTACAAAGGGATGCCAACTGGGGTTAATATTCTCGAGGAAAGAAGAAGCCACTGTAAGATTCCCATCTCATACATCTCATAATAATGAAAATGTTATTGACTTTACCCAAGTGAAATTATTTTAGCTTAAAGGGCAAGATTATTGGAAGCTATAAAATATGCCTAATGAGATGTTAAAAAAAATCAAATCCTTCAGCATTCAATTCTACCAATGAAAATTTTAAAAATGCAGATGCTGGAAATCTGAAACAAGAAAAGGAAATGTCGGAAATGCTGAACAGATCAGATAGCATCTGGAGAAAGAGGCACAAAGTTAACACTTATAGTTGAAGACCCTTCAGAACAGTTCTGATATCAGTACTTCAAACATATGTTTTTGTTTCATTTCTAACAATACCACAAACTAAAAATCAGTGTAAACACTTTGAAGAAGCTTATTGGTTTCTGACTGTTTTAGATTAGCATGCTACGAAAGTGCTTTCTTTGTAAGATTCACATATTATTAATGCAATGTAAAGAAAAGTCCGTAGGAAGGAACTGCAGATGCTGGTTTAAACCAAAGATAGATACAAAATGCAGGAATAACTCAATGGGACAAGAAGCACCTCTGAAGAGAAGGAATTGGTGACGTTTCGGATCGAGACCCTTCTTCAACACATCTCGACCTGAAACGTCACCTATTCCTTCTCTCCAGAGTTGCTGCCTGTGTCACATTTGACCAGTGTCACACAACTACTGAGATTGAGGCTAACCTGATGCAAAATGTTGGAGAACATTCCATTCCCTGTTAATTATATAGATGAAAGAAACAAAACAAGATATCGGAAGCAAAAAACCTTCAGGGCAGCAAACCTTGCTACAAAATGCTGAACATAATTTATACACCACAGTGCCAATTGCCTCATTAGTGCCAAGGGTGAGATGATTGTTAGTAGAAAAGAACTGGTTGGGTCTACATTCCAGAAGGAAGCAGTGGGCCCTAAGGCATTCCAGGAAATTGGAAGTTATTAAATTGGTGGAGAGCATGTGAGGTGTTCTAGATGTAGGTGGGAAGGAACTGGACAAAGGGGGACAAGATAGAGTTGAGTTTTAGTTCAGTGGGGCAAGAGCAGATGGAAACAATAGACCTTCCAGGCCAGTCATGTTTGTGAATCTTGGGTAGAAGTTCACTGGCTGTGCAGGGTTGGAAAATATCAGGTTTAAAGCCATAGGGAGATCTCCTGAAGTGATAAAATTTGTCTTGATTTGGGAGATAGGAATCTCATGTTCTATGGCAGATTTATGGTCCGGGGAAGGTATGAGGTGTCAGAGAGCTGTTGTATAGCATCGGCAGAGTAGACCAACCACCCCCTCCCCAGGCACTTTCCCCTGCAACCGCAGGAGATGCAACACCTGCCCCTTTACCTCCCCCCTTGACTCAATCCAAGGACCCAAACAGTCTTTCCAGGTGAGACAGAGGTTCACCTGCACCTCCTCCAACCTCATCTATTGTATCCGCTGCTCTAGATGTCAACGTCTCTACATCGGCGAGACCAAACGCAGGCTCGGCGATCGTTTCACTCAACACCTTCGTTCAGTCCACTTTAACCAACCTGATCTCCCGGTGGCTGAGCACTTCAACTCCCCCTCGCACTCCCAGTCTGACCTTTCTGTCATGGGCCTCCTCCAGTGCTATAGTGAGGCCCACCGCAAATTGGAGGAACAGCACCTCATATTTCGCTTGGGCAGCTTGCAGCCCAGCGGTATGAACATTGACTTCTCCAACTTTAGATAGTTCCTCTGTCCCTCTCTTTCCCACCCCCTTCCCAGTTCTCCCACTGTCTTCCTGTCTCCACCTATATCCTTTCTTTGTCCCGCCCCCCTGACGGGGGAGTCCAGAACAAGGGGCCACAGTTTAAGAATAAGGGGTAGGCCATTTAGAACTGAGATGAGGAAAGACTTTTTCAGCCAGAGAGTTGTGAATCTGTGGAATTCTCTGCCTCAGAAGGCAGTGAAGGCCAATTCTCTGAATGCATTCAAGAGAGAGCTCTTAAGGATAGCGGAGTCAGGGGGTATGGGGAGAAGGCAGGAATGGGGTACTGATTGAGAATGATCAGCCATGATCACATTGAATGGTGGTGCTGGCTCGAAGGGCCGAATGGCCTCCTCCTGCACCTATTGTCTATTGTCTATTGACATCAATCTGAAGAAGGATTTCGACCCGAAACGTCACCCATTCCCTCTCTGCCTGACCTGCTGAGTTACTCCAGCATTTTGTGATACCATCGGCAGAGTAGAGGTCAGTCCACCAGCTCACAGCAGCACCACCCTTCCGTGCGAGTTTGAATTTGTGGTTGGAATTGGTGATCACAGAGCTCTGTGTTCTTTGGTGCTGAAAGGGTTTGACATTAGAAAGTGATTGCATGAAATTGAGATTAGATGGCTCAGTGGCATTTGCATTTCTTAGGCATTGTCATCTTTGCAATGTAAAATGTTAGTCAGGATCTTTCTGCCATATTTCAGAAGAATTGTGCTTTTGACTGATTCAATACAATTTTAACAAAATAAATTGTGTTTCAATTGCTAAACACACTTTCTTACCATTGAAATGTTTCAGTTTGACACTTGGAAAAAAAACTAATAATTTGAAACCATGAGCTGATTCATTGAATACATTCAAAGCTGGGACAGTTAGATATTTGGATCAACTCAGGCTTGTGGGAACAATGAACTTCAGATGCTGGTTTACAAAAAAAAGACACAATGTCAGCATCTCTGGAGAACATGGATAATTGACGGTTATGGTCGGGAAACTTCTTCAGACTGATTGTAGTGGGTGGGGAAGGAAACTGGGAGAGAGGAGAGGCAGGACAAAGCATGGCAGGTAATAGGTGGTGACCTTATTGTGGATGTTTTAACATGAACTGATTTAAAGTGAACTGATTTAAAAGTGCCAGTTCCAAAGGCCTTAATGGAAAGCATAGTTTGGATAAGTGAGACTTTTGGCAAATTCTATTTTCACTTTTGAGTAAATTGAGTTTGAAGATCCAAAAGTAGTGGAAATGCAGAATGTGAACTTGTATGAAGTATTTGAAGCATATATTGTGCAAAATGGGAAGCCTGGCAACTGCATGAGAAGAAAAGGAATATAAATACATGTTGAAAAGGGCCTGACAATGTAAATAGAATGGGACTGGGCTAGTGTGGAGGATGAAGCTCATTCATCAGAAGGGCTTGTTCCTGCATGTTAAAACGTTGCGAAAATGCTGACCTTTGCCAACCAACAGTGCTGGTCATTTGATTTGATGGAACACCATCCATGGTTTTCTTGGCTTACCAACACTCGTTTTTAAAACTTGTGCAAAAGTCACAGGAGAACGGCAGATGTTTATGAACATCACAGCACTAAGCAACACTTTTTAAGAAATGCAGGCAACAATAAAAATCAGATTGTTAAATTATTAATAGACAATAGACAATAGATGCAGGAGTAGGCCATTTGGCCCTTCGAGCCAGCACCACCATTCAATGTGATCATGGCTGATCATTCTCAATCAGTACCCTGTTCCTGCCTTCTCCCCATACCCCCTGACTCCGCTATCCTTAAGAGCTCTATCTAGCTCTCTCTTGAATGCATTCAGAGAATTGGCCTCCACTGCCTTCTGAGGCAGAGAATTCCACAGATTTACAACTCTCTGACTGAAAACGTTTTTCCTCATCTTCGTTCTAAATGGCCTACCCCTTATTCTTAAACTGTGGCCCCTGGTGCTGGACTCCCCCAACATTGGGAACATGTTTCTTGCCTCTAACGTGTCCAACCCCTTAATATGTTGCTTTTATTTTTCTCCTGTCAGCATGTGCTGGATCTGGAGAAGGAGAACACACTACTGAAACATGAGAAGGAGGAACTGAACCAGCGCATCAAGAGTGAATCCACCAATGCAGCAGGTGAGATGAAGTATTGTGGTGGCACCATATACCTCTGTTTTCACCCTGGCCCCTGTAAGAGTACTGGCTGTGCAAGTGACATCCAAAGGAAAAGAAGAAATGGGCCAGGGCTAAAATCATAGTGTAGAATCCAACTACAAAAATGGGATGACTCTACCTGATTAAAACATCTAAAACTGTATAATTTTACTTTTAAAACTGTCTTTCTATTCCTCAGTACTTTCATTCTCTATCTTAATGAGCACTGAAACAACACTTTTTTTGGTGCTGTAAGCAATGACGTTTCTTAAGTTGCTAAATTGAAGCATGTTTTATACTCTGTACCACCATATTATGCATGTAATATGCCTACACCTTATGCAACCTGAAAACCCCAACGGATGGCACAACCGGTCCAAGGGGCTGTCAGGGTTCATCTCTCTTCCCAAGTAGCATCAACTGGAGTCCTTTTTTTTAACGTGAATCACAATAAAATAAGAACCAGGTGAATCTGATTAGACACGTATTTTTCTGCCTCAACCCATTGTCTAAATCAGGATTGCACTGTATCTGCAGAAAAAATCTCAGAGAAGATAGCAAAGGAATATGAACAGTCAAAGAAGGAGATAGATGAAGAACGCTCTCGCTATCAAAACCTCTTGAAAGAGTATTCCCGCCTGGAGCAGCGATACGACAATCTGCGGGAGGAGATGACAGTAGTAAAGGTTTTTATCTGAACTTTTACAATCATTTTTTAAACAGTATATTTGTGTCAGTATGTCTACGTCTGAGTGGTTCTGTGTATATTTCCAATTCCTCCAGTGCAAATCACATTAGGAAGTAGCCAGAATTAACATAGAAACATAGAAAATAGGTGCAGGAGTAGCCATTCGGCCCTTCAAGCCAGCACCGCCATTCAATATTATCATGGCTGATCATCCAAAATCAGTACCCGTTCCTGCTTTCTCCCTATATCCCTTGATTCCATTAGCCCCGAGAGCTAAAACTTACTCTCTTGAAAACATCCAGTGAATTGGTCTCCACTGCCTGCTGTGGCAGAGAATTGCACAGATTCACAACTCTCTGGGTAAAAATGTTTTTCCTCATCTCAGTCCTAAATGGCCTACCCCTTATTCTTAAACTGTGATCCCTAGTTCTGGACCCCCGCAACATCGGAACATTTTTCCTGCAATTGGAGCAAACTTTCATCTCTATGGCAATTTGAAGGGTCTCACATGTGATGCATCATGGTGGACATTTGTTCCAGGGCAGATGATGGAAATTCACAGGAGAGTAGACAGAAGATTCATTGCAACATGCAAATATAAGCATCTAAGTCATAGTTATTGGCCAGCAGTGGTGCAGGATGCAGCATCCAATCTACCAAACAACTGCTGCTTCAAGAGCTTCTGGGAATGCATTTGGAATTCAATTATTTTATGAAGGCCTGACTAGTATTAAAATTCTGTAGGAAAATAACTGCAGATGCTGGTACAAATCGAAGGTATCACAAAAAGCTGGAGTAATTCAGTGGGTCAGGCAGCATCTCAGGAGAGAAGGAATGGGTGACGTTTCGGGTCGAGACCCTTCTTCAGACTGAGGTCGGGGGGGGCGGGACAAAGAAAGGATGTAGTTGGAGACAGGAAGACAGTGAGAGAACTGGGGAGGGGAAGAGAGGGAAGAGCTATCTAAAGTTAGAGAAGTCAATGTTCATTCCGCTGGGGTGTAAGCTGCCCAAGCGAAATATGAGGTGCTGTTCCTCCAATTTGCGGTGGGCCTCACTATGGCACTGGAGGAGGCCGAAGACAGAAAGGTCAGACTGGGAGTGGGAGGGGGAGTTGAAGTGCTGAGTATTAAAATTCTGATAATTGAGCACCTTCGTGTCTTTGGTAATACTGGACAAACACATTTTATGGACTATTGGAAGTTACTCATATTAATGACCCGACATACCTTCTTTTCACTTTAGTTAAACATGTTACATGGTAAGATAACAGAATTTTCAGTGATCTCATTGAGCTTAATGGGAGTGGGAAATTGAGCTCAAGTGATTTTTAAAGGGAATCAAAGAAATAGAACCCAGTAAATTTTTGCTGGTATGATTCGGCTTGAGCTTGACCCCCAACTGTTCCAGTGTTCCCAACTTGACCTCAGCTGCACACATTGGCCACAGTATAGTTCCCAGCCCCAGCCATGCACCCACTTGCACTCCAAACCCCAGCTCACACTCTGTTCTAATGGGTGAAACAGATGCTGAGCCAATGATTCAATTATATGATGATTCAATTATACTTTATTGTCACATACAGTGAAATGCTTTTTTTTGCATACAACCCAGCCAAACTATGTAGCAGGTCTCACCTGGGCAGCACACAAGTGTCACTGTTTTGGCACTGACAAAGTTACAAAAGTTCACCAAACAGTCCTATCTACTGCCTGGAAGTATTTGGGGTACACCATTGGGAGAGCTGAAAAATTGGATACTGGATTTTTGGGGTTTTACTCAAAAGGATCCCAGTAGGTTTGAGTGGGTGTCCATGCGTGGAGAATAACAAATGAATATTGGGGCTTGTAAGCTTCCAGCAGCCTTAAAACAAATAAAACAAACTGGACTGCTCAGTTGTAATCATGTATTGTCTTTCCGCTGACTGGATAGTATGTACTAAAAATGCTTATCTCTGTACCTCAGTACGTGTGACAATTAACTAAACTAAACAAATAAGAGATGAGCAATTTTAGTTATTGATCGTGTGGCCATACAATTAAATTTACTGCATCTAATAATGGATGAAAGGGAGTTGACTGCTTTTACTCTGTTTTTCAGTTCAAGTAAATATCATATCCTACAGGCTGAGTAAAAACAGTCAGGAACTTTGAGGAAATTATATTCAGGGAATCCAATGGTCGGCTGTAATGCACCATGATTGCATAACTGACATAATCAAACTCGATGGTCAACTGCAATCGACCAATTTGAAAGGAGTAAGAAAGATGAATGAAAATAATTTTATGTTCATCGGGAGTGGAAATTGATGAATCGAGCCATGCTACATCTTGCCATTTATAATATCCATAAAGTTGTACATCTCAGAAACTAACCCATTGACTATCTAAACTAACTCCACCTATCAGCACTTGGTCTATGCCTGGTGAATCGGGTGCTTGTCCAGATACTTAAATATTATGAGAGAACCTGCCTACTCCACCCTCTCAGACAGTGCATTCCAACTACCCTCTGGGGGAACACAAACTTCCTTCGTTCTCCTCTAAACCTCTTCCCATTTACAGGTCAACCACACTAAATGGTAGAGCACTGGAAGGTGTTGTAGAACAGAGAGATCTGGAAGTACAGGTGCATGGTTCCCTGAAAATGATGGATCAGGTGGACAGGGGTGTCAAAATCCTGGAGCTCGTGAGTTTGTAACCCTGAGCCATTTGGGGAGTTAGAGTCGAGTGTTTAATTGTCATATACACGATTGTCATAAGTATGATTCCTTTGTCAAATGTAGTACTTCAAGAAGGTACCACAACACTTTTTGAAGGCATTTAAGTGTTGGCAATGATTAACGACCCTACCCAAGATGCACATATTCAGTGAATGAATACAAATAAATGAATTGTTCTCTTTGAGAATACCTAGACATACAACTGAGGTACTAAATGCAAAACATTCACCTACCGCATTATATGGATTATGAGTCCTCTCACTGAAAGCATGATTCAAAGATGCATTGTTTGTTGAGGTAGTACTAAAATATGCTGGAAATCAGACTGTTACATTATTACTTTGATAATATTGTTCTGTCTTGCAATTCACTAACTCCTCAACACTTTTGAAAACTATTTTAGCAAACTCCAGGCCATCGGAGAAACCCCTCCAATCAGAGCAGTCTTGAATCTGATTCCAACTATCCTTCCATCTCAACTTCTGACATTGGGGATACAGAGGATGCAATGCAGCAGGTGGAGGTAAGTAACTACTTGGCTGATTTCAGATTCTGTACCTTAGTTTAGTTTAGAGATACAGTGCGGAAACAGGTCCTTCGGCCCACCGAGTCCACGCCGATCAGCGATCCCCGTACACTTACACACCTGCACACTAGGGACGATTTACAATTATACCAAGCCAATTAACCTACAAACCTATTGGAGTGTGGGATGAAACCGGTGATTCTGGAGAAAATCCACGCAGGTCACGGGGAGAACATACACACTCCGTAGAGACAACACCAGGGGTCAGGATTGAACTCTGGTCTCTGGCGCTGTAAGGCAGCAACTCTACCTTTGCGCCACCATGCTGCCTCCTTGTTAACTTCCACGTCACAAACATTTCAAATTGAGCAAAATGAAAAAGCTCTAACATTGACTTACTCATATGTAAGTTTTTTTTAAATCACAAAATTACATATCCCAATAGGCCAGCTCTTTGAAAGAGACACCCAATTAATCCAAATTCATCTTTTGTTTAACGCAGCGGGTCTGAGTCTGAAGAAGGGTCCCAACCCAGAACATCACCCATCCTTTTTCTCCAGAGCTGCTGCCTGACCTGCTGAGTTGCTCCAGCACTTTGTGTCTATCTTTGGTAGAAACCAGCATCTGCACTTCCTTTCTACACACTTCTACATATTTTTTTTAGATTTAGAGATACAGCGCAGAAACAGGCCCTTCGGCCCACCGGGTCCGCGCCGCCCAGCGATCCCCGCACACTAACACTATCCTACACCCACTAGGGATAATTTTTACATTTGCCCAGCCAATTAACCTACATACCTGTACGTCTTTGGAGTGTGGGAGGAAACCGAAGATCTCTGAGAAAATCCACGCAGGTCACGGGGAGAACATACAAACTCCGCACAGACGGCAGCCGTAGTCGGGATCGAACCTGATTCTCCGGCGCTGCATTCGCTGTAAGGCGGCAACTCTACCGCTGCGCCAACGTGCCGCCTATTGTTTCCCATGATCTATTGTTTCATCTATTGTTTCCCATGATCTGGCATCACAGTCTCTTGTGATGCTGCATACGGAAATGTTTAATAGACGTTCCACAATATTGTTTTAATGCATAGCTATGAAGTATTTTCTTAAATACCAGTTCTGTTGAACACACATCATTTTGAGCAGGCCATATTCAGTGAATTTCTCACCCTGCATTCTTCACAGGAAGTTGGCTTGGAGAATGCTGCCATGGATATGACCCTATTCCTGAAACTACAGAAGCGGGTACGGGAACTGGAACAAGAAAGAAAGTCGTTACGCGCAGAGTTGGAGCAAAAGGAAGCACTGGAAACCAAAAAGATGGTATAGTAATAAATGAAAACTTTAAAAAATTGTATGCAGTCTTGCGTGAGAATATAAAAAGCATAAAACTTCATAATGCTACCTCCGAGTACCCATTTGCTATCTACAGTCTTAACAATCATTGTAATTATAACTGGAATTGGATAAGTTATTTTGTCTGATCTATAATGATGCTACACAAATCAAGAGAAGCTTTTGAATTCAGTTCCTGTTCTATCTTGCTTAAGTTTATCTTTTGTGCACTTATCTTAGTATCATCACACATCCTTGTCAGATGAAACTGTTCCTATAGATTCCCTTTCCAATTATGTCAAATTATTCAGAGAGCTACCACCCAACATCACAGTTGGCGTTGGTGAGGTTGTATCATTGTCTGTGGAACCTTATAAGTTCATAAGTTGTAGGAGCAGAATTAGGCCATTCAGCCCATCAAATCTACTCTGCCATTCATTCATGGACAATATATCTTTCCCTCTCAAACCCATTCTCCTGCCTTCTCCCCATAACCCCTGTGATCAAGTAATCATAGTAATCAAGAATCTTATCAATCTCCACCTTAAAAATATCCATTGGCTTGGCCTCCACAACCTTAAGCCACTCCAACAGGAGAGGCCGGGTTGGCATTGATGGGTGTGGGGGGGGTAAAGGCCTTCTATTGGAAGTTCATGACAATAAACTGTTATTAGGGAGCTTTTCATTAAGCGCAGCAACCTGAAGAAGGATAGAGTGTTAAATTATACTGTCAGCCTATTAGAAATGTTTAAAAATTCCACCGTATTACCTTAAGTGGTGAGAGTTTCCAAAGTTCTGATAGATAGAGGGATCCAAGTGCATGGTTTGTTTGACGCTAATATGCAGTAATTAGGAAAGCTAACAGAATGTTGACATTTATTTCCAGGGCAGTTCTGGTTCAATTAATTCAGATTTTGAAGAGATCAGATCTAGAGTGCCTTGTACAGCATTGATCTCATTTAAAGTAAAATGCTGAAAGAAGTTTAAAAAAAAAAGTAAAATGCTGAAAACACACAGCAGTTCAGTAACATCTGTAGAATGAAAAACGTATTGAGATGCCACCCTTTGCGAGTGCAGCACTTTCTAATTTTATTTCAGATTTTCTTTGAATTGAAAGATACAACATAGAAACAGGCGCTTCTGCCTACCGAGGCTCACCCGTTCACACTAGTTCTATGTTATCCCACTTTCTCATCCCTTCCCTACACACTAGGGGCAATTTACAGAGGCCAATTAACCCACAAACCCCGCACCTCTTTGGGATATGGGAGCACCCAGAGGAAACCCATGTGGTCACAGGGAGAATGTGCAAATTCCACACAGACAGCACCTGAGGTCAGGATCTAACCCAGGTCTCTGGCGGTGTGAGACAGCAGTTCTACCAGCAGCCCTACCCGCCACTGCGCTGCCACAGTTTGTATTATTTTCAGTTGTTATTTAGAGCAGGGTTTACTGGACTAATAACTGAATTGAACCGATAGTCTCCAAGTTTGGATGGGCTAGCCTTTTTTTCTCATCTGAAGATTAGAAGAGTGAGATTTGGTTGAAATTTACAATAGAGGAGTTGAGACAATGGATCTGAAGAGGATCTTTCCTCGTGTGGGAGAATCTAGAACTAAAGATCATGGTTTAAACATAAAAGTTTACTCATGAAGGTGATTTTTTTTTTCTCCGAGGGTTATGAGTCTCTTCCTCAGAAAGCATTGTCTTTGAATATTTTTAAGGCAAAAGTAGACAGTCACTTGATAAACAGGGAGAAGAAAGGGTTCTGCAAGTAAAGGGAATAGATCGGGTGAATACTCTGGGTTTTTTTCACCAGAGTATGGGAATCAAGAACCGGAGCACATTGGTTTAAGTTGAGAGGGGAAAGATTCAACAGGCACTTAGGGGGGGGACAGCTTTTTTATACAGATGATGGTGGGTATATGGAATGAGCTGCTGGAGGAAATAATTGAGGTGGGTTCTATCACAACATTTAAATGACATTTGGACTAGTACATGGATAAGAAAGTTTTAAAGGGGTTTTTGGGCCAAATGCAGGCAGGTGGGATTACTGTAGATGGGTCATCTTGTTTGGCATGGGCAAGTTGGGCCAAACGACCTGTTTCCATGCTGCATGAATCTTTGACTATTACAATGAAATCTTCTTTGTTCACTTATTATTTTCCCTTGATTATTTGATGAAAATTTCGTGTTGAAACTAGGCACTGCACAAAATTTTGAATTTAATCCCTGATCTGATTTGTGCTGCCAAATTTCAATTGGTCCAACTACAGAGAGGCCACAATTAACTTTCTCTGGGCTATATATAAAGGGACTGGATACCAGTTGTCATCTAATGGTGTAGATGAACGGGCAATTGATATGGGAGGTATCCATGTCAGCTGCACCAAGGCATCATCAAAACATGTCAATGATCTGCTCATGGCCATTTACAAAGAATTGTCACTTCCTTAGATTGAAGCACAGGTATCTGTGGGATTTTACCTTAAACTAACTTGATGTGTGCAGGGAAAAATTAGGGAGAAATAGTGAAGTGCTGACTCTTTTCTGATTTGAGCATTATTTTTCATTCTGTCGATATGTGACAACAAATTTACTTTCTTCCCACAAAGCCAAATGAGCACAACAGCATTCCGGACAATGATCAGGCAGCGGAAATGGCCTATGACAGCTTAAAGGTATGAACTGACTCAATTGGGATAATACTCACAGAGCAATGTGATTTAATGCATTCGTGAAATGGTAAATTGTAATTGAAGTAATTTATTGCACAAACATTTCCCAATTCCTTATCGTTTTACAGCGCCACGAGTTGGAATCTGAAAACAAAAAGCTGAAGAATGATCTCAATGAACTGAGAAAAGTTGTAGCAGAGAAGGCAACTCTGGACGACCCAACTAATGAATCGGAAAATGCGTGCAATATACTTCTCCATCAGCTGAAGGAGGCCAATGAGGAGCTGGAGGTGCGCAAAGAGGAGGTCCTCATGCTGAGAACTCAAATAGTCGAAGCTGCTCAGCAGAAGGAGGAGACCAAAAGCAAGGTAATATTGCTTACTGAAGAACAGCCTCTTCCCCTCTGTTATCAGGCTTCTGAACATTCCTTTCATAAGCCAGGGTACTGTCTAATTCACCTCGCTCCCACCACTGACATTGACTTTGTCTGGGGAACCATAGCACCACAATGCTGAGAACTACATTCTGCACTCTGTACACTCCCCTTTGCTCCACCTATTGTACTTGAGTTTGACATGTGTATTTATGTATACTATTATCTGAACTGATTCAATAGCATGGACAGAGAACTGGTTGGCAGACAGGAAGCAAAGAGTAGGAATTAACGGGTCCTTTTCAGAATGGCAGGCAGTGACTGGGGGGGTGCCGCAAGGCTCAGTGCTGGGACCCCAGTTATTTACAATATATATTAACGATTTAGACAAGGGAATTAAATGTAACATCTCCAATTTTGCGGATGACACAAAGCTGGGTGACTGCGAGGAGGATGCTATGAGGCTGCAGGGTGACTTGGATGGGTTGGGCGAGTGGTCAGATGCACGGCAGATGCAGCATAATGTGGATAAATGTGAGGTTATCCACTTTGGTGGCAAGAACAGGAAGGCAGATTATGATCTGAATGATGTCAGATTTGGAAAAGGGGAGATGCAACGAGACCTGGGTGTGCTTGTACATCAGGCACTGAAAGTAAGAATGCAGGTACAGCAGGCAATGAAGAAAGCTGATGGCATGTTGACCTTCATTGCGAGAGGATTTGAATTTAGGAGCAAGGAGGGCCCTGGTGAGACCGCAACTGGAGTATTGTGTGCAATTTTGTTCTAATTTGAGGAAGGACATTATTGCTATTAAGGAAGTGCAGCGTAGGTTCACCAGGTTAATTCCCGGGATGGCGGGACTGACCTCATGAGGAAAGAATGGGTCGACTGGGCTTTTATTCATTGAAATTTAGAAGGATGGGAGGGGATCTTATAGAAACATAAAATTCTTAAAGGATTGGACAGGCTAGATGCAGGAAAAATGTTCCCGATGTTCGGGGAGTCCAGAACCAGGAGTCACAGTTTAAGAATAAGGGGGAGGCCATTTAGAACTGAGATGAGTAGTGAATCTGTGGAATTCTCTGCCACAGAAGGCAGTGGAGGCCAATTCACTGGATGTTTTCAAGAGAGTTAGATATAGCTCTTTGGGCTAACTGAAACAAGGGGGATAGGGAGAAAGCAGGAACGAGGTACTGATTTTCGATGATCACCCATGATCATATTGAACAGCAGAGCTGGCCCAAAGGGCCAAATGGCCTACTCCTGCACCTGTTTTTTATGTTTCATGCAAAACAAAGCTTTTCACTGTACCTCGATACTCGTATCAATTATAAATCATCCTCTACGTCGTGTAGGAAAAAAAACTGCAGATGCTGGTTTAAATCAAAGGTAGACACAAAATGCTGGAGTATCTCAACGGGTCAGGCAGCATCTCGGGAGAGAAGGAATGGGTGACGTTTCGGGTCGAGACCCTTCTTCAGACTGATGTCAGGAGAGGGGGCGGGACAAAGATAGGATGTAGTAGGAGACAGGAAGACTAGTGGGAGAACTGGGAAGGGGGAGGAGATAGAGAGGGAAAGCAGGGACTACCTGAAGTTAGCGAAGTCATTGTTCATGCCGTTGGGGTGTAAACTACCCAAGCGAAATATGAGGTGCTGTTCCTCCAATTTGTGTTGGGCTTCACTCTGACAATGGAGGAGGCCCAGGACCGAAAGATCAGATTGGGAATGGGAGGGGGAGTTGAAGTGCTGAGCCACCGGGAGATCGAAGGGACGAGTGGACCAGGGAATTACGGAGGGAACGGTCTCTGCGGAAAGCAGAAAGGGGTGGAGATGGGAAGATGTGGCCAGTAGTGGGATCCCATTGGAGGTGGCGGACTCAACAAAAGTCTGACCCGCTGAGTTACTCCAGCATTTTGTGTCTATCCTCTACCTTGTGGTGAGTGAGAAGAGGACAGAATTGACTTAAGAGAGCAGACCAATATTCAACACTGGAGATATTTTGTAGTTTTACTTGATTGCCTTTGGGAGTGTAAATGCAGAAATGTCTTTAGTGTTTATTGTCACGTGTACCGATGTACAGTGAAAAGCTTTTGTTGCATGCTATCCGGTCAGCGGAAAGACCATGCATGATTACAATCGAGCCATCCACAAATATCGAGCCATGTACAGAGACCGAGCCATGTACAGAGACATAATGAAGGGAATAACCTTTAATGGAATCTCTTGTGAGATTCTTCTTATCGTGTCCACACATGCTAGATATTGTGCGTCAGCCAAAACTGAACACAACTCTTAGCAATATCATTGTTCTCTGCGGGGTCCTCAGCGTTGCATTCGTGCTCCATTAGAGGACATCTCAATGGGTGCTCCATAGTTTGCGGTTCAGTGCCACATATGCAGATGGCGTCTTGTGAGATTAAAAAAATGCATCCGTGGCTATAAGGGGAAATGATACTTACTGTCTGCCACTTATGGGTTTCATTGATCTGTACATGGATTTCTCTGGTATTCCTCCGAACTCATATTTTTGTTGAATTAGAAATTCTATTTGGACATGTCGGTAAGTAATTTGCTTTTCACATTGCAGGATAACGTGACTGAGAAATATGAGTGGAAAAGAAGTGATGAAAACACAGATAATGATGATGCCATTGAGGCATACAATGGTATATGTGAAACAAATAGGTAAGTTTGTTTTACCTACAAATTATCTCCCCAGCATAACATTATTTCCTGTGAAGGCGCATTGTTTTACCCATTTTATGGGCATATATAAATCTATACCTTTTATTGCAAAATAAATCGTTTTTAGGGAATTTATCTACAGCATGATCTAGCATGGAATAGATTTATCCACTACTCACCAGCTTCAGGAATGAATAAAGTTCAAATTGATGGAATAAATGATGGTCTGCTTTCCCAGTGTTAATTAAATTGGATCTCAGATCTTGGAACCAGTTCCCATTTAATTTTACAAGGCAGCTCATAACACATAAATGACCTTATTCGCACATTCACTTCAACCCAGTTCACTGGATAGCAATCAGTGTCATAAATAAATACTGATATTGTTTTCCTCCAATAAACCTATGACAACTGTAGTCCTCCTATAACTGCTACCAGTACCTCAAGGGAAATTAGCTAACTGTGCCATCCAAATCAAATCTTTTCATGAAACCACTGATAGGGATGGTTAATGGAATTTTTAAACAGTGTTAGAAAAGATTACTATTCTTGAGAGGAAACTGTTAAATCTAGTAATATTCCTATTAAAATAATGTAACTAACTGTGAATGCACAGATGAAGAATTACCTGACTTTGTCGAAATGTCCTCTAATTTATAAGTTGGAAAAAAAACTGCAGGTGCTGGTTTAAATCAAAAGGTAGACACAAAATGCTGGAGAAACTCAGCGGGTCAGGCAGCCTCTCTGGTGAGAAGGAATGGGTGACGTTTCAGGTCGAGACCCTTCTTCATTACTCCAGCATTTTGTGTCTACCTCTAATTTACAATATCAGCTGTGACAAAGTGCAGTCAAAAGAAATCTCACCTTTCTGAGTTTGGCTGAACTTTAGTCGGTGGGTAGTCTGGAGTAATTCTTTGTTTTATTCTGAATCATGATTTACTTGAACTGAAATTGCTTTCTGCGTTGTGATAAGTATTTAACTTCATTTACTTGATCTCCTTAATAATCCTGCATGTACACATACTTGGACAGTACATCTTCTTGCTTTTGCACTTATGCAAGTCAAGTATGGACATAGGACAGATTAGCACAATGTACACTGTTCTATAAACTTTATGATGGCTGTTTGAGTGAGACCTGCCATTTGTCTTGCATTAGCTTTAATTTCTGGGGTTACTAAGTTATTATATCTCACGTCCAAAATGTCGGTAATTATTCTTACTTCTTATGGTAAAGACGTGTTTGCTCTTTCTGAATGACACTTTTGCTCCTTTCTCTTTCTTTCTGTTCTTGCTTCCTTTCACCTGTCATACACTTGCAGCCAGGCTGAGGACTGGCACTACCTCAATGAAGATGGAGAACTTGGCCTGGCATATCAAGGCCTGAAGGAAGTTGCCAGGTCAAATCTTTGTTTGCCTTTGTTCTGAATATCTGTAAAACATGTTAAGATTTTTTTTTGTGTGGAACGACAACTATTAATATTTGCATGGTTTTAAGGTAATAAAACACCAAAATATTTCACAAGAGGATGGGAAAATGGCACTTAACGTCAGACTGTACACAGGAATGCCCAGTAGATAAGCATAGCTGACAGATGGGGAAATTTTGAGATTAGTGTTGCACAAGAGACTAAAATTGGACAAATGTAGGTTTGAAAAAGATTACAGATTTAGTGGGAGGCAAGGCCACAGTGAGATTTCAAAGTATCACAGCCAACTTTAAATTCAAAGCATTTGCTGGACCAGAACCAATCCAGACCAGCAAGCAGAAAGGTGCAGAAGAAAAGAGGCTGGCATGAATCAGGACATGAGTTTTAAATGTTGTCAAGTTTATAAAAAGTGGTGAGCTGACTAGGAATACATTGAAGTCACCATGATTAGACTTAATAAAGGTGTTGATGATGATTTCAGCAGAGATGAGGTTGGGCAGATGCACATTCATGCAATTGTATGGAAATTACTTGATCAAATAATGTTTTGTTTGTGATTGGGCGATCGTCTTTAGCAATTTGGTCCTTCAATAAAACAAAGGTTAAGGTTCACAATGGTATTGAGCGTACAATAGTTCATTAAATCTATAATTTGCCAAAGGCTACATTTGTAAGTACAAATCTTTGTGAGGGACTTGGCTGTACTACTTTAGCTTAAGTAAAGGAAGAGAACATGGTGTTGTGTAATAGGTAATGTGCTTGTGCAGAATTGGTGTTGGCCAAGATAAACATTGCAAAACAATTATGCATTGATACAATTTGTATAGTGATTTGCACAAAGACTTGTTTGGGCAAGTTACTGCATTTTGGACGTTACACATTGAACAGTCTTGGAATTTTTTTGGAAAAATAAATTTGATGAGTATTAGGTGCAATATCCCTATGTGAAACCATTGAATCACGAAGTTGCAAAGCTTTGAGTCATTATAGAATTTCAAACATCTATTTATTTAAAAATTCTGTATATAATTGGTTGTGCAGCCATGTTCAAGATGGCTCCTGTAGTATACTTGACAGATCCAAGGCAGACTCTGAGCAGGAGTTCTCCTTTGCCCTAGGTACCCTTGAAGAGGAAGGGAAGGAGTTGTCCTTAGTTCTTTCTGTTGAATAAGTGTGATCTGGACACCTTATTGTTATATTGTATAGGGGTATGATGTGTAGTGCAGAAATGTGAGAAGTCATATTTTTAATTGCATCTCAATTATTTGCTGTCTCTGTAGTCGGTAACTAATAGAAAATTGCTATTTGCCCTATTTACAGCACTGACCGTAGGAAATCATTCAGCCTTACTTTAACATAGGCATAGTTAACCTATATGTTTTGAATTAGCTATAAAGTCCTGCGATATGAACAGTGACCATGAGTACTATCTGTAGTTCAAGAATGCACTGTAATAAAAAAACTAACCCTTTCATTTTAATGGTATTGGTATTATCTTAAGAACTAAAAAATATGAACCAACCCACCCAGTTGATATTTTTGTACTTGATGTTGTTGCACCACAGGCTGCTGGAGGCACAATTGCAGGCCCAGATCAAGCAACACGAGGAAGAGGTAGAAAGAATGCAGGCACAGCTTGAGGCTACGAAGGAGGAGATGGAAAAACAGCAACAGATTCTCACACATACGCTCCAGATGTCTCCAGATGCACGCATTGAGTATAACGTACAACAGGAGATCACCCGCCTCACCAATGACAATCTGGTAAGATTGGTATCTCTACCAATAATTTGAATGACAATGCAGTTGTCGTTAATAGTAAATTTGCTGATGACACCAAAATTGGATAGTTGACAGTGAGGAAGGACAACAAAGTTTACAACAGGATCAAGATCAGTCGGGAAGGTGGCCCAAGGAATAGCAAATGGAATTCGGCAAGGTGGCGCAGCAGTAGAGTTGCTGCCTTACAGTGGCAGAGACCCGGGTCAAACCTGACTAAGGGTGCTGTCTGCACGGAGTTTGTACATTTTCCCTGTGACCGCGTGAGTTTTCTCCGGATGCTCCAGTTTCCTCCCGTGCTCCAACAACCTTTTTGAAGGTTTGTAGGTTAATTGGCTTCAGTAAAATTGTAAATTGTCCCTAGTGTGTAGGATAGTGCATGGGATGATTGCTGGTCGACGTGGACTCAATGGGCCAAAGGGCCTGTTTCCGCACTGTATCTCTAAAGTCTAAAGTAAAGTGTTCACCTTAGCTCCTGCTGAAATCTACATGTCAATACCTTTGTTAATTCTAATCAGGCTTAGGCTTAGGTTTATGATTGTCACATGGACCGAGCGAGGTACAGTGAAAAGGTTTGTTTTTCATGTTAATCAATCAGATCAGATACTACTATATATTAATACAATCATGTATTACAAACTTAAATGCAATAGATAGAAAAAGGGGAAGATACAGAGTGCCAAATAGAGTTCTTAGCAATGTGGTGCATCAGTTTCATAGACGAAGTCCGATGTCCGTATTGGGGTTGGTGTGAATTAGACAGTATCCCAGTTTATGGCAGGCCCATTCAGAAGCCTGATAATAGACAATAAACAATAGGTGCAGGAGGAGGCCATTCGGCCCTTCGAGCCAGCACCGCCATTCAATGTGATCATGGCTGATCATTCTCAATCAGTACCCCGTTCCTACCTTCTCCCCATACCCCCTGACTCCGCTGTCCTTAAGAGCTCTACCTAGCTCTCTCTTGAATGCATTCAGAGAATTGGCCTCCATTGCCTTCTGAGGCAGAGAATTCCACAGATTCACAACTCTCTGACTGAAAAGGTTTTTCCTCATCTCAGTTCTAAATGACCTACCCCTTATTCTTAAACTGTGGCCCCTTGTTCTGGACTCCCCCAACATTGGGAACATGTTTCATGCCTCTAACGTGTCCAACCCCTTAATAATCATACGTTTCGATAAGATCTCCTCTCATCTTTCTAAATTCCAGGGTATACAAGCCTAATAGAGGGGAAGAATCTGTTCCTGTGTCCGGTGAAGGGCACTTTCATGCTTCTGTATCTTCTGCCTGATGGATGGGAGAGGTATTTGACTTGATCTTTGAAGGCTACGACACATTCCGTCTCACTGTCACCACCTCATGATCCCTTAATTTTTCCCTTTTGTCAGGCTGTCTGTCTGTTATCTGGTTCTGGGTGAGCAGAAGTAGGGAATTATAATGATTTTGTCTGTCATAAACTCCATTTCCTAACGACTATCTAGACCTGCACCAGACAATATATATTTGCCCATGAGGTGAAGAATGATATAAGTACACCATTACAAAACTGACTGTTTCCATCACAATAATGATGGAGTTCTCCACCACTTTAACCCAATGGCTAGTTAATCTCTCATCCTTGCGTATATCCTTTCTTGTTTGTCTGGGTGTATTATTGTCAAGAGCACAGAGGTACAGTGAAAAACTTTGTTTTGCATGCTATTCAATCAATTCACATAATACTAGACATAAAACATGTCAAACAGAGAGAGCAAATGGGGAAGATGCAGAATATAGTTCTCAGCACTGTAGCGCATCAGCTCCAGAGAACAGAATAAACTGGTGCAGAAATGTTTTTTGCCAGAAAGGGAAAACCCCACAATAGTTTAATAAAAGACTTGCACAAACAGAAAACATTTCCCTTTCTCCATCTCTAACCCTCATTTTTGCATTATATTACCTATACCTGTTGGGATCCTGTAGGACATTTCTTTTACCTGGAGAATGATCAATTTCCATGAGGATTTGTTATCTCTTTATATGTCTATGCTTTTGAAGGTCCCGACCCAAAATGTCACCTATCCATGTTCTCGAGAGATGCCGCAAGACTCGCTGAATTACTTCAGCACTTTGTCTTCTTTTGCAGCACGCCCTGTGCAGTTCATTCAATTTAGTGAAACAAATCCTATTCCCTCCAAATGGTTTTATTTTCTCTTCAAGGATCTGAAAGAGCTGGTGGAGAAACAGGAGAAGAATGAGAAGAAACTGAAAAAGCAACTCAAGATCCACATGAAAAAAGTTCAAGAGCTTGAAGGTATAACTGGATTTAGGAAGTTGTTGACTTAGATTTTGATCCACTTGGGGAAAACCTGGATTCTACCTCATCTTTTCAATTGTTCGGTGAATGTATCTATCTGAAGTTAGAATATAGAGAAGTGATTTGCTGTTTTAGTGAATTCAGATTTGTATCAATGCTTTTGCAATTTGACATAGAAAATAGGTGCAGGAGGAGGCCATTTGGCCCTTCGAGCCAGCACCGCCATTCATTGGGATCATGGCTGATCATCCACAATCAGTAACCTGTGCCCAACTTCTCCCCATATCCCTTGATTCCACTAGCCCCCAGTGCTCTATCTAACTCTCTCTTAAATTCATCCAGTGACTTGGCCTCCACTTGCCCTCTGTGGCAGAGAATCCCACAAATTCACAACTCTCTGGGTGAAAAAGTTCCTTCTCACCTCAGTTTTAAATGGGCTCCCCTTTATTCTAAGACTGTGGCATTATGTTGCATTATGTATCTTTTCCTCTCTTATCCTCACAGAAGCAGGAATAAGTATTGCATATTTTTGTTGTCAATACACATTTATTTGGGGCGGCGCAGTGGTGCAATGGTAGAGTTGTTGTCATTACAGCGCCAGCGGCCCGGGTTTGACCCTGACCACAGACCCTGTCTGTACGTAGTTTGTACATTCTCCCTGTGTCTACGTGGGTTTTCTCCGGGTGATCCGGTTCCCTCCCACACTCCAACGACGTGCAGGTTTGTAGGTTAATTGGCGTCTGTAAATTGTAAATTGTCCCCAGTTTGTAGGATAGCGCGAGTGTCCGGGGTGATCGTTGGTCAGTGTGGACTTGTTGGGCCGAAGGGTCCGTTTCCACGCTGTGTCTCCAAAATTCTCATTTATTTTCCAACATTTTTTAAACTGTTAAGCTTTTTAATCGTTTTTCTTTTGAGTTCTTCAACTTAATGTGGTGTCTGAATGTTATCAGCCCGGAGCACAGTACCGAAGGAACCAAGACGAGAACAACTAACCAGACAAGTCACCGTGCAACGGAAGGAGAAAGAGTTCCAGGGGATGTTGGAATATATCAAGGAGGATGAAACTCTACTTATTCGCAACCTCATCACGGGTATGTTATTAAAGTGGAAGATCTTTGACTTGGTAAATATGCCGAGAATAAGCCTGGGCATATGGGTTAACGGGTTCTGTTCTGAATGAGGCTCTGTAAGAAGTCCCAGGAAGTGCTTTAGTGAACAAGTCTAAGCAGGAAAAGTACAATACAAAGAGTTCTGCCGAGGGGGTTGCAGTAGATGAATCAATGCCGATGCTTACTCGATTCCCTGCTGTAAAATTAAATACTTTTTCCAACGTTTTATTATCGGCAAAGAATGTAAATACTGAGGAAAGGATGGATTTCACCGAAGGGAATGCAACTTTTCAAAAAAGTGGTTTATCACCAGACTCAAGGGTGATTAGAGGTTGAAACTAAAAGTTGGTCTTGTTAGTGATCTGCATGGTGTGGGTTTTGAATTATTTTCCAGGCATATTACACAGTTCCTAATAATTGTTTTACACAGAGACTGGCGGCTGCCTGGAGCACACTACCAGAGGTGGTGGTGGAGGCAGATACGATATTGGCATTTAACAGGCATTTAGATAAGCATATGAATATATAGGGGGTGGAGAGAGATGGATCACGTTCAGGCAGATGAAATGAGTATAACCTGGCATCAGGTTGAGTATGGACATTGTGGGCTGAAGGGCCTGTTCCTGTGCAGTACTGCACTATCTTCTATGGTATGATCAACTCGATTTTATGGTATACTAGACTGAGGTGGACCCATTGGGTCCAAATCTCTCCCGCGGGTCTCTCCTGGGGCAACCCTCCCCCAACTGACGATCCTGAGGGCCCGGCAACCATCTCCAACTGATGATGCCTGTTGCTGGGCGTGGAGTGTCCCCCGGGGCCGTAGGCGGGCGAGGACGGACAGCGAAGGGGAGAGGGTGCCATTCACCTTGGCCCCGTGCCGCCAGCGCTGCAGCCAGAGCGAGCCGTGGACCCAAAGACTCTCCTGCATTGGCCTAGCACCCTCCCCTCCCCATCCCCCCCCCCCCACTCATCCACTCCATCCCCCCTTATTCCCCCACTCACCCACTCCATGCCCCCCCTCAACCCCCCTTAAAACTCCCCCAAACCTCTCCTGCATTGGTGGTGGACACTGATTATGTCTCTGTTCAAGGAGGAAGCAGAGAGCTTTCAGTCCCACCTATGGGGCATGCACCCAGACATATTGTGCGTCCATGGTAAAGATGAGCCTGTTGGGACCAGATAATTTTAAACTGTCCATGTGGCAGAAGGCAAATGAAATATCATGGATCTAAACGGGGATGGACCGGACCTGGGGAGAAGGAATGAAGTAATCGTAGGAATAAATATTTTAATGAGGCGGGGAATAGGCTGAAACAATAGGTTTGCCCACATATTCCTGTTTTAGGTTGTTGGGCAGCAGGTGGAAGGGGGCTGCACTGGGCTGAAAGCCGTGAAAAGAAGGATTTCCAGTATTGTATGGTTTTAGTTTTATTTGGAATGACCAAAATGAACAAATAAATTCTTCCCAAATTTCCTACCAGTAGACTTCTTGTTCGATTGCTGATTGAAATGTGTTTGTTCTCTTCCACTCATTTATAGACTTGAAGCCCCAAGCAGTCTCTGCCACTGTGCCAGGCCTACCAGCATACATTCTCTTCATGTGCCTTAGACATGCAGATTATGTGAATGATGACCAGAAGGTCCACTCACTTCTCACTGGGACTATCAATGGTATTAAAAAAGTATTAAAGGTAAAAGATTGACTTCTTCAAATCCAACCACTAACTATTTTGAGAGTTATGTCGCAATTACACGGGGATCTGATTATTTAACAAAATACTTACAAAATTGTTTGGACCACGATACCTTTGTGTGAAATAATAAAATTCAGCTTTATTTATCATTTCCTAATAGGCCTTGGCCACCCACACAAATAATGTTCTGTTGAATGTGAATAAGCTGTAGAGTCCTTGTGAGTTGAGGAACATTCCAGTCTGTATTATTCCCTTTGTCACAGGGATGATTTCTCGTGGGAGTCACTAGATAATTAGTGAGGCAGGAACCTTGGTTTATTTTTATTTCCTTCCCTGCTGCAAACTGACACAGAGGCCAGTTTGTTCATAGCTCCCACTCCCAGCTCAGATCAGCTAATTCAGTGCATACTCTAAAATGGAATCTGTAAACTTGCCGATCTTGGTAGTTCAGTATCATAATAAATCAAGAAGGAAACCAAAAATCATTAGTATTTTGTTTTGTTAAAATATCCAATAAACTAGAGATTTTCACTATCTTTTCAAGAGAGTTAGATATAGCCCTTAGGGCTAACAGAATCAAGGGATAAGGGGAGAAAGCAGGAACGGGGTACTGATTTTCGATGATCAGCCATGATCGCATTGAATGGCGGTTCTGGCTCAAAGGGCCAAATGGCCTACTCCTGCACCTATTTTCTATGTTTCTATGTTTATTGAGCTACTCTGATGTTTAAAGTTGGGGTTTTTTCTTTTACAGAAAAACAATGATGACTTTGAAATAACAACATTTTGGCTATCCAATAGTTGTCGTCTTTTGCATTGTTTAAAACAATACAGTGGAGATGAGGTAAATCTGGTTTATCATTTCCATTCAGCAGCAAATTACCTCATTCTGAAAATAAGACTGTGCTGACTTTATTAAAATATAGGATATCGTTGTTCGAGAAAGCAGGACATTACTTTGACAAAAGCACTCCTCACGTTTAGCAAGAGTTTCTCCAGTTATCCTGCGTAATGTTCCATGACTCTGATTTTGAGTAACATACCTCATCTGAATATAACAATATTTTTTTTCTCTTCACACCTTCCAATAAATCTGTTCTTATCCATGAGTTTTTCTGCAGACCTTTTGCCAAGGTTGAATTGTCAAAGACTAGGGGGCAGAGGTTTAAGATGAGAGGGGTAAAGTTTAAAGAAGATATGAGGAGCAAGGTTTTCACACAGAGCGATGGATACCTGGAATGGCCTGCCAGCAGTGGTGCTGGAGTCACATACTATAGTAGCATTGAAGAGGCTTTTAGATAAGCACATGACGGAATGGAGGGATATGGATCATGTGCAGGCAGAGTTTAGTTTAGAGATACAGTGCAGAAACAGGCCCTTTGGCCCACCGGGTCTGTGCTGACCAACGATCCCTGCATATTGACACTATCTTATACACACTAGAGACAATTTTTACATTTTCCAAGCCAATTAACCTAAGGTAGACACAAAATGCTGGAGTAACTCAGCGGATCAGGCAGCATCTTAGGAAAGAAGGAATGGGTGACGTTTCAGGCCGAGACCCATCTTCAGACTGATGTCAGGGGAGGGGGCGGGGCAAAGATAGGATGTAGTTAGAGACAGGAAGACAGTGGGAGAACTGGAAAGGGGGAGGGGAAAAGAACAGAGGAACTACCTGAAGAGTTGGAGACAGGAAGACAGTGGGAGGACTGGGAAGGGGGAGGGGAAAGAGGCATAGAGGAACTATCTGAAGTTAGTTGGAGACGGGAAGAGAGTGGGAGAACTGGGAAGGGGGAGGGGAAAGAGACGGACAGAGGAACTATCTGAAGTTAGTTGGAGACGGGAAGATAGTGGGAGAACTGGGAAGGGGAGGGAAAAGAGAAGGACAGAAGAACTATCTGGTTAGTTGGAGACAGGAAGACAGTGGGAGAACTGGTAGTTGGAGACAGGAAGACAGTGGGAGGACTGGTAGTTGGAGACAGGAAGACAGTGGGTGGACTGGTAGTTGGAGACAGGAAGACAGTGGGAGGACTGGTAGTTGGAGACAGGAAGACAGTGGGAGAACAGGTAGTTGGAGACAGAAGCCAATTAATCTACATACCTGTATGTCTTTGGAGTGATGAGATTAGATTAATTTAGCTTCATGTTGGCATGGACATTGTGGGCCAAGGGACCTGATCCTGGTGCTGTGCTGTTCTATATATACTCTATGCTCGGGTATCCTCCCACATTCCAAAGATAAGTTAATGGGGTAATTTGCAGCGGTCAATGTAGGTGAGTGATAGGAACGCATTCCTACTTATTGCTGTTAACTGTAAATCTTCATGAATCACCTGATGACAAATATCACAACTTTTTGAAATTTTAGAGTAATTTTTCGTCTGAATTTCTGGAGACGCTTAAACAATGACTTATTCTGTGGAATGTAATCATAGAGTAATACATGAAAATAAACAATAACCCCATCATGTCAGTGCACACTGGTTAGAAGAACCCTCAAGTTAGCTATTTATTCATGTACTGACAAATGTTTCCACTGTGGGGACATTGTTACAAGATAATGGAGTTGGCCATTTAAAACTGAGTTCATGGGAATTTCTTCCTTCTCACAAAGGATGGTGAAATATTGGAATTCTCTAACTGACGGGGTTGTCGAGCCAGGATTACGGGTGGAACTGGGTACTTTTTTGAAATATCAGGAAATTGAGGGGTATGTGAAATTAGCACAGGAGAGAAGACCTGGAGCAGAGCAGCCATGATCATATTAATAGGCAAGGCAGGGATGAGGGGCCAGATGGCCTACTCCTATTCGCTTGTATCTGACATGTCCATAAATAATTACTGCATATTACTAGCAATCTTTGCCACTCAAGCATCTGTAAAGTTGTTGTTTTTTTTCTCGTGCCCCTTCTCGATTCCTTCAGGATTTCATGAAGCAGAATAACACACGGCAGAATGAACATAGCCTGAAGAACTTTGACCTCGCAGAGTACCGCCAAGTTCTAAGTGACCTCTCTATTCAGATATATCAGCAAATGGTCAAGGTTGCAGAAGGTCTTCTTCAGCCAATGATAGGTAAGTCTAGGAAGGAACTGCAGATGCTGGTTTAAACCCAAGATAGACACAAAATGCTGGAGTAACTCAGCAGGACAGGCAGCATCTCTGGAGAAAAGGAATGGGTGACGCTTCGGGTCGAGACCCTTCTTCAGACTGAAAGTCATGGAAAAGGTAAACGAGAGATAAAGACAATGATGTAAGAGAGATATAGAACAAATGAATGAAAGATATGCAAAAAGGTAACAATGATAAAGGAAACAGGCCATATTTAGCTGTTTTCTAGGTGAGAACAAAAAGGTAAGTTTTGTCATTATGATTTTCGTACTAAGTATAACCATACTCATAAACCATCACACCTCCCCCATTCTCATCTCCCAGTAATCCAAACTTTTTAGGCTGAAGCTGTTGAGCAGTATTGCATGTAAAGTTAGTAGACTCCACATGCACAGTGAATGGAATCAGCAACTTTCTTAATCTGTATCACATTGAACCACATACAATGTGATACAGATTAACTCACACAACATACACCTTGTGTGAGAGAGAGTGTTATTCCCAAGAATACTTAATACAAGCAACATCCAGGTGTTCCTTAATTCAGCTTTGAAGAAAATTAAACTATCTGCCCCACCTTGGTGAAAAACATGGTTAGTCGCTGCTTGAACAGGAATAATGAACCTAAACCGAAGACTAAGGAGAATGTAGATGTTGGAATCTGAAACAACAAATACAATAGACAATAGACAATAGGTGCAGGAGTAGGCCATTCAGCCCTACGAGCCAGCACCGCCATTCAATACGATCATGGCTGATCACTCTCAATCAGTACCCCGTTCCTGCCTTCTCCCCATACCCCCTCACTCCGCTATCCTTAAGAGCTCTATCCAGCTCTCTCTTGAAAGCATCCAACGAACTGGCCTCCACTGCCTTCTGAGGCAGAGAATTCCACACCTTCACCACTCTCTGACTGAAAAAGTTCTTCCTCATCTCCGTTCTAAATGGCCTACCCCTTATTCTTAAACTGTGGCCCCTTGTTCTGGACTCCCCCAACATTGGGAACATGTTTCCTGCCTCTAATGTGTCCAATCCCCTAATTATCTTATATGTTTCAATAAGATCCCCCCTCATCCTTCTAAATTCCAGTGTATACAAGCCTAATTGCTCCAGCCTTTCAACATACAACATACGAATGCTGGAAGAACTCAGCGGGTCAAGCAGCTATGGTCTCATAGGGTCTATGGAAGCTATGGTCAGCAGGTCTATGGAAGTAAAAGGTATTTCTCTGCCTCAACAAATGCTGCTTGACCCAGAGTTCCTCGGCATTCTGTTTGCCTATTCGAGCATCTGCAGTCTCTTGTGTCTTCTGAAATAAAAATTGCTGCTTCCGCTAAAATGGCACGGTGGCGCAGCGGTAGAGTTGCTGCCTTACAGCGAATGCAGCGCCGGAGACTCAGGTTCGATCCTGACTATGGGCGCCGTCTGTACGAAGTTTGTACGTTCTCCCCGTGACCTGTGTGGGTTTTCTCCGAGATCTTCGGTTTCCTCCCACACTCCAAAGACGTACAGGTATGTAGGTTAATTGGCCGGGCAAATGTAAAAATTGTCCCTAGTGTGTGTAGGATAGTGTTAATGTGCGGGGATCGCTGGGCCGAAGGGCCTGTTTCCGCGCTGTATCTCTAAATCTAAATTCTAATTTGAGGATTTAATTGGCAAGGTCCTTCACAACTTCAGCTGAGGAATTCACTGCTTCAGCTGAGAAAAACCTTTCTTTGGGAAAAATCTTGTGTAAAGGGGGGACTTTATATCATGCAATAAGTACATCGGTCTTTTAAATGTAAATCTGAAACAGCTCATTATTGTATTACATTCTGCACGCAGTTTGGTTCACAACATACAATGTGGTACAAATGTTTTTTGTTTCCTGTATTGCCATAGCTGTTATAACTTACATTGAATTACTTTTATTTTTACTTTGGTGTAAAGTGTCTGCCATGTTGGAGAATGAGAGCATCCAGGGTCTGTCGAGCGTGAAACCCATGGGCTACAGGAAACGTTCTTCAAGCCGGCTGGATGGAGACGACAGCTACAGTCTAGAGGCCTTGTTGCGCCAACTTAACTTGTTAAACCACACCATGTGTGAACATGGACTGGATCCTGAGATTATCCAACAGGTCTTTCGTCAGCTCTTCTATGTCATCAACGCTGTAACACTTAACAACCTGCTGCTGAGAAAGGATGTGTGCTCGTGGAGTACAGGAATGCAAATCAGGTATGATTAGTACAGCGCAATCCACTCCTATGCCAGGGCTCTGCAGAATTGTTCACTCCCACCCCATGACATTTGAGGATTAGTCCCATTCCTTTTCTTGCTCTTGTACTCATGGTACTTCTGAGCAGGAATGTCTCTGCTTCACATCGACATCCTTGTTCATTTTGATCGAACTGGTTGATGGTGTAGGATACCTTATTCATTTTGATCGTTGTTATCTTGTTCATCTTGTATCGTTGATACCTTGTTCATTTTGATCGAACTTATCCACTTGGTTAGTTTTTCCAAGTGCTATCTCATGAAAGGGGTACATGTTGTTAAAAGCCATTGCTCTCTAGTAAAAATTCTATGATGTAGTTGTGAAGAATATTTGTTTTTATTGTGTCATGAGTTGGACTGCCATGTGGAGAGAGGGAAAGGTAAGAAATCAGGGAGGAAAAGAAGAGACATTTTTAAGGGATCTTTCGAACAAATAATCTGCAGCTGTTGCTTTTCTGACTGCGATATTTGTTTTGATAGGTACAACATCAGCCAGCTAGAAGAGTGGTTGCGGGGAAAGAATTTACAACAAAGTGGGGCTGTGAAGACAATGGAGCCTCTAATTCAAGCTGCACAACTTCTCCAAGTGAAGAAGAAAACCACTGATGATGCTGCAGCCATCTGTTCAATGTGTAAAACTCTATCCACACAACAGGTGAGTGGACTTTAACTATTGGAGTCTTGAACCAGGCAGAACAGTTAGCCATGAGCCAATTCAAGAACTGTTAAGTGTCAGATGTGTTGATGTCCTAGACTGACTATTAACCTCCAGAGCTCCCAACAATGACACCATTAATAATGAGAAGTGATAAACTGCATTGATGAAAATAATGTTCTGGAGACGAATACCCGTAAAGTTAGTGGATATGTTAACACTGATCTTCTGAAAACACATAGATTCTGGAATAATTCCTGCAGATTGGCAGATAAAATGTATAATATCATTCTTCAAGAAAAGGAAGAAGAAACAAAAGTGGATCAGTTAGTTTGTTGGAGGCATTTGATGATGTGCGTAGCAAGGACGAAAAGAGTCTACCTGGGTTTTCAAAGTCATGTTATGCAACACAATGTGATCCAAACTTTTGGGATTGGATGTAATACATTGGGTTGGCTAAAGGATGTAAGACAGTGTAGGAAATAATATCTTTCAGTTTGCCAGCATTATAAATGTCATAGTCATGCAATGCAAGATATCTAATGTTGCCAAAATACAAGAGTAAATAACTAAGTGAGCAACAAGGAAAGGAAATACAGAAATACAGAAGTGAATGGACAACAAAGTAACATGCAGACTTAAAAGTGGGAAAATGAGAGGCTCTGCAACTTGTTAGCAATAGGAAAAAACCATCGTTGAGAACATTAAATTTTGAGAAGTTTGTAAAGGGTTGATGTACAGATGGATATGGGTGGCTGATATTTGGTCTCCTTACCTTCATGTAGCTGTGCTACATAAGTTATTTGATCTTCAGACATTGAATGTGTCATGATTATCTGATCATTGTGTATTCAATTCTACATTTTTATTATTCTTTTCCCACACCAGATCGTCAAAATTTTAAACCTGTACACACCAGTAAATGAATTTGAAGAACGTGTAACTGTATCATTCATTAGAAGTATTCAGGTAAGCATTTTGTGGATCAGTATTGCATATGTCCTAAGTTCTGAGAGAGATGACTGCTGATGTCTTGGGAATGGAATGGCATGGTATTGTCAAGATTTTATTTTTTATAGTGAAGTTCAATTTTTTTCCATTAACACACATTTATGATTTGTTGTTTATAAAATAACGAACTGACTTGCAATTGTGTTAATAACATATATTAACGATGATGAAATGAAACATTTTTTACATTTGCAAGTATTTGCCAATATTAGACCTTTCCACAAATAATTAATTTTACATAGAGAGAGTTTCCACTAGTGGAAGAGTTTAGGACCAGAGGTCATAGCCTCAGAATAAAAGGACGCTCCTTTAGGAAGGAGATGAGGAGGAATTTCTTTAGTCAGAGGGTGGTGAATCTGTGGAATTCATTGCCACGGATGGTTGTGGAGGCCAAGTCAATGGATATTTTTAAGGCAGAGATAGATAGATTCGTGATTGGTATAGATGTCAGGGGTTATGGGGAGAAGGCAGGAGAATTGGGTGAGGAGGGAGAGATAGATCAGCCATGATTGAATAGCGGAGTGGACTTAATGGGCCGAATGGCCTAATTCTGTTCCTATCACTTATGAACTTTTGAACACATTTGTTCAATCTCTGTAGAAATGGTTGTTTCCACTTTCCTGTTAAATAAGAAAATATAGGTGCATAAAAACATGTGTAAGCAAAATAAACTTCCCTTTTATTGAAACCAAAAAAAATCCATATGTTAAAAATCCCAGATTCAGATTAGTTTACTGTCATATATACCCCAAGATAATGAAATTCCTAGTTTGCATGAAGCTCAAAGAATAAACAATAAATTTGATTTAGCACATGATTTTAGGTGTCGGGGGTCATGGGGCAAAGGCAGGAGGATGGGGTTAGGAGGGAGAGATAGATCAGCCATGATTGAATGGCAGAGTTGACTTGATGGGCCGAATGGCCTAATTCTATTCCTGTACCATATGACCTTAAATACAACAAGTGCAATAATAAATACAATGATGAATGCAAAACACCAGAATGATGCAGGATTGTGGTACGATCTGAAGTAGTACCAAAAAACCCCCTAAAAGTAATAGAAGTAGTACAAAAAAAGTTTAAGAACAGAATGACTGAATGAGAATGAGTTAAGAGAAAGAGTACGTGAAATCATTTCAGGGAAGGGAATGTGAAAGAGGTGATTTGTTCAGAAGTTATTAGCAGATGAGAAGAAACAGTTCTTAAGTTTGATGCCCAAATTTCAAGCGCCTGTATTTTTACCCAGAGGGTAGAAGAGAGAAACGGCAACAATAGACAATAGGTGCAGGAGGAGACCATTCGGCCCTTCAAGCCAGCACCGCCATTCAATGTGATCATGGCTGATCATTCTCAATCAGTACCCCGTTCCTGCCTTCTCCCCATACCCCCTGACTCCGCTATCCTTAAGAGCGCTATCCAGCTCTCTCTTGAATGCATTCAGAGAATTGGCCTCCACTGCCTTCTGAGGCAGAGAATTCCACAGATTCACAACTCTCTGACTGAAAAAGTTTTTCCTCATCTCAGTTCTAAATGGCCTACCTCTTATTCTTAAACTGTGGCCCCTTGTTCTGGACTCCCCCAACATTGGGAACATGTTTCCTGCCTCTAACGTGTCCAACCCCTTAATAATCTTATACGTTTTGATAAGATCTCCTCTCATCCTTCTAAATTCCAGTGTATACAAGCCTAGTCGCTCCAGTCTTTCAACATATGATAGTCCCACCATTCCGGGAATTAACCTAGTAAACCTATGCTGCACGCCCTCAATAGCAAGAATATCCTTCCTCAAATTTGGAGACCAAAACTGCACACAGTACTCCAGGTGCGGTCTCACTAGGGCCCTGTACAACCGCAGAAGGACCTCTTTGCTCCTTGACAATACTTCCAACCACCATGATGCAACGCACCATGAAGGTGGACTGATGGAAGGAAGTGAGAAGCCTGTAAAGGAACATCTGTGGATTCAGGGTGGTCATGAGCAGAGCAGTTGCCACACCAGGTTGTGATGCATTCCGTTAGAATACTTTCTATAGCGCATGTGCAAATGTTCAAAGGAATATTTGTGGACATGGCGATTTCCTTCCTTGGATCGACAGTCAACTCTTTTGTCTTGCTTACGCCATTGTTCTATACCATGGCATAAGGTTCTTGAGTCCTTTCTTGGATTCTGTCAATTCGTTGTTATTGAATTAGCTGACAGCAGTGATATCATTGGCAAACTTAAAGATCGAATTGGCACTATACTTGGCCCCAAAGTCATGGCTGTAAAGGAATAGAACATGAGGCTGAGAAAACAATCAAGAGGAATACCAGTGTTGAAGGCCAGGGTGGAGAAAATGTTATGAAAATTCTAACTGAATGAGGTCTATCAGACAGGAAGTCCAGAAGCCAGATATAGTTGGAAGTCCCAAGGCCAAGGTCCAGGAATTTCGAGATGAGCTTATTCAGTATTATCATGTTGAAAGCTGAGCGGTAGTCAATGAATAACTTTCTGACACAGGTGTTCTTATTGTCAAGGTAATCCAGAGCTAAATGGAGTGCAAGGGAAATGGCGTCCTCCCGAGACCTATTTCTCCTGTAGGCGTGTTGCAAAGAGACTGGATTGTCCACGAGACAGGCACTGATGTGGCCGATAGCCAGTCTTTCAAAGCATTTCATTATGGTCGATGTTAAAGCAGTAGTCATTGAGATAGGCCACGATATATTTCTTGAGGACTGGAATGATGGAGGTGTCCTTGGTGTGGATGGGGACACTAGACTTTTGAAGTGAGAGATTGAAGATTGAAGATGTCAGTAAAAACTATGGAAAGTTGATTTAGCGCATGATTTTAGAACCCATCCATTGACTCTATCCGAATCATGCAGCAGAAAAACAGGCCCTTCAGCCCAACTCCTCCATGCTGACCAAGATGCACCATTTAAGCTAGTTCCATTTACTATCTTTTCACCCATAGCTGTCTAAACCTTTCCTATCCATATGCCTGCCCCAATGTCTTTTAAATGTTGTTACTCCACCTGCCTCAACTACTTCCTCTGGTAACTCGTGCCATATACCAATCATCCTCTGTCTAAACAAGTTGCCTTTCAGATTCCTTTCTCCTCTCACCTTAACCCTTTGCCCTCTATTTCTCGATTCCCCTACCCTGGGAAAAAGAATATGTGCATTCACCCTCATGATTTTATACATATGGGTAGCACAGTGGCCAGCTGATAGAACTGCTGCTTTTCAATACCAGAGAGCTGGATTGTGTTTTCCTTAATTTAAATTGCAACACCATTTTGTCTCTTACCTCTCTACCTGTGTCATGCCTGTAGCATCTGTAATCTGGAACATCAAGCTGCCATCATGCACCTTCCCAGGAATTATCCTTCAAAGGCAGTAATGAATTCATTGTTTTTCTTCAACAGTTTGACAGTTTCACGGTCATCTTTGCTGATGTTGACTTTTAAATTTAAAAACTGTGAACTGTGATTTGAATTGATATCAGCACATTCTTTCTTTAATAAAAATATTGTGGATGCTACAAATATTGAAAAAAAACAGAAAAAGTTGGAAATAATCAGTAGGGCAAGCAACATGAATTGGGAGGGGGTGGCAGGTGGTGGGCGGAGGACGAAGGGGTTGAGGAAGAAACAAAAGTTTCTATATATGTGATAGGGTGGAAAGCAGGAGACATCAAATGTTAAGGTGCAGGCCAGGTGAGGGATTCAGTGGTACAGTTCAAAACAAAATATATATGGCCTTGAAGATATAAATGAGAACAATTATCTGAAATTCTTGAATGAGGCTGCAATGCATTTAGCCAAGTGCTTATGTGCTTATTTTAAGCTTTTTTAGAACATTGTAGAAGGCAGAGGAAGAATCAGACCATGAATTAAAGTAGGACATAACTGGAAGCTTGGACTGAGCAGAGGTGTTCTGCATAGCAGATATCCAATCTGCATTTAGTCTTCCAAACAAAAAGACACTGCAACTGAAGTATAAGAAATAGAATGAAGTGCAAATCACTGCTTCACCGTGAAAGTGCATTTGAGGTTTTGTGTAAGAGGGCGATTAATAATCGGGTATTGTAAAGGAAAGAGAGACACGAGACTGTAGATGCCAGAATCTGGAGCAACAAACAACCTGTTGGTGGAACTGAGCAGTTTGAACAGCTGAAACATCGACAGTTCTTTCCCCCAATAGATACTGCTCGACCTGCTGAGTTTCTCCTGTTTGTTACAAAGGGATGATGGGGTATGAGGTGAATGAATTATTGGTGTTGATTGCAGTGAATTGGTGTGTGCTGGAGGAGTCAGCAATAACATGTTTCAAATGCCAGAAATGTCAGTGGGATCTGTTGTACGGGACGCTGAATAGTGCAGGAGGGGATTCCTATCTTCCAGATGGTTCCTCCAGAAGCAATTATTTTTTGCCTACAATAATCCATAGTTATGGAACAACGGGTGAGAAAGGAACAAAGGAATTGAAATCCATCCCCTTCATTGTTTTTATGGTGAAGATAAATCCTCAGCTGAGGAAAAATAGAAAATATAACGGCTACTGTTTGCTTGTGTATCAAAATGTCTAAATATGTTCTTGTGCAGAAGAATTTACCCCAGTTATTTCTCTCCATACAGTCCTGTTTACAAGACCGCAATGAATCTCCTCAACTGCTAATGGACTTTAAACACACATTTCCTGTTATGTTTCCATTTAATCCTTCTGCACTCAACCTGGACACGATACACATCCCAGCAAATTTGAACTTGACTTTCCTCATTCGAGTGTAGAACAAAGCTTTGTGTGGACATTTACAGAAGAAGGAATGGAGAGAGAAGAAAGCTGAACATTGGATATTTGCTGCGTCTCAATCAAAATTATTATGGAACAATTAATCATGCAACACCATATCAAAACTTGATCAGTGGCCAAAATAACCCATCATCACTTCTAATAAACATCTACATAAACATTTGTGATGCATTCAGAAGGAACATTGAGCATTTCCAATGATAAACCATGATTTATTTTTGTAATTAACAAAGCAATGACCATTTATTGAGTAGAGTGTAAAAAAAAGCAAAGAAGACTGTGCCACAGATTTTGATATTTATGAACCGTGCAAAGTTTATAATCAAAAGAAAACAGCAATGTGGTTCATAATGTGATTTCTGCATGTTTTGCAACTCATCGCTTTGACTTACTGTCACAGTTCAAGCATGAAATGGAATTGGCTTTTTAGCTCTCATCCGTGACAGAGTCACCAAAAAAATAGTCACAGTAACTTTTAAGGGAAGAGGAAATGTAAAATAGGGTTTGGGTCTGCTCAATGCATACAACCAAATTAGAGCTAATATCACCTTTCCATTAGGCTAATATATTTTCCCCTCATTTCTGCTGTGACCATTGGCGTGGACATGTTTTATCGCTTTGTTATTTGAGCTGATTAAAACCACGCTTCTGTAACTGCTTATTTGACACTTGCATAAAAAGCTATTGAGCGGTTTGCCTGAAGTTTCCATTGGGAGCTTGACTCTGAAATGGGAAAGTTTAGCCCTGCGATTGCACTTCACTCATGAAGCGATAAATTTAATCGTGTCTTACGTAACTCCGAGAAGCATTGGCCATTTCAATTGGAGTCATTGATGTAATGTATTAAGTTAGGACCAAAAATATCTACAATGTTTGAGATGGAGTCAGCACAATATTCTGGTGTCTCTGTTTAGTATGGTTGATAAAGTAACTGAATTTATTTATTGAGCGATTGTAATTTGCAGAAACTTCCCCATTACGGTAAGATTCAGGATGCTGCTAAACATTAATTGTATAATTTTGTAACATCTGAGAATTTGCTCCTGTACTGAGGCAGCAAAACTGCACAGGCGTATTCAGTGCCTCGATATCTAAATCCAGCAGACTTTTATAAAATGAGCATAGTTTGCTGCTACCTGATAGTGGGTTATATTTGATTTAACCTCACGGCTTTGCAACAATCTTCAATGTGTAGGATGAGTGAGCTCTTTACACCTCTGACTGAATTTTGATTGCACGTTCTTCAAAAATATTTTGAAACATTTCACCTGGTCATATATGGCAATTATATATTTGTTATCAATTGCATATTTCTCTGTTGAAGCCTTTGCAAGATAATTGATTGCGCAAACACAGTTGGAATTGTACGAAATGTAAACATATTGAATATAATTATCCATTGGTGAACAGTATATGAATTTTCATGATCAAGAACTTTTTGTCTTTAACTGTTGGGCCGCATTCCGTGAATCCAAAGTGCACAGTTCCGATAAAAATCCCAGAGAATCTACAGGTGACACACAAATACCAACAAAAAGCTCAATCCTCAAACATCATCTTCCTGTTTCTACTTCTCAGCCGCCCTTCCCACCTTCACATGGGAGCAACAAAGTGGAACCACAAAAATGACAAAGAGTATAGCATTCCCTTCAGGTTTTCTAACAAATGGTGTGCTTGCCAAGAGAAGTGGGTTAAATAAGCAAAGATCTTTGATTGCAAAAGACAATGTCACTGAAATGTTGTGTTTAAATATTGACAAATTCTATTCCTTAAATAGATTGATAAAAAAAATATTTGTAATATTTCAAGTTAGGTGTGTTTGTTTTTTTCTTAGTTTAAATGGTCATTTAGATTTATGAAAGAAAAACAATGTAAACAAGTATATAGCAACGATAACTTTATTAAATTGCATGAAAAGGTGATGCAGCATTATGTTCAGATATTATTGGGAAAGAAGTAAGCACAAAAACTGTAATTAAACACCCTTTTTCACAGACTATTGTACTGTTTAAATCTGACTCATACTTTTGGACGCCTAGTGGGTAAAGTGACTCATTTATTCAAATGCATTTATCACAGAACTTATTAGTTGTCCTGATTATTGGGTGGGAAAATGTATCACTTGCTATTCTAAATCAGAAAGACAACGTCTATTCAATTTCTATTCTCTGAAGTTGGCAAACTTCAGAGAATAGATGGTTAAGGAGATAGATACCACAGCATGTACAATTAAGAAAGATGACATTTTCAGCAGTTCCAGTCAGACGAGAGTGCTCAAGGAAGACAAGTTCATGTTAAGTTATGCACCTTATGGAATGGAATACTTTATTGTCACATGTGACAAAGCACAATGGAATTCTTTGCTTGCATACCCAAGGTATACAAATAGCGACCACCTCCGGCGCTGACAAAGTTACAAAGCCAGCTGGCTCCTCCTTTGTTCTTCCCCCCCATCATTCATTGCACTGAGGACTTAAACTCCCTAACTAGACGCATGATGCAAGATCATACACAATGGGCTGGATATCACAGTTGGTGGTTCTGGCGCCTCAAGGCTACAGTCCTGCCTGTGCAGAGTATGCATAATCTACTGATAACTGTATGGGTTATGGGATTGGTTTCCCCTTACATCCCAAAGACATGTTGGTAAGTTAACTGGCTGCTTAAATTACTTGCATGATGCCAGGAATAAAGGACATTAATTGCGATGAGATTAGAAAAGTTGGTCATAGTGAGGGGCAATTTAATACCAGTATTACAACCATAAAAGACCTTGGAGTAAATGAAGAAAATCTGGTTCCACTGGCAAATGGGACCACGCCCAAAGAACATTGATTTAGGAAGTGACAAAACAAAAACCGAACAGGTGAGGTGAATTTGATTTGCATAACAAATTAAAATCTGGAATTACTGGTTGTAAGGGGAAGATAATTTAATAGTAATAACCTAAAGGGAATTGGATACACCTAAAAGTAAAGATCTATTGGGGGGGAAAATACAGAAATTATTCATTTGATATGTCATTAAAAGAAAAACGCTGGCCTGATGAGCTGACAAAATTGTTTCTGTGCTGTTAGACTTTATCGGTAGTGCAGAAAATGGCAAACTACAAATCTCTGAAGAACGACCCAGTTAGCAATTCTATCTGATTTGAAATATTTTGACTTTGTTTACCAAACTTGTCACCATACTTTCAGGGACATGTTTTATTGAATGCATTACTGTTATACAGTGAAGCTTGAAACAAATGTTGAGTTTAGCTCTCTTGGATATGTACAACAGTAATATTTGCCACATTATCATACATTCCAAAGCTTGGGTAGTTGTGGTGAAGTATCACTGATGATAAAAGATCTTCCGGGTATACTTTCCACAGTATGGCGATGAATGAAGACCGCATACTTCCATGGTAAACTTCCCTTTCAAGATTAAACAACATTTAAAAAATTATTTATTTGGCCGGTGTTTGATTTTTTGATCACTCAAAGACCATGATAACAAACATTATGACCAAGAACTTCTATTTAATTACCTAGTTTTCTTATAATCTGAAAACATGGATTAGTCACTGGAGGTTTACATGATTTTAAATGTATGTATGTTTCCTAATCCAGAATGGTATTAAGCCTAAACCCAGAGAAGTGATAGAATTGAAATATGCATCAATTTCAAGCCTGAGAGGCCATCTTGTGGAGGTGTATAAAATTATGAGGGGAATAGATAGGGCGAATGCATAGTCTCGCACAGGAATGCACAGGAATCAAAAACGAGGAGACATGGTGAGATGAACAAGATTTAATGGAAAGCTGAGGGGCAACTTTTTTACTTGGTGGTGAATATATGGAATGAGCTGCCAGACAGCATTTTAAAAGACACTTTGACAGGTACAAGGATAGGAAAGGTGTACAGGGATATGGGCTAAAAGCAGGTAAATGGGACGAGGTCAGACGGGGCATCTTGGTCAACATGGGCGAGTTGGGCCAAAGGGCCTGTCTGACTATTGTAGGACCTGATAGGGTAGATGCAGGTTTGATAGTTTCCTGGCCTAGCTGCCTAGAACCAGAAGTCATGTTCTCAAAATACGAAGTTAGTCGTTCAGCACCAAGATGAGAAGAAAAGTTAAGAAAGACCCCAGAATTAATGAGCCAGAAAACTCAGAAAGGGATAGGAGCATATGGCCAAGTGAAATAGGAATCAATGTGAAAGGTGAGATGAGTAATGGATTAACAATATTATATATGAATGCGCGAAGTATAAGAAGTAAAGTGGATGAGCTTGAGGCTCAGTTAGAGATTGGTAGGTATGACATTGTGGGGATTACAGAAGCATGGCTCCAGGAGGATCGGGGCTGGGAACTGAATATTCAGGGTTATACGTCCTATAGAAAGGTCAGGCAGGTGGGCAGAGGAGGTGGGGTAGCTCGGTTGGTGAGGGATGAAATTCAGTCCTTTGCAAGGGGTGACATAGGGACTGACGATGTAGTCGCTGTGGATAGAATTGAGGAATTGTAAAGGAAAGAAGACACTAATGGGGGTTATCTACAGGCCCCCAAACAGTAGCCTGGATATAGTGTGTAAGTTGTAGCAGGAGTTAAAATTGGCATGTAACAAAGGTAATGCCACTGTGGTTATGGGAGATTTCAATATGCAGGTAGACTGTGAAAATAAGGTTGGTTCTGGACCCCAAGAAAGGGAGTTTGTAGAGTGCCTCCGAATTGGATTCTCAGAGCAGCCTATACTGGAGCCTAGCAGAAAGAATGCTATTTTGGATTTAGTTTTGTCCAATGAACCAGATTTAATAAGGGAATTAAAGGTAAAGGAACCGCTAGGAGGTAGTGACCATAATATGATTAGTTTTAATCCGCAATTTGAGAGGGAGAAGTTTAAATCAGAAGTGTCAGTGTTGCAGTTGAACAAAGGGGACTATGAAGGCATGAGAGAGGAGCTGGCCAAGGACTAGAAAAAGATCCTAACAGGAATGACGGTAGAACATCAATGGCAGGAATTTCTGGGCATAATCCAGAAGATGCAGGATCATTTTATTCCAAAGAGGAAGAAAGATTCTAAGGGGAGCAAGAGGCAACCGTGGCTGACAAGGGAAGTTAGGGATGGAATAAAACTAAAAGAAAAGATGTATAATATAGCAAAGAGCAGCGGGAAGCCAGAGGATTGGGATGAAAAGATGAAGTATGAGGGTAAGCTGGTCAAGAATATAAAGAAGAATAGTAAAAGCTTCTTTAGGTATGTTAAGAGAAAAAGATTAGTAAAGACAAATGTGAGTCCCTTGAAGGCAGAAACAGGTGAAGTTATTATGGGGAACAAGGAAATGGCAGAAAAGTTGAACAAGTACTTCGGTTCTGTCTTCACTAAGGAAGACACAAACAACAAGATCTAGGGAGACAGAGGAACTGAAAGAAATTTGCATTAGGTGAGAAATAGTATTGGGTAGACTGATGGGACTGAAGGCGGATAAATCCCCAGGGCCTGATGGCCTGCATCCCATGGTACTCAAGGAGGTGGCTCTAGAAATCGTGGACGCATTGGTGATCATTTTCCAATGTTCTATAGACTCAGGATCAGTTCCTGTGGATTGGAGGATAGCTAATGTTAGCCTTTGATAAGGTCCCACACAGGAGATTGGTAGATAAAATTAGAGCACGTGGTATTGGGGGGAGGGTATTGACATGAAGAGAGAATTGGTTGGCAGACAGGAAGCAGAGAGTAGGAATAAACAGGTCCTTTCAGAATGGCAGGCAGTGGCGAGTGGAGTGCCGCAAGGCTCGGTGCTGGGGTCACAACTATTTACAATATATATTAATGATTTGGATGATAGAATTAGAAGTAACACTAGCAAGTTTGTAGATGACACAAAGCTGGGTGGCAGTGTGAACTGCGAAGAGGATGTTAGGAGGTTGCAGGGTGACTTGGACAGGTTGAGTGAGTGGGCAGATGCATGGCAGTTGAAATATAATGTAGATAAATGTGAGGTTATCCACTTTGGCGGCAAAAACAAGGAGGCAGATTATTATCTCAATGGTGTCAGATTAGGTAAAAGGGAAGTGCAATGAGACCTGGGTGTCCTTGTACACCAGTCACTGAAAGTAAGCGTGCAGGTACAGCAGGCAGTGAAGAAAGCCAATGGCATGTTGGCCTTCATAATGAGAAGATTTGAGTATAGGAGTAAAGAGGCCCTTCTGCAGTTGTATAGGGCCCTGGAGAATTGCCCAATAATACTCCAGACCACATCTGGAGTATTGTGTGCAGTTTTTGTCTCCTAATTTGAGGTAGGTTCACTAGGTTAATCCCCGGGATGGCGGGACTGTCATATGAAGAAAAATTGTAAAGACTGAGCTTGTATTCACTGAAGTTTAGAAGGATGAGAAGGGATCTTGTTGAGACATATAAAATTATGAAAGGACTGGACAAGCTGGATGCAGGAAAAATGTTCCCAATGTTGGGGGAGTCCAGAACCAGGGGCCACAGTCTATGAATAAAGGGGAGGCCATTTAAAACTGAGGTGAGAAAAAACGTTTTCACCCAGAGAGTTGTGAAATGGTGGAATTCACTGCCACAGAAGGCAGTGGAGGCCAATTCACTGAATGAATTTAAAAGAGAGTTAGATGGAGCTCTAGGGGCTAGTGGAATCAAGGGATATGGGGAGAAGGCAGGCACAGGTTACTGATTGTGGATGATCAGCCATGATCACAATGAATGGCGGTGCTGACTCGAAGGGCCAAATGGCCTCCTCCTGGACCGATTTTCTTTGTTTCGCTACATAAATGTTTCAGAATTAAGTAAATATATAAAAATTGGAAACAATTTTGCTTAATTAAGTTGAAAATTCATTAAAAATGAATAGACATATGAACGATTCATTCAAAACCATTGTGTTCCCACCCCCTTCTTGTGTAAAATAAAATTGTGGGAGGGGATCAATTGTCAGTAGTATTGGTAACATCACATGGTTGACCACTACATCATATAGTAATTTTGATTACTGCATCAAAAATTCAAAGTGAAATATTAATTCATTGTAATAATGGTCTTAATTCTATCAAACTATATCTGATCTATAACCATTGATTAGAAAAATAATAAAATGATTAATGAATGAATGATACATTATTGTCATATGTGACAAATCACAGTGATATTCCTTGTTGCGCACATGCAAGGTATGCAAAGAGTCGCCACATGAAGGGCACCGACAAAGTTACAAAGTATCCGTGCCAGGTCCTCTTTGTTCCCCCCCCCCCCCCCCTTCACGGTGGTCCCCCCATGTTGGGTCCCCCTTTGTTGGTGCCGGTTTATGTAAATGTTGTTTACATTCTGAACCAATAACCTGCATGTTTTACTTTATCTCAAAACTTTCTGTATTTAAAGATCTTTGAATGTGGAAACTCATTGTTTTTTTAAGCTGATAAGATTCAATCCCACCTGAGAGAATTTTGATTTTCCTGCTACAGTTTTTTGGTGAGACTGTCAAAAGAGGTGGACTAGATATGGGAACATTATTCCATTGAAATATTGGAGAAAATAGGGTAGTTGTGCGAACCATGAAGACTGAGGACATTTGCTGGAGATAGTTATAACCATGTAAGCTGCACAAATCAATTTACCTGAAGTTGTATAATTTAATCTTGAGTTCAGAAGGCTACAATATCTGGGCATATTGAGTTGAACTTGATACTGAGTTTACATAACTTGATTTCTCTGCCCATAAGCGTTATCTTTCTATGATATTGGATCAGCTTGTTTTCCCCTTTTTTCTTTGTTTTCTCCAGAGAGCCCAAAACATGCGGTGTCGGGCATGTCTTCCTGCGCTACATGTCTTCACCCCTGCAGCAAGGAACTGCAGATGCTGGTTGAAATTGAAGGAAGACACAAAATGCTGGAGTAACTCAGCGGGTCAGGCTGAAAAAGGGTCTCGACCCGAAATATCACCCATTCCTTCTCTCCATAGATGCTGCCTGTCCCACTGAGTTACTCTAGCATTTTGCGTCTACCGTTCTATAGTCTATGTTCTTTTATTCTTGGACTCCAACTGCTCCATTTCACTCCTTTACCAGATAATCTTAACAGTTTATCCCCATGTGCACCCTGGTTTTATTCTATCAGAGGCATCTTCCCCTCCCTCACCTTCCCTGCAGTTTAAAAAAACTTTATTTCTCCTCCCCAGTTCTGACAAAGCGTCTGCAAGCTTCTTCTTCTTCTTTCATGTCCATCATCTATGTTTCAAATGTTACATCGCTGTCAAGCTTAAACCTATTAACACAGTTTCTCTTCTGACAGATGCAGCCTGATTTGCTGAGTATTCCCTACATCAACTTGTTTTAATTTACATGATTTAAGTTTATCTTTGATTGTGTTATGAGCCAGGGCTATTTTACTTTCCACTGGGTTTGATTTCTTCTCATTTTCTTTTTTTTTAAACTGCAATCAAGAATACCAGTTGAGTTGAGCTTAGAAGGCAGCTTGCTCAACTTCAGATGATATGTTGTTCATTTCACGTCATCTACTCTTTACAGATGTTGCTCCGTCTCTCCCTAACTTATAATGAACTACAGATTTTGACGACCCATTTTTCTGAACCATCCACCAAGTTTGCACGGTAATCAATAAATCAATATTAATAACACATGTCACATTATAGGGTATTAAATTCTACACCAGTATTGAAACACCAGACAACAAGGATCTGCCTTGGATCAATTCTTATCAGACCCCTTAGTCTTGAAAGACAATTTGATATGAAAAAATAAGCAAAGCTTTTCACTTAGGAATACTTGTCTTACAAATACAGAAACGCCAGCTGTTAACACTGACAAAAGTGGTTATCTATGCTCGTCATCCTTGGCTGTGTAATGTGGATCACATTGTCCAAGCAAGGCAGTAGACGATCTACCTTGAATATCACTGGGCAATTACATAGAAACATAGAAAATAGGTGCAGGAGTAGGCCATTCGGCCCTTTGAGCCATCACCGCCATTTAATATGATCATGGCTGATCATCTAAAAACAGTATCCCGTTCCTGTTTTCTCCCCATACCCCTTGATTCCGTTTGCCCTAAGAACTAAATCTAACTCTCTCTTGAAAACATCCAGTGAATTGGCCTCCACTGCCTTCTGTAGCAGAACATTTCACAGATTCACAACTCTCTGGGTGAAAAGGTTTTTCCTCATCTCAGTCCTAAATGGCCTACCCCTTATTCTTAAACTGTGACCCCCGGTTCTGGACTCCCCCAACATCGGGAACATTTTTCCTGCGTCTAGCCTGTCCAATCCTTTAAGAATTTTATATGTTTCTATAAGATCCCCCTCTCACCCGTCTAAATTCCAGTGAATTCTGCACAATTGCAAGCACTGCAGCAGTCAGAAGGCTTTGGACACAGCATAAGGTGTTAAATGGATAAGGCTGAGAACAGAAAGAAGATGTCCTCCCCAGCAAGTGACTGTGGGACATCCAGGTAAATTACCTGACAGAAAACTCTGATCCAGGAAAAAAATTGTGATGTTTATCTAAAACTTTATTGCTTTCATCTCTCACATTGAGCACTGCTCAACTTTACATTAGCTCATCCATGTAGAAAGGGAGAAAAACTACAGATCACACTATATGGCAAACTCCACACAATTCATAGTAAAGAGTGAAGAATGATTGGTAAGGATGGGTCCAGAGGGATCGATAGTCCTGAAGGTACTTGTTGGAAAGAGTGATTACATCACAACTCTCTTCCATGGTCTATGCATGGAAATATCATTGTAATTTTACCTCACATTATTTTCTCCTCAAGAAACATTGATCCAACCAAAGTAAAGCATTCAGTGATTAAGAAATAGCAATTACATGTGAGTCGCATGTGAATCACAGGATCTGTAATGTCACAATACCCCGACAGACAGTTCACTCCTGCGACTGTATTCAGATTGCCACGTTCCTTAGTTTAGTTTAGAGATACAATGTGGAAACAGGCCCTTTGGCCCACCAAAGGCATGCCAACCCGTTCACACTAGTTCTATGTTATCCAACTTTCTTATCTACTCCCTAGATGCCAGGGGCAATTTACAGAGGCCAATTAACCTACAAACCCGCACATATTTAGGATGTCGTGGGAAACCAGAGCACCTGGAGGAAACCCACACGTTCACAGGGAGAATGTGTAAACCACACACAGACAGAAACCGATGTCAGGATTGACCTGAGTCTCTGGCGCTGTGAGAGAGCAGCTCTTCCAGCTGCACCACTGTGTCACTCCCTTTCTGTTTCCTACACTAGGTTTCCATTGATTCCATGGTGTTGCACAGCACAGAAACAGATCCTTTCACTCAAGTTATCCATGCCGACCTGAGCTAGTCCTATTTTCCTATAACCCTTTCTACACACAAATGTGTCCAATGTTGCAGGAATGTGTCTGGAAGCATAGTGGAGTACATGCTCCAATCAACATCAATCATGCTGAAGTGGAAATGGTTGAGAACTTCAAGTTCCTTGGCGTTAATATTACCAATCATCTGTCATGGATCAACCGCATTGATGCCTAGGCCAAGAAGCCTCTACTTCCTTAGCTGATGGCTATTAACTTTGCATGATGGGATGCTTGGCCATTGTCTGCAAACCTGTTTATATGCTTTTGGGGCTTCTATATTGTTGAAGGTAGAGGAATGCTAATTGCTCATAAGGATGTGTCTGATAGCTAAAACTTACAATCCCTGGAAACCCACCGAAATAATAAAATGGTAGAATGAATGAACAGGATGAGCCTGAACTTTGGGTCCTGATAGCTGATGTTTGCAAAATTGCACCAGGCAGGATACAACTATATGATTCCTAAAGCTTGTTTGATGGTATATCCTGTTATCGCTGGGAAGGATGTCTGGGAAAGATGATGGACAATACTCTCGTAAAGAATAGGATGTGGTTAACTGTTGACTATTTGTGGGAGTGTGTAAATAGGACCTTCTGTGGTATGATAAGGGTCTTTACCTTCGACTAATGACTTATTGTGTGGAATATTTTATGACTGTAGGGTGTCAAGTATATTGTGTTCGATACAGTTTGTGATTGATTTGAAGGAAATGTTGTGTTAAACATCCTGGCTGCAAATTCGGTATAAAAATGCTGCAAAAATGCTGTATCTTGGAGTGGAAGCACGGGGAGTGCTGAGTATGGTCATACACTCTTAGCACCGATCCCCCCACTCCCGTCTGACGATAATTAAAGCTTTGCTTGGTTTACCTTTAACTGTTTATGTTGTTGTCTATTTTAAGAAACGAACTTTAACAGACTGAGGAAATTTGACATGTCTCCAGTGACTTTTACAAACTTCGACAGATGCACTGAACTGTCAGGTTGCATCACAGTTTGGTTTGGGAACAACTCTACCCAAAACCACAAGAACTTACAGAGAAAATCTCTAGGAAGGAACTGCAGATACTGGTTTACACCGAAAAGACACAAAAACCTGGAGTAACACAGCAGGTCAGGCAGCATCTCTGGAGAAAAGGAATACGTGGCGTTTCGTGTCACCTGAAATTGCAGAGTTATAACCGCAGCCCAGACCATCACACAGGCCTGACTCCCCACCATTGACTCCATCTACATTTCACGCTGCCTCAGAAAAGTAGCCAATATAATTGGAGACTTCTGTTTCTGTTTCTGTTTTCTACTGCACAACCGCCAACAGCTGGGCTATGCTGTGCAGGTTTCACTCGCGTGGGTACTGGTTGCAAAAAGGTTATTTTGATTTTTATGTGGGCAAGTTTGATGAGATGATCCATGTCCAAGTTGTCGAGCTGTGACTTGAAGAGTGACAAGGTTGGTGTACATCTGGTGGTGTCGGGATGTTCCACTCTGGGATAGTCCATGGATATAGTGACTGGAGGTAGCTGTAGGTTTTTGTTTGTCCACCCCCCTGGTCCCTGGGCATTCCTACTATTGCCATTTTTATGTTTGCCCATCTCCCATCTAGCAGAAGGCACAGAAGCTTGAAAGCACGCACCAGCAGACTCTGTGAGAGGTTATTCCCCTCCGTTAATAGGCTTCTGAACAGTCCTTCATGAACTAGGATACTGTCCGATTCACCCCTACCCCACTGAGGATATTGGACTTTGTCTATGTAACTGATGTGCGACAATTCTGAGAACTATATTCTGCACTCTGTATCTCCCCCTTATGAATGCCATAATATTCAAATGGAAGAACAACCCTAAATCAGATATAAGTTAATAATTGATAGGAGCAGTATTAGGCCGTTTGGCCCATGAAGTCTACTCCGCTATTCAGTCATGGCTGATCTATCTCTCCCTCCTAAACCCATTCTGTTGCCTTCTCCCCATAACCCCTGACACCTGTACTAATCAAAAATCTATCTATCTCTGCCTTAAAAATATCCATTACCTCCACAGCCTTCTGTGGCGACGAATTCCACAAATCCACCATCCTCTAACTATTCACTATAAACGGAATGAGGTGGCTATCCTTTACACCAATGGAAACACTAAATCAAGTCCTAGTTGTGACTACAGGACAGCAGGTTGATCAATGGAACATGTTATCCAAGACTGCGCTCTCTTGTCTTTGTCGGGGTATATGGCTGACAATTATTCAGCCACATCAGACGCTATAATGATGTTCCAATCACTGGATGACCCACCAAGCAAAGAAGATTTTTATATTCTTTGGGTCACGGTTGATTTTGAGGACAGGCTGCAGAACGTGTTCGTAAAGGAAGTAAAGAAATTCCTTGTGAGAAATAATCTTTCTTGTATTTGACAATACACACCTTTGCTTGCCGGAGTCATTGTGCTTAATTGATCATCACGTTCCTTTTTGTCTCCCAGTCTGGCGTCAATTGTTCAACCAATGAACATTTTTTAGACTTTTATTATTATTTAGACTTTTAAGTCATATTATGCAGGTAGCCTCTTCAGCCAAGTACTGGATGTAATTAACGAAGAGTGAAAATTTGATGCAGTTTTGTACGCATTATAATTTGGACTACCAGCATCATCCAAGAGGCCTGGGAAGAGGTCAGAATTTCAACTCTGAATACCTGTTGGCATGAACTCTGACCTGAAATAATCCATGCTGTCAGAGGCTTCCCCACTATCAACATTGGCGTCACTGACTTTGTGAGGTTGACCAGCCAACTGTGAGGAGATAGATTTGAAGGCCTTGTCATTAGTCTGGAATAGTGGAGAAAAGATTCACAAGGATATTAGCAGGTCTGGAGGGCTTAAGTTGTAAGGAGAGTCTGGGACTTTTCTCATAGGAGCATAAGATGCTAAGGAGTGACCTAATAGAGATGTATAAAAGCATAAGAAGCTGGGATAAAATAGATGGTCACAATCTTTTTCCCCAGGTCAGGTAGTCTAAAATTAAAGGACATAGACTTAAGGAAAGAAGTCAGTCTCTAGCCAGAGACCGCGAACTCCACAATGTTAAAGTCCGCAGGCTCCCGCGATTGGAGCTCAGAGATCGATCCCTGGCAAAGGGATCGCCAGCTCCACGATGGTAAATTCGCAGGCTCCCGCGGTTGGAGCTCCGAAGGTCAGTCTCCAGCAAAGGATACCAGCTCCTCGATGTTAGGCCGCAGTGCGGATGGAGATACGATACGGAAAAAAATCGCATCTTCATCGAGGTAAGAGATTTTTTAAAAAAGTTTCCCCCAACCTCCCCCCACATAAAACAAGCTAAAGAACACTAAAAACATACATTTAACACATACTAAAGAAACAACAGAGAAGGAACGGACAGACAGACTGTTGGCGAGGCAGCCATTGTTGGCGTCACCTGATCAATTAAACAGAAATAAGTAAAAGTACACATCCAGTCAGTTAGAAACTTGTGGATCAATAGATGAGTGCATCTGGGAGACCAATTCTTTAGTTTCATTATAACCCACACCTTGCCCACTTGAAGCAGAAGGTATTAAATGCTTATTTATACAATCATGCGTAATAGAAAAAACGAACCGTTATTCACTCAAGATCCTAATTATAAGGAAGGGAACTGCAAAATCCCTTTTCACGGAAATTAAATGCGATTCAATTTCATAAACATCAAGCTAATTGCATATCAGTCAAGCTTTACAAGAGAGATAAAAAGTCATCACAAGTGAAAGAAACAAAAGAGAAATCTTGCAGAAAAACTCCAATTCCCAAAAAATGCAAAAAGGTTAAATAGAGCAGAAAGGCAAATTGTGTAAATTATCATAGATTAGGTTAAGCAATTACTTGGAATACCAAAATCTGAAGAAGGGTGTTAACCCAAAACGTCACCCATTCCTTCTCGCCAGAAATGCTGCCTGTCCCGCTGAGTTACTCCAGCATTTTGTGTCTAATTTGGAATACCATCAACTTTCAAGATTTAAGAAGGGACAAATGAAAACATAGAACATAGAAGATAGCTCAGTACGGCAAAGGAATAGGGCCTTCAGCCCACAATGTCCATGCCGAACATGATGGCAAGTTACGACACAAAGTGCTGGAGTAACTCCACTTTGTGTCATTTCATGTAAATCAGCATCTGCAGTTCCTTGTTTCAACATGATGTCGAGTTAAACTAATCTCCTTGCCTGCATATCCGTATGCCTATCAAAAAATCTTTTCAATCTGACTCTTGTATTGTCTCCACCACCACACTGGTGTCACCACTGGCACTCATCACTCTTTGTGCAAAAAAAACTTGCTCCGCACATCTACTTAGAACTTTTCATCTCTGAGATTAAGTCTTTCATATTTCGATTCTAGGAAAAAGGTTCTGTCTACCATATCCATGTCTCTCATCATTTTATGTACTTCTATCAGGTCTTCTTCCAGTGTCGGTCACCAACAAACAAACCCTGGAGCTGTATAGATATTTGATAAAGCAGGGCAGGAGCAGGAAATGTTTAGTTTAGTTGAGAGATACAGAAACTGTCCTTTTGCGCCACTGAGTCCACGCCAACCACTCGTTCATCGTTCTATGTTATCCCACTTTCTCCAACCTCCTGCACATTAGAAGCAATTGTACCGAGGCCAGTTAACCTATGGAGCCGTATGTCTACTGGGATGTGGGAAGTAACTGGAGCACCTGGAGGAAACCATGCAGGGTGAATGTGCGAACATACAGACAACACCTGAGGTCAGGATTGAACCCAGGTTTCTGGTGTAATTGGTAGTGCCGCTGCGTCACACCACTGTGCCACCCTGTGACTGTGGGGTTGGCATTCACTCTGGATGGGAAAGACTTTGGTCACAAGGTGTGTGGGTCTCTAGTGTTATCCATGTCACAGATGTGGCTCATCGTCTGCTCCTACATTGCAGCAGCCACATATGTCACCTGGAGGTTGAAAGTGTATCATATCGACAGAGATAAAATGTACAAACTCCAGAGAAAGGTAGAATTTAGTTTAGTCTAGTTTATTGTCACATGTACTGAGGTACAGTGAAAAGCTTTTTAGTTGCATGCTTTTCAGTCAGCGTATTTAGTTGCATGCTATCCAGTCATACATAATTTTAATCAAGCCTTCCACAGTGTACAGATACAGGATGAAGGGAATATGTTTAGTGCAGGATAAGGTCCAGTAAAGTCCAATTAACGATAGTCCAGTGGTCTCGAATGAGGTAGATGGTAAGTTTGGACCGCTCTCAAGTTGGTGATAGGAGGGTTCAGTTGCCTGATAAAAGCTGGGGGAAAAACTGTCCCTGAATTGATGAATGTACTGAACACACTTCATCCTGGTGTTCACATTTGTGTGTGGCTGCATTAATCTATGCACAAACAAGTGTCACACATGATGAGCTTGATCTATCCCTATTGTGGTGAAGAATGGTTCTGTTAAGAATGCTCTATTATGGTCAAACATCAATTCAATTGAACTGTGCCTTTTGCAGAAAGGTTTATGTGGAAGGACACCTTTGACAAGTCAGTCAGACTGAGGTGAGTTGATTAGCTAATTAATTTATTGCATCATATGGAAGTCGCATTCCCAATCTCGTTGTACCCCTGTACAATGACAATAAAGATATATTGTATTGTCTGTAGGGAATATCTGCTCGGTGCTGCAGGAAAAGGAGATGGTGGATCCTGTTTTCTAAGCAGGTTGTCAAAGTCAAGCAAAGAGTTTGGCTGTTAATGAGTAGGGTCCTCCACATCAGATCCTTCATGCACAACGGAAGTCTTAGTCCCACCACACACTGCCCTTGAAGTGGCACCATCTTCTGTCTCCTTCTGGTGAAAAAGGTCTGGAAAAAAATGCACTGGTCTTTGTCAAGCTTCATCCCAAACAGCTGTGGGATGTGAGCTATGAGCTGCTCAGTGATATACATGAGACAAATATCAAGTGCAGCTGAAAGATAATGGCAGACATCCTCTGGTCTCTTCTGTGGCATCTTTTCAAAAACCATCTAAACCTCTGAGCTCTTTGGTTACTCTGAACCTATGGCGTCCATTATTTTTAAGGAGTTCAGTGTCTTCTTCCTTGAAATTAGACAACATTTTTGTTTAATTTCCATGCCTTTTTCTTCCCCATATAAAATGTTCTTAGTCTGTAAGGAACCAAAATAATTTTTTGTTAATATTTTTTGTACATCACAATGAAAGCACTTAAAATATGTTCTTATGATTCTCGTTAACCTACTCTCTTATTTTACTTTCACTTTATTTATCCATTTCTTGGTCCTTTCACTGAACTCTGAAATTTTCCTAATCTGTGGTCTTATTGTTTTCTTCATTTGATTAATAAATAAACAGAGAATCAAAGAGTGAAACTGCACAGAAACAAGCCTTTCAGTCCAACTCAACCATGCTGACCAAGATCCCCATCTAACCTAATCCCATTTGCCCACGTTTGATCTATATCTCGCTAAACCTTTCCTATCCATGTATCTATCCAAATGCCTTTTAAATGTTGCTATTATACCTGCATCAACCGCTTCCACTGGGAGCTTATTCCATATTGTATCTTCATCAACCACTTCCACTGGCAGTTTGTTCCATAAACACAAAAAAGTTGTCCCTCGGGTTCCTAAAACGCCTTTCCTCCTCACATTAAATCTATGACGCTAGTTCTTGATTTATCTTCCATGGGAAAAAGACTGTGTGCATTCACTCTATTAATGGTCTTCTTGGTTTTCTGTACCTCTATAAGATCAACTCTTAGTCTAAATACATTTCAAGGATTAGAATCCTAGCCTGCCTAACTTTATCCCCAAAATGCATTTTGTTTAGTCCAGGCAGCATTCTATTAAATATCTTCTGCATTCTATCCAGTTTAATGGCATCTTTTCTACGGCAGGGTGATGAAAACCGAACACAATATCTTAAGTACAGAATCACCAATGTCTTAGGAAAGAAAAACTGCAGATGCTGGTTTAAATTGATGGTAGACACAAAATGCTGGAGTAACTCAGCGGGTCAGGCAGCATCTCTGGAGAGAAGGGATGGGTGACGTGTCAGGTTGACACAAAATGCTGGAGTGTCTTATATAACTGCAGCGTGCCATCCCAAATGCCGTAGACAAAACAAACTGCAGATGCTGGTTTACAAATGCTGGACACGAAGAGCTGTCGCGACTCAGTGGGTCAGGCAGCATGTTTGGAGGATAGGCGATGTTTCGGGTTGGGACACTTGTTCACAAGATTTAGCCTAACCCTGGTCAGTTTGTAATGACTATTTATTTGGCAACTCTTTGTAATGGCTAATATGTCATACCCATTTATTTCCATTGGTGCCATTAATATGACTTAAAATCCAAAATTTCGCTGGCTTTTCTTTTCTTCTTGACTCGTGTTTTCTGGCCTGAACACAAATGTATTCTTGTAACTGTAAAAATCTTATACTTCAATATTTGTTATACAGTGACACCACTGGTTAGTCAGGAAGCTGCAGCAGCAAGACATCTACAATTATGTAGGAAGGAACTGCAGATGCTGGTTCAAACCGAAAATAGACACAATATGCTGGAACAACTCAGTGGGACTGGCAGCATCTCTGGAAAGAAGGAATGGGTGACTTTTTGGGTCGAGACCCAAGAGATGCTGCCTGTCCCGCTGAGTTACTCCAGCATTTTCTGTCTATCTTCATCTAGAATTTTGTTCTCCCAGTTGCAACTTTGGTAGATATTTGGTGAAATCTTGCAGAAACAGCACCATGTGTTTCTCTGCAGATTCGTCTTGGTTTTTGTAGGGAGATTGAAAATCTCTGAAAAAATTATAGCAGACCTGAAGCTGAAGATTGACACAAAATGCTGGAGTAACTCAACAGGTCAAGCAGCATATCTGGAGAAAAGGAACAGGTGAAGTTTCGGATTGACACCCTTCTTCAGACTGCTGTTGTCCAACACTAGGGTTATTTTTTAGTTTAGTGATAGTGAGGAAACAGGCCCTTCAGCCTACCAAGTCCACAATGACCAGCAATCCCCGCACACTACGCTATCCTATACACACTTGGGACAATTTACAATTATACCAAGTTAATTGGCCAACTAACCTGAGAAACCTGCACGTCTTTGGAGAGTGAGAGGGAATCGGGGATCCCGAAGAACGTATAAACTCCATGCACCCGTAGTCTGGATTGAACCTGGGTCTCTGGCGCTGTCAGGCAGCAATTTTACCCTTTATTCTTTAATCCAAAAAGATTGCTGCAGCGTTACAGATTTTGATCTTCCTGGTTTCTCTATACTTTAGCGTTATAAAGTAGCAAATGTAACCCCATCATTCCAGTAAGGAGGGGGAGAAAAAACAGGAAAGTCCAGGCTTATTAGCCTGACTGAACTTGAACAAAACCGGGCAAATATTTCTTGCTTTCTTCTGCTTTTCCACTGCAGGCTATAATTTAATATCAACAAACTTCAAATTATGAAATTGAAATTAAAAGATTGTTGTTTCTCCTGACAAATGACCTGGACGCAGAGTTTGTAAATGGCGGTGCGGATAGAAATCACCACCAGGTGGTGCTGTACATGGCAGCCTCGCCAACAGCCTGTCCCGTCCCTTTCTTCTTTTGTTTTTAATCTGTTTTTACTTGCATGTTTTAGTGTATCTTTAGTTTTGTGTTATGTGAGGGTTGGAGGGGCGGGTGGTTGGGGGAAACTTTTTTACCTCTTCCCTTGACGGAGATGCAACTTTTTCCGTATCGTATCTCCGTCCGCACTGCAGCCTAACATCGTGGAGCTGGCGGTCCCTTTGTTAGGGACCGACCTCGGGAGCACCAATCGCAGGAGCTTCGATGGCCCCGACTGCAGATGTTTCGATTGCCCCGATCACGGGAGAAAAGAAGGTGTACGTTATTTGCCTTCCATCACAGCGGGGAATGTGAGGTCACTGGAAACAAGATGGACGTGCTGCCTGCACTGGTGAGCACTCGGAGGGAGTGCCGTGATCTCAGAGTTTGCGGGGACATTACTCCATGAGGACATCCCGGAGTCTAGTGCGAGTGTGGATGGCTTTCTGACTGTTCGGGTGGACAGGGACTGCAGACAGAGCGACAGCGGTCGGTACAACTCTGGTCACATCATGGTGAAGGAGCGTTTGTGTAGCCCGGACATTGAACTGTTGGCTGTGGGTCTCCGCTTATGCTGCGTGCCCTAGGGATTCTCACACGCCATTGTGGTGGCTGTATAAGTGTATGTTTAATCTTTATGTTGTTATGTATCTGGTTGCTTTTTTTTGTATGAAGGTATGGTAAATCAAATTTCATTGTACCTCAGTACACGTGACAGTAAAGGACCATTGAACCATTGAATCTGGGGGCAGCTGTCCGTGGCCGGTAGAGGGAAGCAGCCTTGCCCGGCCCCTGCTCACCACCCGAGGAGAAACGGAGAGGACAGAGGGAGCCAGCAGGCGTAAAAGTAAGGACCGGTAGGAGAGTGAACCTTCTGCACCCGCAACGTCGCTGCATGGGTGGAAAACATCCTTGACAAGGATCGTAAGATAGTTGTTTAGGAGTGTAACATTTATGAATATTTGTTTTAGATAATTGGGTGATTTTGTATTATGGTGGTGGGTTTGTTTGGTATTGTTTTGTATTGTATATATTATTATAATAATTTTTTTTAATGGTCGACGGCGGGAGGCGCCCCAGGGTCAGAAAGGCCGAAGGTGGCCGGGCGAGGAGAGGGACGACAGTTCACTGGATGAACCAGACGTAGACGACAGCTGGAGGCCCCGCAGCAACCTGGAGCTCGTCTCGATTGGGCACCGTTCCAGAAGACCAAGCGCATGGACCGGACTGAAAATGGCGCCAAAACCTGGTGACTCTTGCATGCGGTCTTAGTGGACATTTTATATTATCAGGGATTGTATAGCAATTGTTTACTGCACTGTATTCAAAAAAGAATTTCACGGTACATCTGTACCTAATTAATCCGTAGCTAATTAACCTACAAACCCGCACGTCTTTGGAATGTGGGATGAAACAGAGCACCCAGAGAAAACCCAGTCACAGGGAGAATGTACCAACTCCATATGAACAGCACCCATAGTTAGGATGGAACCCAGGTCTCTAGCACTGAAAGGCAGCAACTCTACCGCTGTGCCATTGTGCTGCAATAAATATTGAAAATAGGAGACTCTGATCTTTCCCAAGTTCCTGTGATTATGCACACAACAGTTTGGGATGCAATTTGCTTTATTAATTTAACCTTTGTAGTTTGTACAGAAACATGATTATAAACAAGTACAAAGAGCGTATTTATTTAAACCATGACTTACTTGGCTTCTCCCAGTTGGACTTTCAAACATTACAGAATGTAAACAAGGCTTTTAACCAACTTGTTATACCACAGGAAAGATTTATTCAGCCCATCAGATTTATCCTGTTAAATCTATTTTCACCTGAGCACTTATTCACCCAATACATACATATGTCGGCCACATATCTGAAGCCTATTCTATCATTGAGTAAGATCATGACTGTATTCTCAACTCCACATTCCCACCTAACCTGATAACTTTTCACCTGTTTGCATAGAATGAAATAATTTACCTTGGAAGCAAAATAATTTGGATATTTTCATCACTCTTTGAGAAAGAGAATTCCAGACTCACAAACCTCCAAGAAAAAATATCACATCTGTTTTTCTTTAGGCTGGAGGCCTGTGACCAGTGATATGCCTCAGGAATCAGTGCTTGGCCCATTGCAATCCGTGGTAGGTGGTATTATAGACAGTGAAAATGGTTCTCAAAAATCACAGCAGGATCTTGATCAGCTGGGTAAGTGGGCCGAGGAGTGGCTAGTAGATTGTAATGCAGATAAGTGCAAGGTGTTGCATTTTGACAAGTCAAACCTGGACAGGACCTTCACATCTGGACAGTGTTGTAAGAGTATAGGGATCCAGAGGTCCAGGTATACAGTTCCCTGAAAGTGGCATCACAAGTAGTAAAGAAGGCTTTTGGTAGAATTTCCCTTATCAGTCAGGGTATTGAATATAGAAGATGTAGGAACAAAGTACTGCAGATGCTGGTTAATACACAAAAAGACACAAATTGCTGGAGTAACTCAGCAGGTCAGGCAGCATCCCTGGAGAACATGAATGGGTGACGTTTCCACACAAAGTCAGGACAGAAAGTTTAGATTGGGAATGGGAGGGGGAGTTAATGTGCTGAGCAACCAGGAGATCAGGTAGGTTAAGGCATATCGAGCGGAGGTGTTCAGCGAAACAATCGTCAAGCCTGCACTTGGTCTCGCCGATGTACAGGAATTGACACCTGGAATAGCGGATACAGTAGATGAGGCTGGAGGAGGTGCAAGTGAACCTCAGCCTTAGTAAACTTTTTACATTTTTCATTGTCTTTAAAATCTTTATCATACTCCACTTTCCTTCACCATCACTGGTCAAAATCTTGGAACTCGCTCTCGAACAGCATTGTGGGACTACGACATCTCTAGGACTACAGTGGTTAAAGGCGTTATCGATGAGGCCGCATTTAGAGCTTAGTGTTCAGTCCTGGGCACTATCTTATAGGAAAAATATTGTCAAGCTGGACAAGGTACAGAAAAGATTCACAAGGATGTTGCCAGGACTAGAGGGTCTGAGGTTATAGGGCGTGGTTAAGGAGGCTAGGACTCTATTCCTTGGAGCACAGGAGGATGAGTGGTGATCTTAATGAGGTGTATAAAATCATGAGAGGAATAGATCGGGTAGATGTACAGTCTCTTTCCCAGAGTAGGTGAATCAGGACCAGAAGACATAGGTTTAAAGTGAAGGGGAAAAGATTTATTAGGAATCTGAGGAGTAACCTTTTCACACAAAGTGTGGTGGGTGTATGGAATAAGCTGCCAGAGGATGTAGTTGAGGAAGGAACTATCCCAAAGTTTAAGAAAGTGTTAGACAAGTACATGGATAGGACGAATTTGGAGGGATATGGGCCAAACGCAGGCAGGAGGGACTAGTGCTCGGCTCGGCCCTGGGACTTTCCATCGCCCAGTGGGGGCTCAGGACCTTCATCGGCCTGCTCGGCTTGGCCCTGGGACTTTCCATCGCCCGGTGGGGGCTTCAAAAAGTTGGGAGCCTCGATCACCTCGTGGCACCACGGGAGAAGAATGAGGAGGAGATAAGACTTTTCTTTGCCTTCCATCACAGTGAGGGTGTGCCTAGAGCAATCACTGTGATGGCTGTTTGTGTAAAAATTGTATCTATGTGTCCTGTGCCTTTTGTTGTCTACTGCCGGACCCTGACGTGAGAGGACGCTGGCGTTGTTTATTCGCCGCTTCTCCGTTAGGATAGTTTGTCTGTTTTTTTTAATGTTATGATTGTTTTTGTAAAGCGCTTTGAGCTTCTGGTAAGGCGCTATATAAAATAAATGCTTATTATTATTATTAGTGTAGCTGGGACATGTTGGCCAGTGTGAGCAAGTTGGGCTGAATGGCCTGTTTCCTCATTGTATCACACTATGAGCTCACCACCACCTACTCAAGGTCAATTAAGAATGGATAATTAAATGCTGGCCTCACCTGAAATGGCCACATGCATGTTTATGGGCAAAGGGACATCAAGAAAGTGGGATGTTTTTAAAAGTGTGATAGCGAGAGTTCCTGTAAGAGTGAAAAGCAAATTGGAGGAACAGCACCTCTTATTTGAGATTAGTAGATCTTGATTAGTAAGGATATCAGGGATATGGGGCAAAGGCAGGAGAATGGGGTTGAGGGACAAAGATAGATCAGCCATGATTGAATGGAGTAGACCTGATGGCTAATTCTGCTCCTATCACTCATAAACGTATGAGATACAACATCTTCAATTGAGCAAATTCAATATATGACATATTTACATAGATTGATCATGAAACAAGGATCAATAAGGCAAACATTCACTCGCTGGTAGGCTTATCACTAATAGCTGGAAAGTAGAATACATGCTATGTTATAGCATCCCTATTTTCATGAATATCTGCACGGTTGAGTTTGTGGCACCCACAACTCTGGATTTGTCCTCCTGTCTTGACTTAGTCCTGCAGTCCAGAAATTTTGGACACATCTATTTGACCCATTAAATGAATTACAGGTGAAATATTTGCAAAAATATCATAAGCAAGTAAGAAAGTGACACTTGTCGTCTGTGAAAAATAATTTTATTGAGCTTTGACTTTCAGTAGGGAGTAAGTATACTTTACAGAATTGCATGCAACCATAGATTCAATGCAGCTGGCCTTAAGTTATCATTCATCCACTACCACAAATGGAAGTGTTACCCCTGTTTGAAATTTGGGCAGGGAGGGTGCAGGGGAGACAGGGCAGGTTCCCACTGTAGTCAACTAGCAATGTCCATTACAAAATAAACATGTGGGATGATTTCTATTGTACATACCCAAATCCTCATCGACCAGGCCACCAACTTTCAGTCTGCATTTGTAAAATAAGCAGGTAGAAAATCCATCATCAGAACCGCCAAAGCATTGCCTGTGTTCACATTGGGTTTTCATATCCTCTTTTTTGATCTTCATTTTGATTGCCAATTAGCTGAGGAACCAGAAACCAGAGAGCAAATGAACATCATGAAGACTGAAGAAGGGTCTCGACCCAAAACGTAATCCGGAGATGTTGCCTGACCTGCTGAGTTACTCCAGCATTTTATGTCTACTCTAGGGAGAAGATGGCAGACTAGGACTCTATTTCTTCGAGGGCAAGGGTTGATCTTAGAGGTGTACAACATCATGAGGGGAATAGATAGGTTGAATCTTTTCCCAGGATAGGGGAATCAAGAACTAGAGGGCATAGATTAAAGTGAAAGATTTAATAGGAACTTGAGGTGTGACTTTTTCACACAAAGGGTGTATGGAATGATCTGCCAGAGGAAGTAGTTGAAGCAGGTAGAATAACAACAGTTAAAAGATATTTGGAGAGGAACGGTTTCGGGGGATATGGGTCAAATGTAGGCAAAAGGCACTAGCTTAGATGGAGCATCTTGGTCTGCATGAACGAGTAAGGCCAAAGAGCATGCTTCTACGCAGTATGATTCTCTAGGTCTACTCAACAATGGTCCCTTTTGTTCATTTATTTTACCCAATGGCATAAAAATGTGTATATTTTACTGAAACGTTTTATACATAAACTGTAGTTGTCTTTAACATATAGCCCAAAGCCCTCAAATTAAATCATAAGATCGTCTTTCTGCCAAATATAAAACAGAAAATGTTGGAAATACTCTGCAGCACAGGTGGTTCACAAGTTCTAGGAGTAGAATTAGGCCATTCGGCCCAACGAGTCTGCTCCGCTATTGAATCATGTTTCAGACTAGGGCTTCCGAGATGTCCTCGTTTTTCAGAAAACGGGGCTTCCCCTCCTCCATTATAGATGAGGCTCTCACTAGGGTCTCTTCTACATCCCGCAGCTCCGCTCTTGCTCCCCATCCCCCCACTCGCAACAAGGACAGGATCCCCCTCGTTCTCACCTTCCACCCCACCAGCCAGCGGATCCAACATATCATCCACCGACATTTCCGTCACCTACAACAGGACCCCACCACTGGCCATATCTTCCCATCCCCTCCCCTCTCTGCATTCCGCAGAGACCGTTCCCTCCGCAACTCCCTGGTCCACTCGTCCCTTCCTACCCAAACCACCCTAACCCCGGGCACTTTCCCTTGCAACCGCACGAGATGCAACACCTGTCCCTTTACCTCCCCCCTCAACTCCATCAAAGGACCCAAACATTCTTTCCAGGTGAGACAGAGGTTCACCTGCACCTCCTCCAACCTCATCTATTGCATCCGCTGCTCTAGATGTCAACTCATCTATATCGGCGAAACCAAGCGCAGGCTCGGCGATCGCTTCGCTGAACACCTGCGCTCGGTCCGCATTAACGCCACTGATCTCCCGGTGGCCCAGCACTTCAACTCCCCCTCCCATTCCCAGTCTGACCTCTCTGTCATGGGCCTCCTCCAGTGCCATAGTGAGGCCCGCCGGAAATTGGAGGAGCAGCACCTCATATTTCGCCTGGGCAGTTTGCGGCCCGGTGGTATGAACGTTGACTTCTCCAACTTCAGATAGCTCCTCTGTCCCTCCCTTCCCCTCCTCCTTCCCAGATCTCCCTCTATCTTCCTGTCTCCACCTATATCCTTCCTTTGTCCCACCCCCGACATCAGTCTGAAGAAGGGTCTCGACCCGAAACGTCACCCATTCCTTCTCTCCCGAGATGCTGCCTGACCTGCTGAGTTACTCCAGCATTTTGTGAATAAATCCTAATCCCATTTTCCTGCCTTCTCCCCATAACCCTTGACACCCGTTCTAATCAAGAATTTGTCCATCTCTGCCTTAAAAATATCCACTGACTTGACCTCCACAGCCCTCTGTGGCAATGAGTTCCACAGATTAACTACCCCCTGACTAAAGACATTCCTCTTTAATTCTGAGGCTTCGATCTCTGGTCCTAGATTCTCCCACCAGTGCAAACATCCTTTCCACATCCACTCTATCTATGCCTTTCATTATTCTGTAAGTTTCAATGGTGTCCTCCCTCAACCTTCTAAACTCTAACGAGTAGAAGCCCAGTGCTGTCAAACGCTCATCATATACTAACCCACTCATTCCTGGAATTATTCTTGTAAACCTCCTCTACACCCTCGCCAGAGGCTGCACATCCTTCCTCAGATATGGGGCCCAAATTTTCTCACAGTTCTCCACGTGGTACTTGTGGAGGAAGAACACTAGCCCATGGTTCAAGTCGATGTACTTTTATCGGAACCAGGGAAAGTCAGAAATTAAACGTGTTTAGTCGCAAATGTACAGAGCAAAATCTCTTGGTGGACACCAAGAGATAACTCAATGTCACAAAAGGTGGTGGTGGCAGATGAGTATGTCACGGCAACTACCCGAGATCCAAAAGGAAATGAATTAGGACAAATTAAAAGATCTCAAAATTGTGAAATGCAGAACAATGTATATGCAACACTGCAAGAGGCAAGAAGACAGATATCCGATAGAAGTGTACTGAACAATTAAAGTGACTGGCAAATGAAAGTTTAGGCCATCTCTAATGACTGATTGGAGATGTTCCGCTGTCAGTCAATTTCCACCCATTATCATATCATATATATACAGCCGGAAACAGGCCTTTTCGGCCCACCAAGTCCGTGCCGCCCAGCGATCCCCGTAACATTAACACTATCCTACACCCACTAGGGACAATTAAAAAATTTTTTTTTTTTTACATTTACCCAGCCAATTAACCTACAAACCTGTACGTCTTTGGAGTGTGGGAGGAAACCGAAGATCTCGGAGAAAACCCACGCAGGTCACGGGGAGAACGTACAAACTCCTTACAGTGCAGCACCCGTAGTCAGGATCGAACCTGAGTCTCCGGCCCGTTCACTATATTAAAAAAAGAGAGAGAAGACAATTAAAATATGGTCGAAAATGCAACTCATTCAAATTGGTGCACAAAACAGAACAGGAAACTTAAAAAAAAAATTAGATCAGGAAAGAAGGGAGACACAAAATAATGGAGTAACTCAGTGGGACAGGCAGCATCCCCGGAGAGAAGGAATGGGTGACGTTTCTGGTCGAGACCCTTCTTCAGATCTGGTGTCAGCCAGCATACACAAGTTGCAAAAGCTAAAATGCAGGTGTAGCAGGAAATTAGCACGGCAAATAGTATGTTGGCCTTTATTAGCATGGGATATGTATGTTGGAGTAAAGTTCCTGGACATACATCTCTCTGGGCCCACCATACTGATGCAATCACAAAGCAAGCTCATCTCTACTTCCTTAGAAAATTGAGGAGATGCGGTAATGTCGACAAATTCTCTATCAAACTCCTACAGGTGCACAGTGGAGAGGATATTGACTGGTTGCATCACAGCCTGATTCGGCAACTTGAACACCAAGGAACAAAGAAGACTACAGAGAGTGGTGGACACTGCCCGCTCCATCACAGGTAGTGATCTCACTGCCACCTAACGAATCAAGACAAGGTGCTGCCTTACAAGGCAGCCAATATCATCAAAGATCTACACCACCCTGACCACAAACTCTCATTTCACCAAAACAATTAGGAAGAAGGTACAGGAGCTTGAAAATCGTAACTTCTTCCCGGCAATTTTCTAGTCTAATGGGTGGCAACCTGCTGGGTACTTCCAGCATTCTATTATATCAAATTTGCATCAACATGCATTGTACATCTTACAGTACCAGCATCTATTTTTCCCTGTTATCGGTCCTTATTCATCATCTTCTATGTCCGTCCCCTCCAGGTAGAACAGCCACTAATTGACAAGACATCAACACTCACATAGCTTGCACCATTACCATGTTATGTCGTGCTCTTGTCCTGCTCATCACATTATCTTTGTTCTCTCTACCCTTTTCTGCAACTGAAAACATATTCAGTTTCTGAGCGTTTCCTCATTCTTTTGAACTGATCTGCTGAATATTGTCAGCATTATCATTGCAGTATTTCTGCAGATTTCCAACATCTGCATGTTTTCGATTTTCTCTTTCAGCCCCATACTTCACTGTGTGGCCTCAGACATTTTTCAGCACTGTTTCTATCAGAGAGGTTCACATTGAAACTCAGATTGCGCAGTGGGCTAGTCATCATTGACCATTTTCAGAACTTAAGACACCTTTGTTTAAAGATAAAGTCTAACTGCTACTCTCCACACCCAGAGTCAGGGTCCCAGACAACTAAAAACATAAACAACTTTTAATCAAAAGAATGGATGAAGATTGTTTTATTTTAAAGAAAGCCTCATTAAGACTTGGATTAAATGAATGCATCTTGTTGGCAAAGGCCAGAGTCTAGAGACCTTTGCACAAGAATACAAACCCAGAAAGCTAATGCTTTAAACGTGCCCCAGACAGAGATGGTGATTACCCCTCCTCTTTTCTTTCCTAAACTACGGCAAAGTTTAAATCTAAATGGTACAAGCTAATGGTAATAATGAAAGAGAGTGGTACTATCTAAATCGTACAATGAAAGAGAGTGGATGGCAGCTAAAGACAAGGCCTGCGGAAGCCGTTCACACTGGTCCCATCGGCCACAGTGGGTTGAATCATCTCAGGCTGCTGGGCCCGATCATATAAGGAAAATGTCCGCCCTCACCTGGGTAAAGATTCAAAGATTCACACTCCTTCAATCACTTCTCCAGATCCGGAGCTCTCCAGACCCGCTTCAGTACGAATCTTTTTTGTTCTTCATCGAGAAGCATTGACTCGGCTTCTCTCAGGTGACAGCCCGCAGGTTTAAATAAATCCTGACTATAACCAGCACCCGACGCCGCCAGCCGCCCCGGGCCTATGCAGGAGGGCGTGAGGGAGGGAGGGAGCTCGCCGGCGGCTCCTCCTCCTCCCGTCACACAAACTTGTGTCCCTCCTCCTTTTGTACGTTAATTATGCAAAAACCTTATTTTTTTGGAAATATATATACATTATTCAGGATTCAGGATATCTTTATTTGTCATCCAAAAAACAAGTTTTTTGGATGACAAATAAAGATATCCTGAATCCTGAATAATGTATATATATTTTTTGGACGAGATTTGTGTCCCTCCTCCTTTTGTACGTTAATTATGCAAAAACCTTATTTTTTTGGAAATATATATACATTATTCAGGATTCAGGATATCTTTATTTGTCATTTTTTTGGATGACAAATAAAGATATCCTGAATCCTGAATAATGTATATATATTTTTTGGACGAGATTTCGTCACCCACAGTCTAACAATAAGAGCAATAAAATAAGCAAATTACAAGTCAAGTCAAGTCAAGTCAAATTTATTTGTCACATACACATACTCGATGTGCAGTGAAATGAAAGTGGCAATGCCTGCGGTTTGTGCACAACCCCAACCAACACAAAACACACAACAAAAAAAAGAAAACATCCATCACAGTGAGTCTCCTCCAGTTCCCTCCTCATTGTGATGGAAGGCCAGAATGTATGAATGTTTTCCCCAGGTGGAATGAGAGAGACAGCCCTCAAACAAGGGGAGAGGGGATGTGGGGAAGTTGGGCCGAAGGGCCAACTCTATCACACACACACACACACACACACATACAAACACACACATACACAGGCAGGGGCTAGCTGGGGGCAGAGAGGTGTTTTGTTCAAAGATACGTGTGAACATCTCGCAGTTGAACGTTGAATATAATTGTGCTTCTTTGCAGTAAGAATTTTACTTAACTGTTTGCAAAAAAGGCATGCAAAAAAAAGGAATTGTAGTGATACGTGTGACTTTTAAGTACAGTACCATTAAATAAATAGGCAGGATGTATCACAAAATGCTGGAGTAACTCAGCAGGTCAGGCAGCAGCTTGGAGAGAAGGAATGGGTGACGTTTCGGGTCGAGACCCCTCTTCAGACTGATGCAGGATGTATGGAGGTTTTGCACAGTTTGAGGTTGATGTGTGTTTGTATGTGTGTGATAGAGTTGGCCCTTCGTCCTAAACATAGCACAAAAAGTAAGGAAATTTGTGTTTGGTAGATTATTTCTTTGTTGTAACAATGCTTCTTGGCAATAAATCTTATACCGTTGGAAAGCCTGTTTATTTCCCTTTTAAATGGTGCCACATTTGTAAGGAACATGCATTTGTGGGATGAGCAGCAGAGCTGAGTATATGGGTTGCGCCCATGAAAAATTTGCCAAATCTTCTCTGCCAATGCCAAACAGCTTATTCTGCTGTTGCTATTGACTCTTGTTTTGAGCTTCTGGTACCCCCAGGTGCTGACAATCAGGTGCCTGATTGGCACCTGATTGGCAGCATCTGTGAGCATGGGCCCTGTTACAGTGGTCAGTAGGTGTCTGCTCCAAGAATCGGCATGCCACGTTTGACTGATCTGGATAGGGCCCGTGCGATAGGGCAACTTCAAGCTGGTGTTCCGCAAAACCAAGTTGCGGCATTATTTGGAGTGAGCCCTAGTACCATCTCCAAAGTGAAGGCCAAGTTCCATATAACGGGGGATACCAGAGACAGGCCGCGAAGTGGGCGTCCCAAGAAGACGACACCCGAAGATGACCGTTTCCTCACCCTGTCAGCACTTAGGAACCGTAGGCTGTCTTCTACAGATTTGCAGTCAAGGTTTGCAGGACGATATGGCCGACGGCTCTCTGCCCAGACAATTCGGAACAGACTGCACGCAGCCGATCTCCGGTCTCATAGGGCTGCCAGGAGGCCTGCCATGACTGCCCTTCACCGTCAGGCCCGTTTGCGCTGGTGTCGGCAACACGTGCACTGGAACCTGAACATGTGGAGGAACGTTATGTTCAGCGATGAGTCCAGATTCTGCCTACGGCAGTTGGATCATAGGGTCAAAGTGTGGAGAAGACGCGGAGAACGCTATGCTGATTGCTGCACCGATAGAGTAACATCTTTTGGTGGAGGCAGTGTGATGGTGTGGGGCGGCATCTCCCTCACTGGAAAAACGAGGCTAGTCATCATTGGAGGCAATCTCAATGCAGAGAGATATCGAGATGAGATTCTGCAACCAGTGGCAATCCCATATCTCCACAGTCTGGGACCGAACTCTATCCTCCAAGATGACAATGCTCGCCCCCACAGAGCAGGGTTTCTCAGAGACTACCTCCAGAATTTGGGAGTGGAGAGGATGGAATGGCCTGCCAGCAGTCCTGACCTCAACCCCATTGAACACTTGTGGGATCAGCTTGGGCGTGCTGTTTGTGCCAGAGTGACCAACACAACCACGTTGGCTGACTTGCGACAAATGCTGGTTGAAGAATGGGATGCCATCCCACAACAGTGTGTGACCAGGCTGGTGACCAGCATAAGGAGGAGGTGCCAGGCTGCTGTGGCTGTGTATGGTTCTTCCACACGCTACTGAGGCTCCTGTTTATTAAATAAATAAATTGTTAAATTGCCAATATGTCTTGTTTCTTCAGACTTCAATCATCCAATCCACCAAACAACACCGAACAAGAGTCAATGGCAGAATAAGCTGTTTGGCATTGGCAGAATAAGCTGTTTGGCATTGGCAGAATAAGCTGTTTGGCATTGGCAGAGATTTGGCAGATTTTTCATGGGTGCAACCCACATACTCAGCTCTGCTGCTCATCCCACAAATGCATGTTCCTTACAAATGTGGCACCATTTAAAAGGGAAATAAACAGGCTTTCCAACGGTATAAGATTTATTGCCAAGAAGCATTGTTACAACAAAGAAATAATCTAGCAAACACAAATTTCCTTACTTTTTGTGCTATGTTTATATAATTCCTCCCGCTAATAAAGTTTATATATATATGTATGATATGTGAAGAGGTTTTTGCACAGTTTATGATTTAAGCGTGTGTGTATGTATACGTATCAAAAACTGTGCAAAACCTCTTCATATATGTATATAATTCTGAATGAAGGTATCACAAAATGCTGGAGTAACTCAGCGGGTCAGACAGCATCTAGGAGAGAGGGAATGGGTGGCTTTTCGGGTCGAGACCCTTCTTCAGACTCCTATACTAATGTTGTCTTGTCCATTGAGTTCCTCCAGCACTTTGTGTTTTACTTCGCATCTGAGAGCTTCAGTCCAGCCCTGGGGAGAGCTGAGTTGTGGTTGGTAAAATTGCACCCATCTTCAGGTCACAGCGACAGCTGAGCGAGGGGATGCTACACTTCTAAAATCAAGAATTCCAAGTTTTAAATTGAACTATTGTCCAATTTCAGCTTGAAAATGAGTTCCAACTTGAAACATCGCCTGAACATTCCCTCCACAGATGCTGCCCGACCCGCGGAGTTCTTCCAGCACTTTGTGTTTTGCCCAAGTGGCCAGCATCTGCATTTCCTTGTGATCCATTGGTTGCCATCAGTGTCAATCTACAACCACGTTGTCGATTATTGTTAGCAGATAAGCATTTTCAACCTCGCACAAAACTTTCGTCGAAACGTTTACTTTGTTTCACAGAAGCCGATTGAATTATGCAATTAGATTTTGCAAGAAAACGTCACTGTTTTTAGAAATGTGCTGTTTTGTTTTGCATTGCAAATTAATTTTGCGTTTGAAAATGTGAGTGCGAAATTGAGTTGAATGTTGCTCCCCGAATGCAGAGCTTCAGGAGGCGGTGAAGTTGAGCGACTGCCGGGTGAGAGTCGCCGTAGTCAGCAGACGTGCTTCCAACATGTCTCTGCTCAGAGGTCTGTCAGTCTGTGTCTCTCAATGTCCTCGCTGCTCTTTATATACTTGTTCGGTGTTAAATAAGAAAAAAACAACACACTCGTTGCTTGTTGTAAAACCTGCTGCAGTTTAGGTGTCGTTTTGAACGAGATAAGTTCACGCTGGGGTGTTAGCCGTGTACTTTGAACCGTTCTGTCCTCCATTCAAACCCCTGTGCGGTGGGTGACAATGATCTGATTTAAAGTTTGCAGAAATCATGGTGTTGTTAAGAGTTTAGCAGATATGCTCTAGTATTTTATTTCATTCTTCACGTGTTGCTCTGGTATTTTATTTCATTCTTCACATGTTTAACTTGTAATGTTTTATTTTTAATTGTTTACTCTATGTCGTGTTGTTACTTGCGAGCAAAGCACCAAGGCAAATTCCTTGTATGTATACAGACTTGGCTAATAAAATTGATTCAATTCAATTCGATATGGGATATTAGGAGACGCAAGGAATTGCAGATAACAGTTTACACAAAATGCTGGATCCCTGGTTGCTGTCTGACCGGCTGAGTCACTCCAGCACTTTGTGTCTTTTCTTTTGGGATATTAGGAGAAACGTTCAACACATTTTGGGGCAGTGTGGGTGGAGCAAGTAACTAATTGAAGAAAGGATAACTAGGCTATGTGTGTCTTAAGAAGGTGCTGGTAAGGGGTGACATAGAATCAGGAGATGTTGAATCAGTATGGATAGAAATGAGGAATTGTAAGGGTAAAAAGACTCTAATGGGAGTTATCTATAGGCCCCCAAACAGTAGCCTCGACATAGGGTGCAAGTTGAATCAGGAGATAAAATTGGCGTGTCACAAATGTAATGCTACGGTGGTTATGGGAGATTTCAACATGCAGGTAGACTGGGAAAATCAGGTTGGAAATGGACCCCAGGAAAGAGAGTTTGTAGAGTGCCTTCGAGATGGATTCTTAGAACAGCTTGTACTGGAGCCTACCAGGGAGAAGGCAATTCTGGATTTAGTGTTGTGTAATGATCCTGATCTGATAAGGGGACTAGAGGTAAAAGAGCCATTAGGAGGCAGTGGTCACAACATGATAAGTTTTACTCTGCAAATGGAAAGGCAGAAGGGAAAATCGGAAGTGTCAGTATTACAGTATAGTAAAGGGGATGACAGAGGCATGAGGCAGGAGCTGGCCAAAATTGACTGGAAGGAGGCCCTAGCAGGGAAGACGGTAGAACAGCAATGGCAGGTATTCCTGGGAATAATGTAGAGGTTGCAGGATCAATTTATCCCAAAGAGGCGGAAAGACTCTAAGGGGAGTAAGAGACACCTGTGGCTGACAAGGGAAGTCAAGGACAGCATAAAAATTAAGGAGAGGAAGTATAACATAGCAAAGAAGAGTGGGAAGACAGAGGATTGGAACTCTTTTAAAGAGCAACAAAAGCTAACTAAAAAGGCAATACGGGGAGAAAAGATGAGGTACGAGGGTAAAGTAGCCAATAATATAAAGGAGGATAGCAAAAGTTTTTTTAGGTACGTGAAGAGGAAAAAAATAGTCAAGGCAAATGTGGGTCCCTTGAAGACAGAAGCAGGGGAATTTATTATGGGGAACAAAGAAATGGCAGACGAGTTAAACCGTTACTTTGGATCTGTCTTCACTGAGGAAGATACACACAATCTCCCAAATGTTCTAGGGGCCGGAGAACCTAGGATGATGGAGGAACTGAAGGAAATCCACATTAGGCAGGAAATGGTTTTGGGTAGACTGATGGGACTGAAGGCTGATAAATCCCCAGGGCCTGATGGTCTGCATCCCAGGGTACTTAAGGAGGTGGCTCTAGAAATAGTGGAAGCATTGGAGATCATTTTTCAATGTTCTATAGATTCAGGATCAGTTCCTGTGGATTGGAGGATAGCAAATGTTATCCCACTTTTTAAGAAAGGAGGGAGAGAGAAAACGGGTAATTATAGACCAGTTAGTCTGACATCAGTGGTGGGGAAGATGCTGGAGTCAATTATAAAAGACGAAATTGCTGAGCATTTGGATAGCAGTAACAGGATCATTCCGAGTCAGCATGGATTTACTGGAATCTACTGGAATTTTTTGAGGATGTAACTAGGAAAATTGACAGGGGAGAGTCAGTGGATGTGGTGTACCTCGACTTTCAGAAAGCCTTCGACAAGGTCCCACATAGGAGATTAGTGGGCAAAATTAGAGCACATGGTATTGGGGGTAGGGTACTGACATGGATAGAAAATTGGTTGACAGACAGAAAGCAAAGAGTGGGGATAAATGGGTCCCTTTCGGAATGGCAGGCAGTGATCAGTGGGGTACCGCAAGGTTCGGTGCTGGGACCGCAGCTATTTACGATATACATTAATGACTTAGATGAAGGGATTAAAAGTACCATTAGCAAATTTGCAGATGATACTAAGCTGGGGGGTAGTGTGAATTGTGAGGAAGATGCAATAAGGCTGCAGGGTGACTTGGACAGGTTGTGTGAATGGGCGGATACATGGCAGATGCAGTTTAATGTAGATAAGTGTGAGGTTATTCACTTTGGAAGTAAGAATAGAAAGGCAGATTATTATCTGAATGGTGTCAAGTTAGGAAGAGGGGACGTTCAACGAGATCTGGGTGTCCTAGTGCATCAGTCACTGAAAGGAAGCATGCAGGTACAGCAGGCAGTGAAAAAAGCCAATGGAATGTTGGCCTTCATAACAAGAGGAGTTGAGTATAGGAGCAAAGAGGTCCTTCTACAGTTGTACCGGGCCCTGGTGAGACCGCACCTGGAGTACTGTGTGCAGTTTTGGTCTCCAAATTTGAGGAAGGATATTCTTGCTATTGAGGGCGTGCAGTGTAGGTTGTTCACTAGGTTAATTCCCGGAATGGCGGGACTGTCGTATGTTGAAAGGCTGGAGCAATTAGGCTTGTATACACTGGAATTTAGAAGGATGAGGGGGGATCTTATTGAAACATATAAGATAATTAGGGGATTGGACACATTAGAGGCAGGAAACATGTTCCCAATGTTGGGGGAGTCCAGAACAAGGGGCCACAGTTTAAGAATAAGGGGTAGGCCATTTAGAACGGAGATGAGGAAGAACATTTTCAGTCAGAGAGTGGTGAAGGTGTGGAATTCTCTGCCTCAGAAGGCAGTGGAGGCCAGTTCGTTGGATGCTTTAAAGAGAGAGCTGGATAGAGCTCTTAAGGATAGCGGAGTGAGGGGGTATGGGGAGAAGGCAGGAACGGGGTACTGATTGAGAGCAGCCATGATCGCATTGAATGGCGGTGCTGTCTCGAAGGGCTGAATGGCCTACTCCTGCACCTATTGTCTATTGTCTATTGTGTTAAGCAAAACAAAGGTGTTGGCTTATTGTCGTCACGTGCTGAGATACAGTGGAAGTGTATCAGAGTGCAGAACATAGTTTTCAGCTGTGTAGTATTACAGTTCCAGATTAAGAGTCCAATGTCCACAATGAGGTAGGATTGGAGTATTGGGACTACACCCTAGCCTATTGGGAGAACTGTTCAGAAGTCTGATAACAGAGGGGAAGAAGCTGTTCCTGAGTCTGCTGGTAGACACAAAATGCTGGAGTAACTCAGGTAGCATCTCTGGAGAGAAGGAATGGGTGACGTTTCGGGTCTGTTGGTATGCGCTTTCAAAATCCTATATCTTATGCTGTTGTGTGCTGCATAGAACTCTTCGCTGAATCCATCAGGAAGGATAAGAGCATAAGATTGGTGATATTGCCAGACAGTGGGGGCATTCAGATCAAAACCTCTCTGTACGTGGACAATGTCATCATCATCTGCTCAGATCCAAAGTCCTGCATCTGCGACTAGGTGTGTCATAGAGAATTGAAGCCTACAACCCAGTGGTATGAATATTAATTTCTCTAACTTCAGGTAACCCTTGCATCCCCTCTCTCTCCATCCCTCCCCCATTCAAGTCGTACCAGCATCAAAGTCATCTTGTTGAGTCTCAATGTCTTTGCTCATTTTCATCTGGCACACAGCTAACAATGGCCTGTTTCCTTTATCATTTTGTTTGCATATCTTTCATTCATTTGTTCTATATCTCTCGTTTCCCTTTCTGACACGTGGTCTGAAGAAGGGTTTCGACCCAAAACATCACCTATTCCTTTTCTCCAGAGATGCTGTCTGACCCGCTGAGTTACTCCAGCTTTTTGTTTCTATCGTCGGTTTAAACCAACATCTGCAGTTCCATCCTACACATTGAAGTGGAGGGTTTTCCAGGATACACCTGTTCTCCATGTTAAATGATCATGGCCATGAATTCTTAGGAATCAAGGAGGATGAAAAATATTTTCAAAAAGAAACTGAAGCATTTTGTCCACCAACTCTGAAGCTTGAAGCAGAATACTTGTTTCTGGAACCTGGAATGAGACATCAGACTATTGTCTTCCTCAGTCATGAATTTCATTTCCTCAGGCGATCTTCCTTCCAAATATTCAGACTTTGTGGTGCCAGAAACTTGCATATCCACTTCTACCTGCTGCCCAAGATCAAAAACCCAGACTGTCCAAGTAGTCCCATTGTTTCAACCTGATGTTGCCTTGCCAAATCTTTTTCCTTGGCACCCTGACAGCATTCTTTCTGCCCTTCCCACTTGTATCAGTGATGCTTTGGATGCGCACTGCCTCTTCAACCCAGTTGATCTTCACCATAACCGTATAGTCTCTGTTCACCTCCATCCCACATCACCAGAGTCCGAGGGGCCTCTGTTTCTTCCTTGAACAGAAATCCGAGCAGTTCCTATCCACCAACACATTTATCCACCTGGTGGTTGAATTTGTCATGGCATTAAACAATTACTTCAACTCCAGTCACATAACGTAAAGGGTGTAACAATGGTCACCCGCATTGGCCCAAATACAGAATACACGGAGGGTATCTCCATTCTTTATTTCAGTACTACTCAAGTCCACACTCTCAATTATTTTACTGCAACACCAATAGAACTTAAACATTGAATTACTTTCCTTGCCCGTTTTCACCCTGCTCTCACTTTTACTTAGTCGACCTCCAACTCTTTCCTTTCTAGATCTTGCTCTCTCTGTATCAGGGGATGGGCTAGTCATAAACATCCATCACAAGCTCGCAGACTCCCATAGCCATATTGACAATAGTTCCTCCCACCCTGAGTCCTGGAGGACTCCATTCCAATCTCCTGGTTCCTTGGTTTCCATTGCATTTGCCCCAATGATGGTGAATCATTCTGCACAGGTACCTCAGAAATATCTTCCTTATTCCTGAACTGTAGCTTTTCCCTCTACCATAGTAGCAGAGCTCTTGACCACATCTAAGGTATTTAGTCACAAAATGCTGGAGTAACTCAGCAGGTCAGGCAGCAACTGCGGACCTCTGCTCTAACCCTCTCTCCTTCCCAATAAGGCAAAAACAGAGTAACAGCTATCCATCTGTGATTTGTGCCTCAGTTTTTAGTAAAGCCAGACCTGGTGCGCATGTCCCGCAACCTATTAATCAATAACACACAATACAGATTAAGAAGCTTAATCTATTGCCGACTGCCACATTAACCCATTTGGTCCCACTCTATAGAGATATTCCCTTTGTTCAACCCATGCTTCCCCACTTTCAACTGAAATATAATAACCTGTTTTCTCTCTTTCACAGTTTTGATGAAGTGTTTCAGACCTGGAACTTTTTTTTTTGCAAGATCTGCTGACCATTTCCAGCATTTTCTGTTTTTCTTTCAAATTTCCAGCAGGTGTAGATTTTTTTAAATTTCTAATCCAAATGCAAACAATGGTCATGCAAGGCTTTGTCATTGCACAAGCGTAGAACGAGTCCTGACCTGAAACATCACCATCACAGGAGACAGACTAGTGACCGACATCTACTACAAACCTACTGAGTCCCATAGTTATCTTGACTACATTTCTTCCCACCCTGTTTCCTGTAAAAACTCTACCCCCTACTCCCAATTCCTCCGTCTACACCGCATCTGCGCCCAGGATGAGGTGTTCCATACTAGGGCATTGGTTCCCCTCTTCCATTCTAGATGAGGCTCTCACTAGGGTCTCCTCAATATCCTGCAGCTCTACTCTTGCTCCCCCTGCCCCTATTTGTAACAAGGATCGAGTCACCCTTGTCCTCACCTTCCACCCCATCAGCAGTCGCATACAACAAATTATCCTCCAACATTTCCGCCACTTCCAACGGGATCCCATTACTGGCCACATCTTCCCATCTCCCCTTTCTGTTTTCGGCAGAGACCATTCCCTCGTAACTCTCTGGTTTACTCGTCCCTTCCCACCCAAACCACCCCCTCCCCACGTACTTTCCCCTGCAATCGCAGGTGATGCAACACCTGTCCCTTTACCTCCCCCCTCGACTCCATCCAAGGACCCAAACAGCTAACTGGTCTGTAATTCCTCGTGTTCTCTCGCTCCTTTCTTGAAAAGTGGGATAACATTAGCTACCCTCCAATCCACAGGAACTGATCCTGAATCTATAGAACATTGGAAAATGATCACCAATGTGTCCACGATTTCTTGAGCCACCTCTGAGTACCCCGGGATGCAGACCATCAGGCCCTGGGGATTTTTCAGCCTTCAGTCCCATCAGTCTACCCAATACTATTTCTCGCCTAATGTAAATTTCTTTCAGTTCCTCTGTCTCCCTTGATCCTTTGTCCACTTGTACATCTGGCAGATTGTTTGAGTCTTCCTTAGTGAAGACAGATCCGATCAACTCTTCCACCATTTCCTTGTTACCCATAATAATTTCACCCATTTCTGCCTTCAAAGCACCCACAGTTGTCTTTACTAATCTTTTTCTCTTAACATACCTAAAGAAGCTTTAACTGTCCTTCTTTATATTCTTGGCCAGCTTCGCTTCGTACCTCATCTTTTCAGCTTATATTGCTCTTTTTGCTATCTTCTATTGTCCTTTGAAAGTTGCCCAATCCTCTGGCTTCCCGCTACATTTTCCTATCTTATACATCTTTTCTTTTAGTTTTATTCCATCTCTAATTCCCTTGTCAGCCACGGTTGCCTCTTACTCCCCTTAGAATCTTTCTTCCTCTTTGGAATGAAATGATCCTGCATCTTCTGGATTATGCATTTTACCTTACTATCACCATTGTTTATTGATATATTGCAATATTGATTATTTATTTATCTTAAGCCCTAGTTAAATAATATTGTTTTTAAATTGTGTCCTGAGCTTTTATGTTAGTATATTATGCACCAATGGAGTGGCAATAATAATTTTGTTGTATGCAGTGCTTTCAACAACAAATAAAGGCATTCATTCATTCATGCCCAGAAATTCCTGCCAATGCTGTTCCACTGTCATTCCTGCTGGGATCCTTTTCCATTCGACCTTGGCCAGCTCCTCTCTCACGCTTCATAGTCCCCTTTGTTCAACTGCTACACTGACATTCCTGGTTTAACCTTCTCCCTCTCAAATTGCAGATTTAAACGAATCATATTATGGTCACTAGGTCCAAGCGGTTCCTTTACCTTGAGTTCCCTTATTAAATCTGGTTTATTGGACAACACTAAATCCAGAATTGCATTCTCTCTGGTAGGCCCTAGTACAAGCTGCTCTAAGAATCCATCTTGGAGGCACTCTACAAACTCCCTTTCTTGTGGTCCAGAACTTATCTGATTTTCCCAGTCTACCTGCATATTGAAATCCCCCATAACCACAGTGACATGCCAATTTTAACTCCTGCTGCAACTTGCACCCTATATCCAGGCTACTGTTAGGGGGTCTGTAGATAACTCCCATTAGTGTCTTCTTACCTTTACAATTCCTTAACTCTATCCACAGTGACTCTACATCGTCAGTCCCAATGTCGCCCCTCGCAAGAGACTGAATTCCTTCCCTCACCAACAAAGCTACCCCACTTCCTCTGCCCACCTGCCTGTCCTTTCTATAGGACGTGTGACCCTGAATATTCCGTTCCTAGTCTTGATCTTTCGGCAGCCATGTCTCTGTAATCCCCACAATGTCATACCTACCAATCTCTAGCTGAGCCTCAAGCTCATCCACTTTACTTCTTAGACTTTACGCCTTCATATATAGTACTTTTAATCCTTTGCTCATCTCAGCTTTCACATTGATTCCTATTGCACTTGGCCATTCCCTCCTATGCTTTCGTGAGCTTTCTGTCCCGTTAATTCTGGAGTGTTTCTTAATTTTTCCTACACTCTTTCCCTTTAACTCCATCCTTGTCTATCCCATTTTAAACACTCCCCCCACCCCTCACTATTTAGTTTAAAACCACCCGTGTAGCAGTGGCAAATCTGCCTGCCAGAATGCTGGTCCACCGCCTGTTGAGGTGCAACCCGTCCCTTTTGTACAATCCACCCTTACCCCAAAACAGATCCTAGTTGTCTAAGAATCTAAATCCCTGCCCCCTGCACCAGCTCCTCAGCCACACATTCAGGTCCCCTATCTCCCTGTTCCTGCCCTCAGCAGCACGAGGAACTGGAAGCAAACCAGAGATAACCATCCTGGAGGTCCTGCTTTTCAGCCTTCTTCCAAGCTCTCTAAAGTCACGCTGCAGAATATCTTTCCTCTTCTTCCTGACGTCGTTTGTGGTGACATGCACTACCACTTCTGGCTGCTCACCTTCACCCTTGAGGATGCTCTGCAATCGGTCCGTGATGTCCTGGATCCTGGCACCAGGGAGGCAACACACCAACCTTGAATTCCGCTTGTTGCTGCAGAAACCCCTGTCCGTACCTCTCACGATGGAGTCCCCTACTACCGCGGCTCTTCCTGACGTCGGTCTCTTCGACTTTGGCTCAGTGCCATGTTTTGCCTCGTAGACTTGTTCGCCGCTCAGACTGACAGTGCTGCTGAGCCGTCGAGCTGAAACTTTAATAAATGCGCTCACCCCCTGGTGCCCCGTGCCTGACCTTCCTCCTGTGGTGCAGTTCAGTGGCAGAGGGTCAAACTGGGTTTGCCGTGCCCGCAGGAGAGGTTTGCACCCAATGCGGGTTGCCGCGCCCGCAGGAGAGATTTGGACCCAACGGGTTCATGCCCATCTAGTTACTAACTAAAATTCAGCCTTTCATTTTAGTCCATCTCTGTGTAACTGATGTACATGTATCACCTGGTGCAGAACAATCATAAACCTTTAATGTTTAAACAGCAGGTTTTTTTAGTAGCTGTGAAGTTTGAGTTGCCATTTAATGTCTTTGGTGTTTCCTCTAACTTGCATTTCTGCAGCATTTTAATAGAGGAAACTGTTCCAAGGTGCTTCACAAGAGGAATTCTCCAACAAATTTAACCTGGAACTGCATGAGATTTTAAGACAACTAAACACAATCTTTGTCATAGAAGCAAGAGACAGGAAACAGGAGGACACCGTTTGGAGGACAAGGTCATGGAGAGATTTGAAAGACGAACACTTTAAAAATGAGCTGCCAAAACACTGGGAGTCAAAGTAGATGAATGCAAAATAAATGCAAATAGACTAACAACTGACAGAACCATATTTATAAACTCCAGACATGAAACTTAAAACAGGAATTTATATTCCATTATGAACGATCTTCCAGTGCACGTTACTGCAGCTGCCATAATGAGGGTGTCTTTTTTTAGATGAAACTTCAATTCATGCTGCCCATATTGGGTGTTGTGGGATTGGGTGTGGTGGTTTTGTTATTGGATTTGCAATTCTGAGATATTATCTGAAAAATTCAAATCTGTCCAAGGCAGCTGGGGAGTTTAAGTTGTAGGTTTATCAAGTTGATTGTTGGGATGGGAGTGGCGAATATGTAGAGATTGGGGATGGAGGGTTTAGTTTAGGAAACAGGCCTTTCGGCCCACCTAGTCCGCTCTGATCAGCGATTCCCGCATATTAACACTATCCTACACACACTGGGAACAATTTTTACATTTTCCAAGCCAATTTACCTACATACCTGTCCGTCTTTGGAGTGTGGGAGAAAACTGAAGGTCTCGGAGAAAACCCACGCAGGTCACGGGAGAAAGTACAAACTCCGTACAGACAGCCCCCTTAGTCAGGATTGAACTGGGGACTCTGGCGCTGTAAGGCAGCAACTCTACTGCTATGTCACCGTGCTGCCCCAAGATGGTCAGGGTATGGTTGTTGTTGACCTGTGAGAAGAAATTAAGCAGAATGGATTTATACTGTCTTGAATTTGGAAGAATGAACGATAATCTCATTAAAATGTGCATAATTCTGTGGAATTAGACAGGGAAGGTACCTCTCCTGACAGGGCTCTTTCGAACCAATGGGTCACAGTCATTGACCATTCAGCACTAAAATAAGAAATGTCTTCATTTGGAAGGTAATGTAACTTTAGAATTTTATTCCTAAGAGGTCCTGGATTGTCAATCACAACTTCAGGAAGCATGTTGGAGTAAATGCCCCAATAAGCGAAAATGGTGTCGGAAGTGAAAATGGTTTAGGTTCCTTGGTGTTAATATTATCAACAATCTATTATTAATGCAACAGCCAACAATGCACACCCGTGCCTCTAATTCTTGAGGAGATGGAGGAAATGTCTCCAATTACTCTTACAAACGTCTACTGATGCATCATGGATGCATACTATTGGGTAGCATCATAGCTTGGTATGGGGCAGCTCTGTCCAAGACCGCAAGAAATTGCAGAAATTTAGCCCAGTCCATCACATACCAGACTTCCCACCATTGACTCCATCTACACTTCATGCTGCCTCAGAAAAGCAGCCAACATAATCAGAGACTTGCCGCATCCTGGTCATTCCTCCTCCCATCTGGCAGCAGCTACAGAATCTTGAAAGCGCGCACTACCAGAACTGCTTCTTCCTATCTGTTATGAGGCTTCTGAACAATCCTTCCATAAACAAGGGTACTGTCCAATTCACCTCTACCCCATTGTGAACATTAGATTTGGTCTAAGGTGGCACGGTGGTGCAGCGGTATAGGTGCTGCCTTACAGTGCCAGAGACCCGGTTTCAATCCTGTCTAGGGTGTTGTCTGTATGGAGTTTGTACGTTCTCCCTATGACCTGCGTGTGTTTTCTCCGAGATCTTCGGTTTTCTCCCAAACTCTAAAGACGTCCAAGTTTGTAGGTTAATTGGCTTGATATAAATGTAAATTATCCTTGGTGTGTGTAGGATAATGTTCTTCTTAGGCCCCCTCGGTCATGGCTGACCATGGGTGATGCATCCTAGTTGGCTGCTTGCTCCACACCTCGGCTACAGCAGCGTCGCTTGTGGCTGAAGAGACCAATGCGGGGGTTTGTAAGAGTCTATCGCAAAGGTCACATTTGTGTGTGGTCTCTGGTTTGTTAAAGTTGCTGCTCTCCTTTCTGCGTGCCCGCTTTTCTGCCGCTGCGTTCATCAGTTTCTCTTCCCCCGTTTTGAAATGTTGGTTCAGGGTACCTCTCCACCTCGTACGGTCAGCTGCAAGGCTCTCCCAGGACTCCACATCGATGTCGAGCGCCTTCAAATCTCTCTTGCAGACATCCTTGTAACGTAGCCGATGGTTCTCCTCCCAGATGTTAGCTCTCCATAGAGGATGTCTTTTGATATACGGCCATCCTCCATGCGGTGGGCATGGCCCAGCCACCGCAGCTTGCGCTGCCTGAGTAGAGTGTACATACTCGGAAGGCCAGCGCAAGACAGAATCTCGCGTTGGACACTCTGTCTTGCCAGGATATACCCAGGATACGGTGGATGCTTCTAAGGTGGAAGGTGTTGAGTCTTCACTCCAGTCTGGCATATGTAGTCCATGTCTCACTGCTATACAGCAGCATGCTGTTGACACGGGTGTTGTAGACTGCTATCTTTGTCTTCACTGTCAGCTTTGGGTTGGTCCACACTCGAGTTGTGAGGCGAGCGAGAGTTGTAGCTGCCTTCCCGATCCTCTTGTCAATCTGTGTCCAAGGAGAGGTTGTCGGTGATGGTGGAGCCAAGGTACGTGAACTGATGGACGGCATCGAGTTCGTAGTCATCGCTGGTGATAACAGGCGGTGCCTCTGTGTCCTGTCCCAGGACGTTCGTCTTCTTCAGGCTGATTGATGGTCAGCCCAAAGTCCTTGTAAGCCTGATAGAAGCGGTCCATCAGTGACTGTAGTTCCTGTGGGACACAACTGCTGCATCATCGGCGAACAACATGTCTCTGATGAGAGCTTCACGTATTTTTGTCTTGGCTCTGAGGCAGGTGAGGTTGAAGAGCCTGCCGTCTGATCTAGTACGCAGGTAGATCCCCTCTGTTGCGGTGCCGAAGGCATGTTTCAGGAGCAGAGTGAAGAAAATCCCAAAGAGTGTGGGAGCGAGGACGCAGCCTTGTTTGACGCCACTGCAGATGTCGAAGGACTCCGAGAAACTGCCATTGAACTGCACTGTCCCCTTCGTGTTGATGTGGAAGTATTCTATCATGCTCTGCAGTTTTGGTGGGCAGCTGATCTTTGGGAGAGCCTTGAATAGGCCATCTATGCTGACAAAGTCAAACGCCTTGGTGAGGTCAATGAAAGTCATATACTGGGGCATCCGCTGTTCTCTGCACTTCTGGAGCTGGCGTTGGGAGAAAACCATGTCTACTGTTGGCCTTCCAGCTCGGAAACTGCACTGTGACTCTGGGTAGTCAAGTTCTGCCAGCTTCTGCAGGCGGATAAAAATGATCCGAGCAAAGACTTGCCGACGATGTTGAGGATGGAGATGCCTCTGTAGTTGTTGCAGATGAGGTTTGTCGGCTTGGGAAGGCAGTCCATCTAGGAGAGGGAAAACTCTGATCTAAAACCTCCACTGCCTGTGGCCATATCCAGTCAAAGAAAAGGCTCCAGGAGTAAACCTCAAGAAAATCCGGAGTCGGAATCCCGAAGGCAGTTCGTCGTTGTCTACAACCTCGTTCTGGCAGCTCCTGCGACGGTGCTGGTGCCAAACTGTAACGGCTCTGCTGTTCCTTTGGATCAATCAGTGGAGAGGGGGGACGTCCCGTGCTGCATGGGCAACAGCCTGTCCTTCATAAGACATCGCCCAGGCTTGCATCCGACCACACATCACTGCAAACCTAATGTTAGTGTACGGGGATTGTTGGTTGGCACGGACTTGGTGGGTCGAAGGACTGTATCTCCAAACAAAACTATGGAACTGTTGGAGGAACAGCACCTCATATTTCGCCTGGGCAGCTTGCAGCCCAGTGGTATGAACATTGACTTCTCCAACTTTAGATAGTTCCTCTGTCCCTCTCTTCCCCTCCTCCTTCCCAGATCTCCCACTGTCTTCCTGTCTCCACCTATATCCTTCCTTTGTCCCGCCCCCCTGACATCAGTCTGAAGAAGGGTCTCGATCCGAAACGTCACCCATTCCTTCTCTCCCGAGATGCTGCCTGACCTGCTGAGTTACTCCAGCATTTTGTGAATAAATACCTTCGATTTGTACCAGCATCTGCAGTTATTTTCTTAAACTATGGAACTGGTACATTACATTGCTGAGAACTATTTTCTGCATTCTGTATCTTCCCCTTTGCTCCATATCTTGTACTTAAGTTTCACATGTTTGTTTTTATGTATATAATTACTTATCTGTTTAGATAGCATGCAAAACAAAGCTTTTCACTGCACCTCAGTAGACGTGATAATAATAAACCTAAACAAAGCAGAGACAGATGGGAGTTTGGAATTTAGGGAAATTGTTATATTGAGCTAGTACAAAACCTAAGGCTAAGGTAAATATTGAATGGTGGACCAGATGTGAGGTGCCAAATGAGCATCTACACCTTATAATGATAACTTAAATTTAATTAGTTGATTCATAGTAAAATAGTAGCACCAATAATAGTGACCATGAAAGTACAGGATTGTTGACAGCAAAACTCATATTCTGTAAATTATTACTAAAATATGCAATTTTGCATTTCCAAACTTCTTATGAGCTATTTTCCATGGATATTGAGCACCAACTCTAATGACAATAATTATTTATGAATTCTCCTTAAAGTCGTTGCATTACTACTGCAAGATTTTAGATGTGTTTGCCCAGTTAACAATAAAATGGAACCAATTTCTTTGCATATTTTAAAAGATATATTTATTGTTGCTGCCAAAAGGACTCCTTTTGGTAAACTCTAATGACAATAATTATTTATGAAGTTCCTTAAAGTCGTTACATTACCACTGCAAGATTTTAGATTTGTTTGCCCAGTTAACAATAAAGTGGAACAAATTTCTTTGCATTTTTTTTAAAGGTGTATTTATTGTTGCTGCCAAACGGACTCCTTTTGGTGCCTACGGAGGAAAGCTAAAGGACTACAGTGCTACAGATTTAGCTGCGCATGCTGCAAAGGCCGCTTTAGCTGCTGGACAGGTCAACTATGAAATTGTGGACAGTGTTATAATTGGCAATGTAATGCAGGTTAGTTTGCGGTCGAATCTGAGTCTATGAACATTGCAGTTGCTATTCTCAGCTGGTGTTTCAAACCTTTCTCTGTGTTGGATCTTTGCAACCATGAAACATTATTCCACAGGCCTCACCATGCCCACATTTCTGAAAAGTATTCTCATCATCCAAAGGAAAACTGCCTTAATTGCAAAAATATTTTTATTCGGTTACAAAAGGTAAATAGCTTTAAAGTGAGTTGACAAATTCTCAGACTTTGAACACCTACATTCCAAAGATCACTTTTGCATTTTGTTTTATTTGGAATAGGAAATGTAATAGGAATCAGAGGGGTAACTTTTTCACACAAAGGGTAGTGGGTGTGTGGAATAAACTGCCAGAGGAGGTAGTTGAGGCAGGGACTAACACAACATTTAAGAAACAGTTAGACAGGTAGATGGATAGGACAGGTTTGGAGGGATATGGACCAAACGGGGGCAGGTGGGACGAGTGTAGCTAGGACATGTTGGCCGGCCTGGGTTGGGTCGAAGGGCCTGTTTCCACACTGTATCAGTCTGTGCCTGTGACTCTTTAGAAGGAACTGATGGCGAAGTTTTAAATTAATGTGGTTTTCCAATTATGTGAACATTTTACCTTTAATGCTAAATCATTTAGTTTAGCTACATTCTGACACCACTTTCTTCTCTGGAAAACTGATTTCATAGAAACATAGAAACATAGAAAATAGGTGCAGGAGTAGGCCATTCGGCCCTTCGAGCCTGCACCGCCATTCAATATGATCATGGCTGATCATCCAGCTCAGTAGCCTGCCTTCTCTCCATACCCCCTGATCCCTTTAGCAAAAAGGGCCACATCTAACTCCCTCTTAAATATAGCCAATGAACTGGCCTCAACTACCTTCTGTGGCAGAGAATTCCACAGACTCACCACTCTCTGTGTGAAGAAATGTTTTCTCATCTCGGTCCTAAAAGACTTCCCCCTTATCCTTAAGCTGTGACCCCTGGTTCTGGACTCCCCCAACATCGGGAACAATCTTCCCGCATCTAGCCTCTCCAACCCCTTAAGAATTTTATATGTTTCTATAAGATCCCCCCTGGATGCCAGTGGCATCTTGATACTTGGTGTAGTGGAATTATTATTGTGTGGACTGGTATGTGAGTGACAGTAGCTTGGTCAATCTTAGAGAGCTTACAACAATTAATTATGGACAATTCTTTGTGTGTGAGGTGCTTTGGGATGTCACTGAGTTATACAGGTCCACTACTGATTTTCCAGCAACTCTGGTTCCAGAGCCTTGCCAGATTATCCATTTTGCCAGACCAACAGAGGTCATGTAATAATGTTAGAACAATACACCTCTGACCCACTAATTATACTTATACCATGTCTCTAATGCGCCATGGACTGCTAGAAACTTAAATAAAACAAATATTAAATGTAAATTAAATTTGCTTAAGCTTGACACTACGACTGTCACTTGGACCTTGCTTAGAGGCCATAGCTCGGGTTAAATGTAAGCAAAATAAACTAAGAGTTGCACAAAACGTAGGGCACCACCAACAACTGCAGATGTAAACTCTTTTGGGATGGAGGGACATATCCCATGCGCCACAAGCAGTGCCATCCGTGGCCACCCAGTGAATTTCAAGTGCACTCTCGTATCCCGGATTAAAGGAGGTGCCGGACCATCAGTTGCCGGAAAATCGGCGATAAACCTGTACCTTAAGGTATTGTGTTGATGTATGAGAAATAATGACTGTATTAACTGAACTCCATCACATAGATGTGTTTGTGGCAGAATGGCGGGGGACAGGAGGTCAGGAGCTGGGACGCAGGGGAGCGGCCAGGTGGGGGCGGAGGGAGAGGGCAGAATGGGTGCAAGTACATATACTGCAGCAAAACTCATTTGGAAGGAGTTATGAATTATAACATGCACACGCACACACACACACACACACACACACACACACACACACACACACACACACACTGAAAGAGCATTTTCTTTCATGGATTGTGAATGTTACTGACAAGACTTGCATTTATTTTCTATTCCTAATTGTCATTGAAATAAGAAAGCAGTTAAGTAAATCTTTTTGATGGATTTGGAGATATATGTAGGCCAGATCAGCTAAATTATGCAATTTTTTGTTCTCAAATTATATTGGGTGTTCAATAATCCCCGTAATGATTCAAAATATGTCTATGGACCATTAGTCTAGGCTTCTGTGTACATGACCAGTTATTGTAGCTCTGGCAATATTCTCATTACTGCTTTGGTTGTGATTAGCTAATTTGGAACAGATAAAATGTACATTTATCGATTAGACAGCACAGTAGGTTGGTAAAATTTATCTTGCCTTTTTGGGATCTTTTTTCAATTTCAACCAGGGTTGACAGTAGGCTAGAGTGCCCTTTGTTGACTATAAAAGTATTCCATCACCATGGATGTTCAATCCTTTTACACTTTCAGCGCACAAAAGGCAAGGTACGAGGGCTCTCTGTTTCTTTCTTGAATGGAAGCCTGACCTGTTCATGAAAAAAACAATTCAATTGGCAGAACTTGCCCTTGTGCTCAACAACTTCCCCTTTGGTTCCACTTACTTTCTCCAGATTGAAAGTGTAGCTGTGGGAACTAGCATGGACCCCAGCTATATTTTGTTGGACAAGTGGAACAGTCCTTGTTCCAGGCTTATTTGGGACCACACCCCTAATCCTTTCCCCCAATGCATTTACAACTGCAGTGATGCTCACCCTGCATCCATACAGAACTAACATTTCATCACTTTTACTGCCAATTTCCACCTTGCCCTCGCATTCACATGAACCTCTGGCATTTCCCCTTCCCTTTCTGGAAATCTCATGAAATAGACCAGCCGCTAACATCTTTTATAAGCCCACAGTTCCCACTGCTGCCTTGACCACACACCCTCGCCCAACTTCCTGAAGGGACACAATTACTTTTTATTGTGGAGGCACAAGAGACGGCAGATGCTGGGACCTTGAGTGAATCTCCTCAGATCTCCTTCAAATTTCTCCCTTCACACCTTAAACCTGTGTGTCCTCTAGTTCTTATCTCCCTGACTTTGAGAAAATATTCTGACTATCCTATTTTTGTTGCTCATAATTTCGTAAACCTCTGAGGTCACCCTTTAGGTTCCTGCATGTTAGTGAGAATAAACCAATCCTATGTAATCTTTCCGTAATTGGAATGTTCCATTTCAGGCAACATCCTGGTAAGTTTCTTCTGCAGTGTGGTGACCAGAACTGTACACAAGTGTGGTCTAACCAACAATTTGTATAACTGCAACTTAACATTCCAACTTTTATATTCAGTGCCTCAGCCTAAATACTCTAAACTGTCCCCTTTCTTTCGACCTCTGAAAGTGCAACACCTCAGACTTGTTTGGATTAAACTCCATCTGCCATTTCTCAGCTGATATATATAACTGATCTATTTCTGCTGTGTAAGAAAATAACTGCAGATGCTGGTTCAAATCGAAGGTAGACACAAAATGTGTAGTAACTCAGTGGGACAGGCAGCATATCGGGAGAGAAGGAATGGGTGACGTTTCGGGTCAAGACCCTTCTTTCTGCTGTACTCTTTGACAGCCTTTCTCATTTGGCAATTCCGCCAGTTTTGGTGTAATCTACAAACTTACTAACCAGCCCATCCACCTTTACATCCACGTCGTTTATAGATATCACAAGCTGAAATCTCAGAAGGGACACCACAGACCTCCACTACTACTCCCAGTCTTTTATTGGTAAGCCCGTTCTCAATCCATGTTACCAAAGCACTGTGGATCCCATGCATCTTAATCTTCTGGAGCAGCCTACCATGAGGGACGTCATCAAATGACTTACTAAAATTCACGTAGACAACATTCACTGCCCTACCCTCATCGATCCCCTTTGTTACTTCCTAAAAAAAACTCAATCATGTTAGCAAGGCACAGCCTGCCCTGGACAAAGCTACGCTGACTGTCCCGAAATATCCCACTCTCTTCCAAATGTGAATAAATCCCATCCCGGAGAATCTTCTCAAATAGCTTCCGTACCACTGGTGTGACGCACATTGACCCATAAGTCCTCCCTGGGTGCTGCCGTGATATTCTCCCTGATTAATAATCCAGCTCCTCAACCTCCCCTTCCTGTTGACTATACTTTATCATTCGGACATAGAACTAGATCTGCCAGACCCCCCAGTGCAACAAGGGAAAAATACAATGGTCAGTCTAAAGTATTTTGATTTATTCACATTAATATTAAATTGATGTTTGCATACCTGATGCTTATTACCAAAATTTTAATCAGCAGATTGTTAAGAAGTCCGTTTCCTGAGTGGTTCAAGACAAAGTAAAGGTAGAAAACAGAGGCACTGGTATAGAAAAGCAAAAAGGCTTTTCTTATACCTGCTGATAATAGATTTTCCTCTTCTGCTTCTAACAGATTTATATTATTTTAGTCACTATTGAATATAATTATTCAATATAACTACTTTCTACTCTTGTTGCAGTCTGTTTAGGGGGGGGGGGGGAACCTGGTGGTGGATTTGAATTATTTATCTTCCATTCAGGAAGCTTGTTTCCATAAGCACAGTCTGCTCTATCAAATATTCTGCTTGTTTGGTTCACTGAAATCAGTGGGATTTGATTCTGAGTAGAATAAATGTTTTCCTTTGTTTTTGAAAGAGTTCTTCAGATGCTGCCTACATTGCAAGACACGTTGGACTACGAGCTGGAATTCCACTTACTGTGCCAGCCTTAACCGTGAACAGACTCTGTGGATCTGGCTTCCAGTCAATCATTAACGGAGCACAGGTACTGAAAATGTACACGAAAAGCTGGAGTACTCAGCAGGACACGCAGCATCTCTGAAGAGAAGGAATGGGTGACGTTGTGGGTCGAGACCCTTCTTCAGACTAGTTAGGGATAAGGGAAACGAGTGATTATAGACGGTGATGTGGAGCGATAAAGAACAATAAATGAAAGATATGTAAAAAAGTAACGATGCTAAAGGAAACAGGCCATTGTAAGCTGTTTGTAGGGTGAAAATTAGAAGCTAGTGCGACTTGGGTGGGAGAGGGATAGAAAGAGAGGGAATGCCGGGGCTACCTGAAGTAAGAGAAATCAATATTCACACCACTGGGCTGTAAGCTGCCCAAGCGAAATATGAGATGCTGTTCCTCCAATTTGTGTTTGGCCTCACTCTGACAATGAGGACACAAAGGTCTGTGTAGGATTGGGAAGGAGAATTAAAGTGTCCAGCAACTGGGAGATCAGGTTGGTTCACACAGGCTAAGCGAAGGTGTTCCACGAAACGATCGCCCAGTCTGCGTATGGTCTCGCCGATGTATAAGATTCCACATCTTCAACAACGGATACAGTAGATGAGGTTGGAGGAGGTGCAAGTAAACCACTGCCTAACCTGAGAGGACTGTAGGAGTCCTTGGATGGAGTCGAGGGAAGAGGTATAGCGACAGGTGTTGCATCTTCTGCGTTGGCAGGGGACGGTACCTGGGGAGGGGTAGTTTGGGTGGGAAGGGATGAGTTAACCAGGGAGTTGCGGAGAGAACAGTCTCTGGGGAAGGCGGAAAAGGGTGGAGATGGGAAAATGTGGCTAGTGGTAGGATCCCGTTGGAGGTGGCGGAAATTACGGAGGATTATGTGTTGTATGCGACGTCTGATGGGGTGGAAGGTAAGGTCTAGGGGGACTCTGTCTCTGTTGCGACTAGGGGGAGGGGGAGCAAGGGCAGAGCTGCGGGGTACCGAGGAGACATGAGTGAGGGCCTCGTCTATGATGGGAGAGTGGAACCCCCCCTTTCCCTAAAGAATGAGAACATCTCGGATGTTCTGGCATGGAACACCTCATCTTGGGCGCAGATGCGGCATAGATGGAGGAATTGGGAGTAGGGGATAGAGTCTTTGCAGGAAGCAGGGTGAGAAGAAGTGGAGGCGAGATAGTTGTGGGTGTCAGTGGGTTTGTAGTAGACGTCAGTCAATACTGAAAAGATGTGCTGTGTTCTGCATTAGTAAATAAATCATCCATTTTACACATTACTGGAATTGCATTTTCATTGATGAATGTCTTTGGAAGGTTATGGACAACCTTGGTCTGTGTCGGAAGTAGTTTATTTCTCCCATTTCTTGGTTCACTTGTGACTTCAACCAGTGACGGTAAGGTGTTGAACTGTGACCAATTATACTTAAACTTGGTCGGAAGACTGGGGTATTACTTCTCTAATTTTGTTTCTTGTGTTGCCAATGTCAAGAACCTTGTTTGTGATGACCGTCTGCTTTGTATAACTACAGACCAGGGAATTGTTATGTTCCGGACGGCAGAATGAAGAACTAGACTCGCACATTAGTTGCCCTATCACGTGCATTTTATTACCCAGCATGCCCTGCTTATATTGAACACCAACTCATATACATAAAACATGAATATGTATGAATATGTTACTCTGCTCTCTTTTTTAAAAAAGTTTAAAATCTAAGTACTCGGTCACAATTTTGTTGTTGTGATACTTGATTGAAACCAGTATTGTTTATCCTGTATTTATGAAATTTAAAATGATAAACACATATTTATTTTGCATATCTACACATTTTTGTTTTACTTGTGCAGTGAGTTATCTAACTTACAAATCTAACTTAACTACTGGTTTACGGATCCTGCCTGATCGTCTAACAGTAACAGGTTTAGGTGTTGACTCAACTGTCGGCTTGTTTGGCTCTGTTTTAGTACACTGACTTTGACCAGACGAATGTTTGTTTGTCTACTAACTGAATTTTGTGTTTCAACCACAGCGGTCTTTTCCAACTCACTTTCAGATAAATACTCAGGGATTAGGAATTCATGCTTAGTTTTGGTTCATCTTTGGCTGGAATCATTTGATCAACATGAACACTTTTGATCTTATCTCCAACTTCAACTAAGTATCGTTTTGTTCCACACACTTCCACTATTTTCCCAACATCCCGTTTGTCTCGACTGGACTTGTTGGGAGGACTGAGAACATGAACTTGCTCATCTGGCTTGAAGTTCCTCTCCTTTTTGTGGGAGTCAAAGTGGCGTTTTTGACTTAACTGTTTTTGCTCAACTCTCAAGGCCAAATTGGGTTGAACTAGACTTTTGCGTATTCTTAGCCTTCTCTTCATCAACAGTTCTGCAGGTGAGTAACCCGTTGTGTGTTGTGTGGTTCTGTACTTCAGCAAGAAACTGGCCAAGCTATGTTTCATGCTGAGCTTTGAACGACCCTGCAAAACCTGTTTCTTGAGAACATCTTTGACAACTCTAACAGACCTTTCCGCCGTCCCATTGGAGGCTGGATGGTATGGAGGAACAAGTGTGTGTTTTACCCCGTTACGCTGCTTGAACTCTTTGAACCGTTCTGAACGAAACTGAGGCCCGTTATCAGAAACAAGTTCTTCCGGTAAACCATGGCATGCAAAAATTGATCTCAACTCGTCTATGGTACACTCAGCAGTAGTGCTTGACCCCATATGCTTAACCTCAATCCATTTGGATTGGCTATCTACTTGTACCAGAAAGTTATCATTACCCTTTTCACAAACATCTACATGAACTCTCTGAAAAGGTCTACTTGGCCATACCAGGATTGCAGTGGTGTTTTTGGTGGTTTACTCCAGCAATTTTGTCACACGCTACATTTGCTTACCAGTGACTCGATATCACTGTCAATACCAGGACAATACACAAAACTTCTGGTAATTGACTTCATGCTTACTATGCCAGGATGTTCGGCATGAGGTTCATCCATAATTTTGTTTCTCAAAGACTCTGGTACAACCACTCTGTAACCCCACTTAATGCATTCCTGCTCACATGATAATTCATGGCATCAATTATGGAAAGGGTTCAGTTCTGAGTTCAGTACTGAGTTCAATCCACTATTGATTTCAGTCCAACCGTTCAATGTCTGTTCTTAGACACTCTTCAGCACAGTGTCTTTCTCTGTTTCTGCTGCAATTTCTGTTGCAGTCACTGGAAAGTCTTCATCTACAACTTGCAATGTGTAGATTGAGTTCTTACTTCCCACATCATAGTTTTCATGGGGCAACCGGGACAACGCATCTGCGACTTCGTTGCACTTGGAGCTTCTGTACCCAACCTTGTAGTCATACTGGGACAGCAGAATTGCCCAGCGCTGCATCCTTGATGCCGCCGTGGAGGGGATAGCTGACTTGGGACCAAGTATCACTAGTAATGGCTTGTGATCAGTCACTAGGGTGAATGGTCTGCTGAGAAGAAACTGGTGGAATTTCTTGATTCCGAACACAATGCTGAGTGCTTCCTTTTCTATCTGTGCATAATTGTGCTCACTCGGTGATAGGGTGCGGGATGCAAAAGCAATAGGCTTTTCCTGTCCGTCATCCATTACGTGGCAGATCACTGCACCTACACCATAACTTGAAGCATCACAAGCAAGTTTCATCTCGCATGTCATAGTGAACAAGGAGTTTGTCACTTGTCAAGTTTTTCTTGCAGATGTCATCTGCACGTTGCTGTTCCTTTCCCCACACCCATTTCCCATCTTTTTGAGGCAGATGATGTGGCTTTGGCACGGTTGTTAAATCTGTAAGGAATCGTGCATAGAACTGCACCATCCTTAGGAATGATCGTAGCTCTGACACATTGTTGGGCTTTGGAGCATTCACTATTGCTTCAACTTTCGCCTTGACAGGGCGAAGTCCGTTGGCATCTACTTTGAGTCTGAGGTAGACCACCTCTGACTGCGCAAATGCACATTTACTTTGTTGCAGTTTGACGTTGTGGCAGTTCAGTCGTGTGAGAACTTGCTCGAGGATTTCCAGATGTTTTTCCATGCCCTCTGTGAATATCAGTAGGTCATCCTGGTTGCACACACAGTGTGGAATGCCTTGCAACATTTTGTCCATGACAGACTGGAAGATTTTCGGGGAGGATTTCACGCCATAGGGAAGCTTTGTATATGAAGACATGGACTTATGTGTGTTGATAGTCAAGTACCACTGACTTTCCTTGTCGACATTGAGTTGGGTGTAAGCATGAGACAAATCCAGTTTAGTGAAGACTCTTGCTCCGCTAAGTTCTGCGTACGGATCTTGCAAGGTTGGCAAAGGATATTGTTCGTCGTCAACGGCTTGGTTGATTGTGACTTTGTAGTCACCGCATAGTCGAACAGTTTTGTCCACCTTGGGTACGGCCACAATTGGCGTTGCCCAGTTGCTCTGGTCTGACTTCACGAGTACTCCATTCCGCTCCAACCTGTCGAGTTCCTCCTCCACTTGTTGCTTTAGCGCATATGGTACAGGACTTGGTCGTCAATACACAGGTCTCACATCTTGCTTAAGTCGAATGTATGCAGAGTACCCCGTTATTCCCGTGTAACTGTCGGCAAATATTTGTGCATGTTTGCTTATGACGTTTTCAAGACGTGATTTGGATAAATCGACGCTGAAAATGTTCTTCCAGTCTAACTTTATTCAGCCAATCGTTTCCAAGGAGGGTTGGTTTATTTCTGTAGCAGGCTACTATGATGTGTTACTGGCTGACCATTATGCTGAACTTTACAGTTCATTTGGCTGCATGTCTCCAAAACTTCGCCCGAGTAGGTTCTCAGCTTGACCTTGCTCTCAGACAATGGTGTCTGTGGGAACTTTGTTTCGTACAGGTCTTTGCTCATGACCGAACAATCTGCTGCCATGTCAATACACATATCAATTAACTGTTTATTAATCAATAGTTTAGTTCAAAAGTCCTTGCCTTGGCTTATCGATGTTGGTTGCATAAATGGTGTACAACCCAAGTTCATTTCCATCTGGGTTCATCTCCAAGTTATGAACTCCTTTCTGGTGTTGTCGCTTGTTTCCCGCAGGTTGTTTGTTTCCTGCTTTAAGCTTAGCGTGACATGCTGAGGCCATATGGCCTTTCTTCTGGCAGTTATAACTCTTGGCAGTTTTGAACTGACAAAATTGGGATGAATGATTACCGTTGCAACAATAACAACCGGCTGAACTCTGCTCCCCACCATACTTTGGTTTTGGTTTAGTGCCTTTTGGTTCGGCCATAGGCATTGCTTTGTGACTGTAAACGGCCACTGCAGTCTGTGGTGGACGAAACTCACGAGCATTCTTTGATGCCATCTCCATTGTGGTAGCAATCTTGCATGCCTTATCGAATGTAAGATCTGGAGTGTTCATGAGTTTGGACTGAATTTGTTCATCCACTAGACCACAGACAAATCTGTCGCGTAGTGTGCGCCCGAGAAAGTTTCCAAATTTCCAAAGTACAAAGTTAAGATTTTCAAGGCAATAATGCACTCGCTGATTGTCTCATTCTGCTTCTAGTTTCCGGTGCCGAATTTATAGCTTTCTGCAATTTCCAGAGGCTTTGGGTTGAAGTGCTCCTCCAACCTCTTCATAATGTCATTGAATGGCATGTCTTTTGCCTTTATGGGCACAAGGAGATTCACGAGTGTGCCGTACACTTCAGGACCAATCTCCGTGAGCAGAATCGCTTTCCTGCGTTCGCATTATTTAATGGCTTTATTTGTTGCAGTCACTACCTCTCCTTCACCGCTAATCTACATAATGTTGTTTGCCGTGAAGAACATGTTCGCTCTTTCCATATAGGAGCTGAACGGCTCTCTACTTTTGTCGAAAATGCCAAGGTTTCCGATGTAGCCCGTGGACGCCGCCATCTTGTCCCTCTCTTTTTTTTTTTTTTTAAAGGACGAGGAAAGTCCGCTCAAAACCCCCAATTCACCTAAAACTTAGCTGTACAAAGGCTATACTAACTTGAGGAACTCGACGCGGAAAAAAAACTCAGTCTCAAATCCTATACAATCCCATCCTCGTCGCCGATTTTGTTATATTCTGAACGGCAGAATGAAGAACTACACTCGCATATTAGTTGCCAGTATCACGCATGTTTTATTACCCAGCATTCCCTGCTTATATTGAACACCAACTTATATACATGAATCATGAATATGTATGAATACGTTACAGGAATGAATGATAGGAAATAGATGTTCCTCTTTATGCCACATCCCTCTCCCCACCTTAACCCCAATCCACAAGGGCATTACTGAAGTAAAATATGTTCGCATTTTTAACAAATTTGCTTTCTCTGGTTTAATGATAAAAATGCTATGTTGATCAATTTTGGATAAATTAAATTCTGATTGATGTATGTTTAACATTATGCTGCAGGAAATTTGCCTCAGAGAATCTGAGGTTGTACTTTGTGGAGGATCAGAAAATATGTCTCAAGCCCCTTACGCTGTTCGAAATGTCCGATTTGGCACAAAACTTGGAATTGATATCACGGTAAAAAGCGCTTCAAATATTGTTAATGGTGATTAGAGTAATGATTAATGATACTTTATTTGCCTGGGTAAAAATAAAATATAATGTTATGGTTATTGGTATTCTAACCTAATACAGTATAGTTCCCAGCATCAAAGTGTTTAAATGTAAACACTGAGGAATCAGATTTAAAGTTAATATGCCTCAAATGGAATCTGAGGTGTGAAAAAGCTCTCAATAAATAAAAGTTGTAATGATTAGAAATTCATCAATTGTATGTGTTTTATCTCCAAATGGCTATTTTATAATGCAAAGCAAATTATAAGAAAGGGACATTTAGCCTTTTCCCATTTGTTTTTGAGGTTGTTTATTCAAGAAAATTATTCGTTATTGTCTAGTGAAGAAGGTGGTAGATCTTCTCTTTAAACTAATTAAGTATTTCTTATGGTTCTCCTGCGTTAGTATAAGTAGGAACTTGAGTATGTCCTTCACCGAGCAATGATCCTATCTAAGTCAATACATAATGTAAACTGGAAGAAAACTGTGGTCTGATTTTGTTCCAAAATCTTGTTGCTCTTATCTTTGGTTGAGGATTTGACTAATAATAATAATAATAATGCATTACATTTATATAGCGCTTTTCAAACACTCAAAGACGCTTTACAGGGATTTCTAGAACATAGAGAAGTGAATAAATAGATAAATAAGTAAACGAGCAGAAAAAGGAGACAGAAGGTGAGGTGACCTTCAGTGGTTGAAGGCAGTGCTGAACAGGTGGGACTTCAGTGATGTTTTGAATGTGGTGAGTGAGGAGGAGTCTCTGACGGTTTGGGGTAGTGAGTTCCATAGGGTGGGAGCAGCGATGGAGAAAGCCCTGTCCCCCCAAGATCTGAGTTTGGTCCGGATGGGGGGGGACAGGAGATTGGCAGCAGCAGAGCGGAGGGTGCAGGTGGGAGTGTGCCTGTGGAGGAGGTCAGTCAGGTAGGATGGGGCCAGGTTATGGAGGGCTTTGTAGGTCATGAGGAGGATTTTGTACTGGATTCTCTGGGGGATGAGGAGCCAGTGGAGTTTGTAAAGGACGGGGGTGATATGGTCACGGATCGGGGAGTGGGTGAGTAGACGGGCAGCGGAGTTTTGAATGTATTGAAGTTTACTGATGATTTTTGAGGGTGAGCCATAGAGGAGGCTGTTGCAGTAGTCCAGACGGGAGGTGATGAAGGCATGGATGAGGGTTTCTGCAGCTGTGGAGGAGAGGGATGGACGGAGACGGGCAATGTTTTTGAGGTGGAAGAAGGCTGTCTTTGTGATGTGTTTGATGTGTTTGTCGAAGGAGAGGGTTTGATCAAAGATGATTCCAAAATTCCGGATGTGAGGGGAGGTGGATACTGGGAGACCATCAATATTGAGGATGAAGTTTTGGGTGGATTTGGTGAGCGTTTTTGGACCAATGATGATGATTTCAGATTTGTTGCAGTTGAGTTTGAGGAAATTTGATTGAAGCCAAGATTTTATTTCAGTGATGCAGTTTGTCAGTGTAGAGTGTGTGGTGGTGGAGATTGACTTGGTGGAGATGAGGAGCTGGATATCATCGGCGAAGCAGTGGAAGTTGAGACCATGACGGCGGATTAATTGACCAAGGGGGAACAGGTAGAGGATGAAGAGGAGGGGGCCAAGGACTGAGCCTTGGGGGACACCTTGGGGGAGGGGAGCGGTGGGGGATTTACAGTTGTTAATGGAGATGAACTGGTGCCTGTCAGAGAGGTAAGATTTGAACCAGGATAGGGCTGTGCCGGTGATGTTAAAGGAGGTTTCAAGTCGGGTGAGGAGAATGGAGTGATTTATGGTGTCAAAGGCGGCGCTGAGGTCAAGTAGGATGAGGATGTTGAGGTTGCCAGCGTCGGAGGAGAGGAAAAGGTCGTTTGTGATTTTGAGGAGCGCAGTTTCAGTACAGTGGTTGGAGCGGAATCCGGATTGGAAAGTTTCATACAGGTTATTGGTAGAGAGGTGGTATTTGAGTTGGGAAGCTACAGCACGTTCCAAAACTAGGGCAACTGTCAAGAGTAAATGGAAATATGTTGACTTCTGTGGATACCATGTAGAGAAGAAGATGAATTACTGGGCTATGCTGTCAGGGTCTTGTATAAAATAGGCTGTTCTCTTGCAATAAATATCAAGATACACCAGTCAAGGTGTTTCATCATCTCCTGGCTTAAGCCTTGTAGATTTTGGAAAATGAAGTATTGTCATTACATTGGAAATTTTTATTTGAGGTTGCTCAACTGAAGAAACTGTTGCTAATTGATGTTGACTGAAAATGACAAAATTGTACAGCAAGGTCTAAAGCATTGTGTGTAGGAAGGAACTGCAGATGCAGGTTTAAACCGAAGATAGACTCAAAAAGCTGGAGCAACTCAGTGGGACAGGCAGCATCTCTGGAAAGAAGGAATGGGTGACGCTTCAGCTTCAGAAGAAGGGTCTCCACCCGAAACGTCACCAATTCCTTCTCTCTAGAGATGCTGCCTATCCCGCTGAGTTGCTCCAGCTTTTTGTGTCTATCTAAGGTCCAAGGCATTTTTGAGATAGATATGTGGTGTTACCCTTCTATCTGATCAAACTACTTCATGAACGAATTTTGTTGCAGATGGAGGACACCTTGTGGGCAGGACTGACTGATTTCCACATTAAAACTCCTATGGGTATTACAGCAGAAAATCTTGCTGAACAGTATGAAATAAGCAGGGATGAATGTGATGCATATGCACTGAAGTCACAGCAGAGATGGAAAGCTGGTAAGCATTTGACATACAGGATCTGCACATTAGAACATACTTTGGAGAGTATGGAAGGAAGAAGTGTTAGATTAGAGTCATACAGCATGGAAACAGACTTTTCGGCCCAACTTGTCCAAACCGGCCAGGATGCCCCAACTACACTTGTCCCACTTGTCCGCATTTGGCCCAAATCTATCTAAGCCCTGTACCTGCCCAAATGTCTTTTAAATGTTGTAATAATTAGATGGAGATTTTTAAATAAGTGTCAGAAATTAAATATCTGTAACCAAAAAGATATTCACTGCAAATACCATTAAGTTTTACTGTATTTAAAACATATCTTTCTGCGGATTTTGTAATTGGAACTTAGTGAGTAGAATCTCAATAACACACCTAACCTTGAGTGAATGACAGAGTTATTGTGTTACATAGCAGACAAATAGCCCCTCAATACCGACCATGATGCCCATCTAAGCTGAATTCATTTGCCTGTATTTGACCCATATATATCCTTCTGAACCTTTCCTATCCATGTATCTGTCCAAATATCCTTTAAACGTGATTGTTGTACCCGCCTCAACTACCTTCCCTTGACAGCTTGGTCCATATAAGCAGCACCTGCTGTGTGAAGGAGGCCCCTTGGGTCCCTTTTAAAATCTGTTCCCTCTCACTGTAAACAGGAAAAAGACTGTCAGCATTCACTTTTCTATGCCCCTACCGATTGGGTTTTTTCTTCACCTTGCCTACCAAATCCATCTCTTGCTGTTTTTTGTCGTCTTGATTCCCCTCTTGCGTGTGCCTCTACAATTCCTATACTCCAGCGATTCGCTTGACCCTGACTGCCTAAAGTGATGTATGTTCCTTTTTGCTGACTAGCTCCTCAATATCCCTCATCAAACACTACCTGCCTCAATCAGTTCATCTGGCAGCTTATTCCATATACCTACCTCCAACTTGGATTCCCTCCCTCTGATTCCTATTAAATCTTTCCCCCCTCAACCTAAACCTATTTGTGCTATTTTTTGATAGCCCTTCCCTGAAAAAAAGGCTGTGTGTGTTCACCTTATTTAAATTCCTCTGGCCACTCCCTCTTCTCCCATCAGGCAAAGGGTAGAGAAGTGTGAAAAGGCACACCGCCAGATTTAGGGACAGTTCCTTCAAGCTGTTATCAGGCAACTGAATCATCCTACCACAACCAGAGAGCATTCCTGAATTACTATCTACCTTGTTGGTGACCCTCAGACTATCTTTGATCGGACTTTGCTGGCTTTACCTTGCACTAAACGTTATTCCTTTATCATGTATTTATCTATACACTAAATGGCTCGATTGTAATCATGCATTGGCTTTCCACTGACTAGATAGCTTGCAACAAAAGCTTTTGACTGTACCTCGGTACACATGACAATAAACTAAACTGTAAACTGTTTATACATCTCTATTAGGTCATCCTTCAGTCTCCTACACTCCACGGAATAAAGTATTAACCAGCCTAACCTTTCCCAATAACAAAGTCCCTTGAGTCCTGTCAACATTATCGTAAATCTTCTCTGCATTCTTTTTAGCTTAATAGCATCTTCCCTACAGCAGGATGGCTAAAACTGAACACAATACTGCAAGTGTGGCCTCACCAACTATTATGGAACTCCAACATAACTTTCCAACTTCTACTCCTACTCAATGCCCTTACTGATAAAGACCAACATGCCAGAAGTATTCTTCACCACCCTATCTAACTGTGATGATACTTGTACTTGTAAGTCTGTCTGTTATGCAACACTTCTGCAAGTCCTACCATTCACTGTGAAATTCCTATCCTGATTTGACTTGCTAAAACAATAAAGATCCTACTGTAATTGTTAATAAACTTCTTCACTGTCCATGTCACCACCTATTCTAGTCCAAACTTACTGTCCATGCCTTGTACATTCTCATCCAAATTATTGATATAAATGACAGACAACAAAGGGCCCATCATTTACCCTTTGAGGTCATGGGGTTCCAGTCTGAAAAACAGTCTTCCACCATCACCCTCTGCTTCCTATTATCACACCAATTTTGTATTCAATTATCTAGCTCTCCCCAGATCATATGTAATCTAACCTTCCAGAGTGGTCTACCATGCAGAATGTTATCAAAAGTCTTGTTGAGGTCTGTAAAAACGACATCTACTGCCCCTCATCGACCTTCGTGATTACTTTTTCCAATAAATTCAATCAAATTTGTGGGACACGATCTCCACACACAGAGCCATGCTGACTATCCCTAATCAACGCCTTTCAAAATGCATGTATATTTTATCCCTCAGAATTAGTTACAAATATAGCGCTACAAGTAACTGAAGAACACAAGGAGATTGTTAAACCAGTCCTCAACACATATTTGTATTTTTCTTTTAATATTTAAGCTGGTTAATTGGAAATCAAGTTTAAAAAAATTAAAACCTGAATGAGAAAGCAATTTAACAATTCATGTGGTACTTAACAATTTGTGGAAAAAGTCCAACTAATGTATTTTTGTATAAATTGCTGAAAATATCTTAAGGGAGACTGTTTTTGGAGAAGTTGATGTATCTATGGAAAAAAATAGCACAAACTCTAACATTTTTAAAGAATGGATGAATATCTCTCAAAGAAATATATCAATATCTGAAACCCTAAGATTCACTCTAACTCGTGATTTAATGCACAACATTTTCAGTGACATTTAAATCTGCTTTTGAAAATGTTTTCTCACCCATTCTTGTTTATTAGAGAGGAAATTGGGACAGAAACTGTAACACTAAAGATTGAGAAACAAGTAGGAAGATGCAAGTATGCATTTATTGTGATTAAAATATACGTGTGTTGCTGTTGATGTGATTCAGCTCATGATGCCGGTTACTTCAATGAAGAGATGGCTCCCATTGATCTGAAAATCAAAAGAGGAAAGGAATCTTTAGCACAAGATGAACACCCGAGACCACAGACCACTGCAGAACAGATGGCTAAGCTACCGACCGTGTTCAAGGCAAAAGGCACCGTCACGGCAGCAAATGCTTCGGTATGTTCCAAAACGCTTTCCTCCTGAATTATCTGGTTGATGAAATTTGCTATCAGATAGCTTTGTTTCTCCAGTTTAGATGATTTCCCTCCATCCATGCAAGCTCATTGTGATTCCTTGCATTTGTCAATCTCTGTTCCCTTGTCAAGTAACTCCACCCATCTCCCTGGCCACTTGCCTTGGGTAATGCAAACTGTCCCTAGTTTTGGCCTCTGTAAAAGAGTTCCCTTCCACATATTTAGCCATTAACAAGGTGGTCTACTTCCATCTGTTGATCCTGTGGTGAGCTTCTTCCCTTACGTCCACGTTAATCTATTACTTCCCATCTGTAATATGTTTACATATTCTATTACATAGATACAGTGCATTCAGAAAGTATTCAGACCCCTTCACTTTTTCCACATTTTGTTACGTTACAGCCTTATTTTAAAATGGATTAAATTCTTTTTTTTATCATCAATACCCCATAATAAAAAATCAAAAATAGGTGTTTAGAAAATTTTGCAGTCATTAAAAAGAAATAACTGAAATATCACATTTACATAAGTATTCAGACCCTTTACTCAGTACTTTGTTCAGGCACCTTTGGCAGCGATTACAGCCTCAAGTCTTCCTGGGAATGACGCTACAAGCTTGCCACACTTGTATTTGGGTCATTTCTCCCATTCGTCTCTGCAGATCCTCTCAAGCTCTGTCAGGTTGGATGGGGAGCGTCGATGCACAGCTATTTTCAGGTCCCTCCAGAGATGTTCGATCGGGTTCAAGTCTGGACTCTGGCTGGGCCACTCAAGGACATTCACAGACTTGTCATGAAGCCACTCCTGCATTGTCTTGGCTGTGCGCTTAGGATCGTTGTCCTGTTGGAAGGTGAACCTCTGCCCCAGCCTGAGGTCCAGAACGCTCTGGAGCAGGGTTTCATCAAGGATCTCTCTGTACTTTGCTCCGTTCATCTTTCCCTTGATCCTGACTAGTCTCCCAGTTCCTGCCGCTGAAAAACATCCCCACAGCATGATGCTGCCACCACCTTGCTTCACTGTAGGTATGATATTGGCCAGGTGAGGATGAAGGTTTCCTCCAGATGTGATGCTTGGCATTCAGCCCAAAGAGTTCAATCTTGGTTTCATCAGACCAGAGAATCTTGTTGCTCCTGGTCTGAGAGTCCTTTAGGTGCCTTTTGGCAAACTCCAAGTGGGCTGTCATGTGCCTTTTACTGAGGAGTGGCTTCTGTCTGCCCACTCTACCATAAAGGCCTGATTGGTGGAGTGCTGCAGATATAGTTGTCCTTCTGGAAGGTTCTCCCATCTTCACAGAGGAGCTCTGTCAGAGTGACCACCGGGTTCTTGGTCACCTCTCTGACCAAGGCCCTTCTCCCCCGATTGCTCAGTTTGGCCGGGCGGCCAGCTCTATGAAGAGTACTGGTGGTTCCAAAGTTCTTCCATTTAAGAATGACGGAGGCCACTGTGCTCTTCGGGACCTGCAATGCTGCAGAAATTGTTTTATACCCTTCCCCAGATCTGTGTCTCGACACAATCTCGGCGGTCTACGGACAATTCCTTCGTCTTCATGGCTTGGTTTTTGCTCTGACATGCACTGTCAACTGTGGGACCTTATATAGACAGGTGTGTGCCTTTCACAAATCATGTCCAGTCAATTTAATTTACCACTGGTGGACTCCAATCAAGTTGTAGAAACATCTCAAGGATAATCAATGGAAACAGGATGAACCTAAGCTCAATTTTGAGTGTCATAGCAAAGGAACTGAATACTTATGTAAATGTGATATTTCAGTTATTTATTTTTAATTACTTTGCAAAAATTTCTAAACACCTGTTTTCGCTTCTTCATTCTGGGTTATTGTGTGTTTTAAAATAAGGCTATAACTTAAAATGTGGAAAAAGTGAAGGAGTCTGAATACTTTCGGAATGCATTGTACGTAGACAATAGGTGTAGGTCATTCGGCCCTTCGAGCCAGCACTGTCATTCAATGTGATCATGGCTGATCTTCCACAATCAGTACCCCGTTCCTGCTTTCTACCCATATCCCTTGATTCTGCTAGCCCTAAGAGCTCTATCTAACACTCTTTTGAATACACCCTGTGAATCGGCCTCCACTGCCTTCAGAGGCAGAGAATTCCACAAATTCACAACTCTGTGTGAAAAAGTTTTTCCTCATCTCAGTTCTAAATGACCAACTCCTTATTCTTAAACTATGGCCCCTGGTTCTGGACTCCCCCAACATCGGGAACATGTTTCCTGCATCTGGCGTGTCCAATCCCTTAATAATTTTATCTATTTCTATAAGATCCCTTCTATTTTCCAGGGAATACAAGCCCAGTCGCTCCATTCTATCGTCATTTGACAGTCCCGCCATCCCAAGAATTAACCTCGTGAACCTGCGCTGCACTGCCTCAATAGCAAGAATTACCTTCCTCAAATTAAGAGACCAAAACTGCACACAATACTCCAGGTGTGGTCTCACGAGGGCCCTGTACAACTGCAGAAGGACCTCTTTGCTCCTGTACTCAACTTCTCTCATTATGAAGGCCAACATGCCATTAGTTTTCTTCACTGCCTGCTGTAACTGCATGCTTACTTTCAGTGACTGATGTACAAGGACACCCAGATCTCGTTGTACTTCCCCTTTTCCTAACCTGACACCATTCAGATAATAATCTGCCTTCCTGTTCTTGCCACCAAAGTGGATAACCTCCACATTACACTGCATCTGCCGTGCATCTGCCCACTCACCCAAACTGTCCATCCTCGTAGCATCCTCTTCACAGTTCACACTGTTACCCAGCTTTGTGTCATTTGCAAATTTGCTAATGTCATTTTTAATTCCTTCATCTAAATCATTAATGTATATTGTACTGTTGTGCTGCTGCAAGTAAGAAGTTCATTGTCCTATCTGGGACCTATCCATATATATATCTATATACTAAAACTCTCGTTTGTCTTTTTATTTGTGATCGAACTACAGCCAAAACGGTTCACGATAGCTTGACAATTTTAGGCCCACCTTTCTCACTGTCATCGCTTTAATGGTAAAGCAAGTCGTTTTATTGAAATCGGTGTTATATTTTTTAAGTTATTCACATTTTAAAGTTTAAATCTATCCTAGGGAGGGAGGAGGGAGGGAGGTGGAGGGGAGGGAGGGGGGAGGAAGGTGGATAAGGGGGATGGAGAGGAGGAAGGGGAGGGGGGGAGGGAGGGAGGGAGGTAGGAGAGGGTGCTCTCCCCTTTCCTCTCCCCCCGCGCCCGCCCCCAGCCACCACAGCCTCGGATGTACCCTGGGATCTTGCTGTGCGCTTTTGGAGTGGGGGAGGGGAGGATGCTAGACCAATGCAGGAGAGGTTTGGACCCAACGCATCCATGGGTCATCTAGTATGACAATAAAGCACTCTTGACTCGTGACCCATTGCTGTGAGCTTGAGAATATATTTTACTCTTACCTACTGTTTTATTTATCCTCCCCTGAATCAGGAGAGCTGAGGTCGGTTGGATTGCTCGAATGTTACTGCAGCCCGCATTACAGGGATCAAAATAAGATCTTTCCATGGGACGGTCATTTCTTTATTACGAGGCATTTGTTGAATCATTGCATACTGCTAAATATTGTACTTCATTGGGATATACGAGTTTTTTTTTAAAAACAGTGACAGCATGGTATCAACAGTGAAAGAGATTTTACCCAGAAGAATTGAGTATATGTGACATGATTTGACCAAAATCTGCATTTGAGTTTTTTTATGCATTTCCATCAGGGAGTGTGCGATGGAGCTGCTGCAGTGATATTGGCCAGCGAAGAAGCAGTCCAAAAGCACAAGTTGACGCCACTGGCCAGAATAGTGGCTCATCATGTATGTGGATGTGATCCAAGCATTATGGGAATTGGTGAGTCCTATTGCATTGTAACTGTGGGAACTCATTTTGAAGAAGTGCTATCCCAGGTTGGTAAATGGACAGGGAACTCAATTTGTGATGGGATATTGCACAGATAATTAAGTATTACACTTAAAAACTGAATAGGAGCATTATTTGTTACATTAAATAGGATGTATGCTGTCTTGACAAGCTCTTGATTATAATAACAGAATGGATTTATTTAATGTATTGAATTTAAATTCGCCATTTGCTATGGTGAGATTTGAACTTGTGTCACTGGATCATTCATAAATCTGCTCTCAAGTGATGCCCCATTAATGATGCCCATGAAACTATTGTGCTGCTATGAATTCCCATGTTGTTTACTAATGCCCCAGAGTGCTTATCCCATTTTGGACAACCTGTAATGCCAGTCTCAAAGAAAAGTCGTTGGTTTTTAAACTGGTCTCCAAAATGCCCAGCACTAAAAGCTGAGGTTGTCAGTTGTTGATGAATGGGCAAAGGTGGACAGAGTTTGAGAATGGTCGATTGTGATTTCATGTACAGTTTAGTAGCATATCAATATTGATTACTGAGGCAGTTTAATGGAGCACCAATGTTCATTACTTAGGTCTGTCAATAATAAGCAATTGCCAGATCAATCAATGTTCTGATGTGAAAGAATACCAGGGAAAAAAAATATACCATGAAACATACTGCCTATAAATGTAACATGAAACTGACCCTGCCTATAAATTATTTTTCAAATTATGATGAAGTAACAAATACTAAGAACCCCAATATTGGGCAGTACATCTTTGTTCAAATAATATTTTGTTATTTTAAGTATTCTAGGTCAATCATTTTTTGGTGAAGATGCATAATTCTTTCATCTGAAAATACTTCTGTGATACTCTGCAGCAGGTTAAGCTGAAGAGCATGTATCCTTCTGTAAAATAGAATAGAGGACAATTTAGTGTAAGATCTTAAAAATGCTCCCTTTTTATATAGCTCTTTTATCTGTCGCTGACAGGTCCTGTGCCAGCAATTGGTGGGGCCCTGGAGAAAGCAGGATTATCCTTAAAGGACATGGATCTCGTAGAGGTCTGTACAAAGCTGGTGCCCAACCTGAATGTTGGGAGTGTATTGGGGAGGCTGAATGATCTAGTAATATCAATGTTGCAATTTTCCTGATCTTGTTCCTGACTCCTTGCAGTTTTGTTTATGGTAACTTTGCCCTGGGTTTGCTTTTACCTACCTTATAAGTCAGAACAGCAAATTTCAATAGAGTGTTCAATAATGAGTGGAATGTAGACAAAAGAAACTGCAGATGCTGGGTTACAAAAATGACACACTGTGCTGGAGTAACTCAGCGGGGTCAGGCAGCATCCCCAGAGAACATGGAGAGGCAATGTTTCGGATCAGGGCCCTTCAGTCTGAAGAAGGGTCCTGACTCAAAACATCCCCCAAGGTCATGTGATAGGAGTAGAATTAGGCCATTCAGCCCATCAAGTCTACTCCGCCATTCAATCATGGCTGATCTATCTCTCTCTCCTAACCCCATTCTCCTGCCTTCTCCCCATAACCTCTCACACCTGTACCAATCAAAAATCTATCTATCTCTGCCTTAAATATATTCACTGACTTGGCCACTACAGCCTTCTGTGACAAAGAATTCCACAGATTCACCACCCTCTGACTAAAAAAAATTCTCTTCATCTCCTTCCTAAAAGAACGTCCTTTAATTCTGGGGCTATTACCTCTAGTCCTAGACTCTCCCACCAGTGGAAACATCCTATCCATGTCCTCCTGATGCTGCCTGAGGCCCCTGAGTTACTGCAGCAATATGTGTAATTTTTTTTGTTCAGCAATGGGTGCTAGTCCAATTCACAAAGCCTACTTTTCAAGCAAAGTTACTGGATTAGTAACAAATTTGTTTACCAAATGTCTAAACTAAGAAGATTGAAGCAAATTGTAGTTATGGTGTTCTGCTGCCATTAGTTAACTGTCCATTTTAGAAGTTTGAGCTAAATTGGCATTCTAGCACAGCAATTCACTGTCCACCTCCAGGGCCTGATCAGATATATCCGAGGACATTGCAGGGAAACTAGAGAGTAAATTGCGGGAGCCCTGGTGGAAATTTACGAGTCGTCCTCAAATACCAGAGAGGTACCGAAAGACTGGAGGGTGGCAAATGTTGTGCCTCTTTTCAAGAAGGGCTGCAGGGAAAATGCTGGGAACTATAGGCCAGTGAGCTTAACATCTGTAGTTGGAAAGTTCCTAGAGAGTCTTCTGAGGGATAGGTTATACAGGCATTTCGATGGGCAAGGGCTGATTATGGACAGTCAGCATGGTTTTGTATGTGCGAGGCCCTGTCTCACAAATCTGATTGATTTTTTTTTGAAGACGTGACCAAAAAGGTCGATGAGGGCAGAGCTGTAGATGTTGTATACATGGATTTCAGTAAGACATTTGACAAGGTTCCGCATGGTAGGCTACTCTGGAAGGTTAGATCGCATTTGATCCAAGGAGAGATATCTGAATGGATAGTAAATTGGCTCCATGGAAGGAAGCAGAGGGTGATGGTGGAAGGTTGCCTCTCGGACTGGAGGACTGTGGCTAGTGGTGTGCCTCAGGGTTCGGTGCTGGGCCCGTTACTGTTTGTCATCTACATCAATGATTTGGATGAGAACATACAGGGCAAGATCAGCAAGTTTGCTGATGATACAAAAGTTAGTGGTTTTGCAGATAGTGAAGATAGTTGTGAAAGATTGCAGCAGGATCTGGATCGATTGGCCAGGTGGGCGGAGGAATGGTTGATGGAATTTAATACAGAGAAGGTTGAGGTGTTGCATTTTGGGGGGTCGAGCAAGGGCAGGATCTACACAGTAAATGGTAGGCCTCTGGTTATCTGGTTAGTGTTGTAGAGCAGAAGGATCTCGGAGTACAGGTGCATGGTTCCTTGATGGTCGAGTCACAGATAGATAAGGTGGTCAAAAAGGCATTTGGCACTTTGGCCTTCATCAGTCAGAGTATTGAGTATTGACGTTGGGAGGTCATGTTGCAGTTGTATAAGACGTTGGTGAGACTGCATTTAGAATATTGTGTTCAGTTCTGGGCACCATGTTATAGGAAAGATATTGCCAAGTTTGAAAGGGTATGGGGAGAAGGCAGGAACGGGGTACTGATTGAGATTGATCAGCCATGATCGCATTGAATGGCGGTGCTGGCTCGAAGAGCTGAATGGCCTACTCCTGCACCTATTGTCTATTGTCTATTGGTTCAGAAAAGATTTACGAAGATGTTGCCAGGACTAGAGGGTGTGAACTATAGGGAGAGGTTGAGCAGGCTGGGTCTCTATTCCATGGAGCACAGGAGAATGAGGGGTAATCTTATAGAGGTACACAAAATCATGAGGAAAAATAGATCGGGTAGATGCACAGATTCTCTTGCCCAGAATAGGGGAATCGAGGACCAGAGGACATAGGTTCAAGGTGAAGGGGAAAAGATTTAATAAGAATTTGACTGGTAACTGTTTCACACAAAGGGTGGTGGGTGTATGGAACAAGCTGCCAGAGGAGGTAGTTGAGCCTGGGACTATCCCATCGTTTAAGAAACAGACAGGTACATGGATAGGACAGGTTTGGAGGGATATGGACCAAGTGCAGGCGAGTGGGACTAGTGTAGCTGGGACATTGTTGGTCCAAGTGTGAGCAAGTTGGGCCGAAGGGCCTGTTTCCACACTGCCTTAATAAATGAACACAGGATGAATGTTTTATTTTGTTCAAATCATTTAATTTCAAAATAATGTTTATGCTGTTCTTGATTTCTATGTATTATCTTTTCTCTAAAAGGTAAATGAAGCATTTGCTCCTCAGTATTTGTCAGTGGAGAAAGCTTTAAAATTGGATCCTGAAATTACCAATGTAAATGGAGGTGCCATAGCATTAGGACACCCATTGGGGGCATCAGGAAGCAGGATAACAGCACATCTAGTTCATGAGCTCAGGTATGAGAAATACATTTATCTGTTTAAATGTTTGTCCTCTGAAAAAATTATTTGAAGGTGCTGTTTGTATTTCTATATTCAAAGATCAGCTGACAAGATCTTGCAGCTTGAATGCATTGAACTTGTTCCACTACAAGTTCTCTACAAACTATATTCCTACATTCAAAGCAAGCTATTCCAATGAGAGATTGCATCAAATTCTGATTCTTGTAACATAGGGGTGCATTTTCATTTACCCAGAAAAAATGTAAAGGACAAGAAATAATTATTTATGATTCAGAACATGTATTCATGTATCAATTGTAAACGTGTATTGTCTTTCCACTGACTAGCACGCAACAAAAACATTTCACTGTTCCTCAGTATACATGACAAAACTAAACTAAGATCAAGAATGTGTGCACATTACAAGATGTGCCTCAATCGCCGAAAAAGAATGCAGTTCAATAACAGCAGATGTTCGTAAATTAGAATAAACATTATTATCAGTATTCTTACCTTTCCAGCTTCCTTCCTTTCTGCTCCAAAATGTTCAAGTTGTGTGTGTATAACAACATGTGGTGGCAATAGATTTAATGGGGGGTAAATAGCTTTGTTGAATGAGGATTCCTTTAGCTAACATGCACATCTCAGGATAAACCACCGAGAATGGAATCTTGAATGGTCTGTCCCAATTTCTCGACCCAATGATGAATGTTGGGTAAAGAACTCTCTATGCTACTAAAAATATTTAAAACTCAAGGACTATTTTAAAAATAAAACATTTTTAAATTGAGAGGGATCTCTAAGATATAGGTTTTGTCTGGATTCTAAAGGATTGCTATTTGATGTATTTTTGGAAATTCTGTTCCATATTTGCTATTCTGATGAAAAGGTAAAGTATCATTCTTCATATTGACTCTATTATGTTTCCTATACTTTTATATCGTATGAATATTTTTAGAAGAGTAAATGGTGCACTTGCAATTTTTTTGTTTGTGAATATAATCACATTACTTTTATTGATTCCTGTCCAATGCTCTAAAATTGTGCGCACCTATTTTGTACGTACTTGATTGGAACATAATTGCTCATGTGGTTACAGGAGTTTTAATACAGGAAAGAGATCTCCAGGCATCCTAAAGTATTTGAGGATACTACAAAGCCAAAAACAACAGATAGTGAAGGGTAGTGACGAAGAATTTAGTTAAAATTTTGGATTTAGGGGGATCTTAAAGGAAGTTAGGAATATGGATTCTTTAAAAAAGGGTATGATGCAGATTAAATGAAATTCAGCCAAGTATATCAGAAAGCCACAAATATTTTCTTTCCTTTAAAACATTACAGATTTTGATCTCAATTTTAAAGATGCGTGACCTTATTAAGATATATATTTTTTTTTTTAATTTTTTTTTATTTATAGTATTTTCAATAGGCATTCAAAAATACATAAGTGGATAAATATAAGGGAATACATAAGCATAAACAATGGCAAGATATTTCAGATTTTTTTGCTTCCTTTTGTCTGGAAATTTATTTCCTGATTTACAGCATAGGAGGAGATATTTTGGCTCATATCATATACATACAGCCGGAAACAGGCCTTTTCGGCCCTCCAAGTCCGTGCCGCCCAGTGATCCCCGTACATTAACACTATCCTACACCCACTAGGGACAATTTTTACATTTTACCCAGCCAATTAACCTACATACCTGTACGTCTTTGGAGTGTGGGAGGAAACCGAAGATCTCGGAGTAAACCCACGCAGGTCACGGGGAGAACGTACAAACTCCTTACAGTGCAGCACCCGTAGTCAGGATCGAACCTGAGTCTCCGGCGCTGCATTCACTGTAAAGCAGCAACTCTACCGCTGCGCTACCGTGCCGCCTATCTCTGCTTTGTTGTTAGCTTCTCCCAAGTAACAATGATCTATTCTACATTTTCTTTGATCTCCATTCCCTTTGTCCTGTTTTCATACCTTGCACATCCTTATCTATACACTGTAGTGGGTCTGGACGCAGCAGGAATCGGGCAAGACGCCAGGTAAGGATTAACAATAACTTTAATGCAGCATCAGAACATCCACTCTCTTCAGTCTCCCGCACGAGTAAACTCTAGCCCCTTCAGGTAAACCCCGTAGCACCAGACCCCTTACAGCCCTGTCCACTCAGTGCGGAGGGGGATGACCCAGGGAGTGACCTAACCCCCCCTGTCCACTCAGTGCCGAGGGGAATGACCCAGGGAGTGGCCTAACCCCTGGGCACCGCCACAACACTTCCTTACCCCTGGCATCAGTCTGAAGAAGGGTTTCGACCCAAAACGTCACCCATTAATTTTCTTCAGCGATGCTGCTTGTCCTGCTGAGTTACTCCAGCATTTTGTGTCTCTCTTCAGCCTAACGTATATATTTTTATTGTCCAAGTGGCTCAGTGCAGAATGGCGAGCCGGTGAGATTGCATCCTCAGTTGCCCTGTTCTGCCTGGGTGCAGGAAGCAACTCCAACACAATCGTCAATGTTGCCAAGAAACAGTTGAGGAGTGCTTCCATTTCATTTTTGTCTTTTCCATTTTTGTTCTTTCAGACGACGGAAAGGTAAATATGCAGTGGGTTCAGCTTGCATTGGAGGTGGCCAAGGGATCGCCCTTGTGATCGAGAATGTGAAGTAAAATAACACCAAGAATGTTCAGTTACAAGATGAAAACCTCGTTATCGATGTTTGGGGCTGCCTTTATTTTGGAGCAGCTGCTCCTGTTTCAGATACTACACTAAGTCCAACTGAATCTCCATTCAAAAATGTTACCTGACCAAATACTTGGCATTCCCATTTTGGGTAAAAGATTGGCACTAACTAAAAATTACCAGTCACTAAAATAAATTGACATTTTACTCATACATGAAAAAAAAAACAGGGAATTCTGTAAAAGGCACAACACTATTCAAGAATACCAAAGCACTGCTAACCCTGCTTATTATTTTTGCCATTTTAGTTTCTTTTTAATAACTACAAACATTTCCTTAGCCCCTTGGTCTTGCAAAATATATCTTCTCCAGCTGTTGTGTATCGACTTCCAGACCACAAGATGTTGGACAACAGAAGCCAAAGTTTTAGGTGGTTAAGAGAAATTCTTCACTTTGCTCAAGTATTCAAATAACCAAAATTCAAATTTAAAAATAAGTAAGAGTAGAACTCAGCTATTTTTGGCCAGAACTCTTGGGCCATGGGTTACAGGGAAATATTGATGTAAAACCTGTAATGGATTTAAGAAATAAATATGATTTAATGTTTGGAAAAAGGAATGATTGGGAAATATACTTGAGGTTAACTGAAATAATGAAATGTAGACATTTTAGATATGATAGTCTTTTCCTAATTTTAAAGTTGATTATGTTTATATGTCCCATGCTTCCCATTTTTCTTGTTCCTTACCTGTAGCCAGACACTGAGTCAGTATTTTTGCCAGGAATGGCTGAAGTAATTGTATGATGGTTGACTGTCTTGAACGTCAAATGCATGATCATCTACTTAGGGAAGCCAACAGTGTGATAACTAAATCTGCAAGATTTTTTTTCAAACCACAATGAATGTTGTACAAACTACTCATATGAAACTAGATTAAATATCTTCCTTCTTGTCCCCATAGCATTATTTTTAGTTTTGCAAATACCCTTGCATTTCTAAGTTTACTAAAATTATCAAACCAAATTTCTGCCACAGCAGATTTCTCTTTAACTAATTTGATGTGATATCATTTTCACTTCTGAAATATAGGTGCAGGAAGCTCTTAATTCCTAAGTACATCATGTCAGCTAGCAGAAATCAGTTTTGAGACGAGACCTTTGCTCATCTGTGATTGTATTTTGGTTTGAATATTTTGCTCTTTGAGTATTATTAGTAAAGCAGTTTAATAAATTGGCTTCCTTAAAATAAAACCATAAGACATAGGAGCAAAATTAGGCCATTCTGCCCATCGAGACTGCTCTGCTATTTTTCCCTATTTTCCAATTTTCCTGTCATTTTTGAAGGATTTTGCCATGAACTACCCTATAATTACAGTTTCCTACAAATATCATCAAATGATAAGCAGCATTGCGACCTCTTTGGAGTTTTTCCTTCTGCTCATATTTGTTTATGCCAGAGCCTACCTTAATACAAACCAGGAATGGAGCTCTAGAACAAATCCTCATCACCCATCCTTACCGAAGGCAGTACGTTTAATGATTGAATGAAAAGAAGAGTCCCAAGTCATTTTTTATAGGTGCCCTAACTTTCCAGTGGTTCCAGAGTAAAACTTCTAGTATCCAGTATATCTCAAATCCTGGGTCATTGGCATAGTCAAAGTAGACATGGTAGGTGAAACCACCGACAATTCCCTGCTGGAAGAGAGTTGGCCAGATAAGACAATTTAACAAAAAAATTCTGGTGCCCTACTGTTTTGATCTCTGTGATCTCTTTGGTTCGTGGCACTTCCATAGATATCAGCTGATATGAAACATTCACTCGATAACGGAGGCACTGTAGTTTCTGGAATCTATAATTTGGATACTCCCCAAATTACTATAAACTCTTGAATGCAAATTGATTTCGGAATTTCGGAATTTAAATATATATATTTTTTTAATTGATTTTGAGGGCGGAATTTTCTTTTTGGGATGCTCAGGATTTTCTTGTGACAATTCTGACACTTTTTTTAGTAATGAGGAGGAGATATTTTGATAGCACTCTTCAAATGAGAAATGTAAAACTGGATAATGGCAAATTGGTCATGGAAATCTCGAGTAATTATGCACAAATAGTTTTCAAAAACCTGATATTTTCATGTTTGTTTGTGTTGTCATATCAGTTCTGAGAAAGCACTTATAATATCACATTGTTTCTGAATGCCAGTCAATGGAAGATGCCTTTGTTGGTAAGAAATACCCCTTTGCACTTATTGATCCCTCCAGCCATTGAAGAGAGTCAGATGGATTTAATTGCATTTAGATTCCATCCTATATCTAAAGAGATACTTATATGATGTAGCACTAGCAGTTCTAAAATGCCAAATTTATGGACATGGAGGAAGATTCTGTATTCGCAATGCAGAAAACCAAGAATAGTGATGACTAAATGGATCCCAGACTTTTTCTGTAAACTGCATTTGGTTGCTAATTGGAATACAACAATTAATAGCATTACATCTCCTACACATTTATCTACAAAAACAAACTGCCACATCTCTCCTGAAGGAGGGCATTAGTATCTTTCTGACATCTTCTATAATCACTGATAGTAGTTTCTGAAGGTGGTTTAGCTGGAATCTGTACTAATATCCATGGTCTGATCAACACAGAATAAGAAGGGGCACCTTTTAACTAATGTACTTATTGAAAAATCCATCATTTCCTTTACTTGCCGAAAATTGTGCATGAGACAATATTGCTTTTACCTGTTTTTTAACAAATTAAATCTATGCTTGAATTAGAATTTATCGTTATAAAAAATTAATCGTGCCTTAAATAAGCTGATCTACTTTTGATGCAACAATGGAAAATAAATTGTTATATTTTGCCACGTGATTGTATTTTGAATTTCTTGCATGTAATATGCACAATAAAAATAAAACGTAATTATTATTTTTATTATAGTTTTTTTACCTCTCCTATCCCCCTTTTTATGGTAGCTTACAATGTGCTCTAAGAAGAACAAAGATGTGATGTCTTGGAAACCTACCACTGATGCTAACAGTAGCAGTATGTGTAAGAACAGCTTCTTTTTCTGGGCTCAAAATGGACATATCAGTTGGTGTAAGGGGGAAATCTTGCGCTGAGTAATTTCATAGTCATACAGCATAGATAAAAATCCTTCGATGTCCATGCCACTCGTTGTATCCATCTATCTTAGGTCCATTAGCTTACATTGGGTCTGTGGGTTTCTATTTCTCGGCAATTGAACTACTTTTCTAGATTTTCTTAGATGCCATGAGAGTATCTGCCTCCAGTACATCTTCAGACACATATTCCAAAGATAGATTCCCTCTCAGATACCTTCTAATTCTTCTGCTGCAGGTGTCCTCTGTGGATGGTATTAGAAGTGGTGGCACAATGTGTATGGAGGAAAAATAAAATAAACTGGGATGGTCAATGAAGATTGCCCAGTGTTCAGTTCTTTTCACCAGGTTATCTGGTGGCTGTCATGCTTCAGGTGATTCAGCTCCTGCCTGAAACTGTTCCACCATTAGTAAGGTACAAATCACGAATGTGGAATACCCTCCATTTTCTAAGTAACTGCTCAAACCAGGGCAAGGCAGGTTGGTTGTTCATTTCATCTGCACAGAGGGTCTGCAGTGTGCACTATTTACAGGATAGGAGACAATTTGCCCTTTCAAGTCCCTTTTAAACATTTTGGCGCTCATCCTAAACCTATGCCCTCAAGTATTTTTATTCCCGTTCCCTGGGAAAAAATACTATGCATTCACATTATGCCTGTGATGATTTTATACACCTCTATAAAATCACCCCTTCGTCTCCTACTCTCCAAGGAATAAGGTCTTAGCCTGCCTGACCCCTCCCTCTAACTCAGACCCTTGAGTCCCAGCAACATTCTTGTGAAAAACAAATACTGGAATAACTCAGCGAGTCAGGTAGCATTTCTGGAGAACATGGATAGGTGACATTTCAGGCCATGGAATCATAATGCATGGAAACAACCCTTTTGGCGCAACCTGTCCATGCCGACCAACATGCCCCATCTACACTAGTCCCACCTGCTCATGTTTTGACAAATATCCCTCTAAACCGAAACCCTTCTTCAGACTGATTGCAGTGGAGAGGCGGAGAAAGCTGGAAGGGAGGTGGGAGCAGGACAAATCCTGGTGAGTTATAGGCAGGTAGACACCAAAATGCTGGAGTAACTCAGCGGGACAGGCAGCTTCTCTGGAGAGAAGGAATGGTTGACGTTTCGGGTCGAGACCCTTCTTCAGACCTGATATAGAAGGATACTGGTGAGCGGGTTTTGATAGGCAGATGGTTGGACAATGCCAGAGATTAAAAGACAAAAGTATCAGATAAGGATAGAAAAGAATTGTGACGCTAGAGTAAGAAATAGGGGGAAGGGGAAAAGAAGTGCAAATCCAGATGTGATATAGATACATGGATATATGTACACAAAGAGTGGTGGGAGCCTGGAATGTTCTGTCAAGGGAGATGGTAGAAGCAAATATGATAGCAACAATTAGGTGGCATTTGGACAGACATGAACAAGCAGTGAGGGAACAGAGGGATATGGAGTATATGCAGGTAGATGATACTAGTTAGATTGACATCATGGTTGGCACAGCCACGATGGGCTTAAGAGCCTGTTCCCACCACTAGCCACATCTTCCCATCTCCACCCCATCCGCTTTCCACAGAGACCGTTTCCTCCGCAACGCCCTGGTTAACTCGTCCCTTCCCACCCAAGCCGTACCCTCCCCGGGTACTTTCCCCTGCATCCGCAGGAGATGCAACACCTGTCCCTATACCTCTTCCCTTGACTCCGTCCAAGGACCCCGACAGTCTTTTCAGGTGAGGCCGAGGTTCACTTGCACGTCCTCCAACCTTATCTACTGCATTCGCTGTTCCAGGTGTAGACTCCTATACATCGGCAAGCCCAAGCGCAGGTTCGGCAATCGTTTTGCTGAACACCTCCGCTCAGTCCGCCTAAACCTACCTGATCTCCCGGGTGCTAAACACTTTAACTCCCCTTCCCACTACCACAATGACCTTTCTGTCCTGGGCCGCCTCCGTTGTCAGAGTGAGGCCCAGCGCAAATTGGAGGAATAGCACCTCATATTTCGCTTGGGCAGCTTACACCCCAGTGGTATGACTGCTCTAATGTCAAGTAACCCTTGCTTTCCCTCTCTTTTCATCCCTCCCCCTTCCCAGTCTGACTGTCCACGATTACATTTTATCTCTGCTTTGTTGTCACCTCAGCTAACAATGATCTATTCTACATTTTTCTTGAACTGCATGTCTTTTGATATCTTGTTTTCACACCTTACACTTCCTTATCTCTGTGTCTCCCTCTCCCAACCCAAAACGTCACCTGTTCCTTCTATCCAGAGATACTGCCTGTCCCATTACCTACACTTTACCGAGAATAAGAATGTAAAGCAAAAGAGGATCACTTACCAATTTTTATCCTTCCTTAGAGCTATCATGCACACCTGGGATTAGTGGAGAAAATGCATGGTGTATTGGGTGGAGTTTTGGTCTTCATATCTGATATCAGAGTATGTACAGGAAGGAACTGCATATGAAATGTCACTTACTGAGGGGTGACTTTTTCACACAAAGGTTGGTGAGTGTATGGAACAAGCTGCCAGAGGAGGTAATTGAGGCTGGGACTATCCCATCGTTTAACAGTTAGACAGGTACATGGATAGGACAGGTTTGTCAGGATATAAACCATGCGCAGGCAGGTGGGACTGGTGTGGCTGAGATGTTCGCCGAAGGGCCTGTTTCCACACAGTATCACTCTATGACTCCACTCTTTTTCTCCAGAAGGGGAATGGTGCCACCCGAAACATCACCTACACCTTTTCTCAAGAGATGCTGCCTGACACGCTGTTCCAGCATTTTGTGTCGATCTTCAGAGCATATGCACCTTGGAGGAAACAACATTCATAGTTCTGCCGTTTCACACCTTGTGTTTCTGCACGTGCAAAGCCACTTTTTTTCATGTTGTCATCCAACCACTAGAGGGGGTTGATGACAAAACAAATCAGAACGAAGGTATTTATTCACAAAATGCTGGAGTAACTCAGCAGGTCAGGCAGCATCTCACGAGAGAAGGAATGGGTGCCGTTTTGGGTCGAGACCCTTCTTCAGACTGATGTCAGGGGGGCGGGACAAAGGAAGGATATAGGTGGAGACAGGAAGATAGAGGGAGATCTGGGAAGGAGGAGGGGAAGAGAGGGACAGAGGAACTATCTAAAATTGGAGAAGTCGATGTTCATACCACTGGGCTGCAAACTGCCCAGGCGAAATATGAGGTGCTGTTCCTCCAATTTCCGGTGGGCCCCACTATGGCACTGGAGGAGGCCCATGACAGAAAGGTCAGACTGGGAGTGGGAGGGGAGTTGAAGTGCTCAGCCACCGGGAGATCAGTTTGGCCAAGGCAGACCGAGCGCAGGTGTTGAGCGAAGCGATCGCCGAGCCTGCTCTTGGTTTCGCCGATGTAAATAAGTTGACATCTAGAGCAGCGGATGCAATAGATGAGGTTGGAGGAGGTGCAGGTGAACCTCTGTCTCACCTGGAAAGACTGTTTGGGTCCTTGGATGGAGTTGAGGGGGGAGGTGAAGGGACAGGTGTTGCATCTCGTGCGGTTGCAGGGGAAAGTGCCCAGGGATGGGGTGGTTTGGGTAGGAAGGGACGAGTGGTGCAGGGAGTTACGGAGGGAATGGTCTCTGCAGAACGCAGAGAGGGGAGGGGATGGGAAGATATGGCCAGTGGTGGGGTCCCGTTGTAGGTGACGGAAATGTTAGCGGATGATTTGTTGGATCCGCTGGCTGGTGGGGTGGAAGGTGAGAACGAGGGGGATTCTGTCCTTGTTGCGAGTGGGGGGAGGGGGAGCAAGAGCGGAGCTGCGGGATGTAGAAGAGACCCTAGTGAGAGCCTCATCTATAATGGAAGAGGGGAAGCCCCGTTTCCTGAAGAATGAGGACATCTCTGATGCCCTAGTGTGAAACACCTCATCCCGGGCGCAGATGCGGCGCAGACGGAGGAATTGGGAATAGGGGATAGACTTTATGCAGGGGGCAGGGTGGGAAGAAGTGTAGTCCAGATAACTGTGCGAGTCAGTGGGTTTATAGTCATTAGTCTGTCTCCTGTGATGGAGATGGTGAGGTCCAGAAACGGGAGGGAGATGTCGGAGATAGTCCAGGTATATTTAAGGGCAGGATGGAAGTTGGAAGTGAAGTGTATAAAGTTAGTGAGTTCTGCATGGGTGCAAGAGGTCGCACCAATGCAGTCGTCGATGTAGCGGAGGTAGAGTTCGGGGATGGGGCCGGTGTACGCCCGGAACAGGGATTGTTCGACGTACCCGACAAAGAGGCAGGCGTAGCTAGGGCCCATGCGAGTGCCCATAGCTACGCCTCTGGTTTGGAGGAAGTGGGAGGAGTCAAAGGAGAAGTTGTTAAGGGTAAGAACCAGCTCTGCTAGGCGGAGGAGAGTGTTGGTAGATGGGGATTGGCTGGTTCTACGGTCGAGGAAGAAACGGAGGGCTTCGAGACCATCCTTGTGGGGGATGGAAGTGTAGAGTGACTGGACTTCCATGGTAAAGATGAGGGAGTGGGGGCCTGGGAACCGGAAGTTATCGAGGAGATGGAGAGCGTGTGAGGTGTCTTGGACGTAGGTGGGGAGGGATTTAACCAGGGGGGATAAGATGGAGTCGAGGTAGGTGGAAATAAGTACGGTGGGACATGAGCAGGCAGAGACAATGGGTCTGCCGGGACAGTTCTGTTTATGGATTTTGGGTAGGAGGTAGAATCGGGCCGTGCGGGGCTGGGGAACTATAAGTTTGGAGGCATTGGAGGGTAGATCGCTGGAAATGGTGAGGTCCGTGATGGTGCTGATGATAAAGGTCTGGTGTTTGTCGGTGGGGTCATGGTCCAGGCATAAGTAGGAAGAGGTGTCTGAGAGTTGTCGTCTGGCCTCGGTCCGGTAGAGGTCAGCACGCCAGACTACCACAGTACCTCCCTTGTCAGCGGGTTTGATGACTAAGTCCGGGTTGTTGCAGAGTGAGTGGAGGGCTGCACGTTCAGGAGGGGAGAGGTTAGAGTTAGTCAGGGGAGTGGAGAATTTGAGGCGGTTAATGTCACGACGGCAGTTGGAGATGAAAAGTTCTCGTGAGGGTAGTTGGCCAACCGGGGGGTTCCAAGAGGAGGGGGTCATCACTGGGCGATGAGGACTCCTTCCCATGGAAAAAGGCTCTGAGGGGGAGGCGGCGGAAGAAGAGCTCCACGTCATGGCGGACGCGGAACTCGTTGATGTGGGGGCGGAGGGGAACAAAGGTAAGGCCTCTGCTGAGGACAGACCGTTCAGTGTCTGAAAGGGGGAGGTCAGGGGGGATGGTGAACACCCGGCAATGGTGGGGGTTGGGGTCGGTTGGAGGCAGGTGGAGGGGATATATGGTGAGGGGGTGGTGGGTTAGCAGGGCAGAGGGGGGCATGAGGACCGATGTGGGGAGTAGTGGATGTCGCCTGGATAGAAAATTGGTTGGCAGACAGAAAGCAAAGAGTGGGAAGAAATGGGTCCCTTTCAGAATGGCAGGCAGTGACTAGTGGGGTACCGCAAGACTTGGTGCTGGGACTGCAGCTATTTACAATATACATTAATGACTTGGATGAAGGGATTAAAAGTGACATTAGCAAATTTGCAGATGATACAAAGCTGGGGGGCAGTGTGAACTGTGAGGAAGATGCTATGAGGTTGCAAGGTGATTTGGACAGGCTGTGTGAGTGGGCGGATACATGGCAGATGCAGTTTAATGTGGATAAGTGTGAGGTTATCCACTTTGGTGGTAAGAATAGGAAGGCAGAGTATTATCTGAATGGTATCAAGTTAGGAAAAGGGGACGTACAACGAGATCTGGGTGTCCTAGTGCATCAGTCACTGAAAGGAAGCATGCAGGTACAGCAGGCAGTGAAGAAAGCCAATGGAATGTTGGCCTTCATAACAAGAGGAGTTGAGTATAGGAGCAAAGAGGTCCTTCTGCAGTTGTACAGGGCCCTAGTGAGACCTGGAGTACTGTGTGCAGTTTTGGTCTCCAAATTTGAGGAAGGATATTCTTGCTATTGAGGGCGTGCAGCGTAGGTTTACTAGGTTAATTCCCGGAATGGCGGGACTGTCATATGTTGAAAGACTGGAGCGACTAGGCTTGTATACACTGGAATTTAGAAGGATGAGAGGGGATCTTATCGAAACATATAAGATTATTGAGGGGTTGGACACATTAGAGGCAGGAAACATGTTCCCAATGTTGGGGGAGTCCAGATCCAGGGGCCACAGTTTAAGAATAAGGGGTAGGCCAATTAGAACGGAGATGAGGAAAAACTTTTCAGTCAGAGAGTTGTAAATCTGTGGAATTCTCTGCCTCAGAAGGCAGTGGAGGCCAGTTCTCTGAATGCATTCAAGAGAGAGCTAGAGAGAGCTCTTAAGGATAGCGGAGTCAGGGGGTATGGGGAGAAGGCAGGGACGGGGTACTGATTGAGAATGATCAGCCATGATCACATTGAATGGTGGTGCTGGCTCGAAGGGCCGAATGGCCTCCTCCTGCACCTATTGTCTATTGTCTATAGAACATCAGGTATACAGCATCTTCTTTCATTCACTATATATTTTCCAAATAAAAACATTTTAGAGTTTGAAGGCATTAATGACCACATTTACTGTTGAGTTGTTTATGTGAATGTTTCCATACTCCTATTTGTGTCAAGAAAATGAGGTAGGTAGAGGTGAAGAAAACATGGGCCAGAGACACAGAAATAAACATTCAAGAACTAGTTCCTTTAGAAAATTACAAACCCAGTATGCTGAACATGTGGAAACAAAGCACTGCAGATGTTGGTTTACCAAGGATAGACACAAAATGCTGGAGTAACAACAGGTCTGACAGCATCGCAGGACAATATGGAGAGGTGACTTTTGGGGTCAGGACCCTTCTTCAGACTGATGTTAAACGTGGGCATCTTCCTGTCACAGCGAATATGATAAAGACCATCACCTGCTCTTCTCCTCGATGTGACACGGAAATAACATGAGCATTAATCTCACATTCAAACCGAGAGCTCATTGTCACCAGTTTATAAACTCAGGTTCCTCTTCAAGATGGCGAAAGGGCTCATCAATTCTGTCAATTCACAGCAGCTCCAGTTTAGTACTGTTAATGAGCAATGGAATTAGGACAAATACAATATGCACTTGGGTCATATCTTAATGCAAACAATTCAGCAAAGTAAGAGGGTATTAATTGATTCCTAATGAGCCATTTTATGATTTAAGGCTGCTGCTTAGCGGTTATTTCAGCAGTTCATTTATAAAGATCTCCTGTGGCATATTCCCACTGCAAATTGAATGGGGATAAAACAAAAAGCCATTGAATTGGAGTTGAAGTCGGAAATAATGAGCCGCTGGTTATACCGATAATTCTGCAGGATATTGCTTGGAATGAGAAACTACTCCAGTGAAAACGCCAGCTGGTGGCTAGAATCACTTGCTGGGGCTGGAGAAGGGGGGGGTCTTCTGATGGATAGGGTCTGATATCGAAACATAGAAAATAGGTGCAGGAGGAGTCCATTTGGCCCTTCGAGTCCACGCCGCCATTCCTAGATCTCCATCAGTTCAGTCGCACCCACAGATGTTCGAACCCTCTTGAACTGTGTACAGTCCCATAGTTACACATCCACTGAAAGATTCTTCATGGAAATTCCATGTAAAACCAGTGTAATGTCTTTGAGCACTAACAAATTGAATTGCAGCCTTTAAAATTCCAGGCTTAACTAACGTTTGAGTTGGCAGCAATTAAGCAGGGCATTAACCTAAATGAACTAATTATCAATTGGCTTTCAGAAGCCTCCTGTGTTTTTCCAATCGTTTTAATTTGCTTTCACTTGAGCACCCAGAGTGATTGGCCAAAAGAATCAAGATCGATGCAAGAAGGAAGGAGAAGAGAACTCATAATTTCAGTGAGACTGAACTCAAAAAGGTTATGAGTAGAGAATGAACAATGGAAAGGGAGGCATGAGGGGAAAGGTGACACATTGGCCGTTCTCCTTCTATTTCCTTAAGGACCAGTGCATTATTTACCCTCTAAAATAAAAATAGCTGCATGTAATCCTTTACACTCCACGAACTAAAGTTACTTTAGTTTAGTTTAGATTAGTGATACAGCTTTGAAACAGGCCCTTCAGCCTTCTGAGTCCACACCGACCATTAATCATCCATTCACACAGTTTAGAGATACAGTTCTATGTTATCCCATTAGGGGTAATTTACAGAGATCAATTAGCCTACAAACCTGCACATCTTGCGGATGTGGGAGGAAACCGGAGCAGGAACGGGGTACTGATTGAGAGTGATCAGCCATGATCGCATTGAATGGCGGTGCTGGCTCGAAGGGCTGAATGGCCTACTCCTGCACCTATTGTCTATTGTCTATTGTCACCCGGAGGAAACCCACTGTCACAGGGAGACAGCACCCAGGGTCAGGATCGAACTCAGGTCTCTGGCGTTGTGAGGCAGCAGCTCTACCAGCTATATTTACCAGCAATATTTGTAATCATCTCTTACAACAAAATCAACTATCAGAAATAACTGGTAAGCCACCAATTGACACGGAAAAAAATGCCTATTGAAGGGCAATTTCAGGGTCTCACCCCTGCATCTCTGTGAAAGTGTTCCGCTCCTTTCAAGGAGTGGAAACTAATATGATGCCTTTAATTTATGACATATATTTACAATGAGTAAAAGGTCATCAGACCCATACATTGGCCTGCCACAGTGTTCTGCCACATCATTAGGGACCATAATCACAAAACCTCTTCGTTGGCATTAAAACACATTGGAAAGAATGCAGGTCGTATCAGCTATAAATGATTTATATGTGCAAGTCTTTCTTTCTCTGGCATTGCATGTACAGTGCACATGCTCGCAAAGGACCAGTCCCTCTCATTCACATATGGTGCTCTGCAGCAGAGAAACTGGAATGCCTGCTTATATTCCATAGAAGTTCGAAAAAGGCCATTTGGACACAAGCCTGTTGTTTGGGCGTGATTAATATCTGGGTCCATAAAGGAGTTGATGAATTCCACAAACCTGCCAATGACTGATCTAACTTTATAAATGCAACCGTGTGCTCCAGACCGGCTGCTTTGTTGTAGATTTCATATGCAGGATCCTGTAGTCACCCACCCCTTTCCCCTCTTTCACAAAGAAAGTGAACTCGAAACAGTGGGTGCTTTCAACTGGACAGACAATACCGTGCCAGCGTTTCACCCTTGTTCTCATTCAGAGTGGTGTACATGACGTTATTCCCACACTGCCTCTCCCACAAGCCTTAATGACCAAACACATTTTCCCTTTAAGTAAGATATGCTTGAAGCACTGCTTGGATCAGGAAACGCTGCTTGGATTTTATGGGCTTTTGACCTGCTGCTGGCATCGTTGTTGCAAACTTGTGTGCCGAGACATGTTTCCTTTGAATGCGATCTGGAAAACATTCAGGTCCAGCACCAAAGTGCTGATCCACAGAACCGGGTACAAGAAATGGTGCGTGGTTTGTTGCAGTCTTTTGTCAGATTTCCAGCCTCTGAAATTACAATTTTTAAAAAAGTTACGCCCGAAGCAAATGGCTTGACATCACTCTAATGACATTATTTTGAGTTGTAGATGTCTTTTGGAACTTGATAGTCTGTCAGCTGCCAAAAATGCCTTTTCTTCTACAAATGTTTTGCAGGAGAGTAATTTCGAACTTCTATGTACAGGGCCTTGGTGAGACCGCACCTGGAGTATTGTGTGCAGTTTTGGTCTCCTAACCTGAGGAAAGACGTTCTTGCCTTAGAGGGAGTACAGAGAAGGTTCACCAGATTGATCCCTGGGATGGCGGGACTTGCATATGAGGAAAGACTGAATAGACTAGGCTTGTACTCGCTGGAATTTAGAAGACTGAGGGGGGATCTTATAGAAACATATAAAATTCTTAAGGGGTTGGAGAGGCTAGATGCGGGAAGATTGTTCCCGATGTTGGGGGAGTCCAGAACCAGGGGTCACAGCTTAAGGATAAGGGGGAAGTCTTTTAGGACCGAGATGAGAAAACATTTCTTCACACAGTGAGTGGTGAGTCTGTGGAATTCTCTGCCACAGAAGGTAGTTGAGGCCAGTTCATTGGCTATATTTAAGAGGGAGTTAGATGTGGCCCTTTTTGCTAAAAGGATCAGGGGGTATGGAGAGAAGGCAGGTACAGGCTACTGAGCTGGATGATCAGCCATGATCATATTGAATGGCGGTGCAGGCTCGAAGGGCCGAATGGCCTACTCCTGCACCTATTTTCTATGTTTCTATGTTTCTAATTTAACCTTCATTATTGCTCGAAAAGAAAAAAGGAAGCCCATGTAAGTGTTTGCCCTGAACTTCAATAACATGCAGCATCAAGCAACTTTGTTACAACTAAAGTCAGCGGACATCAGGGACGAGCTCTCAAATGGTTGGAGTCATATCACAAAAGTGTCGTACAGCGAAGAACTCCAAAACTCCAACAAGGAAGTATCTAACCACCAATCATTCACCTTCAGTGCTATCACTCTGACTTTTCTCTCTCTCTCTCTCTCTCTCTCTCTCTCTCTCTCTCTCGTCTCTCTCTCTCTCTCTCTCTCTCTCTCTCTCTCTCGTCTCTCCTCTCTCTCTCTCTCTCTCTCTCTCTCTCTCTCTCTCTCTCTCTCTCTCTCTCTCTCTCCTCTCTCTCTCTCTCTCTCTCTCTCTCTCTCTCTCTCCTTCTCTCTCTCTCTCTCTCTCTCTCTCTCTCTCTCTTCTCTCTCTCTCTCTCTCTCTCTCTCTCTCTCTCTCTTCTCTCTCTCTCTCTCTCTCTCCTCTCTCTCTCCCTCTCTCCCTCTCTCCCTCTCCCTCTCTCCTCTCTCCCTCTCTGTCTCTCTGTCTCTCTGTCTCTCTCCCTCTCTCCCTCTCTGTCTCTCTGTTTTATCCAGGTGAATATTCATAACGTGATAGGAGCAGAAGTAAGCCATTCGGGCCCCATCAAGTCCACTCCGCCATTCAATCATGGTTGATCTTCAATCATTCAATCTTTCCCTTTTAACCCATTCTCCTGGCTTCTCCCCATAATTCCTGACACCCGTACTAATCAAGAATGTATCTATGTTAAAAATATCCATTGACTTGGCCTCTACAGCCTTCTGTGGCAACAAATCCCACAGATTCACCACCTTCTGACTAGAGATAGTTAGTCAGAAGGTTAGTTAATTAATAGACTAAAGGATAAGTTGCTTCAGAGTGCCAGAAGGGGGAGGGAAGATGTGCCTAGAGTTGGAATCTTGTTGAAGGTGGCTGAAATTATGGAAGTAATCCTTGAATCTGGATGCTGGTGGGGGAGACATTGAAGGTAAGGAGAATCTTATCCTTGCTCTGCAGTTTATGCCTTTTATTTTTGCAGGTTAGTGTTAACTAATTATATCTATTTGTTTGAGCTACCCTGTTCCTCAGTCTGAGCTGTGCTCAATGCCCTATTTCAGTGGATGTGATTCCAATCCTACTCCATGGATTTGAGCAAAGTTTTAGACTGATTCTAATAAATGCTAAAGAAATGCTGCAGTCCTTCAGACAAGATAATTAAACCAGCGCCCTCATAAAGTCTCATTGAGTGTCTAATGTAAAGTGTGAAAGAATCCATACTGCTATTTCATAGCACAACTGTGAAGTTGTTTCTAGGAGCTTTGATAATATCAATCCCTCAAGGAACATCAAAAACCACACCGATAAAGGATCCAGACCCAAAAAGACGCCGGCAATGGTAGAGCTGCTGTCTTACAGCGTCAGAGACTAGTCCCGTATTAGCCGGAACATCCCATATTTTGGGCTAAATTGGTTTGTCCCGTAAGGGATCGCACTTGTCCCGTATTAGGCCCGGGGGCCGCTGTGGGCCCGAAAGCTGTAGGCTCGGATGCTGTAGGTCCGAACACTGTCGGTCCAGGTCTGGATCAGTCTAGGTCTGTATAGGTCTGGATCGGTCCAGACAGTATAGGTCTGGACAGTGTAGGTCCGGACAGTGTAGGTCCGGAGGCCGGGGTGCTGCCTAACGGAGGTTGCCTAGCAACCTGCCTCCTGGCCCCGGGTGGCCGCCATTCGTGGAGTGGGAGCACGTGGCCGCTGGCTGGGTGAGGTCAGGTGGGGCGCGGGGTGGTGACGTCACCTTGTCCCATATTTGGGATTGAGATAGTTGGCACCCCTACCAGAGACCCAGATTCAATCCTGAGTACGGGTGTTGTCCGGACAGAGTTTGTACGTTCTCTCTGTGACTGTGTGGGTTTTCTCCAGGTGCACCGATTTCCACCCACACTCCAAAGATGTACAAGTTTGTAGGTCAATTGGCTTCGGTAAAATTGTAAACTGTCCCTAATGTATAGGATAGTGTTAGTGTATAGGATGATCGCGGTCAGCGCGGACTTGGTGGGCCAAAGGACCTGTTTCCGCGCTCTATCTCTAAAGTCGCCTGTCCATGTTCTCCAGAGATGCTGTCTGACCAGCTGAGTTATTCCAGCACTTTGTGTCTTCTTCCATGTCTTCAAAAACCACACTACCCTACCTTTATTACTGATTTTGTGTTGAAATACGTGCTTCATAGATCGGAAGAAGAGTCTCGACCCAAAATGTCACCCATTCCTTCTCTCCAGAGATGTTGCCTGTCCCGCTGAGTTACTCAAGCATTTTTAATCTATTTTCAATTTCAACCTGCATCTGCAGTTCTTTCCTAGACATATATTGGATCCTTGTCTGTGCCTCAAAAATACTTACTCGTTGGCTGTAAAACTGGTTTAAGGCCACCTAAGGTGCTATGTAAATGCAAGCATTTCGTTTTGGTGGTCCAAAAGTTAATTTGGCACTTTGCACAGTTTTCTCAAGAGGCTGGTGTAAACTTTGACAGTGTGTGTATGTTTGCAGCTGTGTCAACTGTTGAGCTCTGCTCTCTGCAGTTTTCTCTTGTGGCAGAGTCAGACACGACAATTCCAGGACAGACCATGCACTCACATATTGCTCCAACAATCACATCTTTTCACATGTAACCAGACTACTGATACAGCCACATGACACTTCATTTGACTCCTCACAGCCAACCCCCCCCCCCCACCCCCACCCCCCCCACACACACATACACACACAATAGCAGCCAATTCCAGCTGCTCCTGGTGTTATTTCAGAAGTTTGCTTAACTTGTATCTGAGCTTTTGGGTTTGGAAATGACTAATCTGCCAAAATAAACAGCAGACGTTTGTTCTACTGCAACTCACAGGGTAAAACAGATAAAGCCAATTTATCTGTTTAATACAAGTTAATTCATGCTATTGCAGACACTATTGGATTGACAGTGCCTTGTTTCAAGACTTTAAAAACACTTGCTTTCCAGGGAATTTATTGTGTTCATTGAAGCTCAGTTTGGGCGATGTGTACTGAAGAAGACATAACAATCTAAATTTATTGCTGAACAAGCTGAGCAAACATTTATACAGCTTTCTTCCAGATCCCTTAAATGTCCATATTTCTAACTCGTAAAACTTTCAAATTATAAGCTTGGCCTGCACTTATATTTGAAAAAAGGGGCGTGGCTGTGTTCTGCAGCTGCGGCTCACCGGCAGTCTCTCCGTTTTTTTTTTGTTGTGTTTTTTTTGTCATTGTTGATGTTAAATGTACGTTTTGTTTTATTTTTAATTCTGTGTATGTAGGGGGGTGGTGGGGGGGTTGGGGGAAACCTTTTTTAAAATCTCCTCCTCAACGGAGATGCGACCTTTACCGTGTCGTATCTCCGTTCGCGCAACGGCCTAACATCGTGGAGTCGGCGGCCTCCAGCTGGGATCGACCTCGAAGACTCCGGTCGCAGGGCCTGGACTTACCATCTCGGAGGCTTCGGCCGTGGACCCTGCAGACCGCAACATCGGGAGCTCGCAGGTCCCTGGCTGGCGACCGGCTTTTGGGAGCTCCAGCCGTAGCAGCTTCGACCGCCCCGAAGCACGAGGCACGATCAACCCGCCCGCAGGCCCTTCATCACCCTGCGTGGCTCGGCCGCAGCACTTTACATCGCCCGGTGGGGGCTCAGGACTCTCATCGCCCTGCGTGGCTTGGCCGCGGCATTTTCCATCGCCCGGTGGGGGCTCAGGACTTTCATCGGCCTGCTCGGCTCGACCCTGGGACTTTCCATCGCCCGGTGGGGGCTTCAAGGGGTTGGGAGCCTCGATCGCCTCGTGGCGCCACGGGAGAAGAACGAAGAGGAGATAAGACTTTGCCTTCCATCACAGTGAGGGTATGCCTAGAGCAATCACTGTGATGGCTGTTTTGTGTAAAAAATTGTATCTGTGTGTCTTGTGTTCTTTAATGTCTACTGCTGGACCCTGACGTGAGAGGACGCTGGCGTTGATTATTCGCCGCTTTTCCGTCAGGATAGTTTGTCTGTTTGTCTGTTTGTTTCTATGTTAATTGTATTTGTAAAGCGCTTTGTGCATGTGTTAAGGCGCTATATAAAATAAATATATTATTATTATTATTATTATACTGCAGGGCATTGTGGGTCCTCCAAAACTCATATCCACAGTGGAATATCACTCTCTCGTTCAATCAGAAACAACATTGTGAATCCTCCAAAACTCATATCCACAGTGGAATAACACTCTCTCGTTCAATCAGAAACAAAATATTAAACAAGCACAATTGTTTATTAGGGGCAATTAGTCTTTAATTAAAGTGCAAGCATGGTACCAAGGATGGTATAGGTGACCCGTTGGGCCCAAACGGCTCCTGCATTGGTGTACCACCCTCTCCTCCCCCACTCCCCCTCCCTCCCCACCCCCCCCCTCTCCTCCCCCCCTCCCCCATCCCTCCCACCTCCCTCCCCCTCACTCCCCTCACTCCCCTCCCCTCCCTCCCTCCCTCCCTCCCTCCCTCCCTCCCTCCCTCCCTCCCTCCCCCCTCCCACTGTTGCAGTGCCAACGCCGCTGGACTCTGGGCGGCGTGGTGAAGGCGCTGAACCGACTGGGGAAAGGAGGGGGTATGGGGAGCGGCAGGCTGCCCCAGCGCCAGGCCTAGGCCCAGGCCTCGGCCTCCACCTCCCCAACACCCGGCCTCACCGCTGCTGCTGCTGCTGCCGCCTTTCCCCTTGGCCCACCTCAGGCTCGCTGTTACCCGGTCATGTCCAGGCCCAGGCCCAGGCTCCGGCTGCTTCCCCCAGCACCAGGCCTGGCTCTCCTGCCGCTACGGAGCCGGCAAACCCGCCCCCAAGAGACAAATGGCTGAGCCCTACTCGTACCCGAGATCAACGGGTCCCAACTGCGCAGGCGTGGACGCGTTTGATCTGCGCACGCGCGGATGCGGCGGCCATCTTACGTAAGTACCAGATCAACGGAGCCCCAACTGCGCATGCGCTGTTTTAAAAACTTTAGAATGTGAACTTTAAAAATATAACAGCAATTTGAATGAAACTTCATCCATAGCACCACTGGACGATGGTGAGTAAGGTGGGCCTAAAATTGTCACGCTATCGTGTACCGTTTTGGCTGTAGTTCAGGAACAAACAAACTGACAAACCAACAAGATGAGAGTTTTAGTATATAGATAATAATAATAATAACATGATATGGTCTCTTAAGGTAGAGGCAATTTTGCCATCATAGCCAACAGACTGTACTTTGATTCCTTTACTGTCTGAAGAAGGGTCTCGACCCGAAACGTCACCCATTCCTTCTCTCCCGAGATGCTGCCTGACCTGCTGAGTTACTCCAGCATTTTGTGAATAAATCGATTTGTACCAGCATCTGCAGTTATTTTCTTATACCTTTACTATTGGGTCCCTTTGGTTATCTTGTTCATGCTTCCCACTATATCATCGTATTAATTCAAGTTTTATTTCCAAGTACAGTAGTCTTTTTTGCAGAATAAGCAATATAACTTCCCATCCAACTTGGTCTGGACACCCAGGGCATGTGTCTGTTATCCCAAATGATGGTTCTCAATACTCAAGGATAAAGGAGGGAATGTGTAGGAAAGAACTAGTTATGCTTTATTCTTAATTGTTAACTGTATGTTTGTGTTGTCATTTGTTAGTGGAGCACCAAGGCACATTCCTTGTATATGCATACTTGGCCAATAAACTTATTCATTCATTCATTCATTCATTCATTCATTCATTCATTCAGATGCTGGTTTAAATAGAAGGTAGATACAAAATGCTGGAGTAACTCAGCGGACAGGCAGCATCTCTGGAGAGAAGGAATGGGTGACGTTTCAGGTCGAGACCCTTCTTCAGATAAAGGAGGGAATTTGTACTTGGAGTTAGGGGATGTCGGCAATGTACTAAATGAGTACTTTGCATCTGTATTCACCAAAGAGATGGACATGGAGGACACTGGGATCAGTGTGGAGAACATGCAAAGGCAGATTGAGATTAAGAAGGAGGGGCTCTTGAAGAGCACTAAGATAAATCTCTTAAAATAAATCTCCAAATTCTATCCCAGGTTATTGAAAGAGGCAAGAGAGGAGATTGCTAGATGAAGATCTTTGCATCTGCTCTAGCCATAGGCAGGGTCCTGGAGGACTGGAGAGTAGCTATGTTTTTAGAAGGGCGGTTGAGAAAATCCAGGGAGCTATCGGCCGGCGAGCCTCATGTCAGTGGCAAGGGAGCCATTAGAGAGGATTCATCGGAATAGGATTTACTCCCATTTGGAAGAGAATGGGTTAATTACGGACAGTCAGCATGACTTTGTATGCAGCAGGTCTTGTCTCACTAATTTAATTGAATTCTTTGAGGAGGTGACAAAGGTGATCGATGAGGGTAGGGTGGTGGATGTTGTCCACATGGATTTTAGTAAGGCATTTGATAAAGTCTTCCATGGTCCAGAAGATTAAGATGTATGGGATTCACGATGACTTGGTCATTCGGATTCAGAACTGGCTTACTGATGGAAGTGAGGGTTGTGGTAGAAGGACAATATTCAGGCTGGAGGTCTGCTATCAGTGGAGATCTGCAGGGATCTGTGCCGGGACCTCTATTGTTTGTGATTAATATAATTGGCGCACGTAAATGTAGATGGGTTGGTTACTAAGTTTGTAGGTGACACCAAGATTGCTGGGGTCGCGGATGTGAGGAAGGCTGTCAAAGTATATAATGGGATATCGATCAGCTACAGAAATAGACCAAGAAATGGCAGATAGGGTTTAATCCAGCACTGCTCCCAGCAGATGAGTCAACAGTAACGGTTAAGGAATAATACACAGTAAACTGATGACAATTTATCCTTGTCTTTACTTTTATTTATAATGAATGATCTCTTGCTATCCACTTTGCTGCTGTAACACTGTAAATTTCCCCGGTGTGGGCGAATAAAGGAATATATTATTATTATTAATCCGAGCAAGTGTAAGGTGTCGCTCTTTGGGAGGTCAAAGATAACAGGAAAATATACAATTAATGGCTAGACCCTTAATAGCAGTGATGCACAGAGGGATTTTTGGATCCAAATGGTGGATCTGAATGGTGCAAAATGGCGCCTGAAACGTGGCGACCCTTGTACTGACTCAGTGTGGTAAACTATCTTGCACTCTTGTACTTAGAATGATTGTGCCTAATGTCAAATAGGACTGTCATTGAACTGTATGCAGCAAAATAATTTCACTGTACACGTGACAATAAAGTGCCATTGAACTATGCTTCAGGCATCTGGTGATGACTCCCAAACCTGTATCTCAGATAAGACGTTGTTGGCCAAAGGGCTGTTGCTGTGCTGCACTGTTCTGTGTTCTACACTCTAATTGACCTTGAACAGTTGTTGGGCTGTTTCTTGCAGTCCTTCTTGTGAAGGTAATCATATCATATCATATCATATATATACAGCCGGAAACAGGCCTTTTTCGGCCCTCCAAGTCCGTGCCGCCCAGTGATCCCCGTACATTAACACTATCCTACACCCACTAGGGACAATTTTTACATTTACCCAGCCAATTAACCTACATACCTGTACGTCTTTGGAGCCCCTCACTGCAGGGGGGTTAAGTGTTCCTGGTTTTAAACTCAGCAACAATGAAAACCTGGCAATACATATTTCCAAGACATTAAGGTGGGCAACTTGGGTAGGAACCTGCAGGTTATGGTGTTCCTGCTGCAGCTGTTTCCCCTGCCCTTGCTCGTAGAGGCCACAGGTTTGGGAGATTGGCTGTCAGAGTATTCTGGTCGATGACTCAGTCAATCCATGTTGTAGATGGCCCATACAGAAGAAGCCACTGTGCAATAGTGTTGGAGACATTGAATGTGTGGTGCCAGAGTTAAGTAGCTGGTTTGCCCTAGATGGTGTCAAGCTTCTCAAAATTGTGGGAGCAGGTAAAAATGGAGCTTGTTCCATAGTGGTCCTAACTTGTACTTTGTAGGTGGTCGAAAGGCCTTAGGGTGTCAGAAGGTGAAACACTTGCTGCAGAATATCCAGCCACTGATCTGCTCTTATGGCCTTTGTATTTATGTGGCTTAACCAGTTGAATTTCTGGTCACTGTCGGGCCTAGGATATTGAGGATTCAGTGATGGTGACACCACTGAATGTCAATGGTAGGAGGTTCTGCTCTCTCTTGTTAAAGACTGTCAGTGATTGCCACTTCTGTGGTGCAAATGTTACTTCTCATTTATCATCCCATGCCTGAAATGTCTCCTAGGTCTTGTTGTATGCAGCCATGATCTGGTTAATTTGCCTTAGAGGTCTTGAGAGGCCTTCTCACCCATTCCTAGCAACATGGTAGCGCAGCGGTAGAGTTGCTGCCTTACAGCACCAGAGACCCGGTTTCGATCCTGACTCTGGGCGCTGTACTCCCCTGTACTACGTTCACCCCGTGACCTGTGTGGGTTTACTACTGGAGCTCCAGTTTCCTCCTAAACTCCAAAGACGTAGAGCTTTGGGGGTAATTGGATTGGTAAAATTGTAAATTGTCCCTAATATGTAGAATAGAGTTAGTGAAAAAGGGATCGCTGGTCGGTGCGGACTTGGTGGGCCAAAGGGCCTATTTCCGCGATTTATCTCTAAACTAAACTAAACTAAAAAAAAGCACCTTCATCCATAATTTGTCAGTTTGATTGCATGCAGAAAGTTTCGAAAGAATAGATTGAAATCTATTTACTAAAACTCTCGTTTGTTTCTTTGTTTGTTTGTTCCTGAACTACAGTCAAAACGGTACACGATAGCGCAACAATTTTAGGCCCACCTTACTCACCGTCGTCTCTTTGGTGCAAATGGAAGAGGTTTTGTTGAAATCGGTGTTATATTTTTTAAGTTATTCACATTTTAAAGTTTAAATCTATCTCCTAGGGAGGGAGGGGGGAGGGAGGGAGGGGGTGGAGGGAGGGAGGAGGGAGGATAAGGGAGGTTGAGGGGGATGGAGTGGAGGGGAGGGGAAGGGGGGAGGGTGGGGAAGGGGAAGGGAGGGAGGAGGGTGGGGGAGGGATGGGGGAGGGATGGGGGAGGGATGGGGGAGGGGGGGAGAGGGGAGGGAGAGGGGGAGAGGAGAGGGTGCTGCACCAATGCAGGAGAGGTTTATGCCCAATGGGTCCACTTGGTCTAGTTAAATTTAAAAATTGCTTCACCTTAAATTTGGCAAGCCGATCCTTGGCCAGGGCTAAATGGAACTTTGCCTCAGCAATGAAACGAGGGGCTCAGCCAGTCTGGAGCCAACTGAAATCATAAATTAGATACAAAATGTTTATATAATTTCCGTATTTAGATTTTCTATCCATTTCTGTTGTTCCAAGTTCGGTTAATTGGTGATTTATGTCGATGGCACATGACTGAAGATATATGGAAAAGAAAACTTACTGGGGTAGGGAGAGTGTGGAGGGCGTGTTAAATGGGGGGTGGGGATGGGGCACGTTCCTCTCACGTTGCAAAGTTTGCATGATAATGAGTGGAATATATTACCAACTGAAGCAATAATTTATCTTCCCTAAACTTTTGGTAACCACATTTTCTCTCTTTCTTTCTCGCTCACACCGTCTCTTTCAGTGTATAAGTTTCAAAAAGCAACAGAGAAATAAACAGAAATAGAAGAGAAAACATTTATACAGCCATTCCAGGGAATTCTGTGCCACTAAAGTATAATAGTTATGTCTTTATTGCTGACTACATTGCACACATGTTTACAGTTAAACATTGTTTGAGAATTTTAGACTGGCTGGCAGTAATATTCCGCTCTGGTATCTCCAGCAAAGGAAGATCTTGGTACAAGTAGTTTGATATGTCACTTATTGGAAAGATTTGGAACGGACCAATCACTCAAGCTGTGCTCATTCAATTTTAGCTTCTTCTGTGGTGGAAGATTTAATAAGTACCGAGCCCGCCAGTCTATCAGAAAGACCAGGACCAAATGTTCTTGGTGATTGTTATGCAGACGTCTCTGTAGTCAGCGGTTCCCAAACCCAACCTGTGCTCAGTCTAGACATTGACCTGAAGCAGACAAGGACCTTGGGCTGGATAAATGGCTCCAGAATGTCATATTGTCTGGTACAATGTACTAATAAGTACTCATTTTGTTATTTTTGGTAAGTTTTAAAAGTTTGTGTAAATGTTCTCTGGTTTGTTTTATGTGGAGGGTGGGGGAGGGGGTTGGGGGAAACTTTTTCTCAATCTCTTACCTTGCCGGAGATGCGATTGTTTTCCGAATCGTATCTCTGGTCGCTCTGCGGCCTAACATCACGGAGCTGGAGGTCTTGCCTGGGACTGACCTTGAGTCCCCGCGGGGCGTGGACTTATCATCTGAGCCTGCGATCCCTTGCCTGGGATCGACGCTCCAATGCAGCCTGCGGACTTTAACATCAGGAGCTCGCAGTCTTGGGTTGAGACCGGTCAGGAGCTCCAAAAGCTGCACAAGGTTCAACTGGTCCCGACCTGGGGTAGATCGCAGGGGAGCTGAGATTCCCCCCCCCCCCCCCCCCGATGCAGGTGCTTGATCGCCCCGATGAGGAAGGCTTGCCGGCGGCTACAGGAGTCAAGATCATCCTGTCAACAGAAGGTTAGAGCCCCCGACTGCTGGAGGACAAAGAAGGGAGCGATTGAACTTTTTTTTCACCTTCTATCACAGTGAGGAATGCGGAGGAGTCACTGTGGTGGATGTTCATGTTAAAATGTATTTTGTGTGTCCTGTTGCTTTTTATTGTTATGACTGTATGGCAAATGAAGTTCCCCATATGTTGCAAAACGCACTTGGCTAATAATTGTGATTGTGATTTTGTGCTGGAACAGCTTCATTCTTGTCTTACTATTGTAATGAGAATATTAAAGTCAAAACTACTATAAGTATATTCTTTATTTTGTGGTTTAATTCATTTGCAATGTGGAACTTGTCCTCCTATGGTTTATATTCAGTAAGCCTACTGCAAATGTACGTCATGTGGCAGAACATGACATTTGCGGATAGTACTAAAATCGGTGGTGGTGTGGACGGTGAAGAAGGTTATCCATGATTACAACGTAATCTGATCAATTATGCCCCAATGGGCTGAGAAATGGCAGATGGAATTAAATTAAGATAAATGCAAGATGTTGCATTTTGGTAGAACAAACCAGGGCAGGACTTGCACAGTAAATGGGAAGACTGTGGGGGAACGTTGCAGAACAGAGGGACCTAGGAGTGCAGGTATATAGATGGGAAAGGTTTGCAGGCGCGTGGGACTAGCTCAGTTAGACTTTAGACTTTAGAGATACTGTATGGAACAAGCCCTTCGGCACACCCAGTCCGAGCCAACCAACAATCACCCTGTACACTAACACTATCCTGCACACAAGGGACAATTTTTTTTACAACTTACCAACTAACCTACCTACAACCCTGTATATCTTTGGAATGTGGGTGGAAACTGAGCACCTAGAGAAAACCCACGCGGTCACAGGTAGAATGTACAAGCTCCGTACAGACAGCACCTGCAGACAGGATCGAACCCAGGTCTCTGGCTCTATAAGGCAGCAATGTTCTATAGACTCTGGATCAGTTCCTGTGGACTGGAGGGTAGCTAATGTGATCCCACTTTTTCAGAAAGGAGAGAGAGAGAAAACGGGGAATTATAGACCAGTTAGCCACTTTTTCAGAAAGGAGAGAGAGAGAAAACGGGGAATTATAGACCATTAACATCGGTAATGGGGAAAATGCTTGAGTCGATTATTAAAGATGTAATAGCAGCCCATGTGGAAAGCAGTGACAGGGTCGGTCAAAGTCAGCATGGATTTATGAAGGGGAAATAATGCTTGACTAATCTTCTGGAATTTTTTGAGGATGTAACAAGTAGAATGGATAAGGGTGAGCCAGTGGATGTGGTGTATCTGGACTTTCAATAAGTCTTTGACAAGGTCCCACACAAGAGATTTGTGTGCAAAATTAGAGTACATGGTATTGGGGGTAGGGTATTGACATGGATAGCGAACTGGTTGGCAGACAGGAAGCAAAGAGAAGGAATTAACGGGTCCTTTTCAGAATGGCAGGCAGTGACTAGTGGGGTGCCGCAAAGCTCAGTGCTTGGATCCCGGTTATTTACAATACATATTAACGATTTAGGTGAGGGAATTAAATATAGCATCTCTAAGTTTGCGGATGACACAAAGCTGGGTGGTAGTGTGAGCTGCGAGGAGGATGCTATGAGGCTGCAGGGTGATTTGGATAGGTTGGGTGAGGGGGCAGGTGCATGGCAGATGCAGTATAATGTAGATAAATGTGAGGTTATCCACTTTGGTGGCAAGAACAAGAAGGTAGATTATTATCTAAATGGTGTCAGATTAGGAGAAGGGGAGGTGGAAAGAGATCTAGGTGGCCTTGTACATCAGTCACTGAAAAGTAAGCATGCAGGTATAGCAGGCAGTGAAGAAAGCTGATGGCATGTTGGCCTTCATAGCGAGAGGATTTGAGTATAGCAGTAAGGAGGTCCTACTGCAGTCATACAGGGTCTTGGTGAGACACACTGTGTGCAGTTTTGGTCTCCTAATTTGAGAAAGGACATTATTGCTTTTGAGGGAGTGCAGTGTAGGTTCACCAGGTTAATTCCTGGGATGGCGGGGCTAACATATGCTGAAAGAATGAGTCGATTGGGCTTGTATTCACTGGAATTTAGAAGGATGAGGAGGGGATCTTATGGAAACATATAAAATTCTTAAGGGATTGGACAGGCTAGATGCAGGAAAAATGTTCCCAATGTTGGGGGAGTCCAGAGCCAGGGGACACAGTTTAAGAATAAGTGGTAGGCCATTTAGGACTGAGATGAGAAAAAACTTTTTCACCCAGAGAGTTGTGAATCTGTGGAATTCTGCCAAAGAAGGCAGTGGAAGCTAGTTCACGGTTGTTTTCCAGAGAGAGTTAGATTTAGCTCTTAGGGCTAACGGAATCAAGGGATATGGGGAAAAAGTAGGGACAGGGTACTGATTTTGGATGATCAGCCATGATCATATTGAATGGTGGTGCACCTATGTTTCCATGTTTCCATGTATCCATGTATCTATGTTTCCATGTTTCTATATTTCTATGGTAACATCCTTATAAATCTTTTTTGCACTCTTTCCAGTTTAATGACATTCTTTTTACAGCAGATCAAGCAACTTCTCTGGCGAACATGGATAGGTGGTATTTCAGATCGAGACCCTTCTTCAGACCTTGGACATGTTACTGGAAAAGAAATGGGGATCCAGGCCAGGCCATAGGCAAGTGGGGTTGGGCAACAAGGTTGGAATGGACGAATTGGTTGAAGGACATGTTTTCGTGCTGCATAGCTCTCTAAATTTTATTTTTAAAAAATAACCCCACAGATAATTAAGAATAGTGCTACAGGATATGTGGAAAGTGATAGGATGGAGAAAATCTATGGCAATTACAATTAAGGGCTCGGTTTCTGAAAATAGTCATTTGAAATTGCGGTTGGTTGAATAAGAGTTCAAGCCACCCAACCAGGCAAAAGTGCTGATTCCTCAGTGTTTTCGCCACACTGGTCAGTCAAGGGTGGGAAATTAGATGTTGCTGAATTAGCTGTGCAATTTTGTGCTATGGAACCATATGCAGCCACGTCCATGACGAAGTTAAACAAACAAAGACGATTCAGTGGGGAGAGCAGCTGACTTTAGTTTGCCTTGATCCTGGTGTTAGCGTTTTGGAGCTGAGACATTGGGCCAGGTCACGGCAGTGGAAGCCAGCGATTCCAAAGGAAACAGCTATCCAACTGCAACGCCCAAGTCTGCACATTCCAGATGACCGCAATAACTGCAAAGTATGGAACAGACTGGAGGTCAGACACAGGCATTTCTCCCCTGTTACTGACAGAGTCGTACAGCATGGAAACAGGCCCTTCAGCCCATCTTGCCCACGCTGACCACCATACCCCAGCTACACTTGTCCCACCTGCCTGTGTTTGGCCCATATACCTCCACACCTTCCCTATCCATGTATCTGTCCAAATGCTTCTTAAACGTTGCAACAGTACCTGCCTCGCCTACTTCCTCCGGCAGCTTGTTCCGTACACCCACCACCTTTTGTGTAAAAAAAAAAGTTACCCTTCAGGTTCCTATTAAATGTTTTCTCCCTCACCTTAAACCCATGTCCTCTGGTTCTTGATTCCCCTACTCTGGGCAAAAGACTCTGCATTTGCCCGATCTATTCCTCTCATGATTTTGTATATTACAAGGTATTGTGAGTGTATCCCAGTCCATCACGCAAAGTAGCCTCCACCCCCCCTCCCTCACCTCCATCGATTTTCGAGAAAGCAGCAAACATAATCATCGACCATTTATACCCTTCTTCTCCTCTCTCCCATCGGGCAGAAAATGCAAAATCTTGAAAGCACTTACCACCAGATTCAGATACATCATCTTCCACACTGTTATCAGCCTACTGAACGGATCTCTCATTAAGTTAACAGTGTAATCCTACCTGGGCGGCACGGTAGCGCAGCGGTAGAGTTGCTGCTTTACAGCGAATGCAGCGCCGGAGACTCAGGTTCGATCCTGACTACGGGTGCTGCACTGTAAGGAGTTTGTACGTTCTCCCCGTGACCTGCGTGGGTTTTCTCCGAGATCTTCGCTTTCCTCCCACACTCCAAAGACGTACAGGTTTGTAGGTTAATTGGCTGGGTAAAATGTAAAAATTGTCCCTAGTGGGTGTAGGATAGTGTTAATGTGCGGGGATCGCTGGGCGGCACGGACTTGGTGGGCCGAAAAGGCCTGTTTCCGGCTGTATATATATGATATGATATGATATGATATGATGCGGCCCTTACTCTGTTTTTTAACTGCACTTTCTCTGCACTGTAATGCTATAATGAGTCCTCACCAGCACAGGCAGCACGTCCACCTTGTTTTTTTGGTGACCTCACATTCCCCACTGTGATGGAAAGCAAATAACTTTTACCTTCTTCCCCCTTTTCTTCCGCAGTCAGAGCAATCAAAACATCTGCAGTCGGGGCAATCGAGGCTTCCGCGATTGGGGCAGTCGAAGCTCCTACAATTGGTGCACCCGAGGTCGATCTCTAACAAAGGGACCGCCAGCTCCACGATGTTAGGCCGCAGTGCGGATGGAGATACGATACAGAAAAGGCACATCTCTGTCGATGGAAGAGATAAAATAAGTTTCCCCCAACCCCACCCCCCACATAATACAAAACTAAAGTCAGAGTCGTATCTAGTTCCAAAATAGTGGACACTAGAATGAGTAGGGGTGGCACTGTGGCGCAGCGGTAAAGTTGCTGCCTTACAGCATCAGAGACTGATCCTGACTATGGATGCTGTGTGTATGGAGTTCATACCTTCTCCCTCTGACTACATGGATTTTCTCCCAGTGCTCCGGTTTCCTCCCACACTCCAAAGATGTACAGGTTTGTAGATTAATTGGCTTCGGTAAAAATGTAATTTTGTCACTAGTGTGTAGAACAGTGTAAGTGTATGGGATGATCGCTGGTCGGCATGGACTCGTGGGCCGAAGGGCCTGTTTCCATGCTTTATCTCTAAAGGCAAAGTCTAAAGAATTTTCAGAGTTAGGTTTCCTGAAGATAGTGTTCCTGAAACTTTTTTTAATACTTATTTGCAATTTAGAAATGAGATGATGCTTTTCGTGGTATTAGCTGGACTCACCCACACATTTCTATTGGGGGAAATCACATTCCTACAATATGTAAATATTGTATGAAATTAGTTCTTCACTTAACCACGACATAAAGGCAGCTGATGGACTGTTCTGGACAGTAGTTTGAACCCAGTTGATGTTTTTGATTCCAAACTAATCTGCATTTGCTAACTTAAAACCAAATTATTTGAAGCCTCATTTCCCTGGTTGTCCACAGAAGAATAATTACCTATGCTGTCCAGGAGCACATTATAACAAAAAGTCTGAATTCCTCCCTGCAAACACCAGCACTTATGTATGTCTTTTGAACAAAGAAGATGGTGTGAGTGAACAGGATACAAATTAATAAACACGTTTTCTTTTAATGTTTCGGAGTGGCCCCATGTTATTCATTTAGGGTTCTCAATGATGGAGTTCCACAAGATGTGGTTTGTGCAATACACATAATGGAACTCCGAAAAGGGTCCAGTGCACATGTTCACAAGTTTTCTATCTATTTCCTGTAGAGCCCAAACTAAAATGGGAATAGTTCATAAATTGATGACAATGAAGCAACATATTTTTACCGATTTTGATCTCCATTCTGTTCTAATTCTGTTCCCTCAAATCCAGGCAATTCAGGGAACAGTATTGGTCTTGAAGATGATTGTATCATGTCAGCTTCTGATTCATTTACTCCATGGGCTGATCTTTCTTCTCGAGCCGTTCCCACTCTCTGCTTGCTTGCTCTACTATTCTTCATTTACAAGCACCGCCCAATTTGTTCCTGAAAGAATCTCAGCATACAATCTAATGACACATTCAATTAAGTCAAAGCTCCTCTTTTAGAGTCAACTTTAATGTTTTTGTTTGATATTATGGTAAATCTGCGAGCTTTTGCTACTGACTTGCTGACCATCGAAAAATGACTCAGCACCGATGACTTCATTGTGGCCTGTAGCATTGAAGAGCTCTATCCAGCCCTTGTGATTTTTGGCTCCAGTGAAGAAAAACATAAATCTTGTTTCCCAACTGTAAAATCCTTATTCCTAGTAACTTCTTAATGAGCCATCTGTTCAGTCATCCAAATTTTTTTAAGGTTCAGAAGTTGGGTAATGCTGGGAAACTCAGCATTTGTTGCCCATCATTGGTTGCTCTAAGCTGGCACTTGACTTGATAAATTAAGAGAAAAGAAGGGTCTCAACCTTAATGGTCTCCAGAGATGCGGCCTGTCATAAGGTCATAAGGAATAGGAGTAGAATTAGGTCATTCGGCCCATCAAGTCCATTCAATCATGACTGATCTATCTCTCCCTCCTAACCCCATTCGTCTGCCTTCTCCCCATAGTCTCTGACACCTGCACTAATCAAGAATCTATCTATCTCTGCTTTAATCTATCCACTGACTTGGCCTCCAGAGCCTTCTGTGGCAAAGCATTCCACAGATTCACCACCCTCGGACTAAAGAAAATTCTCCTCATCCCCTTCCTAAAAGAACATTCTTTAATTCTGAGGCTATGACCTGTAGTACTAGACTCTCCCACTAGTGGAAACATCCTCTCTGCATCCACTCTATCCAAGCCTTTCACTATTCTGTATGTTTCAATGAGGTTCCCCCTCATTCTTCTAAACTCCAGCAAATACAGGCCCAGTGTCGACAAAAGCTCATCATTGGTTAACCTACTCATTCCTGGAGGGTCCTGCTGAGTTACCCCAGCATTTTGTGTCAATCTTAAGTGAATTGTTAAGTTGGTCTGGGATGAAAGTGCAAATAAGTAAGACCCAGCAGAAAATTATTCATTAATAGACACTACCGAACATGTTTAGTTCAAGGAGATACATAGAAGAATCATTCTGTGCATCCAGGTTGTCCACAGAAGAATAATTTCCTACCCTGCCCAGGAGCACATTACAACAGAAAGCTTGAATTCCTCCCTGCAAAAGCCAGGACTTATGTATTTGAACGAAGAAGATATTGTGAATTAACAGGATACAAATCATCAAACTCGTTTTCCATTAATGTTTTGGAGTGGCCCCATGCTATTCATTTAGGCTTCTCGGTTATGGAGTTCCACAACAGCAGATCAGGCAGCATCTCTGGAGAACATGGATAGGCGATGTTTCTGGTCGGGTTCAATGAAGCTTCATTGTAGTTTCACTGACAGCAGCTGTTTTTTTCCACATTAAAAAAAAACTAACTTTAAATTTTTGCTGCAGGAGTGGGATTTGTGCTTGCATTCTTTGGGTTATTAAAGCAGTCTATTTGGTATGTGCCTGGAGACATACCACTGAATCCCAATTGTTACCACAAATTTAAGCTTTGGGATCTAATCACATTGTAGCGAGAATTAACCACTACATTTACACAGCCAGCCTGTTTCAAAGTCTCTTTTGATTGCTTGTGTTGGGTTTCATTTGATAACGGATGGGGGGAAAAAAAGATTAAAAGAAAACATTGGAGCCAGGCTGCTATGCTGCAGGTATTTGCTGGCTGAATAATGGTCTGAAAGAATGCCATCTTTGAGTTAGAGACATAATGAGCATCTGTTGAGCATACATGATGTGCTCCTCTGGGCAGCCGGTGACAGATGTAAAGCAACTTGAAAGCCCTGCCACACCTGGAATGGGTTGCTGGAAAATGTTGCGGAGTTGTAGAAAATATATAACCAAAGTAATGGCACGCTTTATTATACTTGATACTGGCATCTAAGAAAGTAATATTGCACATTGATTCAGTTGCAAATGTGAATGAACAGTAAAATTGTCAAAGGGTCTTTTACAACAATAATGTGGCTGGACATAAGAAATACATCCATTACTCACATTCTTTGGTAACAAGATAATGGAACAAAATTATACTGCATGCTTATGTTGAAAGGGTTCCAACAGTACAATTCAATGCTGTATTTATTGCTGCTGTTCCTGAGAGGGCTGTTGGAAACTTTACTTCAGGATGTTGTTCATGCTGAATCCATTTGGAGAACACGGTCAATCCATTTTTGTCTTCATAATTACCACAATGCCATAATTACAGGCTTTCATCATGATGTCTGGTCCCACAATCACAATCAGCTTTACCTGAGAATTCTCCAACAAATGCCATTGCACATTGCCATCATTAGGACCACGATAGATTGGCAAGTCCTGTCTTTCCTGTGGTTAGCAAGGTTGATTTGCAAATGCTGGATTGTAAGGGTTGAATATACCTGAAAAATGAGAAATTGTCAATCCAATACAATGACCTCCCCCCTCCCCCCCCCCCCCCCCCCCCGCCCCCTCAGAGGGGAGCTGCCAACCTTCCACAGAAGGCAGTGGTGGGGTTGCTGCCTTACAGCGCCAGAGACCTGGGTTTGATCCTGGCTGTGGGTACTGTCTGTATGGAGCCTGTACATTCTTCCTGTGACCGTGTGGGTTTGCTCTGGGTGCTCCGGTTTCCTCTCACACTCCAAAGACGTACAGGTTTGTAGGCTGATTGGCTTTGGGAAGAATTGTAAATTGCCCCTTGTGTGTAGGATAGTGTTAGTATGCAGGATGATCGCCAGTCACTGCTAACTCGGTGGACTGAAGGGCCTGATTCGATGCTGAATCTCAAAACTAAACTAAACTAAATATCATTACACTGTTTCATGTCCGTTTCTGCAACCTTCCCACTCCACAATGAACCTCTCCTGGGTTTGTAATCTGTTGTTGTTATTTATTGCAGGATCCTTCTTCAGGCTGACTTTCAAGGTTCAACTCAAAAATAAACTGATACGTGGGGAAGAGAAGCAATATAAAGTACTAATATTTAACATATAATTATGAGGCAGAGAAATGAAAGGTGAATGTAAAAATCGCCCCAGAGTTGGACTATAAACTTAGTTTAGAGACACAGCACTGAAACAGCCCCTTCGGCCCATCGAGTCGGCATAGACCAGCAATCCCCATGTATTAGCACTATCCCACACACTAAGGACAATGTATAATTTTTACCGAAGCCAAATTAACCGACAAACCTATACTTCTTTGGAGTGTGGGAGGAAACTGGAGCACCCGGGAAAACCCTTGTGGTCACGGGGAGAACATACAAACTCCGTACAGACAGCACCCGTAGTCAGGATCGAACCTGGGTCTCTGGCGCTGTAAGGCAGCAATTCTACTGCTGCGCCACTGTGGCACCCTGCTTCAGCAAGGCCCTCTCCCTCGAAGCCAAATCTTGGAGATTGATACACCCATGGACAGTTCAAGGAAAAATATCACCAAGAGATGGATTCTCAGGTTAATTGGTTCGCAGAGAAATATTTACAATGGACATAGCCCGCATCATCTCATTATAATTGAAGCAGGCCTGCATTTAATCCAACAGCTCATTTCCATTGCGCAGATGCTGTTGACAGTACAGAGTGATGTTTGCTTTATTTTACAATGCAACTTGTCCTGTAATATAATTTGACGAATAATTTAGCGACCACAAATATGTGCAAAGTGGAAATCCTTCTTTTAATCTGAGGGCAAACTCTTGAAAGGCATCCAGGTTCAATTTGTTGGGAAAGTGACTCATTAGTTTGAGTTATTTTAACTCTGTTCAGTAGTGGAACTGGCAATTACATTGTGCTGCAGTGCTGACATTTCTTCAATGGAAATGGATATATAGTACGATCAAGTCTACTGGAATGGAAGTGTCACCTGTGGAATGTAGCACCCCACCATTGTGAAGCTGTGGGGTGGAGAGGGGAGGGGTATGTTTGAGCTATTTGCCCTCCATGTTAAGGGTCAAATATTCCATTAAAGGATTATAAACTGATGTAGTCATTTATCTTCTCCTGTCTGTCTGACTCAGGTAAAACTTTACAGCAAGCCCCTCTCCCTTAACTATTTCTATTCTGAAGGTGACAATTCTAAACCCTGTAGTTTCTCAAAATAACCAAAGACCTTATCTAGAAACCATTGCAAATAATGACCTCCTGCACCATCTTTAAAGTTTTTCATAATTTCTGTAGTGGAATGATTTAGATTTAGAGATACAGCGCGGAAACAGGCCCTTCGGCCCACTGAGTCCGCGCCGCCCAGCGATCCCCGCACATTAACACTGTCCTACACCCACTAAGGACAATTTTTACATTTTGTCCATTTGCCATTCCATTTGCCCTTTCAAATCCCTTTTTGACTTCTAACACTCTTACTCATCTCTGGTCCTCTACTCCATACCAAACTGTATAATTTAGCACAATACAATTAATTGACTTTACTCATTCTTCCAACCATGTTAGTGTTGTGTTGGACTTTGGGATGTCAAATCAGGGTAAGGCCTTCACAATTAATGGCAAGGCGAAGGTGAGTGTTGTACAGCAGAGGGCGACTGCACTCCAGGACCAAGGTTACCCACCTCAGTAGTTGAAGTCGTTATCAACACTTTCATGCACAGTAAATCTTTTAAACTGTTGCTTGCAAACACTAAATTTTAAATCTGCAACTGCATGTATGAGGGACTGCACGTTTATAGCCCAACAGCGGAAGTAGGTGCAGTATCAACAAGACAAGACATATTTTTTTATTTTATTTTTCATATTTCAGATACAGCGCGGAAACAGGCCTTTTCAGCCCATCAAGTCCGCACCGCCCAGTGATTCCCGCACACTAACACTATCCTATAGACACTAGGGACAATTTTTATATTTACCCAGTCAATTAACCTACATACCTGTACGTCTTTGGAGTGTGGGAGGAAACCGAAGATCTCGGAGAAAACCCACGCAGGTCACGGGGAGAACGTACAAACTCCTTACAGTACAGCACCCGTAGTCAGGATCGAACCTGAGTCTCCGGCGCTGCATTCGCTGTAAAGCAGCAACTCTAACGCTGCGCTACCGTGCCGCCCTTATGAGAGGGTGAATCTTCCACTCAACATCTGCAGACAATGATTGTCGACTAACCTGCTACCACTGCACTGCACTGCCCGTTGCCATGACCAAAACCAGTATCCTCACCCAGGATGACATCCCCAGAGTTGAGGTCCTTGTTGCATGCCTTGAGGCGGCTTGTACTTTTGAGGATGTAACTAGGAAAATGGACAGGGGAGAGCTGGTGGATGTAGTGTACCTTGTCTTTCAGAAAGACTTCGACAAGGTTCCACATAGGAGATTAGTGGGCAAAATTAGAACACATGGTATTGGGGGTAGGGTACTGACATGGATAGAAAATTGGTTGGCAGACAGAAAGCAAAGAGTGGGGATAAATGGGTCCCCACAGTTTAAGAATAAGGGGTAGGTCATTTAGAACGGAGATGAGGAAAAACTTTTTCAGTCAGAGAGTTGTAAATCTGTGGAATTCTCTGCCTCAGAAGGCAGTGGAGGCCAATTCTCTGGATACTTTCAAGAGAGAGCTAGATAGAGTTCTTAAAACGGAGTCAGGGGGTATGGGGAGAAGGCAGGAACGGGGTACTGATTGAGAATGATCAGCCATGATCACATTGAATGGCGGTGCTGGCAAGAAGGGCTGAATGACCTACTCCTGCACTTATTGTCTATTGTCATCAGACACCTCATACATTCATTCCAAGCTCTGTCATGAGACAGGTGGACAAGAATTGAGAATGGGCTCAAAGACTGCTGGAGAAAAAGCAATGCCCCACTGACCTGTTGGAGTCTCATATTATTTCATATTCAGATGGTCAGATTAGTCTGGAGAAGGATCCCAACGCAAAATGTCACCTATTCATGTTCTCCAGAGGTGTGCCTAATCCGCTGAGTTACTCCAATAGTTTGTGACAATAAAGCATTGCGATGTTGTATTGTATTGTAATGGTTGCTTTCTCAGGTGTATCTGTAGAAATTAATTAGAATGAGAGGAGACATGGCTGATTTCCTTAGTCTTCGAAGGAAGTTTGATGCATTGGTTGTTTTTGTGGTTGGACAAAGTCAAATAGTTGATGATATTTACACCTAGCAACTTGAAGCTCTTGACCATCTCCACTTCAGCACCATTGATGCTGACTGGGATGTTTGACCATTCGGCCCTTCGAGCCAGCACCACCCTTCAATGCGATCATGGCTTATCATTCTCAATCAGTACCCCGTTCTTGCCTTCTCCCCATACCCCCTGACTCCGCTATAGTTAAGAGCTCTATCTAGCTCTCTCTTGAATGCATTCAGAGAACTGGCCTGCACTGCCTTCTGAGGCAGAGAATTCCACAGATTTACAACTCTCTGACTCAAAAAGTTTTTCCTCATCTCAGTGCTGAGAAGCTCCTTCATTTTGTAGATATTGAGGGAGAGATTATTGTCCTGTCACCATGTTACCAAGCTTTTTACCTCCTTCATGGTCAAGAAAGAATGGGTTAACTGGAATTTAAAAGGATGAGAGAGGATCTTATAGAAACATATAAAATTCTTAAGGGATTGGACAGGCTAGATGCAGAAAAAATGTTCTCGATGTTGGGGGAGTCCAGAACCAGGGGTCATAGTTTAAGAATTAGGGGTAGGCCATTTAGGACTGAGATGAGGAAAGACTTTTTCACCCAGAGAGTTGTGAATCTGTGGAATTCTCTGCCACAGAAGGCAGTGGAGGCCAATTCACTGGATGTTTTCAAGAGATAGTTATATATAGCTCTTAGGGCTAATGGAATCAAGGGATATGGGGGAGAATGCAGGAATGGGGTACTGATTTTGGATGATCAGCCATGATCATATTGAATGGCGGTGCTGGCTTGAAGGGCCAAATGGCCTACTCCTGCACCTATTTTCTATGTTTCTTTCTGAACTCGTTTCATCATTGTTCAAGATCCAGTCCATTACAGTGGTGTCATCTGGAAACTTGAAAATGGAGCTAGCCCAGAATTTAGCCACACAGTTGTGAGTATGTGGGAAGTATAGTAAGGAACTGAGAAATGTATCTCTGTGGAGAATCTTGGTTGAGAATTATTGTGGAAAATGTTGTGTCACCTAGCCTTACTAATTTGCTGTCTATTGGTCAAGAAGAAGCTTGTGCAGCAAGGTGGCACAATGGTAGAGTTGCTGCCTTACTGCGTTAGAGACCCAGGTTCGATCCTGACTGCCGGTGCTGTCTGTATGGAATTTGTACGTTCTCCTTGTGACAGTGTGGGTTTTCTCTGGGTGCTCCAGTTTCCTCCCACATTCCAAAGATATACAGGTTTGTAGTTTTTTTTGGCTTCGGTAAAATTGTAAATTGTCCCTAGTGTGTAGGATAGTGTTAGTGTATGGGGTGATCGCTGGTCAGCACGGACTCTGTGGGCTGAAGGGCCTGTTTCCGCGCTGTATCTCTAAAGTCTAAAGTAAAGTGTAAGGTCAATGGTTCAGTTGCAAATGGAGATGCTAAATCTGAGGTCAAGGCATTTGGAAATGAGTCTGGATGGAATATGATGTTAAAAAGCAAATCTATGGTCAATAAATAGGAGTCTAGGTATATTTGTATCATATTCAAGATTCAATTCTTTAATGTTAGCTAACAAAATATTTGGTGGAATCTTATCAATTGCCTTGTGGAAGTCATATTGGCAATTTACACATACTATGTTGTCAAAAAATCCAATTAGTTTTAGAAGTTATGATCTACTTATAAATGCAACCCAACTTCCTAAAATCACTCAATTTCCTCTCATTGCTCTGTCACTCTTTCGTTAATTACAGATTTCCAAAATTGCTTTACTACATATGTCAGACTAATTGGTCCCTGTTTTCCTGTTTTCTCTCTCACACACATTTCTTGCTGTTGAGTTGCTTGCTGTTTATATTTTTGATGACACATATTAAACATCTGGGTGATGAAAAAAAGTTACAATGTGCACTATAATTAGGTGAGAGCCATTTTTGTGTAGCGAGTGATTAGGGTTGAACTTCCTAGGTGGTTGCTTGAGAAAGTGGTGGGACAAGGGCATGTCTGTATATGTGGTTTGTGTGGATTTTCAGCAGACATGTAATAAAGTCCCACGTTAAAGGCTGTGGGATAAAAAAAATCATAACATTGAATGCAAGTCAATGATATAAATCAGAAGATTAATTGGGAGTGGAGGACACAGAGAAGGCTATTAAATATGTAGAAACAAGGAACTGCGGATGCTGTTTACACAAAAGGACACAAAGTGCTGGCGTAACTGAATGGGTCAGGCAGAACATGGATAGGTGAAGTTTTGGGTCAGGGGGAGGGGTTGTTGGGGGTTACTTAAAATTGGGGAATTCAATGTTTGTACAATAGACAATAGACGACAATAGACAATAGGTGCAGGAGTAGGCCATTCGGCCCTTCAAGCCAGCACCACCATTCAATGTGATCATGGCTGATCATTCTCAATCAGTACCCCGTCCCTGCCTTCTCCCCATAGTTGGATTGTAAGCCTTCCAAGCAGAATATGAGGTGCTGTTCCTCCAGTTTGAGTGTGGCCTCACTCAGGCAATGGAGTAGGCCCAGGACAGAAAGGTCAATATGGAAATAGACAATAGACAATAGATAATAGACAATAGGTGCAGGAGTAGGCCATTCAGCCCTTCGAGCCAGCACCGCCATTCAATGCGATCATGGCTGATCACTATCAATCAGTACCCCGTTCCTGCCTTCTCCCCATACCCCCTCACTCCGCTATCCTTAAGAGCTCTATCCAGCTCTCTCTTGAAAGCATCCAACGAACTGGCCTCCACTGCCTTCTGAGGCAGAGAATTCCACACCTTCACCACCCTCTGACTGAAAAAGTTCTTCCTCATCTCCGTTCTAAATGGCCTACCCCTTATTCTCAAACTGTGGCCCCTTGTTCTGGACTCCCCCAACATTGGGAACATGTTATCTGCCTCTAATGTGTCCAATCCCCTAATTATCTTATATGTTTCAATAAGATCCCCCCTCATCCTTCTAAATTCCAGTGTATACAAGCCCAATCGCTCCAGCCTTTCAACATACGACAGTCCCGCCATTCCGGGAATTAATCTAGTGAACCTACGCTGCACGCCCTCCATAGCAAGAATATCCTTCCTCAAATTTGGAGACCAAAACTGCACACAGTACTCCAGGTGCGGTCTCACCAGGGCCCGGTACAACTGTAGAAGGACCTCTTTGCTCCTATACTCAACTCCTCTTAGACAATAGACAATAGACAATAGGTGCAGGAGTAGGCCATTCAGCCCTTCGAGCCAGCACCGCCATTCAATGCGATCATGGCTGATCACTATCAATCAGTACCCCGTTCCTGCCTTCTCCCCATACCCCCTCACTCCGCTATCCTTAAGAGCTCTATCCAGCTCTCTCTTGAAAGCATCCAACGAACTGGCCTCCACTGCCTTCTGAGGCAGAGAATTCCACACCTTCACCACCCTCTGACTGAAAAAGTTCTTCCTCATCTCCGTTCTAAATGGCCTACCCCTTATTCTCAAACTGTGGCCCCTTGTTCTGGACTCCCCCAACATTGGGAACATGTTATCTGCCTCTAATGTGTCCAATCCCCTAATTATCTTATATGTTTCAATAAGATCCCCCCTCATCCTTCTAAATTCCAGTGTATACAAGCCCAATCGCTCCAGCCTTTCAACATACGACAGTCCCGCCATTCCGGGAATTAATCTAGTGAACCTACGCTGCACACCCTCCATAGCAAGAATATCCTTCCTCAAATTTGGAGACCAAAACTGCACACAGTACTCCAGGTGCGGTCTCACCAGGGCCCGGTACAACTGTAGAAGGACCTCTTTGCTCCTATACTCAACTCCTCTTGTTACGAAGGCCAACATTCCATTGGCTTTCTTCACTGCCTGCTGAACCTGCATGCTTCCTTTCATTGACTGATGCACTAGGACACCCAGATCTCGTTGAACTCCCCCTCCTCCTAACTTGACACCATTCAGATAATAATCTGCCTTTCTATTCTTACTTCCAAAGTGAATAACCTCACACTTATCTACATTAAACTGCATCTGCCATGTATCCGCCCACTCACACAACCTGTCCAAGTCACCCTGCAGCCTTATTGCATCTTCCTCACAATTCACACTACCCCCCAACTTAGTATCATCTGCAAATTTGCTAATGGTACTTTTAATCCCTTCGTCTAAGTCATTAATGTATATCGTAAATAGCTGGGGTCCCAGCACCGAACCTTGCGGTACCCCACTGGTCACTGCCTGCCATTCCGAAAGGGACCCATTTATCCCCACTCTTTGCTTTCTGTCTGTTAACCAATTTTCTATCCATGTCAGTACCCTACCCCCAATACCATGTGCCCTAATTTTGCCCACTAATCTCCTATGTGGGACCTTGTCGAAGGCTTTCTGAAAGTCGAGGTACACCACATCCACTGACTCTCCCTTGTCAATTTTCCTAGTTACATCCTCAAAAAATTCCAGTAGATTTGTCAAGCATGATTTCCCCTTCGTAAATCCATGCTGACTCGGAACGATCCCGTTACTGCTATCCAAATGCTCAGCAATTTCGTCTTTTATAATTGACTCCAGCATTTTCCCCACCACTGATGTCAGACTAACTGGTCTATAATTACCCGTTTTCTCTCTCCCTCCTTTCTTAAAAAGTGGGATAACATTTGCTATTCTCCAATCCACAGGAACTGATCCTGAATCTATAGAACATTGAAAAATGATCTCCAATGCTTCCACTATTTCTAGAGCCACCTCCTTAAGTACTCTGGGATGCAGACCATCAGGCCCTGGGGATTTATCAGCCTTCAGTCCCATCAGTCTACCCAAAACCATTTCCTGCCTAATGTGGATTTCCTTCAGTTCCTCCATCACCCTAGGTTCTCCAGCCCCTAGAACATTTGGGAGATTGTGTGTATCTTCCTCAGTGAAGACAGATCCAAAGTAACGGTTTAACTCGTCTGCCATTTCTTTGTTCCCCATAATAAATTCCCCAGCTTCTGTCTTCAAGGGACCCACATTTGCCTTGACTATTTTTTTCCTCTTCACGTACCTAAAAAAACTTTTGCTATCCTCCTTTATATTATTGGCTAGTTTACCCTCGTACCTCATCTTTTCTCCTCGTATTGCCTTTTTAGTTAACTTTTGTTGCTCTTTAAAAGAGTCCCAATCCTCTGTCTTCCCACTCTTCTTTGCTATGTTATACTTCCTCTCCTTAATTTTTATGCTGTCCCTGACTTCCCTTGTCAGCCACAGGTGTCTCTTACTCCCCTTAGAGTCTTTCCACCTCTTTGGAATAAATTGATCCTGAAACCTCTGCATTATTCCCAGGAATACCTGCCATTGCTGTTCTACCGTCTTCCCTGCTAGGGCCTCCTTCCAATCAATTTTGGCCAGCTCCCGCCTCATGCCTCTGTAATCCCCTTTGCTATACTGTAATACCGACACTTCCGATTTCCCCTTCTGCCTTTCCATTTGCAGAGTAAAACTTATCATGTTGTGATCACTGCCTCCTAATGGCTCTTTTACCTCGAGTCCCCTTATCAGATCAGGATCATTACACAACACTAAATCCAGAATTGCCTTCTCCCTGGTAGGCTCCAGTACAAGCTGTTCTAAGAATCCATCTCGAAGGCACTCTACAAACTCTCTTTCCTGGGGTCCATTTCCAACCTGATTTTCCCAGTCTACCTGCATGTTGAAATCTCCCATAACCACCGTAGCATTACATTTTTGACACGCCAATTTTATCTCCTGATTTAACTTGCACCCTAAGTCGAGGCTACTGTTTGGGGGCCTATAGATAACTCCCATTAGGGTCTTTTTACCCTTACAATTTCTCATTTCTATCCATACTGATTCAACATCTCCTGATTCTATGTCACCCCTTGCAAGGGAATGAATATCATTCCTTACCATCAGAGCAACCCCACCCCCTCTGCCCACCTGTCTGTCTTTTCTATACGTTGTGTACCCCTGAATATTCAGTTCCCAGCCCTGGTCCTCTTGTAGCCATGTCTCAGTGATCCCTACAACATCATACTTGCCCATGACTAACTGAGCCTCAAGCTCATCCACTTTATTTTTTATACTACGCGCATTTAAGTACAACACTTTAACTTCTGTATTTACCTCCCCTCTCACATCGTTCACAATTGGCCCTGCCCTTAATTTCTTTTCCGCTCTAGAACTTCTGTTCCCATTCTTCCGAGAGTCTTTTGCAATATCTCCTGTATTCCCTTTTACCTCATCTTCATATTCACAATTTGTTAACCCCTCCCCCCCACTACTTAGTTTAAAGCCACAGGTGTCACACTAGCAAACCTGCCTGCCAGAATGTTTGTCCCCCTGCTGTTAAGATGCAACCCGTCCCTTTTGTACAAGTCACCCCTAGCCCAGAAGAGATCCCAGTGGTCCAGAAATCTAAATCCCTGCTCTCTGCACCAGTCCCTCAGCCATAAATTCATACCCTCTATCTCTCTGTTCCTGGCCTCACCAGCACGAGGTACCGGTAGCAGTCCAGAGATAACCACCTTCGACGTCCTACTTCTCAGCGTTTTTCCCAACTCTCTAAACTCCCGCTGTAGCACCTCCTTCCTCTTCCGCCCGACGTCATTCGTGCCCACGTGCACAACGACTTCAGGTTGATCGCCTTCCCTCGCTAGGATTTTCTGAAGGCGGTCTGTGATGTGTTGAACCCTGGCACCAGGGAGGCAACAGACCATCCTCAAGTCCCTCCTGCTGCCACAGAATCTTCTGTCCGTCCCTCGGACTATGGAGTCACCGACCACTACGGCTCTTCCAGACTTCGGTCTCCCCTGTCGAGTATCCTTGCCAACAGGTCCGCCACTCGGACTGGAAACGTCTTCTGCCCCGACAGTTCCCAAGAGGGTATACCTATTTGCAATAGGCACAGCCACCGGGGTCTCCTGTAGTCCACGTCCACTCCCCCCGGAAACAGTCTCCCACCTTCGCTCGACCTGGACCCTTGGCGTGACAGCCTCACAATAGGTCCTGTCGAGGAAACTCTCGCATTCCCGGATGGCCCTGAGGTCATCCAACTGCCTCTGCAACTCCACCACACGTCCCTTCAGGAGCTGCACCTGGACACAGTTCTTGCAGGTGTAGCTCCCAGAAACTCCCGCGACGTCCCCGTCTTCCCACATCCTGCAGGAAACACACCGCACCAACTTTTCCGCCATCACCTTGTGCCTATAACCAGCTCTGGCTTAAAACAATGGTATCCTCCTCACCTCAGCCTCCTCGCCGAAGACTCGCAGCCGAAGACTCGCACTTCCCTCACTGGGCTGCACCTGAACAGGGCTGCACCCTTTTGTAAGCCTTGCTTATATCACCAATTAAATTGCCTGATTGTCCAATTTACCTGACTTCTCACTTAAACTGCCTGTTCAACTGTGATTAGCACTTACTTTACTGCTCAGCCAACGGGCGTCCTTGCTCTGGGAAAGGTGGTTAAAATAGTTAGCAACCGCCAATGTCCCGGAAGAATATGGAGGCTTTGGAGAGGGTGCATAGGAGTTTTATCGGAATGCTACTTGGAGTGGAGGGTATTAGCGAGAAGTAGAGGTTGGATAGACATGGATTATTTTCCTTGTAATGCCAGAGATTCAGAGGAGATCTGATTATATAAGTGTATATAAAATTATGAGAGGCATGGGTAGAGTAAACAAGCAGAACCTTTTTCCCCAGGGAGGCAATGTCAAAGACTAGAGGCCATTCGCTTAAGGTGAAAGGGGAAAGTTTAAAAGAGATGAGCAGGGCAAGATTTTGACACAGAAGGCTGTGAGTGCCTGGAATGCGCTGCCCGGGTTAGCGGTGAAAGCACATTGATCACAGCGTAAAAGAAGCTTTGAGATAGGCGTGTGCATATGCAAGGATGGATGGATAGGGATCATGTGCGGGGATCAAGTTCTGTGCAGACATTGTGGGCTCAAGGGCCTGTTTATGTGCTGTATTGTTCTGCATTCTATGTTAAGTAGTTGAATGATGTAGAATGGGAGGAGGCTCACGTTGATCAAAACTGACCCGTTAGTTGGAATGCATGTTTCTTTAATGTAAATACGTTGTCCAGGTCTAGCATTGTGCGCTGAGTACAGAAACAAGTACATGGAAATATCAAGGACATTTTGTTTCTCTGGCTCACTGTTTCATTAATGACATTATAACAAACATTAACTCCATGTTGAACATGTAACCGAAAACCGCCATGAATGAAAGTGGGTGTGTTTTGGGAGGAGGCAGGTGGGGTGAAATTAGTTTTCATAAATCTCGCATGGCCAGGTGGGATTGTAATAATGACTCAATTTTTACTTGAGCTAACAATTGCTCTTGGGGCAAATTGGACAGAAGCCAAAAACAACAGCAAAGCCCATAACACAGAAATACCCTCCATTTGTATAATGTCATGAACACAGAAAACAAGCTCAGAGAGATCCATCAAAAACTAATGGATGCTGAGTCATAGAGTCAGCCTGCTCAATCTCTCCCTATAGCTCAGACCATCGAGTCGTGGCAACATCCTCGTAAATCTTCTCTGCACCCTTTCCACTTTAACAACATCCTTCCTCTAACATGGTGCCCAGAACTGAACACGATATTTTAAATGCGGCCTCACCAACATCTTATATAACTGCAACTTGACCTTCCAACTTCTAAACTCAGCTAATGTTGTCAAAATACATAATTAAAAGCAGCAGGCAAGAAGAAAAAGGGAAGATGGGGAGTGGTGAAGCAATTTTGCTTTTTGGAATTATAATGACAGGAACTGACCTCAGCTAACATTGGACCAAATGGTAAAATAAAGTATGACAGGACCTTTGACATCGTGATTAAATTTGCAATTTCATCCATGACAAAATCGCTTAAAAAGGTAAATAATACAATATAGTATCATTTTAACTATAGATGTGTATATGTGCCCATGCACATTATCTGTACATCTCTGTAAACTCCAAGATATCTGTACTTATCTAGTAATGGTCTCTTGCATTTCCATGCTTTTGACCACTGATGGCTGTACCATCAGCTGCCAGAGCCATGAACTGTGGAATTCCATACATGTGTAAAACAGGTAGTGCAAAAGGAGAAGGGAAGCTGTGCTGAATATAGTGTCACAGCTAAACAGAAAGTGCAGATTAAAAAAAGAGTGCAAGGGCCACAGCGAGGTAGATTAGGAATATATCCTTAGCATACGAAAATGGAGACAGTGGAACTGTGGATGCTGAAATCGTGCGTAGAACGCAAAGTGCTGGAGTAACACAATGGGTCAGGTGGCATCTCTGGAGGATGTGGATAGGCAACATTTCGGGTCAGGACCCTTCTTCTTAGCATGTAAAAAGTCTGTTCACGAGAAAGATGACATTGGTGAAGAAGCTGTTCTTGAATCTGTTGATACGTGCTTTCAAGATTTTGCATCTTCTGCATGATGGGAGAGGGAAAGATACAATGACCATGATGTGCATGGTCCTTGATTATGTTGGCTGCTTTCCCGAGTCTCTGTGAAGTAGTAAGCAAAACTTGTGTCCAGTTTTGGTCTCACTTAAGGATGGATGTAATTTCATTAGAAACAAGACAAGGTTCATTGGATCATTTCCTGGTACGAAGGGTTATTCCATAGATCGTGAGAGGAATAGATAAAATCATGAGAAGAATAGATCGGCTGGACGCACAGAGTCTCTTGCCCAGAGTAGGCAAATCGAGGACCAGAAGACATGGGTTGAAGGTGAAGGGGAAAATATTTAATAGGAATCTGAGTTGTAACCTTTTCACACAGAAGGTGGTGGGTGTATTGAACAAGCTGCCAGAGGAGGTTGTTGAGACTGGGACTATCCCAACGTTTAAGAAACAGTTAGACAAGTACATGGATAGGACACATTTGGAGGGATATGGACCAAACGCGGGCAGGTGGGACTAGTGTAGCTGGGACATGTTGGCCGGTGTGGGCAAGTTGGGCTGAAGGGCCTGTTTCCATGCTGTATCACTCTACGGTTCTATGACTCTATGAGTCCATGATGAAAGTTTGAGCCGTTTGGGTCTAAGCTCATTGGAATTTAGAAAATCAAAAAACTGTACTTGTGGGAAATTTGAAACAAAACAAGAAAATGTTAGAAACACTCAGCAGGTCAGGTAGCATCGGTGGAAAGAGAAAGAGTTAATATTTCAGGTTGAAGACCCTTCAGTAGGCAGAATTTAGACGAATGGGCTTGGTGTCAGGGATAGTCACACTCATGTTATTCTGGAATTTAGCTCTACTGGCCATGTTTGGACCAAAGCTGAAATGAGATCTGGAGCCAAGTCACCTTGGCATCTGTACATGCACATGTAGCAATGAGCAGGCTATTGATAGGTGAGCACCACTTAAAAGTGACACCAACTTCAATCACTGTGGTAATGATTGAGAGTTGTCTAATGGGCAATAATTACTTAATGATAATACTTGTTGACATATAAGTGAACTTTAAACATTCTGAATCATATATTAAATCCTGACCAGTTAGGAACATATTAAAAGCATACATTGAGATTTAGTTTTAGTTTTAGTTTTAGAGATACAGCGTGGAAACAGGCCCTTCAGCGCACTGAGTCCGTGTCGACTCACAATCACCCCATACACTACACACACATACACTACACTCAGGACCCTTCTTCTTAGCATGTAAAAAGTCTGTTCAAGAGAAAGATAACATTGGTGAAGAAGCTGTTCTTGAATCTGTTGATACGTGCTTTCAAGATTTTGCATCTTCTGCATGATGGGAGAGGGGAAGATACAATGACTTTGATGTGCATGGTCCTTGATTATGTTGGCTGCTTGATTATGTTGGCTGCTAGGCAATTTTACAGAGGCCAATTAACCTAGAAACCTGCACATCTTTGGAATGTGGGAAGAAACCAGAGCACCCAGAGAAAACCCACGGGGTCAAGGGGAGAACGTGCAAATTCCGTGCAGTCACCTCCTGTAGTCAGGATTGAACCTGGATCTCTGGTGCTGTGAGGCAGCAACTCTACCACTGCGTCATCGCGCCGCCCTACTTGACCAAAAAGAAATCGTCAACATGTGCTGCTATCTCCTTGCATCACCTACAGGGGATGCTATTGTCATTTATTTAAATGCTAAACACTCAGCTTCACTATAGGTAAACTTGAAGTTAACATCAAACATGAAAACATTTCATTATCCCCTCCCTTCTTGAATGTCGGGGTGCAGTTGTTTAGGAATAAAGGGGCAAGAAAATTCATTGTAATGGACATATTATATTTAGTTTATTGCCACGTATAGATTTAAGTACACTGAAATGCTTTATTTTACATGCAGTACAGTAAAACATACTAGAGATAAGGATAATCATATAACCATATAACCATATAACAATTACAGCACGGAAACAGGCCAGTTTGGCCCTTCTAGTCCATGCCGAACACTTTCTCCGACCTAGTCCCATCTACCTGCTCTCAGACCATAACCCTCCAATCCCTTCCCATCCATATACCTATCTAATTTACTCTTAAATAATAAAATCGAGCCTGCCTCCACCACTTCCACCGGAAGCTCATTCCATACAGCCACCACCCTCTGAGTAAAAAAGTTACCCCTCATGTTACCCCTAAACTTTTGTCCCTTAATTCTGAAGTTATGTCCCCTTGTTTGAATCTTCTCCACTCTCAAAGGGAAAAGCTTACCCACGTCAACTCTGTCCGTCCCTCTTAAAATTTAAAAAACCTCTATCAAGTCCCCCCTTAACCTTCTGCGCTCCAAAGAATAAAGACCCAACCTGTTCAATCTCTCTCTGTAGCTTAAGTGCTGAAACCCAGGCAACATTCTAGTAAATCTCCTCTGTACTCTCTCTATTTTGTTGACATCCTTCCTATAATTTGGCAACCAGAACTGCACACCATATTCCAGATTTGGCCTCACCAATGCCTTGTACAATTTTAACATTACGTCCCAACTTCTATATTCGATGCTCTGATTTATAAAGGCAAGCATACCAAACGCCTTCTTCACCACCCTATCCACATGAGATTCCACCTTCAGGGAACAATGCACAGTTATTCCCAGATCCCTCTGTTCCACTGCATTCCTCAATTCCCTACCATTTACCCTGTACGTCCTATTTTGATTTGTCCTACCAAAATGCAGTACCTCACACTTATCAGCATTAAACTCCATCTGCCATCTTTCAGCCCACCCTTCCAAAAGGCCCAAGTCTCTCTGTAGACTTTGAAAATCTACTTCATTATTAACTACACCACCTATCTTAGTATCATCTGCATACTTACTAATCCAATTTGCCACACCATCATCCAGATCATTGATGTAAATGACAAACAACAGCGGACCCAACACAGATCCTTGGGGTACTTCACTAGACACTGGCCTCCAACCTGACATACAGTTGTCAACCATTACCCTCTGGTATCCCCCATTCAGCCATTGTTGAATCCAATAGACTATAGACAATAGATAATAGGTGCAGGAGTAGGCCATTCAGCCCTTCGAGCCAGCACCGCCATTCAATGCGATCATGGCTGATCACTCTCAATCAGTACCCCATTCCTGCCTTCTCCCCATACCCCCTCACTCCGCTATCCTTAAGAGCTCTATCCAGCTCTCTCTTGAAAGCATCCAACGAACTGGCCTCCACTGCCTTCCGAGGCAGAGAATTCCACACCTTCACCACTCTCTGACTGAAAAAGTTCTTCCTCATCTCCGTTCTAAATGGCCTACCCCTTATTCTTAAATTGTGGCCCCTTGTTCTGGACTCCCCCAACATTGGGAACATGTTTCCTGCCTCTAATGTGTCCAATCCCCCAATTATCTTATATGTTTCAATAAGATCCCCCCTCATCCTTCTAAATTCCAATGTATACAAGCCTAATTGCTCCAGCCTTTCAACATACGACAGTCCCGCCATTCCAGGAATTAACCTAGTGAACCTACGCTGCACGCCCTCAATAGCAAGAATATCCTTCCTCAAATTTGGAGACCAAAACTGCACACAGTACTCCAGGTGCGGTCTCACCAGGGCCCGGTACAACTGTAGAAGGACCTCTTTGCTCCTATACTCAACTCCTCTTGTTATGAAGGCCAACATTCCATTGGCCTGCCAATCTTGCAACTTCACTATTAATACCCAACGATTTAACCTTCTTAATCAACCTTCCATGTGGAACTTTGTCAAATGCCTTACAGCAAATCATACAAAAGTAAAATAGTGCAACGGTTGTAGTGTCAAAAATAATAGATTTAGTTTAATGTTAGTTTAGTTTAGAGATACAGCACGGAAATAGGCCCTTCGGCCCACCAAGTCCATGCCGACCAGCAATCCCTGCACACTAACATTATCCTACACACACCAGGGACAATTTACAATTATACCAAGCCAATTTAGCCTACAAACCTGTATGTCTTTGTAGTGTGGGAGGAAACTGGAGCACCCGGAGAAAACCGACACAGGTCACGGGGAGAACGTGCAAACTCCGTACAGACAGCACCCGTAGGTAGGATCAAACCTGGGTCTCTGGCACTGTAAGGCAGCAACTCTACCGCTGCACCACCTTCTCCTGGGGCAGTACACAAAAAGCCATTTTGTAGCTTTCAAGTTCTTCATGATGAAACAGAGTCACAGACTGAGTCGCCATTCGAGGCCCTCGAGAAGTTGAATGTGCCGCTGCGCTGGGTGGATGTAAGGGTCAGCTTGGCTTGGCCCTTTCAAAGCCACTCGGTGCAGCGGCACATTCAACTTCTGTAGGGCCTCGAGTGGCGACTCAATCTGTGACTCTGTTTCATCATTTCATTAGATCACAAGTGGTCTGATTCTTCACTACAAGTTTTCCTGAAATGCGGCAGTGATGTCCTTTTTGAGGATTGTATGTGCTCAAGAAGAGAAATGCTAGAAGTAATGATATCCCCAAAATTGCTGGCTGTGTTTGCACCGGACTATCATGGGGTTGGCAAATACAATTACAGGGCGGCACAGTGGCACAGCTGGTACAGCAGTTGCCTCACTGCACCAAAGACCTGCATTCGATCCTGACCACGGGTGCTGTCTGTGTGTAGTTTCCACATTCTCCCTGTGTGACCATGTGGGTTTCACTTACTTCCCATAGATGTGTGGATTTGTAGGTTAATTGGCCTCTGTAAATTGCCTCCTAGTTTGTCAGAATGGGATATCATAGACAGTGTGAACGGATGATCCATGCCAGCATTGACTCAGTGGGCTGTAGGGCTTGTTTCTATGCTGCATCTTTTTAAAAAAATGAACATCCCTTCTCATCATTTATAAATTGCTGAGTTTATGGTATTATTATATACTATTCAACCCACTGCAATTTTGGTCTGGTAAATGTCATTGAAAGGCTTGATAAGGATAGGATAGGTGCTCCTGGCATGACAAATCGACCTTGGAAGCTCTTAAAGGGACCAATAAAACTTGTGGAACCTTAATCCTTTAAGAAAATTATTCTTCGGGATTTATTATTCTTTCTTTCTGTTTTGGCAGTTTATTGTGCCAACTTTGTTGTTCTCACCACATGCTGAGAGTTAGCAGATAATAACTTTCAGAATGCCTCACTGTTTTGGCTCTCAGAAAAGGATCAAAGGACTTACAAACACAACTGAGTCACTAATCTTTCCAAGTTTAATGGTTGGATGTGTGATATAATTAATGGGAGCAACAGATGATTTTGGACGTTAGTTTAGTTTAGTTTAGTTTAGAGATGCAGCGTGGAAACAGGCCTTTCGACACACCAAGTCCACGCCGACCAGCTAACCCTATACACTAGCACTGTCCTACACACTGGGAACAATTTGCAATCTTTAACGAAGCCAATTAAGCTACAAACCTGTGCGTCTCAGGAGTGTGGGAGGAAACTGGAACACCTGGGGAAAACCCACGCCGCCACAGGGTGAATGTACAAACTCAGTATAGACAGCACCCGTACTCAGGATCGATCCGGGGCCTCTTGCGCTGTAAGGCAGCAACTCTACCGCTGTGCAACCATGCAGCCCTTGTGGACTTGTGGTTCTCAAAACCTTTTATTTAATAAAATGAACTACATTGTTTTAGAAAATCAACTACATTGTGTTAGAAAAAGTATATGCACCAAAATCATTCAAAAAGTTGAAACTTCAGCAGATATTTTGGCTGCAAGCAGTATAACACATCTCCACATAAATGATATTTAATTGATGTATAATTCATGTTTTTGTCTGTTGCCTGAGACTATGTGCCTAAGAAGCAGCTGCAGACAAGGTTTTCATTGTACCTGTACCTCAGTCTACTTGTGCATGTGACAACATACTGTACTAGACTTGACTTAGACAACATAACAACATAAACTGGAGCCTCCAATATGTAACAAAGGACTCACCATCAAAGCTTTTAACATTGGGTTTCTATCCTTCTTGTCTGGGCCCGCTGTTCACTCATTTACTTTATAACGACTAAATTATATTTTTTCTTCTTCATTTTCTGTTAATCTTGCCTGTCTTTGGCCTTTCCCTCTATTCCATTTTCAGATTCAGGTTCAGGTTAATTTATGGTCATGTACAGCAGAGTGCAGCTCGCGTGAAGCTCACAGACTAAAAAGTATACAAACAGTAGAAACAGAAAAACATAGAAAAATAGGTGTAGGAGTAGGCCATTCGGCCCTTCGAGCCAGCACCGCCATTCAATATGATCATGGCTGATCATCTAAAATCAGTACCCAGTTCCTGCTTTTTCCCCATTTCCCTTGATTCCTTTAGCCCTAAGAGCTAAATCTAACTCCCTCTTGAAAACATCCAGTGAATTGACCTCCACTGCCTTCTGGGGCAGAGTATTCCACAGATTCACAACTCTCTGGGTGAAAAGGTTTTTCCTCATCTCTTCAAGAAGGGTCTCGACCTGAAACGTCACCCATTCCTTCTCTCCAGAGATGCTGCCTGTCCCGTTGAGTTACTCCAGCATTTTGTGTCAACCTTCTATTAAAACCAGCATCCGCAGTTCGTTCCTAGACGATAAATACAATGATAGGTGAATAACAGCAGAACGATTAGTGCAAAATGAAGTTGTGCAAAAACATATTGAAGTACAATGACATAATAACTTAAATAGGTAAAGTTCTATTACCACCCCGGTCACATCTTCTCTTCCCAATCCCTTTCTGCTGAGTGTGGTTTCCCACATTGGGGCACTCTGGTTTGCTCACCACTCCCCACTTATCGCTTCCCATCCCTGAACACCTCCTTGGAGGTCCAACACTTCCCTTACATTTCCTCCCTCACCACCATCCAGGGGCCCAAATATCCCTTCCACCTCAGGCAAAGATTCACATGCATCTTTTATAGACTTTAGACTTTAGAGATACAGCGCAGAAACAGGCCCTTCGGCCCACCGAGTCCGTGCCAACCAGCAATCCCTGTACACTAGCACTATCCTACACACTAGGGACAATCTACAAGCCAATTCAACCCTCCCTCACATCGAAGTCAATTAACCTACAAACCTGTACGTTTTTGGAGTGTGGGAGGAAACCGGAGCACCTGGAGAAAACTCACGCAGTCTCAAGGAGAACGTACAAACTCCATACAGGCAGCACTCTTAGCCAGGATCGAACCTGGGTCTTTGGCACTGCAAGGCAGCAACTCTACTGATGCGCCACTGTGCCGTCCCAACTGTACCTCCAACTGTACTGCCGCTACTGTGCCTCCTTCAACCTCGTCCACTGCATTCTGTGCTCTCGATGTGGCCTGCTCTCCATCGGTGAGACTAAGCGATGGACCAGGCAACTTTTGGCTGAGCTCCCACCCTCTGTTTGCAATAGTCATCTTGAGCTCCTGGGTGCCTACCCTCTCAACCCTTCCCATTCCCACACCAACCTGTGTATCCTCATTCTTCTCCACTGCCAGGGCGAGGTCCAACACAATCTAGAGGAATAACACCTCATATTCTGTCTGGCTCATCTACATCTCAATGATATCAACATTCTCATTTCACCTCGAGGTTCCTTTCTCTCTCCTTCTGATCTATCCAGATATTCTCCTGCACCTCCCACCCTTTTTCCATACCATTTCCATCAGTCTCTGTCATCCTTTTTTGTTCCTCTTCCCCACCCATTTCCATTTGCCGATCCCACACACAGTTAACCTTCTGGATTTCCTATCTCATCCCCACCTGGCTCCTCCTGCACCCTCACCCCTCCCTCACATGGTTCCATCTATCTCCTGCAAACCCCTGCCTCATTCCTCCCTCTCACCTCTTTATACTGGCCATCTCCCCTCAATTTAGCATAGAGGGCTACCAAATGCAGGTAAATGGGACGAGCCCAATATGCCACCTTTGACGCATGGATAAGATGAACTGAAGGGCTTGTTTCTGTGCTGTACACCTCTATCGTAAGGTCCAAGAGACAGCATTGGCATTGTTGTGTATCATATCATATCATATCATATATATACAGCCGGAAACAGGCCTTTTCGGCCCACCAAGTCCGTTCAGCCCAGCGATCCCCGTACATTAACACTATCCTACACCTACTAGGGACAATTTTTACATTTACCCAGCCAATTAACCTACATACCTGTACGTCTTTGGAGTGTGGGAGGAAAGCGAAGATCTCGGAGAAAACCCACGCAGGTCACGGGGAGAAAGTACAAACTCCTTACGGTGCAGCACCCGTAGTCAGGATCGAACCTGAGTCTCCGGCGCTGCATTCGCTGTAAAGCAGCAACTCTACCGCTGCGCTACCATGCCTGGATGGTTGCTGCAACAATCCACATTATGTAGGAGAGAGGGTGTCAATGATAAACATAATAGTCCGATTAATTTACAAAACCTGCAGCTATTTCCAACTAGATGTGCCATCTTTGCAGTTTTGTTGCCTGGGGGGAAATGAAGCTAGATTATCAAAACTGGATAATACACATGGAGACTATCCTGGAATAATTATGTCTAGTAGGTGGTTTAAATATGTGGCATTATGTTCTTAATTATAACTTTACTTGCATCAGGCATGGTAATCATTTAACTAATAGCACAGGTTTCATTTGAAACCACCACTAGTTTTGTAATGCCTTTGGCTGTGTGCTAATTTAATGGTCCATTAAAAAGGCTGCTCAACAGATCATTGCTGATTTGTCCCATGATCTAAAGAGTGAAATGATCACCACAGCTACGCTTCATATGTAGTGGGGTGCAGGGAGTGACTGAAACAGAAACATAGAAACATAGAAAATAGGTGCAGGAGTAGGTCATTCGGCCCTTCAAGCCAGCACCGCCATTCAATATGATCATGGTTGATGTTCCTGCTTTTTCCCCATATCCCTTGATTCCGTTAGCCCTAAGCGCTATATCTAACTCTCTCTTGAAAACATCCAGTGAATTGACCTCCACTGCGTTCTTTGGCAGAGAATTCCACAGATTCACAACTCTCTGGGTGAAAAGGTTTTTCCTGATCTCAGTCCTAACTGACCTACTCCTTATTCTTAAACTGTGACCCCTGGTTCTAGACTCTCCCAACATCGGGAACATTTTTCCTGTATCTAGCCTGTCCAATCATTTAAGAATTTTAAATGTTTTTGTAAGATTCCCTCTCATCCTTCTAAATTCCAGTGAATACAAGCCCAGTCGACCCATTCTGCAGGTGTACACACCCCCCATCCTCCTCCTGCTATTATCTAGCATGTTAAGGACATGTCTCTGTTGTCTCATTCTCACAATGCTGCTTCTGTTTTTCTGTTTCCCACCTACAGCAATATCCCTTCCTCAACTTCATATTGTTTATTTGCTGTTGCTACGTACTATTACCCAATAAAGACAGAATGAAAAAAGAACTTCCTTTATTGAAAAAACACACCAAGTGCTAGAATAACTCACCTGGTCAGACAACGTCTCTGGAGAACATGGGTGGGTGACAGTTCAGGTCAGGGCCCTTCTTCTGACTGATTGGGATAGTGGGGGGTGGGGAGAAAACTGGAAAGAGAAGAAGGGGGCAGGGTAAAGCCTGATGAGTGATCGGTGGATACAGGAGGGGGGTATTCATTGGCAGGTGGTTGGATAAAGGCAAGAGATTAAAATGCAAAAAGTTTGAGATAAGGTTATACAAGGTAGAAATTGTGACGCTGGAGGAAAGAATATAGATGGAAGGGGACGGTGGGCGGGGGAAGGGATGGGTGTGAATCCAGGTAGGGCTCTGGGAAGAGAGGGGGAAGGAAAAAAAGGTAGGTTAATTACCTAAAGTTGGTGAATTCAATGTTAATACAGTCAGGTATGAACCCAAGCGGGATATGAGGAGTTGTTCCTCCAGTTTGCATGTGGCCTTACTCTGGCAATGATGGAGGCCCAGGACTGAAAGGTCAATAAAGGAATGGGAAGAGGAGTTAAAAAATGTAAGCTACTGGGAGATCCAGCAAGTCTTGGTGGACTGTATTTCCTTGTGTCTCCAAGTCTGTCCAATCTCTCCTTTTAGATAATACTCTCTAATCCAGACAGCATTCTGGTAAAATCCTTTGGCACCATCTCCAAAGCCTCCACATCATTCCTGCAATGTGAAAACCAGAACTACATACAATACACCAAGTGCAGCCTAACCAAAGTCTTCTAAAACTGCACCATGACTTCCTGACTCTCATACTCAATGCCCCGACCAATGAAGGCAAGCATGCCACATGCCTTCTTTACCACTCTACATACTTGTGTTGCCACATTATGGAAGTTACCTAAACTTGGGCCTCAAGATCCCTCTGTGCATCAATGCTACTAAGGGTCATGCTGTTAATTATATATTTTCCCCTTACCTTCACATGCCCAAAGTGCAACACCTCACTCGTTCTCAGATTAAACTGTATCTGCCATTCTTCACCCATTTCTGTAGCTGGTCTAAATCCCACCGTATGCTTTGACAGTCTTGCTCACAGTCCACAACCCAATGTGGTTGGTCCACGACAGATTGTTGGCCGTCCGGCACGGCCTGGAATAGGCTGCGGGATTTTCTCTGCCCGGCGGGGGCTTCAATGTCAGGAGCCCCGACCGCCCCGAAGGGCAGCAGCGGCAGCGTCTTCGCCTGCCCCGAATCACGGGGCTTGGTTCGGCCCATTGCGGACCTTCCACCGTCCGGTGCGGCCTAGAACGTGGCAACTTCAACAGCCTGACCGCGGGAGAAGACGGCAGGGGAAAAGAAAAGACATTCTGGCCTTCCATCACAGTGAGGAGGTGACTGGAGGAGACTCACTGTGATGGATGTTTCTTTTTTTTGTTTTGTGTTTGTTTGTAATTGTGTGTGTAATTGCATATTTTTATTGCTCTTATTGTTGGACTGTGGGTGACGAAATCTCGTCCAAAAGACTTGTTTTTTTGGATGACAATAAAGGTTATTCTGATTCTGATTCTGATATTAACGCCAAGGAACTTGAATCTCTCAACCGTTTCCACTTAGGCACCATTGATGCTGATTGGGACGTGTACAACACCATGCTTCCTGAAATCAATATCTAGCTGCTTCTTCTTGCTGACATTGAGGGGGAGGTCATCATCCTGACACCACGTTACTAAGTTTTCTATCTCCTTACTGTCCTCTATGTCTCTTTCATAGTTCGTGATCCAGCCTAACACAGCGGATCACATATGCAGATTTTAAGGTATAGAAGTGTGAAAAGGCACACTACCAGATTCAGGGACAGTTTCTTCCCAGCTGTTATCAGGCAACTGAATCATCCTACCACAACCAGAGAGTAGTGCTGAACTACCACCTACCTATGATGTTCCTCAGACTATCCTTGACCGGATTTGGCTGGCTTTACCTTGCACCAAACGTTATTCCCTTATCATGTACCTATACACTGCAAATGGATCGATTGTAATCATGTATTGTCTTTCTGCTGACTGGTTGGTACGCAACAAGGAGCTTTTCACTGTACCTCGGCACACGTGACAATAAACTAAACTGAACTGAACTAAACTGAATTTAGCCGTACATTCTTGAGTGCATAGGGAGTATAGTAGGGGCTGAAAATGTATCCTTGTGAGGCAGCGGTGTAGAGAATTATTGTGGATGAGCTGCTTCCACCTATCCTCACTGATTGTGGTCTATGAGCCAGAAAATCTGGGATCTAGTGGAAAAAGTACGGAGGGGGTGTTGATTCCTAGATCCAGATGTTTGTTGACGGGTTTGGATGGGATATGGTGTGGTGGAGCTATGGTCGATAAACGGGCGTCTAACATAGGAGTCCTTGTTGTCTCCGTGTTCAGGTGTTCCAGAGATGAGTTTAGGGCCCTGGACTTTGTACTACTTTGGTTTGCACTTTGAGGATCAACGAGTTGCCAATATTGATCCCTTTGTTCTGTTTGCTACTCTGCTTTTTAACTTCTGGCCCAACATATTTTGATCCACAATTTACGATCATTTTGAAACGTCAAGATTTTACTGATTAGAAGACCATGCGTGAGTCAAGGTATTGATTGAATAAATAGCAAGGCTTTAGTCTTGTGAGTATATATTACACATTCATACAGCAACACCTGATTTTGTCCTTTATTTATATTACAGTGTGTCAGTCTGAAAGTCCAAGCATAGTATGTTATTCAATAGTTCTGAGCAGGGATTTTACCCCTAATTGTCCCTGGGTCAAATTATGATAGCCACAAAATATTTGTTTAATCTTCTAAGTCAACAACCACTGACTTAACTTCCTCGTAGATGTTCCTGCTTTCAAAATATTACCACACAATTAGGTCATTAAAGTTTTACATGAGGAATTAGTTAAACGAACTAAATTGAGACTTTAAAATGTACAAAATAAGAAAATGCAGGTGCTAGTTTACTAAGGAAAGACATAAAGTGCTGGAATAATTCAACAGGTCAGGCAGCATCACTGGAGAACATGGATAGATGATGTTTCATGTTGGGACCCTGCTTCAGGCTGGTTGCAGGGGTGGGGGAAAGAAAACTAGGAGTGGAGGGGCAGGTAATCGGTGGGTCGGAGAGCCCGGGAGCAGCAGGAGTCACAGCGAGGGAGCAATGAGGGTCTTGCAAGAGCTCCCATCAGAGAGAGGAGGAGGAGGAGAACCTCTTCAATGTATTCATGTCTTGAGACCAGTGATTCTTACAATTCAGAGGCATCAAAAGGGCAAAAACATCCCAACCATGAAAACTACACGAGAAGAGAGAAAGAAACAAATACGTTATTTTGAGAGAATAAAAACTGAATATAACAGCTCTGACCATTCAGTTTAGTTATAATTTAATTTGAGAAACAAGGTCAGGGTGGCACAGCGGTAGAGTTGCTGCCTTACAGCGAATGCATCGCCGGAGACCCCGGTTCGATCCTGACTGTGGATGCTTATCTGTACGGAGTTTGTACGTTCTCCCTGTGACCCGCGTGGGTTTTCTCCGAGATCTTCGGTTTCCTCCCACACTCCAAAGACATACAGGTTTGTAGGTTAATTGGCTTGGTAAATGGTTTTTTAAAAATTGTTCCTAGTGGGTGTTGGATCGTGTTAATGTGCGGGGGTCGCTGGTCGGCGGGGATAAGGTGGGCCGAAGGGCCCGTTTCCACTCTGTATCTCTAAACTAAACTAAACTAAAAGGTGCTGTAAGAAATCAGTGGGCCAATCAACCTCTGTGGTGGCAAAGGGATGGTCGTTATATTGGGTTCCTCCAGCAGTTTGTATTGGAACATAGAACAGTACAGCACAGGAACAGGCCCTTCGGCCCCCAATGTTTGTGCCGAAACATCATGCCAAGTTAAACTGATCTCATCTGCCTGCATTTGAACCATGCTCCTCTATTTCCTTCACTTACATGTGCCTATCCAAAAGCCTCTTAAATGCCACTATTGTATCTGCCTCCACCACCACCCTTGGCAGCATGTTCCAAGCCGCCACCACTCTCTGTGTAAAGTATTTGCCATGCAAATCTCCATTAAATCTTCCCCTCTCACCTATAACTATACCCTCCAACGTTGATCAATTCCACCTTGGGAAAAGGTCTGACTCTCTACCCTATCAATGCCATCAAATTCGGACCCAGATTCCAGCATCTGCAGTCTCTTGTGCCTCTATTAAAAAAAACTCATCGATATGGTCCTAACTAAATTGGATTAGGAACTTCAAAAACTCTTTGTGTTGCAAACAAAACAAAATTTGGGAAAACAACACTGACTTTTGGTCAGTATTGGTAAATTGTAAAAATAAAAGTAGATATATTCATTGTGAGGGTTTGAAACATAAAAACATAGAAAATAGGTGCAGGAGTAGGCCATTCGGCCCTTCGAGTTAATATATATTGTAAATAACTGGGGTCCCAGCACCGAGCATTGCGGCACCCCACCAGTCACTGCCTGCCATTCTGAAAAGGACCTGTTAATTCCTACTCTTTGCTTCCTGTCGGCCAACCAGTTCTCTATCCATGTCAATACCCTACTCCCAATACATGTGCTCTAATTTTGCACACTAATCTCTTGTGTGGGGCCTTGTCAAAGGCTTTTTGAAAGTACAGATACACCACATCCACTGGCTCTCCCTTATCCATTCTATTTGTTGCATCCTCAAAAAATTCCAGAAGATTAGTCAAGCATGATTTCCTCTTCATAAATCCGTGCCAACCTTAACCGATCCTGTCACTCCTTTCCAAATGCGCTGCTATTACATCTTTAACAATCAACTCAAGCATCTTCCCCACTACCGATGCAAGGCTAACTGGTGCATAATTCCCCTTTTTCTCTCTCCCTCCTTTCTTAAAAAGTGGGGTTACATTGGCCATCCTCCAGCCCACAGGAACTGATCCAGAATCGAGAGAACATTGGAAAATGATCACCAATGCATCCACGATTTCTAGGGCCACCTCCTTGAGTACTCTGGGTTGCAGACCATCAGGCCCAGGGAATTTATCTGCCTTCAGTCCCAACAGATGACCTAACACCATTTCCTGACTAATGTGGATTCCTTTCAGTTCCTCCCTCCCACTAGATCCTCAGTCCCCTAGTATTTCTGGGAGATTGTTTGTGTCTTCCTTAGATTCAAGATAGCTTTATTTGTCATCCAATATTGGACAAAATTCAGTCACCCACAGTCCAACAATAAAAGCATTAAATAAGCATTAAAATTACACAACCCCAAAAACCCCCCAAAACACAGTCCAACAATAAAAGCATTAAATAGGCATTCAAATAGACAGAACCAAAGTACTTATTTAACTGTTCTTCCATTTCCTTGTTTCCCATTATAATTTCACCTGTCTCTGATTGTAAGGGACCTACATTTGTCTTCACTAATCTTTTCCTTTTTACATATCTAAAGAAGCTTTAATTGTCAGTTTTTATATTCCCCACAAGCTCTTTTTCACCCTCTTAATTAACCCCTTTGTCCTCCTCTGTTGAGTTCTAAATTTCTCCCAGTCCTCTGGTTTACTGCTTCCTCTGACCAATTTATATGCCTTTTCCTTGGATTCAACACCATCCTTCATTTCCCTCGTGAGCCACGGTTGAGCCACCTTCCCCATTTTATTTTTTCGCCAGACTGGGATGAACAATTTTTGGAGTGCATCCATGCGGTCTTTAAATCTTTGCCATTGCATCTCCACTGTCAACCCTTTAAGTATAATTTGCCAGTCTATCCTAGCCAATTACTGTCTCATGCCTTCAAAGTCTCCTTTCTTCAGGTTCAGGACCCTAGTCTCTGAATTAACCGTGTCACTCTCCATCCTAATGCAGAATTCTACCTTGTAATGGTCACTGTTGCCCAAGGGGCTTTGCACAACAAGATCACTAAATAATCCTTCCTCATTACACAATAGCCAGTCTAGGATGGCCTGTCCTCTAGCCGGTTCTTCGACCAATTGGTTTAAAAAACCATCCAGTATACATTCCAGGAAATCCTCCTCCTCAGCACTGCTACCAATTTGTTTGGCCCAATCTGTATGTAGATTAAAGTCATCCATGATAACTGCTGTACCTTTGCTACACGCATCCCTAATTTCCTGCTTGATGCTATCCCCAACCTCCCTACTGCTGCTCGGTGGTCTATATACAACTCTAACAAGCATTTTCTGCCCTTGGCTATTTCGTATGGAGGGAGGGGGGGGGAGAGGGGGGGAGGGAGAAACAGCTTGAACTACATAAAACATTTACTGGATACCAATAAGGTAGCTTCAGCTGAGGACCAGCTAGTGTTGTTCTTCATGAGTCAGTCACTATCCTTTATCAAGGCCTGACGAGAGTCATGGAGAAAGATAAGGCATGGAAGGCATTTGTTTTCCTTGCTCTTCTGCCCATCTAGTTCATCCTGGTTAATAAACACCAAAGAACACTGATTCTACACTTTCCTCACTTTTTCTCCCCACAATCCCATTAACTCCTTTCCATTTCTACCACTCCCTGTACTTTACAGTGACCAATTAGCACATCAATCCTTTGGGAATGGGTGGAGATCAGAGCACCCGGGAGAAACTCCTGTGTTTTAAGGTGGAGTGTTGGAGCAGTGAAGCAATAAGTCCACTGGCTGCACCACTCTACTTCTGCAAGTCATGTGGTGTTGGGTCTTGTAGATAAAAGGATTGCATATGCTGGTTTACAAAAAAACCGCAATGGCGGAATGTCCGGAGAACATGGATGGTGATGTTTCAGGTCAGGACCATTCTTCAGATAGCAGAACATGGGTAAGCAATGTTTCGGGTCGGGACTCGAGTCTGAACAAGTGTCCTGAGCTGAAACATTGGCTGTCTGCGTTCACCAGAGATGCTGCTTGATCCGCTGAGTTACTCCAGCACTTTGTATCTGTTTATGGAATTGGGTATTGATGGCTGAACACTTTAACTCCCCCTCCCATTCTCACACTGACCTTTCTGTCCTGGCCTCCTCCATTGTCAGAGTGAGGCCCAGGGCAAATTGGAGGAACATCACCTCATATTTCACTTGGGCAGCTTACACCCCAGTGGTATGAACATTGATTTCTCTAACTTCAAGTAACCCTTGCTTTCCCTCTCTCTCCCCATCCCCTCCCCCTTCCCAGTTCTCTGACTAGTCTTACTGTATCCGACTACATTTTATCTCAGTTTGCTTTGTTGTTGCCTTCTCCCAACTAACAATGATCTATTCTACATTTTCCTTCATCTCCATTTTCTTTGTCCTGTTTTCGCACTTTACACTTTTTTATCTATACACTTCCTTGCTTTATGTACCTCCCACGCCCCTGACATCAGTCTGAAGAAGGGTCTCGACACGAAACGTCACCCATTCCTTCTCTCCGGAGATGCTGCGAGATCCACTGAGTTGCTCCAGCACTTTCTATGTGTTTTCGGAGTTGGGTATTGAAGGCCCAGAAAGGAGTCTGTTTCTCCTGTTCTCACACCAGCCCTCGGAGAAGATCCCACTGGCCCACCAGCTCCTCCTCACCAATGGGACTGGTTGACTACCCAAAACCTTAAAGGCAAATTTCCACTTCTAACACTTTAATTCATTTTCATTTTGTTAGTGCATGTTAAACAAAACAACTTCTTAAGTTTAATTATGTTGTATTTTTATATTGTTATGCTTTGTTTTCCTCTCCTCTGCCACATCACAAATACAATCAACAGACTACCTTTGAGATTCATGCCAAGGCTTCTGTATATAGAACATAGAAAAATGTGCAGTATAGGAACAGGCCCATCACCCCACAATGCTTGTGCCAGACATGATGTCAAGATAAACTCGTCTCTTCTCCCTGCAAATGATCCATATCCTTCTGTTCTCTGCATATTCATGTGCCTATCTAAAAGCCCCTCAAATACCATGATTTGAGGAATATATGCCAATTTTGGAAATTGTCCAACAGTATTGCAAATAATTTCTAGTCAATATTCAAAACCTCCCACTATAATTAATGTCATGCAAACCTCCTAGAATTTAGAATTTAACAAAATTATAGGGTGAATAAAACATATTTTACATTTTTGCTAAGGGTTCTTTCTGTAAATTTGTCATTGCAATCGAACAAAATAAGGGCCAGTGAATCCTTAACATTCTCTCCATAAATTCTACCTTAGACAATAGACAATAGACAATAGGTGCAGGAGTAGGCCATTCAGCCCTTCGAGCTAGCACCGCCATTCAATGCGATCATGGCTGATCACTCTCAATCAGTACCCCGTTCCTGCCTTCTCCCCATACCCCCTCACTCCGCTATCCTTAAGAGCTCTATCCAGCTCTCTCTTGAAAGCATCCAACGAACTGGCCTCCACTGCCTTCTGAGGCAGAGAATTCCACACCTTCACCACTCTCTGACTGAAAAAGTTCTTCCTCATCTCCGTTCTAAATGGCCTACCCCTTATTCTTAAACTGTGGCCCCTTGTTCTGGACTCCCCCAACATTGGGAACATGTTTCCTGCCTCTAATGTGTCCAATACCCTAATTATCTTATATGTTTCAATAAGATCCCCCCTCATCCTTCTAAATTCCAGTGTATACAAGCCTAATTGCTCCAGCCTTTCAACATACGACAGTCCCGCCATTCCGGGAATTAACCTAGTGAACCTACGCTGCACGCCCTCAATAGCCCTTATCACATTAATATTGACAGTGATAGAAAATGGACCCTACTGTCGATCATGTAGTTTTCTGATGAGCTTGTGGCTTCAGATATGTGTACTCCACTCTTTCCCATCCAGACTGCTTCCTGCTGCATACAACTGACCTTAAAGTCAGATGATTGGTAAGTGTAAGAAAATAACTGCAGATGCTGGTACAAATCGAAGGTATTTGTTCACAAAATGCTGGAGTAACTCAGCAGGTCAGGCAGCATCTCAGGAGAGAAGGAATGGGTGACGTTTTGGGTCGAGACCCTTCTTCAGTCTGAACCTGGGTATCTCGCACTGCAAGGCAGCAACTCTACCGCTGCACCACTGTGCCGTCCAGAATTTACAGAAGGCAATTAACCTAAAAACCTGCACATATTTGGGATGTGGGAGGAAACTGGAACAACTGGAGAAAACCCATGTGGACACAGGAAGAACGAGCAAACTCCGTACAGACAGCACCTGTAGTCAGGATCAAATCAGGGTCTTTGGCTCTGTAAGGCAGCAAACTACCACTGTGTCACAGTGCGCTCTATCATCCTTTATTCTCTGTCCTATGGTACAAACCTGGCTTGGTACTGAAGTTTAATAACAGGTAGAAAGCTGATTCATTGGAGTAACTCAATTTTGCAAACACACATCTTTGAATACGAACAGATCACACTGCAATGTACCCCTGCAATTATCACACATATGGATAAAGCAATAGATTTTAGTTTTAAAATTTGCAAATTGCCATGGAATTCTTGATGAAATAAATTTCAGGAGTATTAAAGTTCTGTTGCTTACAGCTTGGTTTTTAAACTCATGCTTAATCAATAGCCATTTGCTAAGCATGAAAGAGGCCAAATAGCCCGCATAACACTTTGTTGCACTCATCAGGATGTGTGACATGTCCAAGCATGGAGCATGTTGTGTATATGTGGGTGACATCATTTTCTATGGAATTCTATGGAATTACCCGTGAAATTACATTGAGAAGTGTAGTTAACTCTAATAGTGGACTATGCACAGGGAGCATGTCATAACAGCATGGATATACACTGCAGCCAAATTATTTGAAAGAATATTCAGTCACTTGAAGCTTTGTTATTCAGCACCGTGTTTGCTTTGTTATTTAATCAGATCATAACTCCTGTATGAGTTCCATCCTCAATCCCCTTAATATCTGGAAGTTTATCAATCTCTGTTTAAATATGTTCCGTGTCTGTGCTTTCACAGTCATTTAGAGTGGAGAGTTCAAAAGATTCACCACCTTCTGCTTTAGGTTTAGGTTTAAATTTAATTATTGTCACGTGTAGTGAGGTATGGGGAAAACCTTTGTTTTAGAAACATAGAAGCATAGAAAATAGGTGCAGAAGTAGGCCATTCAGCCCTTTGAACCAGCACCACCATTCAATATGATCATGGCTGATCATCCTAAATCAGTACCCCATTCCTGCTTTCTCCCCATATCCCTTGATTCCATTAGCCCTAAGAGCGAAATCTAACTCTCTTGAAAATATCCAGTGAACTGGCCTCCACTACCTTCTGTGGCAGGGAATTCCATAGATTCACAACCCTCTGGGTGAAAAAGTATTTCCTCAAATGGCCTAGCCTTTATTCTTAAACTGTGACCCCTGGTTCTAGATTCCCCCAACATCGGGAACATTTTTCCTGCATCTAGCCTGTCCAATCCCTTAAGATTTTTATATGTTTCTATAAGATCCCCTCTCATCCTTCTAAATTCCAGTGAATATAAGCCCAATTGTTCCATTCTTTCATCTTATGTCAGTCCCGCCATTCCGGGAATGAACCTGGTGAACCTACGCTGCACTCCCTCAATAGCAATAATGTCATTCCTCAAATTAGACCAAAACTGCACACAATACTCCAGGTGTGGTCTCACTGGGGCCCCGTATAACTATGCTCCTATACTCGAATCCTCTCGCTACGAAGGCCAACATACCATTTGCTTTCTTCACTGCCTGCTGTACCTGCATGCTTACTTTCAGATGCTATATGCTATCCAAATAGTTCATCTCTACTACATATAAATACAACCAAGTCAAACTCAAGTACCATAGATAGAGCAAAATGGAAGATACAGTGCAGAATATAGTTCTCAGCATTGTAGCGTAATAGTTCCTTAGACAAAGTACAATGCCCCCAATGGGGTAGAGGTTAATCTGACTAGGAGCTAGCTTATGGAAGGGCTATTCAGAAACCTGCTGGTAGAGGGGAAGGTATTTATTCACAAAGTGCTGGAGTAACTCAGCAGGTCGGGCAGCATCTCGGGAGACAAGGAATGGGTGACGTTTTGGGTCGAGACCCTTCTTCAGAGGGGAAGAAGCTGTTCCCGAGTCTGGTGGTGTGTGTTTTCAGGCTTCTGTACCTTCTTCCATTCGGGTGCAGGGAGAATAAGGAATGACTGGAGTGGTGCTAGTCTTTGATTATGTTGGCTGCTCTTCTGAGACAGTGTGAAGTGTAGATGGAGTCAATGGTGGTGAGTGTGGTCTGTCTGATGGACTGGGCCTCATTTACAAGCCTCTATAATTTCTGGAGTTCTTAGGTAGAGGTGTAACCAGACCAAGCTGTCATGCAGCCCAACGGTATGCATTGTATGGCTCACCTGTAGAAGTTTCCAAGTCATTGGAGACATGCCGAATTTCCTCAGTCTCCTCAGGAAATAATAGTGTTGGTGTCCCTTCTTGGCTGTCACATCAATGTAGTTGGTGCAAGAATTAACCTGCCCTGAATGGCCCACCCCTTACTTTAATACTATGCTCCCCTGACTGTAGACACATCAAACAGGACAAACATCATTCTTGCATCCACCGTATCAATTTCTTGGCTGAACTGATCTTTTGCCCATATTTCATCAACTCTTAATACATTCACTCACCTGAACACTGCATCTTGATTTGGAGTACTGTGAGCAAATTTGTGAGCAAAGTATCTGAGGAAGGATATGCTGGCTCTGGAGAGGGTCCAGAGGAGGTTTACAAAAATGATTCTAGGAATTGAATGGGTTAGCATATGATGAGCGTTTGACAGCACTGGGCCTCTACTCGCTGGAGTTTAGAAGGTTGAGGGGGGACCTCATTGTACCTTACAGAATAATGAAAGGCATAGATAGAGTGGATGTGGAAAGGATGCTTTCCACTGATTGGGGAGTCTAGGACTAGAGGTCATCGCCTCAAAATGAAAAGGCACTCTTTTAGAAAGGAGGTGAGGAGGAACTTCTTTAATTAGAGCGTAGATAATCTGTGGAACTCATTGCCGCAGAGGGCTGTGGAGGCCAAGTCAGTGGGTATTTTTAAGGCAGAGATAGACAAATTCTTGATTAGTTGGGTGTCAAAGGTTATGGGGAGAAAGCAGGAAAATTGGATTAGGAGGCAGAGATCAGCCATGATTGAATGGCAGAGTAGAGGTGAGAAGGAACTTTTTCGCTCAGAGTTGTGAATTTGTGGAATTCTCTGCCAAAGAGGGCAGTGGAGGCCAAATCACTGGATGAATTTAAGAAATAGTTAGATAGAGCTCTGGGAGCTAGTGGAATCAAGGGATATGGGGAAAAGTTGGGCACAGGTTACTGATTGTGGATGATCAGCTATGATCACAATGAATGGCGGTGCTGGCTCGAAGGGCCGAATGGCCTCCTCCTGCACCTATTTTCTATGTTTCTATGACTCAGCGAGCCGAATAACCAAATTCTACTCCTATAACATTAACTTGTGAACTTAAGCAGAGGAAAAAGCAAAGAAACCAAAACAGTATCTCTGTGCTCTGTGCAGACACTTTCAATGTCCATTGACCTTTAAAGCAACTGAATCTGGGAAAGCAGAACATTCACCAAGGAGATTACCGGAAGAGTTGTAGCTACCCTTTGAATCTTGAGAATGATTCTATTTTGTGCAAACGAAACAGGAGCAGGGAAATTGGATTTGGAAAAGAGAGAATCAGTGAGGTAATCTTTAAACCCGTCTTTGTAGAAAGTTTTCCAGTGTTGAATCATTGGTAGTATTTCATTACTGCTGTGCTCTCATGAAAAATAACAAGTGGTGAATTAACTAGAAATCCTGGCATTTAGATATTCACATGGCATTAGGACCAATGGAAAACATTCTGAATCATTTCAAGACTAGAAACAAGGGGCCGTTGTTGCAGAAAATATTTTTGGTTTACCAGGCACAGGGATACCAACAGATGACTTGCAAATGAAACACATCATTTTAATCTTTTAAAACAAGAATGATGGTGTAACGCTACAACGTGAAAAGTGACATTTGTTAGCGGGGAAGTAAATGAAGCATAGTTCACGTGTGTAATGGGGAAATATTCCAAGTAAGCACGAGTTTGTGAAAACCAAATCATGCAAAGAAATTTTATTTTCATTTATTGTTGGCAGATTTACAAGGTGCGCATGAAGGGTTTACACTGGCCTAGTTTCTGCTGCAGACTGCCTGCTACACTTCTTGAGTTTAATGTCAGTGAATCAAGGACGAGAGGACATAGGTGTAAGGTGAGGGGGGAAGATTTAGTAGGAACCTGAAGGGTAATTTTGTTACACAAAGAGTGGTAAGCATAAGGAACGAGCTATCAGTTGAGTTGAGTAGTTGAGGCAGGTACTATCACAACATTTAACATTTGGACAGGTACATGGATAGGACAGGTTTAGAGGAATATTGGTCAAACGCAGGCATATGAGACTAACGTAGATGGACATCTTGGTTATCGTGGGCAAGTTGGGCTGTTTCCATGCCATATGACAATGACTATCGATCATTTGTGAAAATGTAACATTTTTATTGACCACAGGTCCTTTCTTTTTGCATTGCTGTTGTCCCGTTCATTCAGAGTGAGAAGATGCCAGAACGAAGGCTGGTTTTCAGCAAGTGTTCCAACTGCTCAAATCATGGGCCGTTCAAGGATAACGGAGGCAATTTGGGCCTGTGGTCAGGGGTTGTAGATGAGGTACTAAATGAGTACTTTGCATCTGTTTTCACCAAGGACATGGAGGACAGTGAGATCAGTGTGGAGAATACTAATATGCAAGGGCAGTTTGAGATTAAGAAAGAGGAGGCGTTGGGGGTGTCCAACTGTTCCTTTATCTCCCGCTTGCTATTGGGAAGCCTATAGAACAATCCCAATAGAATGTCCTCTTGGACACTCTCTGGATGCCGCCATGACAGTCTCCCTGATTAGCAGGGCAATTCCTCTACCTCTTTTCCCTCCCTCTCTACCACATCTGAAACATCAAAACTATGGAACAATGAGCTGCCAATCGTGTCCATCTTGCATCTACATTTCTGCACTGGCCACAACACCTAAAGAGTTGTAAATTTATGGAATTCTCTGTCTCAGAAGGCAACGGAGGCCGATTCACTGGATGCATTCAAAAGAGAGTTAGATAGAGCTCTTAGGGCTAGCGGAATCAAAGGATATTGTGAGAAGGCAGGAACGGGGTACTGATTGTGAATGATCAGCCATGATCACATTGAATGGCGGTGCTGGCTCGAAGGGCTGAATGGCCTTCTCCTGCACCAATTTTCTATGTATCTATGTATCTATGTATCTATCATAGTCCCAAGCACTGATCTCTGCCTGCCTTTCATTTGAGCCTTACTGGTCCTAACCTCTACCTTCCTATCACTCATTCCAATTTCTGACCTCATGTTCTGGTTCCCACCCTGCATATTGTTAACATAATAGTGTTAGCAATTTCCAGCAGTATCCCCTAACTGTCATTCACTATAATGATGAAATTGAGAAATTCCTATTTACAATCACTGAATTATCCATATCCACATATATTTAAATAAGATTTACAGTGTCATTCCTGATGTGTTAAATATTTTCAGTTGTTCTGTTTACAAATTCCCTTTTAAAAATTCAGAAGCATATAGAGTCATGAGGGGTCGCACGGTGGTGCAGCGATAGAGTTGCTGTCTTACAGCGCCAGAGGCCCAGATTCGAGCCTGACTACGGGTGCTGTCTGTACGGAGTTCGTATGTTCTCCCCGTGACCTGCATGGATTTTCTCCGGGTGTTCTGTTTCCTCCCACACTCCAAAGATGTACAGGTTTGTAGGCTAATTGGCTTCGGTAAAATTGTAAATTGTCCCCAGGATGTGTAGGATGGTGTTAATGTGCGGGAATCGCTGGTCGGTGCAGACTGAGTGGGCCGAAGGGCCTGTTTCCGTGCTGTATTTCTAAACTAAACTAAACTAAGAAGTCATGGAGTCATACAGCATGAAAACAGGCCCTTCAGCTCAACCTGCCTATGCTGACCAAGATGCACCATTCACATGAGCCCCTGCTGCCCACATTTGCCCCATATCCCTCTAAACCTTTCCTGTCCATGTACTTGTCCAAATATCTCTTAAATTTACCGATAGTTTCTGCTGCAACCACCTCCTCTGGCAGCTCTTTCCATGCACTCACCACCCTTTGTGTGAAAATGTTCCCCCTCGGATTCCTATTAAATCTTTCCACCGTCACCTTAAGCCAATGTTCTCTTGTCATCGATTTATTGCGAGCATTTATTTTGGGAGGACTAGAATATAAAAGCAGGGATGTAATGCTGAGGCTTTATAAGGCACTGGTCAGACCGCATTTGGAGTATTATGAGCAGTTTTGGGCGTTATATCTGAGGAAGGATGTGCTGGCGCTGGAGAGGGTCCAGAGGAGGTTTACAAGAATGTTCCCTGGAATGATTGGGTTAACATATGATGAGCGTTTGATAGCACTGGGCCTATACCTGCTGGCTAAGGATGAGGGGGGGACACCTCATTTAAACTTACCGAATAGTGAAAGGCTTGGATAGAGTGAATGTGGAGAGGATGTTCCCACTAGTGGGAGAGTCTAGGTCCAGAAGTCATAGCCTCAGAATAAAAGGACATACCTTTATAAAGGAGGTGAGGAGGAATTTATTTCGTCAGAGGATGGTGAATCTGTGGAATTCATTGCCACAGATGGCTGTGAAGGCACATCAATGCCTACAATGCCTTTGGCATGTCTCCAATGAATCTCTCAAACTTACAGATGCACCATATTTGCATCAACTAGGAGACTTACCAGAGAGAGATGTTTGTTGGTTTTAAAGTTATAAACAAGAGAATATTCTTGCACCATTCACTTTCACCAGTATTAATGTTCTTCTCACACCAATATTAATGATCTACTCTGCTGTCTAAGCTCCACAATATCTTGGATTCTCCTTTCCTTGATTTCTAGAATTATAAATCTTATTCATTCGACACAAAGCTACCATAGAGTCATAGAGTCCTACCGCACAGAAAGAGGCCCTTCGGCCCATCGTGTCCACGCCGCCCGTTACCAAACACAGTCTAATTTTAATCCCATTTTCCCGCATTTGGACCGTAGCCCTGAATGTTGTAGCATTTCAAGTGCCCATCCAAATGCCTCTTAAACGTTGTGAGTGTTCCCGCCTCCACCACCACCCCAGGCAGTGAGTTCCAGACTCCAACCACCCTCTGGGTGAAAAAGTTCTTTCTCACATCCTCCCGAAACCTCCCTCCCCTTACCCTGTATCTATGTCCCCTCGTTGTTGAACCTTCCACCAGTGGAAGAAGTCCCCCGCCATCTACCTTATCTATGCCCCTCATGATCTTGTACACCTCGATCATGACCCCTCTCAGCCTTCTCTGCTCCAGGGAAAACAACCCCAGTCTGCTCAGTCTCTCCTCATAGCCGAGGCCCTTCATCCCTGGCAGCATCCTGGTGAATCTCCTCTGCACCCTCTCCAAAGCTATCACATCCTTTCTATAATGTGGTGACCAGAACTGTACACAATACACCAGCTGTGGCCTCACCAGTGTTCTGTACAATTCCATCATTACCCCCCTACTTTTATATTCGATGCCCCGGCTAATGAAGGCCAGTAACCCATATGCCTTTTTGACCACCCTGTCCACCTGTCCTGCTGCCTTCAAGGACTTGTGTACCTGTACTCCAAGGTCCCTCTGTACCCCTGTCTTCCCTAGGGTCCTTCCATTCATGGTGTACTCCCTCTCCAAGTTATTTCTGCCAAAGTGCATCACCTCGCACTTTTCAGGATTAAATTCCATCTGCCACTGCTCCGCCCATCTGACCATCTCATCTATATCTTCCTGCAGCTTGCAGATCCCTTCCTCGCTATTCACCACCCCCCCTACCTTTGTGTCATCTGCAAACTTGCTGATCATGCCCTGTACGTTAACATCCAGATCATTAATGTAGATTACAAACAGTAAGGGACCCAACACCGATCCCTGCGGCACCCCACTGGACACCGGCCTCCAGTCACAGAAGCACCCTTCTACCATCACCCTCTGCCTTCTGTCACTAAGCCAGTTTTTTTATCCATTTTGCCAAGGTGCCCTGGATCCCATGGGCTCTTACCTTCTTGACTAGTCTCCTGTGTGGGACCTTGTCAAAAGCCTTACTGAAATCCATGTATAGCACATCCACTGCACTACCCCCATCTACCTCCTTGGTCACCCCTTCAAAAAATTCAATCAAGTTAGTCAGACACGACCTTCCCTTAACAAAGCCATGTTGACTATCCTTAATTAACCCTCGATCCTCCAAGTGAAGACTGATTCTGTCCCTCAGAATCTTTTCTAGCAGCTTCCCCACCACCGATGTCAGACTCACCGGCCTGTAGTTCCCAGGTTTATCCCTACTGCCCTTTTTAAATAATGGCACCACATTAGCTATCCTCCAGTCCTCCGGTACATCCCCTGTTGCAAGAGAGGCTCTGAAAATTTGTGCCAGAGCCCCCGCAATCTCCTCCCTTGCCTCTCTCAGCATCCTGGGATACATCTCGTCAGGGCCCGGAGACTTATCCACTTTTAAGCCTGCCAGAGCCTCCAGCACCGCCTCCCTGTCAATAGCAATATGCTCAAGAACATCACAACCCTCCTCCCTCGTAAAAACAGATGCAAAAAAATCATTTAAAACATCTCCTACATCCTCTGGCTCCACGCACAGCTTTCCACTATGGTCCCTGATGGGCCCCACTCTTTCCCTCGTTATCCTCTTACCCTTGATATACTTATAGAACACTGGGATTTTCTTTTATTTTGCCCGCTAGTGCTATCTCATGGCCCCTTTTTGCTCTCCTAATTTCTTTTTTAAGAACCGCCCTACACCTTCTGTATTCCTCTAATACCAAAATGAACAAATAGGTATTTGCAGAAACATGATTCTCGGTTCCTTTAAGACAGCAAAGTTTACAGATTTAAGACCCACTCAATCATGCATCTTTGCACAAGAACAGATTATACCTGATACGTGTAATCTGAGAATCCTGAAAAACTTGAATACATTCTTCATTCTGTTTCAAGCTTCTAAAAATTGGTCATTCCAGTTGCACCAGTTGTTGGAGCCCGCCAGCATTTTGGCATTCAGTGCTGATTTTCAATCCTAAGAGTAGTTCTTCGAGTTCTTAGTTCTCAGAGTGAAAATTCTGCACCCTGTCTGAGTAATTCAAAATAAATCTTAAAGCCAGTGCCTGTGAGGTGGCCAAAAAAAACACAAATAATGTCATTTTCAATGAATCACGATGACTTTGAAAGAACAAGAGGGTAGGATCACCTCAGGATAAAGGGGGAAATATATTCTTTCAGTCAGAGAATGTAGGCGAGGTACTAAACGAGTACTTTGGATCTGACTGACGTCTATTACAAACCAACTGACTCCCACAACTATCTCGACTACACTTCTTCCCACCCTACTTCCTGCAAAGACTCTATCCCCTACTTCCAATTCCTCTGTCTCTGCCGCATCTGCGCCCAAGATGAAGGGTACCATACCAGGACATCCGAGATGTCCTCATTCTTTAGGGAACGGGGGTTCCCTCTCCCATCATAGATGAGGCCCTCACAGGTGTCTCCTCGGTACCCCGCAGCTCCGCCCTTGCTCCCCCTCCCCCTAGTCACAACAGAGACAGAGTCCCCCTAGTCTTTACCTTCCACCCCATCAGCCGTCACATACAATACATAATCCTCCAAAGTTTCCGCCACTTCCAACGGGATCTCACCACTAGCCACATTTTCCCATCTCCACCCCTTTCTGCCTTCCGCAGAGACCGTTCCCTCTGCACCTCCCTGGTTAACTCATCCCTTCCCACCCAAACCACCCCCTCCCCAGGTACCTTCCCCTGCAACCGCAGCAGATGCAACACCTGTCCCTATACCTCTTCCCTCGACTCTGTCCAGGGACTCCGACAGTCCTTTCAGGTTTGGCAGAGGTTTACTTGCACCTCCTCCAACCTCATCTACTTCATCCGTTGTTCAAGATGTGGACTCTTATACATCGGCGAGACCAAAATTAGACTGGGCGATCGTTTCGCAGAACACCTTCGTTCAGCCGGCCTGAACCTAACTGATCTTCCAGTTGCCGGACACTTTAATTCTCCTTCCCATTCCTACACAGACCTTTCTGTCCTATATCTCCTCCATTGTCAGAGTGAGGCTAAACGCAAATTGGAGGAACAGCATCTCATATTTCGCCTGGGCAGCTTACGGCCGAGTGGTATGAATATTGACTTCTCCCACTTCATGTAGCCCCGGCATTCCCTCTCTCTCTATCCCTCCCCCACCCAAGTCGCACTAGCTTCTCGTTTTCACCCTACAAACAGCAAACAATGGCCTGTTTCCTTTATCATTGTTACTTTTTTGCATATCTTTATTCATTGTTCTTTATCTCTCCACCTCATCGTCTACATCTCTCGTTTCCCTTATCCCTAACCAGTCTGAAAAAGGGTCACGACCCGAAACGTCACCCATTCTTTCTCGCCAGAGATGCTGCCTGTTACTCCAGCTTTTTGTGTCTATCTTTGGTTTAAACCAGCATCTGCAGTTCCTTCCAACACTTTGGATCTGTGTTCACCAATGATAAGGAGGACAGAGAGATCAGTGTGGGCTATACTAATATACAAGGGCAGTTTGAAATCAAGGGGCTGGTATTGGGTCTCAGGGCTGAGCACATGGAAGAACTGATGCACAATTTTAAATAATAGTTTAAAAGATAATATAAATATTGAATGCTCTTAGAGTCATAGAGTCATATAGCATGGAAACAACCCCTTCAGCCAACTTGCCCTTGCCAACTAAGATGCCCCATCTATGCTGGTCTCACTTGCCCGCATTTGGCCCATTTCCCTCTAAACCTTTCCTATCCATGTATCCATCCAAATGTCTTTTAAATATTGTTATAGCACCTGCTTCAACTAGCTCTTCTGGCAGTTCATTCCATAAACCCACCATCGTCTGTGTGAAAAATTGCCCCTCAGGTTCCCGTTAAATTTTGCCACTCTCAACCTGAACCTGTGTTTTCTGGTCCTTTGACCTCACCACAGCCAAAGTCCAAATACGAACAGAAAGCTGAATTTAATGTGAGTAAGTGTGATATCGGAGGTCAATGAGAATCTTTCCCCTCTTACCTTAAACCCATGTCCTCTGATGCTTGATTCCGATTCCCTTACTCTGTGTAAAAGATTAGTTTTTAGTTTAGTTTAGATTAGTTTAGAGATACAGTGCAGAAACAGGCCCTTTCGGCCTACCAGGTCCGCGCCGCCCAGCGATCCCCGCACACTAACACTGTCCTATACCCACTAGGGACAATTTTTTTTTACATTTACCCAGCCAATTAATCTACAAACCTGTACGTCTTTGGAGTGTGGGAGGAAACCGAAGATCTCGGAGAAAACCCACGCAGGTCACGGGGAGAACGTACAAACTCTGTACAGACAGCGCCCGTAGTCAGGATCGAACCCGTGTCTCTGGTGCTGCATTCGCTGTAAGGCAGCAACTCTACTGCTGCGCCACTGTGCCACCTTGCCGAAGATCTTCTTCAGGTATAATATTCCAATCCAGCCACCAAAACATGTGCAGATTCTTAAGTTCAATACTAACTAGAGATGATAGTGCGGTGTTCAGGAAGTGACAATCGGTGATAGAGTAGAACAGCTTTTAACTTTAGGAGATAACATTGGATTATCAGATTTCTCTTGATTTGATCAATGTTACAAAACTTAATCAAAAATGTTGATGACCCAGACTATGACCGCTTCTTCCGCCAGCAAATAGCAATGTTGGAAGTGGGAGAGAGACTATAGGGCTTCAGAAGCTAGAGTACACCAATGCCTTGTTTTCTAATGTTTGGTTTCCTGCTGATGAAAGTGGAATAAGCTACCTGGCAAGATTTGTTTCAGCAGATTTCTGTTCTCCTTTGTAAGAATAAAGGTTTTCTAGCTTCACTGCTGCATAGCCCAAGCCTAATTTTAAGATTAAGTCATTTTGTTCTCACCTAATAAGAAATCCTAATAAATGATGGAGCCATATAATTTCATTGATTTCAACTGTGAAGTTGCAGTGCAGGACTACACGCTATATGGCAATAAAACGCTACAGTTAACTGAGCTAAGTAATCCCACAACCAAGGAATCAGATCATAGCTGTATAGGCCAGTCACATCTCCAATAATGAGAGGTGAGTAACTAAACTGCTTATAGGAGCAGAAGCTTCTAAGAATGACCCCATCTGAGGTGATGGTGAGACTGATAATGTGAAGGCTGAAGCAGACGCTAGTACATTTAGCCTGAAATACCAAACAAAGGACTCAGTCTCCATCTAATTTAAGTCATTCCAGGTGATGTCTGAAAGGACATTGAGACTATGAGATGCAGTGAAGTGCCAGACACTATCCAGGATTTAGAGTTGAATATCTGCCCTGCAGAACTCTCCACACCTCAAGCCAAACTAGTCCAGTGCATCAACAACTTTGGTATTTATTGGGCAATGGGCATTGCCAGGAAAATTGTCTGGGTATTCTCTGTTCACAGAAAGTAGGTAAAATCCAATCTGGCTAATTACCGGCCCACAAAGTGAAGAGACGTAAAGTGCTGCAGGAACTAACGGGTCGGACAGCATCTCTGGAGTACATTGATAGGCGATGATTCGGGTCGGGACCCTTCTTCGGACCTGAGTGAAGGAATGTGTCATTTATCAAAAGGAATTTACTCATCAACAATGTCCAGAACCAGAGTGCACGGGACCAGGGGCCACAGTCTTAGAATAAAGGGGAGGCCATTTAAAACTGAGGTGAGAAGGAACTTTTTCACCCAGAGAGTTGTGAATTTGTGGAATTCTCTGCCAAGTCAAGTCAAGTCAAGTCAAATTTATTTGTCACATACACATACTCGATGTGCAGTGAAATGAAAGTGGCAATGCCTGCGGGTTGTGCCACAGAGGGCAGTGGAAGCCAAATCACTGGATGGATTTAAGAGAGAGTTAGATAGAGCTCTAGGGGCTAGTGGAATCAATGGATATGGGGAGAAGGCAGACACGGGTTATTAATTGTGGACGATCAGCCATGATCACAATGATCCCGGAATGGCGGGACTTCCCGGAATGGCGGGACTGTCGTATGTTGAAAGGCTGGAGCGATTGGGCTTGTATACACTGGAATTTAGAAGGATGAGGGGGGATCTTATTGAAACATATAAGATAATTAGGGGATTGGACACATTAGAGGCAGGAAACATGTTCCCAATGTTGGGGGAGTCCAGAACAAGGGGCCACAGTTTAAGAATAAGGGGTAGGCCATTTAGAACGGAGATGAGGAAGAACTTTTTCAGTCAGAGAGTGGTGAAGGTGTGGAATTCTCTGCCTCAGAAGGCAGTGGAGGCCAGTTCGTTGGATGCTTTCAAGAGAGAGCTGGATAGAGCTCTTAAGGGTAGCGGAGTGAGGGGGTATGGGGAGAAGGCAGGAACGGGGTACTGATTGAGAGTGATCAGCCATGATTGCATTGAATGGCGGTGCTGGCTCGAAGGGCTGAATGGCCTACTCCTGCACCTATTGTCTATTGTCTATTGTCTATTGAATGGCAGTGCTGGCTCAAAGGGCCGAATGGCCTCTTCCTGCACCTATTTTCTATGTTTCTATGCTTCACCATTTTGGATCTCACCTGAGCCTTATCATAGCACTGGTCCAAAGATGGACCAAAGAGTTAGAGTGACCACCCTTGACATCAAGGCAGGATGTGCAGTATCAAGACTGGCAAAACTGAAGTCAAAGGGGAAAAGAATCACTCCAGTGGTTGGAATAGAACCAATGTTGGGGGAGTCCAGAACAAGGGGCCACAGTTTAAGAATAAGGGGTAGGACATTTGGAACGGAGATGAGGAAGAACTTTTTCAGTCAGAGAGTGGTGAAGGTGTGGAATTCTCTGCCTCAGAAGGCAGTGGAGGCCAGTTCGTTGGATGCTTTCAAGAGAGAGCTGGATAGAACTCTTAAGGATAGCGGAGTGAGGGGGTATGGGGAGAAGGCAGGAACGGGGTACTGATTGAGAGTGATCAGCCATGATCGCATTGAATGGCCGTGCTGGCTCGAAGGGCTGAATGGCCTACTCCTGCACCTATTGTCTATTGTCTATTGTCTATTGCATAAAGGGAAATAGTTTTGGTGGTCCAAGGTGAATAATCCCAATCCTGGACATCAGCATAAGAGTTGCACAGGGCAGTGTCTGAACATCAATGCTTCATCGCTGACCTTCAATCATAACATCAGAAGTGGTGATGTTCACTGATCATCACACCATCAACATCACATCATCCAATTTGCACAAGCCTGCATGCAGCAAGATCTATACAATATTCCGGTCTGATAAATGGCAATTAAAGTGGTAACATTTGCCTGATAAAAGATGCCAGGCAATGTCTATTCCAACAAGAAAAAAATCCTCCACTGTCAACATACTGCAGGTGTTAGTTTGTGATTGTATGTGTTATTGCATTTTTAATTGATTATTCTCATTGGTCTTATTGTTCAACTGCGGGTAATGTTTCATTTCACTGCACATTTATGTGTATGTGACAAATAAACGACTATTGACTATTGACTATTGACTATTGTCAATAGACAATAGACAATAGACAATAGGTGCAGGAGTAGGCCATTCGGCCCTTCGAGCCAGCACCGCCATTCAATGTGTTCATGGCTGATCATTCTCAATCAGTACCCCGTTCCTGCCTTCTCCCCATACCCCCTGACTCCGCTATCTTTAAGAGCTCTATCTAGCTCTCTCTTGAAAGCATCCAGAGAATTGGCCTCCACTGCCTTCTGAGGCAGAAAATTCCACAGATTTACAACTCTCTGACTGAAAACGTTTCTCCTCATCTCTGTTCTAAATAGCCTACCCCTTACTCTTAATGACCAATGACCAGAGACATAACTAGGCCAGCCACAAGAATACTGTGGCTACAAGAGCAGGTCAAACACTAAGTGTCCTGTCAAGGTTGGCTTATTAATTGCCCTATTCCCTCTCCACTCCCCAAAATCTTTCCATCATCTAAACATTAGGAGTGTAATTGAATAGTTTCCATTTGCTGAATTAATTGGATATGAAGTTTAGCCGCTAGTACTTTATGCGTCTGGTGAGGGTTCCATGGATAACGTTCTAACCAGCTGCATCTGTTGCATTAAATCTCTTTTCCATTTTAGAACCCTCAAACACACTTCTCAACTGTGCTGCTCCAATGAATGCAAGCCAAATGTTTATGCTGTATGAATGCAGTGTTTCAGATTCATAAGCAAAGCTCTTTTTAACGATGCATAGTTTGCCTCCACTTGCTTTCCATCCCCCTTGACATAAAGGCCTACACATTCAGCTTTATTGATGACATTTTGTTTCACCATTTATTCACTTTTGTTCTGAGGCTATGCCCGCTGGTCCTAGATTCTCACACTGGTGGAAACATCCTCACCTCATCCACTCTGTCTAGGCCTTTCATTATTCGGTAGGTTTCAATCATCCTTCTAAACGACAGCGGGCACAGGCCCGTTGTGTAAAAAAGTTGCCGATCGGTTTCCTCTTACATTTTTCCCCTCTCAACTTAAACCTATGTCCTCTGGTTCTTGATTCCACGTCTCTGGGTAAAGGACTCTGTGTATTCACCTTATCTATTCCCCTCATGATCTTATGCACCTCTAAAAGATCACCCCTTATTCTCCTACGCTCCAAGGAATAAAGTCCTAGCCTGCCCAACCTCTCCCTATAGCTCAGCCCTTCAAGTCCTGGCAATGATGTGTCATTGGGTTGAAACCAGTTGCTCCCTCAGACAAATGAAAGTAAAAGCCACCTCTGAGCACTGAGACGATTCCTATTTATTAAAGCTGTGGTTTCAAATGAGTCAAAGACTGTGGTGGTTCTCCGGGAAACAACTGGGGTTCATGAAACGACAAATTTCCACCATACCTTGATCAGCAAGATCTAGTATTTCTCAAGATCGCACATGTAAAACCTGCTTCAGGCAATGCTACTTAAACAGAAAATAATCAACCTACTCTTTTAACTCCAACCAGACTGTGAGAAAATAACTGTAAAAAATTGAGTGTTTAAATTGTCAACTGAAGATTATAAATCAGGAAAAGTTGTGCATACTTAAATACCTTTAAGTACCAAGCTCCCCCATACTAGTCACTCAACATCTCCATAACTGGAGCAGTGAAGACAGTATTTATAAATATTGTATTTGCTATTGAGGGCATGCAGCGTAGGTTTACTAGGTTAATTCCCGGAATGACGGGACTGTCATATGTTGAAGGACTGGAGCGACTAGGTTTGTATACACTGGAATTTAGACGGATGAGAGGGGATCTTATCGAAACGTATAAGATTATTAAGGGGTTGGACACGTTAGAGGCAGGAAACATGTTCCCAATGTTGGGGGAGTCCAGAACCAGGGGCCACAGTTTAAGAATAAGGGGTAGGCCATTTAGAACAGAGATGAGGAAAAACTTTTTTAGTCAGAGAGTTGTGAATCTGTGGAATTCTCTGCCTCAGAGGGCAGTGGAGGCCAATTCTCTGAATACATTCAAGAGAGAGCTAGATAGAGCTCTTAAGGATAGAGGAGTCAGGGGGTATAGGGAGAAAGCAGGAACGGGGTACTGATTGAGAATGATCAGCCATGATCACATTGAATGGCGGTGCTGGCTCGAAGGGCCGAATGGCCTACTCCTGCACCTATTGTCTATTGTCTATTGTCTAAAGCCAGGCGTTTGGTGTTCCACCTGCAATGTTTTATTACTCTCATTTTGACAGGCATTGCCCGTTATCTTGCTGCTCTCTAATCTATGGATATTCTTGTCCATTTCTCTCCACCTGTGCTGAGGGCTTTCCTAGTTCTACTCCCAACAACATGCTGCAGGAAGCCGCTGGAAGTGGTTTCCCAACTCAGTAGAGAGGCGGGACTGCTAGTAATGACTGGGGAGAGATTTGTGCTGAAGTTGAAGATATAGAGAGGAGGTGGGGGTTGGGGGGGGTGGGAGGGGGGAGGAGGCGGGGTGAAGTCCTAGGGGAGGTTGGCCGTCGCTAGAGCAAAGGAGTAAAGATCTAGGATGAAGGGTCATGGAGTCATACAGTCTTACAGCGTGGAAACAGGCCCTTCAGCCCAACCTGCTCATGCTAACCAACATGTCCCATCTACACTAGTCCCACCTGCCTGAATGTTTGCCATTTTCCTCTAAACCTGTCATATCCAGGTACCTGTCTCCATGTTTCTTAAATATTGTGATTGAAACTGCCTCAACTACCTCCTCTGGCAGCTCCCTCCATACACCCACCACCTTTTGTGTAGAAAGGTGACCCCTCAGGTTCCTATTAAAGTTTTCCCCCCCCTCACCTTAAATCTATGTGCTCTGGTTCTTGATTCCCCTACTCTGAGCAAGAGACTCTGTGAGTTTACCTGATCTATTCAAGATTCAAGATTCAAGATTCAAGTTTACCTGATCTATTCCTCTCATGATGTTGTACAACTCTATAAGATTGCACCTCATCCTCCTGTGCTTCAAGGAATAGAGTCCTACTCTGCTCAACCTCTTCCTGGAGCTTGGGGGAGGAGGGTGGGGGACAAAGGTCTGGGCTGGGAGGAGGGATTGGAGATCCGGCCCGGAAGGTGCAACCCATGAAAAAAAAGATAGATGATTGGAGCTGAATGTGATCAGTACTTTGCTAACTCACTAATTAGATCGATGTAATGATTCACTATTAGTTTATTTAATAATAATAATAATAATACATTTTATTTATATAGCGCTTTTCATATACTCAAAGACGCTTTACAGAGATTTTGAGAACATAGGGGAAATGAATAAATAGATAAATAAGTAAATAAATAAATGAACAGAGAAAGGAGACAGAAGGTGAGGTGACCTTCAGTGGTTGAAGGCAGTACTGAACAGGTGAGACTTCAGCGATGTTTTGAATGTGGTGAGTGTGGGGAAGTCTCTAACGATTAGAGATACAGCGCCGAAACAGGCCCTTTGGCCCACAGGGTCTGCGTCGTCCAGCGATCCCCACGCATTAACACTATCCTACACCCACTAGGGACAATTTTTAAATTTACCAAGCCAATTAACCTACAAACCTGTATGTCTTTGGAGTGTGGGAGGAAACCGAAGATAATAGACAATAGACAATAGGTGCAGGAGTAGGCCATTCAGCCCTTCGAGCCAGCACCGCCATCCAATGCGATCATGGCTGATCACTCTCAATCAGTACCCCGTTCCTGCCTTCTCCCCATACCCCCACACTCCGCTATCCTTAAGAGCTCTATCCAGCTCTCTCTTGAAAGCATCCAACGAACTGGCCTCCACTGCCTTCTGAGGCAGAGAATTCCACACCTTCACCACTCTCTGACTGAAAAAGTTCTTCCTCATCTCCGTTCTAAATCTCGGAGAAAACCCACGCAGATCACGGGGAGAACGTATAAACTCTGTACAGACAGCACTCGTAGTCAGGATCGAACCCGGGTTTCCGGCGCTGCATTCACTGTAAGGCAGCAACTCTACCGCTGTGCCACCGCGCCTATTCTTGATTAGTACACCAGAGCTGTCAGAGGTTATGGGGAGAAGGCAGGGGAATGGGGTTAGGAGGGAGAGATAGATCAGCCATGATTGAATAGACTTGATAGGCTGAATGGCCTAATTCTACTCCTATCACTTATGACCTTATGACCTACATTTCCATGTTGCACTAAGAAAGTGACTTACAAGAGTGAAAGACAACAATGGAAAATTTTAGGTCATTTTGCTTTGCTCTGGAAATTCCACCAAGTATTTCTCTTGTACGAGTCACAAGCTTTTTATGTTTATGTCTTCCATGTTTACTTATGGCATTCCCTGTTTGAAGTTCCCTTTGGTGCACTGTGAGAGTTAAACCATGTGGCCCCAGAATCAACTGTCTTTGGGAACTCCCTGAATAATTAGGTCAGGCACCCTCCAGCCCCACCCACACCCCTCCTGTCTACCAAAATGTCCATCTCCTTCTCCCCCAGGACCAGGAGATATAATTGGCTCAAGCACCCAATTCAACAATTATCACTAAGGTCACCAATGGGCACATTGGGAACACCGCCTCTCCCACACCCAAAATTCGTCGGCCACTTTCAACCATGCAGAAGGAGCCTATTAGGTCCATCAGGTCTATGCCAGCCCCTAGTTAAGCAATTCAATGAGTCCCATTCTTCCCTTCTTTATTTCCTTGTGATTTACTCTCTCCCAAATGCCCGTTAATTTCCCTTTGCTTCTTTTGTCACTGTTCAACTCAGGGAATTTACAGTAACCAGTTAACCTGCTAAACATTTTGGGACATGGGAAGAAACCAAATAGTGAAAGGCCTGGATAGAGCGGATGTGGAGAGGATGTTTTCGCTAATGAGAGAGCCTAGGACCAGAGGGCACAGCCTCAGAATAAAAGGACGCACCTTTAGAAAGGAGATGAGGAGGAGTATTTTTTAGCCAGAGGGTTGTGAATCTGTGGAATTTATTGCCACAGATGGCTGTGGAGGCCAAGTCATTGGGTATTTTTAAGGGGAGATTGACAGATTCTTGATTAGTACGGCTGTCAAGGGTTATAGGGAGAAGGTAGGAGAATGGAGTTGAGAGGGAAAGATGGATCAGCCGTGATTGAATGGCGGAGTGGACTCGATGGGCCGAATGGCCTACTTCTGCACCTATGATTTCTGAACTTCTGAACTTATGAAACTGAGGCACCTGGAGAAACCCACAAAGTCACAAAGAGAACATGTAAACTCCGTATTGACAGCACCAGAGGTCAAGATTGAACCTGAGATCATCTCATTGGAGTGAGCAAGGACTTACTATTAGAATCGCTAGAATTTGAGACTAAGAGATGACAGGGTTCATTCACATGCTGCTGTGAATTCTGCTAAACGGATTCTGGGAATCTGGAATTTGGGTCCTATGGCTTCAAATCTACAACCATCGAGTACAATCAGATTCAATTGTAACAAAAGTGAATGGTTGCAATTTGGGAACAATGAAGAACAAGGAGAAAATGTTCTGGCATTTCCAAACGATTAAAAAGGCAGGTTTTACTTAATCTAATACATGTTGCAGCAAATCGGAATTTGTAAATAACACTTAAATGCATTTTGACTTCAGCTTAGAGAGAACAGAAATCCAAGTGACGACACTGTCTGGGGGAGATAACCAAATGACCTTGAGAAGTATTGATTAGCCTTAGTGGCAACATCCTGATTTTAACCGCCTGTTCACTGTATGTAGAATTTCTTATACAGAGATTATCGCAATGTAGCCAGAAAATAAAAACTAGGCAATAATTTTCATTAGCGACAACCGTGTGATGTTAAATGAGCAAGCAGTCACTAGAAAGTCAGTTCTCCCTCAACATGGTTGGTGTTAGGGCTGATTATACCCAACAGTATTTTACCGCTTAGAAAGGATGGGAGGTTGACAGAAGTGACCACAAAGTTGTGTGGAATACAGTCTCACAAGCTTGTACCTTTAGAGAGGAGATGAGGAGGAATTTCTTTAGTCAGAGGGTGGTGAATCTGTGGATTTCATTGCCACAGAAGGCCGAGGAAGCCAAGTCAATGGATGTTTTTAAGGTGAAGGGTGTCAAGGGTTATGGGGAGAAGGCAGGAGAATGGTGTTGAGAGGGAAGGATTGATCAGCCATGATTGAATGGCGGAGTGGACTTGATGGGCTGAATGGCCTAATACAACTTATTCATTTATGAACTTGTAAGTAAAGGATCAAAGGGGAAACTTGTTTGCCTGTCAACACGGGTCCAGGCGAATATCCATACACTTTAGGTGCCAGTTTTCCTGACACTTGTGGGATATTTCATCATTCATTCACATGAATTGTATAACTATTAAAATAGTATTTTTAACAGCTTGATACAATTAACGGTTCTCATTGCAAAAAAGACCTAGGGTGATTCATGCAAAGTTTTAAAGCACCTAAAAACATGATACATACATTTTTTTTAAATTGGTTAAAGAGAAAAATCTTTAAAATACTTCAAAGAAATGTTAATGATCAATGAGCTCCACCTTGGTCGCCTGAGGACTTATCATCGCGGAGTTCGCGATCCCTTTGCCATGGGTTGACCTCGGAGCTCCAAACATGGGTGCTTGCAGACTTTAACATCACGGAGCCTGAGGTCTCTGGTCAGAGACCGACTTCGGGAACTCCAAACCGCGGGAGCTTCGATCGCCCCAACGGATGGTTCGACTGCACCGACCGTGGGAGGATAAAGAAGAAGATTGGACTTTTTTGCCTTCCATCACAGTGAGGAATGTGGGGAATCTGCTGTGGTGGATGTTTATGTTAACTTTTATATAGTTGTGTGTCTTGTTGCTCTTATTTTTCGTATGGCTGTATGGTAATTTGCATATCACTATACCTTAATTGGTACATGTGACAATAAAAGACCTTTGAAACCTTTGAAACCTTTGAATCCCACCAACATGACCCATCTAGACTAATCCCGCCTGCCTGCATTTGGCCCATATGCCACTAAACTTATCCTATCCATGTATCTGTCTAAATGCTTCTTAAACGTTGTGATAGTACCTGCCTCAACTACCTCCTCCAGCAACTCGTTCTATACACCCACTTTGTGTAAAAAAAAAGTTTCCATCCTCCTGCGCTCCCAGGAGTAAAGTCCCAGCCTGCTCAACCTCTCCCTATAGTTCAGGCCCTCAAGTCCTGGGAACATCCCCGTAAATCTTCTCTGCACCCTTTCCAGCTTATCAACACCTTTCCTGAAACTGGGTGACCAAAACTGAACACAATACTCTAAATGTGGCCTCTCTCATGAGTTCTGGATTAGAACCCAGGACTGCAAAACAAGATTTAAAGAAAAATAAATGATATAGAATTCTAATCTTAAAATAAAACTAAAACAATGTAATATATGATGTATGCACCTGCATTCAATACATTTGGGGGAGAGGGTGTTAGTAATTTGATAAGATGTTGAATTTTCATTTCTTTCAATTTGTAAATTTGAAGTGCACTATGTCTTTGTAAAATTAAACATTACACTTATTGAAAAGGAATTAAATGTCCTCCTAGCAACCTTTGCTAAAATACATTGTCTTTTGCCTGAAATAATAACCTGTTTGCCTGATAACTTGCCTGACCTGCTGAGTGCATCCAGCAACTTTGTTTTAGTTTAAATTTGCAACATTGGCAGTTTTTTTTCCATTTCATCTCACCAGATTTGTCTAACCTCCTCCTACAACCCTTTAAGATCTCCATACTTTGACTTTTAATATCTCCACCAGTGACAGTCATATCCTCAGCTGCAGTGATTCTAAGCTCTGGAATTATTTCAAAATCTTTCATCCCTCTTTGCCCATTTTCATCCTTTAAGACATCACTTAGTTTCCATCACCTCGACCAGACTTGTGGTTACCAGTATGCATATCTCTTTTGTGACTGGGTGCAGGGTTTTTAGTTTAGTTTAGAGATACAGCATGGAACAGGCCCTTCTGCCCATCGAGTCCATGCTGGCCATCGATCACTTGTTCACACTAGTTTAATATTATAAGGTCATAATGTCATAAGTGATTGGAGCAGAATTAGGCCATTCGGCCCATCGAGTCTACTCTGCCATTCAATAATGACTGATCTATCTCTCCCCCCTAACCCCATTCTCCTGCCTTCTCCCCATAATCCCTGACTCCCGACACATGGGGCAAGTTGGTGGGTGCGGGCAAGTTGGGCCGATGGGCCTGTTTCCACGCTGTATGACTCTATGACTCTAATTGATTATCCCACTTTCATATCCACTTCCTACACCCTAGGGGCAATTTACAGCGGCCAATTATCCTACGTGCCTTTGGGATGTGAGAGAAAGCTAGAGCTCCATTGGAGGAAGCCCGCGTAGGAGAACTTGCAAAAGAGAACATGCGCTGCTGAAAGCATTTCATCAGGATGCATCACAGCATGGTTTGGGAACAGCTCCAACCAAGACCGCATGAAATTGCAGAGAATTGTGGATGCAGCCCAGACCATCACACAAAACCAACCTCCTTTCCACTGACTCCATTTACACCTCACGCTACCTCAGCAAGGCCACCAGAAGTGTGAAAAAGCACACCTCCAGATTCAGGAACAGTTTCTTCCCAGGGACGGAGTAACATAGTAGCAAAGTAGCATTTGCTACAGGCCCCGGAGTCTCGAGGGCCCCGCGCTAAATGCTTGAAATCGGCATCCCACTGAGGGAGGCTGTGCTGCGTGCGCCGCTCCCCAACCGCCGTGGTTAGAATGTGTTGCCAACGCCGCGGTTAGAATGTGTTGCCAACACCGCGGTTAGAATGTGTTGTCGACGCTGTGGTTAAAATGTGTTGCTAACGTCGCGGTTAAAATGTGTTGCCAATGCCACGGTTAGAATGTGTTGCCAACGCAGCGGTTAGAATGTGATGGCGGTGGGGCTGCACGGACCATTGGGCAGCGGGCGCATCACCGCCCAACCGCCCAGTCTCCGGCCCTCTTACTCCACACATCTCCGGCCTCACCCAAACACCTCACTCCTCCGGACCTCTCTGCTCGAATATTGGCCTTGTCTCCCCACACATCCCGGCCCTCTCACTCCTCGCTCATCGGCTCTTTTCTCTCAAGTCCCCGGGGCCACTTTCACCACCTCATCGCGCCCCCCCCCCCTTCCATCTCTCCCACTCCTCCGGCCCTCTTTCTCCCTACTTTCTCCGGCGCTCTCTCCCCACTCCTCTGGCACCTGCTCCCCCGAATCCTCCGCTGCTCACTCGTCCGTATACCTCCCGCCTGTTCTTTCCCTACCCCTCCGCCCCTCCCTCTCCTTGCTGGGGCCTTCACTCTCGCTCTTCACTCCTGCGGTCTTCTCTCTCTCCCCACTCTGCCGGCTCTCTCCTTCTCCCCACTCCACTGCGCATCTCTCTCCCCAATCCCCCTTCCCTCGCGCCTACCAGACTTTCGTCCCTCCAAATAGCTACTGTTCCAGTCCTCTCTTCCGCCAATCTACCTTCCCCCTTTATTCCCAGTCTTCTGTCCAACTCTCCCTCCCCTTCTCCATCCCACTCTCTCCCCTGCGCATCTCTATTACGCTCTCCCCATTTCCTCCGAACCTCTTTCCCCCACACCTCCCTCCATGCCCCCCCCCCCCCCCCCCCTCCGGTCTTTACTTTCCATTTCTATAGGCACCTCTTTCCCTCACACTTTCGGCCTTTTCTCAGCCCCTGCCCGTCCGTACCTCTCTCTGTCTACTTTTCTGGCCCATACTCCCAAAATCCTGCGACTCCCTCTCACCCATCCCAAAAGCTCGGGCCCTCTTTCTCACCAATCCCCCGGCCTTCTCTCCTCACATCCCGGGTCCTGTCTCCTCCTCCACTCTTCTACCACCTCCTCTACCCACACCTTGCATGCCTCTCAGCATCCACTGCTTCAGCACTTTCTTCCCCCGACTCCAGCCCTCTCACCCCTATACCTCCAGTCTCGCCTCTATTCTCTCCCTACCTTTTCCGCATTCCTCCGGTCCTCCCTGTCTCTACTTCTCTGGCACCCTCGTCTCCCACTCCTCCAGCCCTCTTCTCGCAATCCTCCGTCATTCTCCCCACGGTGGTGCAGCGGTAGAGTTGCTGCCTTACAGTGCTTGCAGCACTGGAGACCCGGGTTCAATCCCAACCACGGGTGCTGTCTGTACGGAGTTTGTACGTCCTCCCCGTGACCGCATGGGTTTTCTCCAAGATCTTCCATTTCCTCCCACACTCCAAAAACGTACAGGTTTGTAGGTTAATTGGCTTAGTGTATGTGTCAAAATTGTCCCTAGTGTGTGCGGGGATCGCTGGTCGGTATGGATGGTGGGCCGAAGGGCCTGTTTTTGCGCTGTATCTCTAAACTAAACCTCTCCATCACACACTCTCTGAGAATCCCGTATTAGGCCCGCAAGCCGCTGTAGGCCCCGACACTGTAGGCCCGGACAGTGGAGGCTAACGGAGCCCGTTAACGTTAACGGAGTTCGGGGAGCGGGGCCGAGTGTGTTCAGGGAGCTGGGCCGAGTGTATTCGGGGAGCAGGGCCGAGTGTGTTTGGGGAGCTGGGCCGAGTGTATTCGGGGAGCAGGGCCGAGTGTGTTTGGGGAGCAGGGCCGAGTGTGTTTGGGGAGTGGGGCCGAGTGTGTTCAGGGAGCAGGGCTGAGTGTATTCGGGGAGCAGGGCCGAGTGTGTTTGGGGAGCGGGGCCGAGTGTGTTTGGGGAGCAGGGCCGAGTGTGTTTGGGGAGCTGGGCCGAGTGTGTTTGGGGAGCGGGGCCGAGTGTGTTTGGGGAGCGGAGACGAGCGTGTTCGCCGAATGGAGGCCGCAACCCGCCTCCCGGCCCGGGTGGCCATGATTGGTGGAGCGGGAGCATGTGGCCGCTGGCTGGGTGTGGTCACATGGGGCACGGGTGGTGACGTCACCTTGTCCCGTATTTAAGGCCCCTTTATAACATATGCTACGGGCCGCGCAATAGCTTAATCTGGCCCGGTTTCTTCCCAGCTATTATCAGGCAACTGAACCATCCTACCAACAACCAGAGAGCAGTCTTGAACTGCTATCAACCTAATTTGAGACCCTCGGACTATCTTTGATCAGTGCACGGAACATTATTCACGTTGTTCCCTTTATCGTGTATCTGTACACTGTGGATGTAATTATGTATTGTCTTTCCGCTCTCTGGTTAGCGCGCAACAAAAGCTTTTCGTTGCACCTCGGTGCACGTGACAATAAACTAAACTCAAACAGTCGAAGTCAGGATCGAAGCCGGGTTTCTGTCGCTGTGATGCGGCAGCTCTACCAACTGCGCACTGTGCTGCCTGTAAAATTCTACCAAGTGCTTTGGGAGATTAACGCTGCTGGAGAAATCCTTGTGTCAGCACAGAGCTCAGCTCTGACCCTGAAGTAATGCCTGCAGTTGCCCTCATTGTCCTTTCCATTCCCCGACCCCAGAGATTGTGAGAAGAACATAAACACAAAACAGTTGTGACTCCATCGCTTGGTGATAGTACGCACTTGAAAAAAAATACACTTCAATTAAAAGATAGTTTTTAAAGCAGTTACATCAGCTGGTAGAAAATATGAGAAAATATCACCCTGTGACTGTCAATTGCAGATATTCTAGTAAATGAAAAATACAGATATTCAAACCAAAGCCATCTGAAACTTTTTTTAAATCTGTTATCTTGACCTTGATGGTGGCTTCTATTTTGCAGTAATCTTATACTTTGGTCAGATGCATTTCCATGATGTCATGTTAATTGCCACAACATGGTGTGACAGACAGATGGCTAATACCTCTGCAGAGCAATCTAAGGTTATTAGCTGTGAGGCAAGTGTCATTGCATTCATTTCCATTTTGTAAAGTTGGAACAATATTTCCCATTAACAGATATGAGAGAAAGAGTGCAAAACCTGGGAAGTGCTGAAGTACATGCTTTAGGTAGAGACCAATTTAGATTGGAGAAGCCTTTGATAGCAGATGACGTGAAATAATTGGACTATTTAATCAGGGTAAAAGCAAGAAGAGAGTAAGAATTTGTGATTTGTTGAACCACTTTCTCCAAGGAAGTTTGAGAGCCTATTATTTGAATAGGTGGTTCCATTAGAGCATTTAAAAAACCGTGACCAAGTTCCCTCTACGCGTCCTTCCTGCATCAAACCCATTAGCTGATCTTTTGTTCCAAAGAACACTTCAGTCTGTGTTCTTTTTAACCTTTTCCCAATAACCTTCAATTCAGAAATTGTACCCAGCCCTTTTGGAAAAGGGTTAGTCAACATAACATGAAAACCTGCACTGGTCCACCTATTCACTACAGCGAACAATGGTGGGGGAGGGGAAATGTATTTGATCTTTTACACGGTTGCTCTGTTTATACTTGCCTCTCCTGCACAAAGGAATTAAATTAAATAGCCAGTTCCTTCTACATGTTTGACATCTGAGCCACACCAGGCATTAAAAGAATGTCGGGCAAAACAACAAAGGGCCGGAGGAACTCAGCAGGTCAGGCAGCATCTTGTGGGGAAACGAACAGACAACGTTTCGGGACAGGACCCTTCCTCAGACTGATTGGAAAGGGAGGGAGAAATGCGGAAAAGAGAAGTGGAGGCAGGACAAAAACTGGCAAGTGATAGGTGGAGGAAAGAACTGCAGATGCTGGTTTAAATTGAAGGTAGACACAAAATGTTGGAGTAACTCTGCGGGACAGGCAGCATCTCTGGAGAGAGGAATTCCTTCTCTCCAGAGATGCTGCCTGTCCCGCTGAGTTACTCCAGCATTTTGTGTCTACCAAGTGACAGGTGGATACAGGTAAGGGGGGGTTGATTGGAGTGTCAGATAAGGAAAGAAGAGGAGTGAAATGTAAAGCAGGAGGAGGGATATGGGTGGAAGAAGACATGGGGGGAGGAAAAGAGGGAGGATAAAAGGAGGAAATATGGAACGGGGATGACAAATGAGCACAGAGTGGAGGAAAAGCTGGGTGACTAGGAAGGTGGGAGATAGTGGTAGAAATATGAGCATCAGGTGGTGTGTGGCTTGGGTAAAAGAGGGGGGTAGGGAAGTTTTATCTGAAATTGGAGAATTCATAGACTATTCAGTTGTAAGCTACCCAAGTGGATTATGAGATGCTGTTCTTTCAGTTTGTGTGTGACCTCACTCTGGCAATGGAGGAGGGTCAGGGCAGAATGATCAGTATGGGAATGGGCAGGGGAGTTAAAATGGTTAGAAACTGGGAGATCCAGAAGGCCTTGGCAGACTGAGCCGTAGTGTTTGGCAAAATGGTCGGTTAGTCTACGCTGATGTAAAGGATGCCACGTCAGGAATACGGGATGCAGTGGATGCAGTTGGAGGAGGTGCAAGTGAACCTCTGGCTCACCTGGAAGGGAAGTGAAGGAGGGTGTGTCGGGACAGGTCTTACATCTCCTGTGGTTGCTGGGGCAAATGCCTCGCGAGGGGACAGGTTGGGTGAGAAGGAATGAATGAACCAAGGAGTAGTGGAGAGAGTATTCTCTGCTGAAAGCAGAAAGGGTTGGGGATGGGAAGGTGTGACTAGTGGTGGGATCATGCTGCAGGTAGTGGAAATGTCGGAAAATTATGTGTTGGAAGCAAAAGCTTCCAACACATAAAGGTGTTGACCAGGGAAACTTTATTCTTGTTCCGTCAGGGAAAGAAGGTGAGTGAGCAGAACTGGGGGACACAGAGGAGATGTGGGTGAGGATTGAAGCAATGTTTATTCCCACCTTTAGCCATTAGGTCGTACTAGGGTAAGGAAAATCTCTATGCTCTCTCTTTCCGTCACCGTGTTCTGAGGTCCGATACTCCGACACAATTCATCAACCTGGAAGATCCCGCCTCCTCGTAATTAAATAGCCTATTGTGTTCTTCTATTCCTGAACAACGGTTCTCTGGTTTTCTCAACGTACGAACAAAGACAAAGCCTGGGATTTATGAAACGTTGATTCACACAATGAGGGATATCTGGCAAGGTTCATTAAGGCGATGCCTGTACCAGAAAAGTGCAAGATTCAGGCTCCTACTGCTGCTCAGTTGCCTCGAATCGGGCGACCCGCTTCTGTCATGTAGTGGACTGGCTTCCCTACCCACACCCCTTCCCCCCTCTCCCCAATCTTTGCACATCCCCAATCCTTTCCACTCATCGCTTTAGTTTCATGTTTCACGTATCTTGTGTTTTATGACTGTTGGCAGATCAATTTCCCTCCTGGGATAAATAAAGTTCTATCGTCTTGTATCGTAATACTGGCACTACTGGATCCTGCTCCACTTCCTCTCTACACTAATCACGCCACTTCCACTACTCCTCACCGCCACACCATCCCCCACACAACCCACTTCCCTCTGAGTCCCATCCTTGCTCAAAGGTGCCTTCCCCGGGCCACCCTCCCCCCTTCTGCCCTCCTCAGAGCCTGGGTTACCATCGCCCCATGTCCCCTCCCTCTAACTCTTTGATGAGCAGAGGCTTTACCTTTGAACCCCAATGCGCACACCTCAACGAGTTCCGAGCCTGTCATGACGTTGAGCTCTTCTTCCCTTGTCTTTGCCTCCAAAGCCATTTCTCTGGCAAGGAGTCAGTTTCAGTTTAGTTTATTGTCACGTGTACCGAGGTACAGTGAAAAGCTTTTTGTTGCGTGCTAACCAGTCAGCAGAAACAGAAACAGAAAGTCTTTGTCTCCCAGTAACGACTCCTTCTCCCATCTCCAACTTCCCTCCTTCTCCTGGACTCCCCCTGCCGGCCTTTGATGCTCTCTGGACCCTTTGATTTACATTTGCGGATGCAACAACTGCCTTGACTTCGGCACTCCCCTTAGCCGCTCCAATCTCACCCTCCACTGAACGCACAGCCCTCCACTCACTCAACAGCAATCCCAACATTGTTATTAAACCCATGAACAAGGCAGGTGTCGTTGTAGTCTGGCAGACAAACCACCACCGTGCTGAGCCCAGGCGCCAGCTCTTGGACACTTCCTCTTAGCTGCCCCTTGACCATGACCCCATAGACGAACACCAGGCCATCATCTCCCAGACCATCACCAATCTCATTACCTTTGCTGATCTCCCCTCCCCAGCCTCCAACCTTATAGTCCTCAGCCCTGTACAGCATGTTTCTATTGCTTTCCCAAGATCTACAAGCAGCACCATTGTTTTTGCCTGCTCCTGTTCATCATTGTTTCACCATTGTTTCTGCCTGCTCCTGCTCACTAAAATCATCACCAAATACCTTGGTTCTTGGTTCTTGGTCCTCCAAAATATTCCAAATGGAATTTAAACTGGAGGTGGCGGAGTATGGACTTAAGCAAGAAGGGTTTCTCGGAGAAGAGCTGCCTTGAAATTTAGTTGCGTCTGGTAGAGTAACTATAGTAGGGTGAAGACTATGCCATGCTTTAATTGTGCGAGGGGCCGGGCGCGGTGGCGCGTGCCTGTAATCCGGCTGCTCGGACGCGGGGGCTCGAGGATCACTTGAGGCCAGGAGTTCTGGGCTGTTGCTGGCTGCGCCGATCGGGTGTCCTCACTAAGCTAGGCATCGATATGGTGTCTCCAGAGGAATCCGGAATCACCAGGATGTGTAAAAAGGGGTGAATCGGCCCAGGTCGGAAACGGAGCAGGTCAAAGCCCCCGTGCCCATCAGTAGTCGGATCGCGCCTGTGAATAGACATTGCAGCACAGCCTGGTCAATACAGTGAAACACAGTCTCCAAAAAGAAAATTATAATCATTGTGCGAGGGAGGAATGAATTGCTATACACATCTGCCCTGATAGCTGGTATCTCAAACTGAATCGAATGCCCTCGTCTACTCCTGTTAGGTTTGGGTTTGGTGTAGATGTGGTCAACTATGTCGAGCTGACCATTTAACATTTTGTGAAAGTAGGTCAAACGGTGGGCTTTACGTCTGTCTTGGAGAGTGTTGTTCCACCCCAGTGTATTTAGAAGTTGGGTAACACTCGCTTCTCTCTCTGATAGGTATTTGTAACAAAACAAGCTGCCTGTCTTTGGACATGTTCGATGGAAGAAATGTTTTTATTTGTGTACGGATCCCACGCTGCAACTGCGTAGTCCAAACGTGGTCTAACAAGGGTGAAGTATAACTTCTCCTTGATAGACAATAGACAATACACAATAGACAATAGGTGCAGGAGTAGGCCATTCGGCCCTTCGAGCCAGCACCGCCATTCAATGTGATCATGGCTGATCATTCTCAATCAGTACCCCGTTCCTGCCTTCTCCCCATACCCCCTGACTCCGCTATCCTTAAGAGCTCTATCTAGTTCTCTCTTGAATGTATTCAGAGAATTGGCCTCCACTGCCTTCTGAGGCAGAGAATTCCACAGATTCACAACTCTCTGACTAAAAAAGTTTTTCCTCATCTCTGTTCTAAATGGCCTACCCCTTATTCTTAAACTGTGGCCCCTGGTTCTGGACTCCCCCAACATTGGGAACATGTTTCCTGCCTCTAACATGTCCAACCCCTTAATAATCTTATACGTTTCGATAAGATCCCCTCTCATCCTTCTAAATTCCAGTGTATACAAGCCTAGTCGCTCCAGTCTTTCAACATATGACAGTCCCGCCATTCCGGGAATTAACCTAGTAAACCTACGCTGCATGCCCTCAATAGCAAGAATATCCTTCCTCAAATTTGGAGACCAAAACTGCACACAGTACTCCAGGTGCTGTCTCACTAGGGCCCTGTACAACTGCAGAAGGATCTCTTTGCTCCTATACTCAACTCCTCTTGTTATGAAGGCCAACATTCCATTGGCTTTCTTCACTGCCTGCTGTACCTGCATGCTTCCTTTCAGTGACTGATGCACTAAGACACCCAGATCACCTGATAGAAGTTGAACAATGATAAAAGTTGCATCTCGGAAAATTTAGGACACCTGTTGCTTTCACCATTGCATGATGAGTCTGACCATTCCAACGTAGGTCGTTCTGTAATTTAATGCCAAGATACTTGGTCTGTTTGGATTCTTCAATGGTGGCACCAAGGATATTATATGATGTTTCGCCTGGTTTCCGCCTCCTGGTGACACGCATGGTTTCACATTTGGAAGGATTGAACTGCATCCCTCATTGTTGTGACCACTTAACCATAGTATCGAGATCTTATTGGAGAGCATCTTTATCATCAGATGACTTATTTGGACGGCACAGCAAACAATCATCAGCGAATAGTCTGGTTGTGCTTGTGACTTTTTTATGAATGTCATTAATGTAAAGCAAAAACAGATGAGGGCCCAGTACTGTGCCCTGAGGTGTACCACTTAACACTGGATGCTAATCAGAGCTTTTCTCATTCACAAACACGCGCTGAAGACGTTTTGTCAGAAAATTGGAAATCCATTGTTTCGTGTTGGAACGAACACTGTAGAAGTCAAGCTTCTGAAGCAGTCCCTGGTGTGGGATGACATCAAATGCTTTAGAAAAGTCTATTACAACTAAATCCGTGACGACATTGCTGTCAAGATTCTTGGCCGGGTCATTTGTTGTCAGGATAAGCTGAGACTCGCATGATCTATGCCTCCTAAATGCATGTTAGATGACAGCAAGTATGCTATGTTTGCTAAGGTGTCTCATTCTGGCCTTCCATCACAGTGAGGAGGGGACTGGAGGATAGTCACTGTGATGGATGTTTTTTTGTTGTTGTGTGTTTTGTGTTGGTTGGGGTTGTGTAATTTGCTTATTTTATTACTCTTATTGTTGGACTGTGGGTGACGAAATAAAGATATCCTGAATCCTGAATCAGATTATTATTGATTATATGCTCCATTAGTTTGCAGCAAGTGCTTGTTAATGAAACAGGAGGATAATTAGCTGGGTTGGTGGTTGAACCCTTCTTAAAGAAACATCTTGATCCTAACTTGTCCCCCTTTACCAATTCCTTTTCACCTGGACAATCCTTAACCTTCAATATTTTCAATTCTGAGAACCCCATCATCCCATGGAAGTCCAGAATCTTTACATCTTCATTCCCCACCAAATAGGTTTAAAGTGAGAGGGGAAAGGTTTTAATGGGGACCCGAGAGGCAGATTTTTCACAGAGGGTGGGGGGTACATGGAATGGGCTGCCAAATTAAGTGATAGAGGCAGATACAATTACAAAGTTTTGTAGGAAAATAACTGCGGATGCTGGTACAAATGGAAGGCAGCACAAAATGCTGGAGTAACTCAGCAGGTCAGGCAGCATCTAGGAGAGAGTGAATGGGTGACTTTTCGGGTCGAGACCCTTCCTCAGTCTGAAGAAGGGTCGAGACCCAAAACGTCACCCATTCCCTCTCTCCTAGATGCTGCCTGACCTGCTGAGTTACTCCAGCATTTTGTGACGCCTTCCATTCCAAAGTTTTAAAGATATTTAGAAATATCCATGGATAGAATAGAGGGACATGGGCCAAACGCAGGTGAATGGAACTAGCTCGGGTAGTTGACCAGGTTGCCATGGAGGAGTTGTGGGGAAGGGCGTTTCCATTCTATATAAATATATAAGCTATATGCCATGACTCTATGACTGTGACATAGCATTTGACACAGTGAGATAGTCAGCAGGCTAATAGTTTCATCCATTTGCATGCTGGAGTGTTTATCCCCGACAGCCACCATGGTGCTGAATGTGGTCAACCAAATGTTGATCCTTCGTAGCTTGAGTTTACTCGGTCGAAAAGAAATGTGCTGAAGCCTTTTTGCTAAGCCTGAAATTCACAAAATGACAATTGGAACAAGGTAACGAGCCGATAGCATGTTGTCCTGCACCAGAGGAAACAGAGTGGTGTGGGAGCAGGATTTTCAGGTTTCAACACCAACAAATCAGCAACTTGTGGTTAACATTTCCAATACAAGATTGGAAATCTTGACTTGAAATCCGAACCATAGTTGATTCCAAGTGGGTTGAGTTCCAGAGAGTTATGGCAGAGTATGGCAGTCTTTCCAGGTGAGGCAGAGGTTCACCTGCACCTCCTCCAACCTCATCTATTGTATCCGCTGTTCCAGATGCAAACTCCTCTACATCGGCGAGACCAGACGCAGGCTCGGTGATCGTTTCGCTCAACACCTTCGCTCAGTCCGCCTCAACCAACCTGATCTCCCGGTGGCTCAGCACTTCAACTCCCCCTCACACTCCCAGTCTGACCTTTCTGTCCTGGGCCTCCTCCATTGTCATAGTGAGGCCCACCACAAATTGGAGGAACAGCACCTCATATTTCACTTGGGCACCTTACACCCCAGCGGTATGAACATTGACTTCTCTAACTTTAGATAGCTCCTCTGTCCCTCTCCTCCCCTCCCACTTCCCAATTCTCCCACTGTCTTCCTGTCTCCAACTACATCCTTTCTTTGTCCCGCCCCCTCCCCTGACATCAGTCTGAAGAAGGGTCTCGACCTGAAACGTCACCCATTCCCTCTCTCCCAGATGCTGCCTGACCTGCTGAGTTACCTGAGAGTTACAGCATGTTCTGCCTTTCTGCGCTGGCACCAGCTCCCTCCTGCCCTCAGCTGAATGCCAGAGGTTTGCTGAAAGGCCACTGCTCCCTCCACACTGTGGTTGCGATATCTGGCACCTGAATCAGGCCAGCTGCAAAAGCAGGAGGAGGAAGGACTCGGCCAAATATATGATGCAGTTTTGTAAAATAAATTCTCAAAAATGTTTTGATGAGTAGGCAAGAAGAATAAACTCTGACATTCAGTATGTAGAATAAGCAAACAAATGCAACAATGTAAGCAAGTACTTGGTTGCCAGAGGAAAAAACATCACAAAAAAGATAAATAATCTGAAACGCAATAAACACAGCTATGCATGTCTATAATTGATGCAAAGCATAACAACATCTGGAGAGTTTAGCAACATGCTCTCTCGCTGCTCCCCCTCTGTGATTTCTCCTGCCCTCCTACTCTACGGAGAGTTTAGCAACATGCTCTCTCGCTGCTCCCCCTCTGTGATTTCTCCTGCCCTCCTACTCTACGGAGAGTTTAACAACATCTGGAGTATTGTGTATAGTTTTGGTCTCCTAATCTGAGGAAAGACATTCTAGCCCGAGAGGGAGTACAGAGAAGGTTCACCAGATTGATCCCTGGGATGGCAGGACTTTCATATGAAGAAAGACTGGATAGACTAGGCTTATACTCGCTGGAATTTAGAAGACTGAGGGGGGATCTTATTGAAACATATAAAATTCTTAAGGGGTTGGAGAGGCTAGATGCGGGAAGATTGTTCCCGATGTTGGGGAAGTCCAGAACCAGGGGTCACAGCTTAAGGATAAGGGGGAAGTCTTTTAGGACCGAGATGAGAAAACATTTCTTCACACAGAGAGTGGTGAATCTGTGGAATTCTCTGCCACAGAAGGTAGTTGAGGCCAGTTCATTGGCTATATTTAAGAGGGAGTTAGATGTGGCCCTTGTGGCTAAAGGGATCAGGGGGTATGGAGAGAAGGCTACTGAGCTGGATGATCAGCCATGATCATATTGAATGGCGGTGCAGGCTCGAAGGGCCAAATGGCCTACTCCTGCACCTATTTTCTATGTTTCTATGTTAACACAAGGGATAGAACCAGGAGCTTATGGCGAGTCCGAAAACTTGTTGGTTGTAGAAAAAGTTTATTGCAGCCGCAATATTCGAATACAGAGTTAAACAACAAGGTAAAGGACAACCATCAAAAACTTACTGTCTTCTTCGAAGACTTCGCCGAACTGTCTATTTCGGGCGCCAAAAGCGCACATGACATCGCTGGCCAATCAGCGATGTCGCTCCCTGGACCAATCCCCATGGTCGCGTTCACACGTGACCTCGCTGGCCAATCCGAGGGTTCGACGACCTGGACCATTCTCTATGGTCGCTACATGACCCCCCCCAGAACCCGAGGTGCGGAACCTAGCAGGGAGCCGGATTTCGCGACCATAACGAGTACGGAGAGGGACAACCTGAACCACAGGAGCCGGGGGTTCCGGACTTGGCGGAACAGCCGGAACGGGAGGTCCTGGAGGAACTACCGGAACGGGGGGTCCTGGAGGAACTGTCGGAACGGGGGGTCCTGGAGGAACTGTCGGAACGGGGGGTCCTGGACTGAGCGGAACTAACGGAGGTCGGCCTCTCCTAGGGGTTTGACCGACCAGGACTGGTTGATCCGGATCCAAATGTGCAGGTTTGAGCCGGGACACCGAGACGAGCTCACTCTTGCCGCACATGTCTAAGGTGAAGGTAGCCGTTCCCTTACGCAAAACCCGGAACGGCCCTTGATAGACCCTCTGCAACGGGGCGCGATGGGCATCTTTTCGCAGAAAAACAAACTCACAGTCCTTCAGGGAAGGCGGTTCATGTACCATGGGACACCCATGACGTGAAGTTGGAACTGGGGCCAGGGAGCCCACCCGTTCCCGGAGAGATGCTAACACCGATGGGACTGTAGGCAGCTGGTCTGAAAGGTCCGGAAACAAATCTCCGGGTACTCGAAGTGTCGAGCCATATACTAGCTCCGCGGACGACGCACCGAGATCTAGCTTAGGAGCAGTCCGGATGCCCAAAAGAACCCAAGGGTGCTGGTCTACCCAGTCCGGGCCTTCAAGCCTTGCACTGAGGGATGCCTTAAGTTGACGGTGGAACCGTTCTACGAGTCCATTTGCCTGGGGGTGATATGCAGTAGTGGGTTGTAACTTGGAACCGTACAGTTCTGCGAGCGCGGCCCAGAGGGACGAAGTGAACTGTGGCCCTCTGTCAGTGGTAATAACTGCCGGGACCCCGAAACGAGCTACCCAATGAAGGGCCAAAGTCCTAGCACAAGACGCTGATGAAATATCAGACAATGGGAAAGCCTCTGGCCACCGGGTGAACCGATCCACCACCGTGAGGAGGTGGGTGTAGCCCCGGGAGGAAGGCAAAGGCCCGACCAAATCCACGTGGATGTGGAAAAAACGAACTGCTGGGACCTCGAAATCCTGTACGGGGGGCTGGACGTGGCGCTGGACTTTAGCGGTCTGACAGGGAACGCAGGAACGTGCCCAACCCGCTACCTGTTTCCATAGGCCATGCCAGACAAACCTCGCTGCTACCAAGGCAGAGGTGGAGCGGATGGACGGGTGCGCCAGCCCATGAATGGCATCGAAAACCCGGCGCTGAAGGGAGGGCGGTACTACCGGCCTGGGACGGGGAAGAGAAACATCGCACCAGACTTTTGTGCCTTCCGACCCACAAGCTACCTGGGCCAACTTCAATCCCGAAGTGGTGGACCGGTATGCCGAAACGGTATCCGCTAGAAGCTGTGCCTCCGCAAACTTCTGGGGATCCACTTCGCAGTCCACCGCCGAAATAGGGGGAAAAGCGGGTCTAGACAGGGCGTCAGCAACGGCATTAAGCTTACCCGCGACATGACGGACATCGGTGGTAAATTCGGAGATAGCAGTCAGGTGCCGCTGCTGGCGGGCCGACCATGGGTCAGACAATTTCAAAAAAGCAAATGTTAATGGTTTGTGGTCCGTAAAGGCCACAAATGGGCGGCCCTCGAGGAAGTACCTGAAATGACGAACAGCTAAATAGAGAGCCAGAAGCTCTCGGTCAAATGCGCTATACTTCAGCTCGGCCGAATTTAGTTGCCGGCTGAAAAACGCTAAAGGCTGCCAACGGCCACCGACCTGCTGCTCCAGAACCCCGCCCACCGCCATGTCAGAGGCGTCAACCGTCAGGGCCGTGGGGGCGGAGGGGCTCGGATGGACCAACATGGTGGCGTCTGCCAAGGCTGCCTTAGCTGCTGTAAAAGCCGACTCTGCGGTCGGGGACCATATCAACTCTACCGGATTCCCTGCAAGGCATTGGAAAAGCGGGCGCATGACTCGCGCAGCTGCCGGAACGAACTTATGGTAGAAATTAACCATGCCTACGAACTCCTGTAGCCCTTTTACTGTGGTGGGCCTGGGAAATGCCCGGATAGCCTCCACCTTCTCGGGCAAAGGGGAGGCGCCAGCAGGGGTAATTCTGTGCCCTAGAAAATCAAGAGCAGGAAGGCCGAATTGACATTTGGAGGGTTGGATAATGAGCCCGTGGTCTTGGAGCCGCTGGAACACGGTCCGCAAGTGGGCCTGGTGTTCCTGCACTGAGGGGCTGGCGACCAGGATGTCGTCTAAATAAATAAACAAAAAGGGTAAACCCCAGCCCACGCGGTCCATCAGTCGTTGGAAAGCCTGTGCCGCGTTCTTTAAACCGAAAGGCATACGCAACCATTCAAACAACCCGAACGGAGTAATCGTTGCAGTTTTCTGTATGTCCTCCGGTCGCACCAGGATCTGGTGGTATCCTCGCACCAAATCGATTTTGGAAAACACCACCGCTCCTTCCAGCCCAGATGAAAAGTCCTGTAGGTGCGGTATGGGGTAGCGATCAGCCGTGGTGACAGCATTGAGACGCCGATAATCGCCACATGGTCTCCACCCCCCAGATGCCTTGGAGACCATATGTAACGGCGAGGCCCACGGGCTGTCAGACTGACGGACAATTCCCATTTCCTCCATCTTCCTGAACTCCGCCCGTGCCACCACCAGTTTGTCTGGCGGTAGTCTCCTGGCCCGAGCGAAAACGGGAGGGCCTTCGGTGCGGATGTGATGGACCACGCCGTGCTTGGCCGAAGGCGTGTCAAAACGTTGAATGAGCAGCTCTGGAAACTCTGCCAGAATCTCAGCATACGAGTCGGGGGCCGCGACGACGGCCTGGACAGTAGGGCTGGGCGAGGAGGCGATTGTCGGAGCGACGTGCTCATCTTCGGCGGAGGGTCGGAGGTCGTTACCGCGGACATCAGGGACCAGTGAAAAAGCCCAGAGAAAATCTGCGCCCAGGATCGCTTGTTTGACGTCGGCTATGATGAATGGCCATTCGTACGTGCGGAGGCCTAACACAAGGGACATCTTCCGTATACCGAAAGTGCGAATTGGGCTGCCATTAACCGCGATGAGGGTGGGACCTGTCTTACCCGATCTGGTTTCGAGGTCGGTCGGCGGCACTATGCTGACGATGGCTCCCGTGTCCACCAAAAATTCTGTGTCCGTGAATCGATCATGGACATAGAGGCGCCGGTTCTGGCCAATCGTAACTGCCCCTATGTACGATCGGCCGAGGCATTTCCCGCGAAGGTACAAGGCAAGTGGCAGTTGCGGGATTCGCTACCCCATCGTAGGTGATAATAGCACCAGCCGCGCTTGTGCGGATCTTTTTGGCGGGCTTTCGGAGAATTGGCGGGAGACGTGGCGCCATCTTGCCGTCGCTGTGGCGTGGTCACTGATGTCGAGACCTTGTTGATCGAACCGCTTGCCTTGTTTTTTGCCGCTATGAGCGCGTCCGCTTTCGCTGCATATGCTTCGGGGTCCTTAAAAGAACAATCCGTGAGCAGCAGTCGGACATCCTCAGGAAGTCTCTCGCGGAATGCCTGTTTGAACATAGGGCAATCCGTATGCTCACCGGCTAGCATCATCATTTCGGACATGAGGACGGAAGGCAGTTGGTCTCCAAGATCCGGTAGGTGCAGAAGTCTTGCCGCATCACCATGCTTATTAAACCCGAAGATTCGCAGTAATACTTTCTTCATGGCCTCGTACTTACTTTCCGCAGGTGGATTCACGATGAACCGCATCACGCGCTTGGTCGTGTCCGGCGATAGAGCGCTGACGAGGTAGTAGTACATCGTGGATTCGTCCGATATCTTCTTTATATGAAATTGAGCTTCGGTGTGGATAAACCAAGCTTGCGGTGCGTGCGTCCAAAACAACGGAAGGTGAACGCTTGCCGAGCTTAACTCCGGTGTGCCCGGCGCGGTCATCGTCAACGAGGCGTCGGGTACCTGCTTAGTCGGTGATCGTCCAGATCACGTCGGGGTCACCAATATGGCGAGTCCGAAAACTTGTTGGTTGTAGAAAAAGTTTATTGCAGCCGCAATATTCGAATACAGAGTTAAACAACAAGGTAAAGGACAACCATCAAAAACTTACTGTCTTCTTCGAAGACTTCGCCGAACTGTCTATTTCGGGCGCCAAAAGCGCACATGACATCGCTGGCCAATCAGCGATGTCGCTCCCTGGACCAATCCCCATAGTCGCGTTCACACGTGACCTCGCTGGCCAATCCGAGGGTTCGACGACCTGGACCATTCTCTATGGTCGCTACAAGCTGACCATTTGGCCATCGTCTCTTTCAAATCATCTTCTTCAATTAGATGTAATAAAATGGAACTGCAGATGCTGGTTTTTACCAAAGATAGACACAAATTGTTGCAGTAACTCAGCGGGTCAGGCATCATCTCTGGAGAAAATGGATAGGTGATGTTTCAGGTTGGAACCCTTCCTCAGTCTGACTCGAAATGTCACCTATCCATTTTCTCCAGAGATGCTGCCTGACCTGCTGAGATACCCCAGCATTTTATGTCCATCTTCTTCAATTAGATCTTGCCTGATCTTGCATACGATGTTTTTGATGGCGTGGAGGTCTGTGCCGACGATGAGTTCACCAGGTGGGTCCTTCACTGTCCGCAGCCTCGTGTTCCTGCGTGTTGGAATTGCCGTACTGGGCCACGATGCAGCTAGTCAGGATACTTTCTGCGGTGAATCTGCAGAAGTTTATTCGAGGATTCAGTGACATTCCAAATCTCATTAAACATCTATGAAAGGTGATGGAAGTGATGGTGGATGGGACACATTGGTTCCATGACAAGATGATGGACACTATCTTTCATGTTGCAAATTAAGTGATCATGCCAAAGGAGATGAAATCAATGATATGTAACTTAAAACTGCTCAAACCTTCATTGCGTGAGGTGACTGAAGTTCCTGTTTGTGTGTCACATCGGCTGTTTCACTATGTTTACAGATATTAATAAACAGTTTATATTTGCTTCTGTTGTTTACACAAAGTTGCCAATGAAAAGTTCCTTACTGGAAAGGGTACCGAGAAGATTTACGAAGATGTTGCCAGGACTAGAGGGTCTGAGCTATAGGCAGAGGTTGAGTAGGCTGGGACTCTATTCTTCGGAGCACAGGAGGATGAGGGGTGATCTTACACAGGTATATAAGATCATGAGAGTAATAGATCGGGTAGATGCACAGAGTCTCTTGCCCAGAGTAGGTGAATCGAGGACCAGAAGTCATAGGTTTAAGGTGGAGGGGGACAAATTTAATAGGGATCTGAGGGGTAACATTTTCACACAAAGGGTGGTGGGTGTATGGAACAAGCTGCCAGAGGAGGTAGTTGAGGCAGGGGCTATCCCAACATTTAAGAAACAGTTAGACAGGTACATGGATAGGACAGGTTTGGAGGGATATGGACCAAATGCTGGCAGGTGGGACTAGTGTAGCTGGGACATGTTGGCCAGTGTGGGCAAGTTGGGCCGAAGGGCCTGTTTCCACACTGTATCAGCATATTTCCCAGCTGTAAATTGAGGAGAATCTCTCATCACAATGTTATTAAGGGTGCAGAGGTGTTTTACCAGAATGATGCCTGAAATAGATGGTTTCAGCTAGGGGAGGAGGTTGGATAGACTTGGATTATTTTCTCTGGAACATTGGAGGTTGAGGTAGAGACTTGGTAGAAGTATATAAAATTATGGGAGGCATAGATGTGGTAGACAGTGGGAACTTTTTTTCCCCCAGCGTGGAAATGTCCAACATTAGTTTAGTTTAGTTTAGTTTTGAGACACACTGTAGAAACAAGGCCTTCGGCCCACTGAGTCCGCACCGATCAACGATTCCCGCACATTAACACTATCCTACACGCACTAGCTATAAGATGAGAGGGGTAAAGTTTAATGGAGATGTGCGAAGCAAGTTTTTTTCCCACAAAGGGTGGTGGGGGCCTGGAGCACATTGCCAACAGTGGTAGTGGATACAGTGGCGTTTAAGAGGGTTTTAGATAGGCATGTGGAAGTGCAGGGAATGGAGGGATATGGATCATGTGCAGACAGATGAGATCAGTTCAGCTACGCATCATGTTCAGCATAAACATTGTAGGTCGAAGGGCTCATTCCTGTGCTGTACTGTTCTATATTCTAGAAACCTTTATATTAAAAATCCTTTTACTTTCACAGATATTGGAAGAAAGGGCATGCAGATGAACATAAAAATCAGGAGCCGGAGTAGACCACCTAGCCCCTAACCCTTAGAATCTGCAATATTTCATTATTCATTCAAAGTTAAAGTTGATCTTCTACCCGTGAATAAAGTTGAGTGCTTGGACTGCATGCCAGGCGTAGTGGTGGAGACAGATAAAATAGTTGCATTCAAGAGGCTTTCAGATAGGCACATTGACATGCAGGGAATGGAGTGATATGGATCACATGTAGGCAGAAGAGATTGGGTGTAACTTAGTATCATGTTTGGCACAAACATCATAGGCAGAAGTGCCTGTTCCTGTGATGTACTGTTCTATATTCTATGAGACTATAACCCCTAGTTTCAGACACTTCAGACAGAGGAAATATACTTCCTTCTGCACTGAACTGAAGAGACTTTGAAATGTCCAATGACACTCTTGGATGGTCACAGAGTGAAGTGCAGCGAGTTTCCCTGCAAGTGATTTGGGCATCATCCCATCCTTCAAGGAAGAGGTTGGCAAATAGTTGACGCAGAATTAGATACAGACTCTGGCAAAAGAACAGAGCAACTGGATTAATTTAAGATTATTTTTGCAAGGAGTTTACACTGAAATGGTGGGTCGAACAACCTCATTCGGTTGTACCAACATCAATGATTTGTTGGTCTATGGTAGTAACCTCAGATCTTGATGAGGTGTCCATTTCACTCTGTTACTAAAGTTAGCAAAGGTGCTTTGTTTACACATGTTAGACTTCAGCTGAAAGAGCAGTGGGGGGAAGGGAGGAAATTACTGATCATGCCTTTCCCCCTGCAATACATTGCCTGAGAGAGTAGAGGAAGCAAAGTCATTGACAGCAGTGAAGCATCTGGACAACTATTGAACCACTGAGGCATTGTAGGCTGGTGACCAGATGCTGAAAGATTATTAATACAATTATGTGCCCACTAGCCAGTATGGACGCGGTGGGCTGTATGGCCTGTTTTGTTACTATCTGACCCAATTACTCCAATTGGCATTCTGAGGAGCCATTGTCAGAAATGGTAAGAGAAATGGTGAGAAGACAGGTGTTTTTAAATTGCAGAGAGACAAAGGGATGAAGAGAACAGCTGAAATTAGTTTTATAAGGTTCAGACCAGAATCGGCAAAATACCAATTACTTTAAACTCCAGCAGCTGGGGACAGAAAAGCAAAATGAAACAGTTTGAAACAGGATGGTGGAGCCACATCAATGGAGAGAGAGAAAAAAATAACTCAGCTGAAATTGTTAAATTCATTGTCATCTGTAGTAGTCAAAAAGTATTGTAACAGACCCCAATTACTACGAAACCACAAAATACTTGTGCTATAACACAAGGATCAGCGCTCAACCAAGAAAACCAAGCCCTAAGCCAAAGTACTATGTAAACAGCTTATACACACTTATACTAAGGACAATAACTAACACCATATGCAATAATAATCTATCTACATGTTAACAAGCACATACAAATTGATCATGTAGATGCAAGTATATCATTGGGGATATCAAGTGGGCACCTCCCTTCACTGGTGTTTCATTGATTTAGACCCACGGCAGCTCAGGAAGGCTCTGGCATCTGGCAACCCCCACTCAATACCTGCTCTCACCATCTATGCTACCAGTATCTACAAAATAAAGGAAACTGCAGACGATTAATTCACTCAAACAAATGCAAAACGCTCGCATCATGTCTTACACTTATCCTAACCCATCATTAAACAGTTGTAGTGCCACTAATATCAATGAGCTCACAAGTTCACAAGTTACGTATAGTCTTTCGCCGCTGACTGAATAGCACACAACAAAAAAAGCTTTTCACTCTGCCTGGGTGCACGCGACAATAAACTAAAACTAAACGTGCCCACCGAATGCAATACATTGGATTGAAGGAAGTGCAAAAGAATCACTGCTTTTTCTGAAATCATGGTGGGAAAGTAAAAGGTAAAAAGGCAACTGTTGTATCTACCATGCTTGTCTGGGAAAATGGTGTGAGGAGGAGAAATGGTTGGGTGTAGAAAAAAGAGGAGGTAAGAGTTTCTGGGGGAACAATCACTTTGGAACACTGGAAGGGCAGAGCACAGGAGGTGAAGATAGGCCTGTAAGGGGAATCTCGTTGGTGAAGCTGACATTATTGAAAAATGTTGAATGTCGAGGGTCATGATGTGGAAGATCAGGACAAACCAAACCTGTCCTTGTCCTGGCCAGGAGCAGAAGGGGTGAGGGCAGAAGCGGAGGGAATGAGGAAGCATAGTTGAGAACCTCACCAACAATGGAGGAACGTTAACTGGGAACAGATAGGGTGGCACGGTGATGCCGGGATAGAGTTGCTGCCCTGCAGCCCTTACAGCGTCAGAGACCCGGGTTCGATACTCACCACGGTTGCTTGTCTGTACGGAGTTTGTACCTTCTCCCCGTGACCGTGTGGGCTTTCTCCGAGATCATCCCACACTCCAAAGACGTACAGGTTTGTAGGTTGATTGGCTTTGGTTTGTGTACTTGGTATAAGTGTAAATTGTTCCTAGTGTGTGCAGTATAGTGTTAATGTGCAGGGATCGCTGGTCGGCGTGGACTCGGTGGGCCGAAGGGCCTGCTTCCACGCTGTATCTCTAAACTAAACTAAACTAAACAATACAGCCATCGGAAACCGATATTGAATTTACGAATTTCATCAATACCTATTTTTCTTCCTCTCTCCACAGATGTGGTTATTTCATTCTATTACAATTTGTTTTATTTTTCTTTTCTGTCTCTAGCTGACAGCGTTCAAAATAATTTTTACTTAACAGATTGGTCTGCATCCCCTTGGTCTCTCCACCCTAACCGTGCTCTGCAACTTTAAATAATGTTTGTTTGCTCGCTGTTCCAGTTCTGACGAATGGTCTCTGGCCTGCAACATTGCTTTTCTTTCCACAGATGCTGCATGACCAGCTGAGAGTTTCCAGCAATTCCTGCTTTTATCAGATTTTCAGGCTCCACAGTTTTTGCTCCAAACATTATCTTCCTGTTATTTTTGCTCCAAAAGTTCCCTCTCTCCTTCATTCCTGCCATGTTTATGTGTTTTTTGGACATTTGCCAAGGAAAGTAAAGATGTTTTTTCGAACACAGAACATGGAACAGTACAGCACAGGAATTGGCCGTTCAGCCCACAGTGAATGAGCCAAACAGGATGCCAAATTAAACTGATCTCATCTGCCTGTACATGATCCATATCCCTCTCTTCCTTGCTCTTCCATGCACTAAAAGCCTTTTAAAAGCCACTCTCATTCCCTAGAAAGACATTCTAGCCTTAGAGGGAGTACAGAGAAGGTTCACCAGATTGATCCCTGGAATGGCAGGACTTTCATATGAAGAAAGACTGGATAGACTAGGCTTATACTCGCTGGAATTTAGAAGACTGAGGGGGGATCTTATTGAAACATATAAAAATTTTAAGGGGTTGGAGAGGTTAGTTGCGGGAAGATTGTTCCCGATGTTGGGGAAGTCCAGAACCAGGGGTCACAGCTTAAGGATAAGGGGGAAGTCTTTTAGGACCGAGATGAGAAAACATTTCTTCACACAGAGAGTGGTGAGTCTGTGGAATTCTCTGCCACAGAATATAGCCAGTTCATTGGCTATATTTAAGAGGGAGTTAGATGTGGCCCTTGTGGCTAAAGGGATCAAAGGGGTATGGAGAGAAGGCAGGTACAGGTTACTGAGCTGGATGATCTACCATGATCATATTGAATGGCGGTGCAGGCTCGAAGGGCCGAATGGCCTACTCCTGCACCTATTTTCTATGTTTCTATGTTTCTATTAACTGCCTTCACCACAATCCCGGTAATGCATTCCAGGCCCCCAACACCACTGAGTGAAATGTTTTCCCCGCACATCTCCATTATATTTTACCCCTCTCATGCCCTCTCATGTCAGAAATATCCACCCGGGGAAAAATGTTCTGACTGTCTACCCTATCTATGCCTCTCATAATTTTACATACTTCTATCATGTCTCCTCCCAGCCTCCAATGTTCCAGAGAAAACAATCCAAGTTTATCCAACCTCTCCCTGAAGCTGAAACCCTCTAATCCAGGCAGCATTTTGGTAAACCTTCTCCAAAGCCTCCACCTCTTGCCTGAAATGGGACGACTGTTGGCTGGTCACTAATGTAATCCCATGTGAGTAATTGCTCCTTTCTTATTTTTGAGCTCAACCCATAACGGCTCAGTAGAAGTACCCTCCAGTATGTCCTCTCTGAGTACCGCCGTGACATTCTCCCTGATTAGGTATGCAACTCCTTCACCTCTTTTACATCCATCTCCATAACATCTGAAACATTGAAACCAGGCACGTTGAGCTGCCAGTCATTGCCATCTCACAACCAGGTTTCCATAATAGCTACAATATTATAATTCCAAGCACTGATACAGCCCCTAAGTTCATCGGCTTTACCCACAAAGCTCCTTGTAAACACAATTCACCCCTTCATTATTCCCATGCTCATGAACCAATCCCTGCCTGTCCTTCCTTTGAGACTTACTTGAAATATCCTCCATTGGATATATACCCTCATACCCTCTTGCTGTTGAGGGCGTGCAGCGTAGGTTTACTTGGTTAATTCCCGGAATGGCGGGACTGTCGTATGTTGAAAGACTGGAGCGACTAGGCTTGTATACACTGGAATTTAGAAAGATGAGAGGGGATCTTATCAAAACATATAAGATTATTAAGGGGTTGGACACGTTGGAGGCAGGAAACATGTTCCCAATGTTGGGGGAAGTCCAGAACCAGGGGCCACAGTTTAAGAATAAGGGGTAGGCCATTTAGAACGGAGATGAGGAAAAACTTTTTCAGTCAGAGAGTTGTGAATCTTTGGAATTCTCTGCCTCAGAAGGCAGTGGAGGCCAATTCTCTGAATACATTCAAGAGAGGGCTAGATAGAGCTCTTAAGGATAGCGGAATCAGGGGGTATGGGGAGAAGGCAGGAACGGGGTACTGATTGAGAATGATCAGCCATGATCACATTGAATGGCGGTGCTGGCTTGAAGGGCCGAATGGCCTACTGCACCTATTATCTATTGTCTATTTCCATTTGCTGACCTGCTTCTCTGGTTCCCACCCCCTGCCATTTTAGTTTCGGGTAACGCTGGCAAAACTTCCTGCAGGGATGTTGGTGCCACTCCAGTTCAGATGCAACCTCTCCCTCTTGTACAGGTCACCTCTGCCTCACAAGGGATCCCAATGATCCAAAACTCTGAATCCCCGCTCCCTGCACTGACTCATGAGCCATGCATTTTACCGGTGCCACACCAACATGTCGCTCTGGTAGTAATCCAGAGATTACCACCTTTCAATCCTGCCTTTTACCTCGCTCCCCATATTTACTCAGCGGGACCTCATTACTCGTCCAACCTATGTCATTTGCGCCGACGTTTACAAAGACTTTAGTTTAGTTTAGTTTAGTTTAGTTTAGTTTAGTTTAGAGATACATCATGGAAACAGGCCCTTTGTCCCAACGAATCTATGCCGATCAATGACCACCCATAGAGTAGTTCTATCCTGCACGCTAGGGACAATTTACAGAAGCCAATTAATCTACAAACCTGCATGTCTTTGGAATTTTGGTAGAAACCAGAGCACCCGGAGAAAACCCACACTGTCACAGGGAGAACGTACAAACTCTGTACAGACAGCACCCGTAGTCAGAATCAAACCGGGGTCTCTGGTGCTGTAAGGCAGCAACTCTACCACTGCGCCACTGAGCCGCCCTAAAGTCTTCCGTCTACTCACCTTTGAGAATGTCCAGCGTTCAGAGACATCCCAGTCCCTGGCACCTGGTAGGCAACGGACAATCCTGGAGTCTTTATTAACCACTGATTAAGCCTCAGTTAGAAGTCAGTCTGGTACAAAAGCATGTCGTGGACCTGGAGAGGGTAAGTCGCCTGAACTGCTTCAAGTGTGAGAAACCTTGGTCACTGTCATAAATCTGAAAGGGGATTAGTCTAAGACCATAATATTAATGTTTCTAGATAAAGGGGATTCGGACTTTAACTCCCACTTACCTAAAAAGAAATTCAGTGTGAATTTCAGCTTCCAAGAAATTCCCTATGGAAAATATAAAATTACTGTCAGTAAATTGATCACTTTAATCTTATTGTAAACAGTTTTGAGGAATAACATGACACAATGACTTGCTGCCAAATGTTAAGCGTATGTGCCAGAAAAGACATTGGATGCAGACAGGATTAGTTAACATAGAACATAGAACAGAACAGCAAAAGAACAGGCTCTTCGGTCCATGGTGCTTGTGCTGAACATGATGCCAGGACTTATTCACAAAATGCTGGAGTAACTCAGCAGGCCAGGACCATCACTTATCCTCCTGTGGGTAAGCCACATCCCTCCCATCCTTGCATTTCCATATGCCTATCCCAGCGGAGGTCAGCTATGGGAATGGATCTGCTGGCCCCGGATGGGCCGGAGTTCCTGAGTCACGGAAGCAGGCGGCAAATTCATCCCGAATATCGGCCGTGGAAATCGGCTATGAGAACCGATCTGCTGGCACCAGGAGGCCTATGCCTCACCAGGCCTAGGCATCACATTTTAAGTGCAGATTACAACTGGTCTGCCAGTTGCCAGAACATCGGTGGTGGACATACGCTCCAAATACAGCCTATCGAATGTCCAATAAACCTGCATCAATACTTCCTCACTCTTGTATTCAATGCCCCGGCCTATAAAGATAGACACACAAGGCTGGAGTAACTCAGCGTGACAGGCAGCATGTCTGGAGAGAAGTAATGGGTGACGTTTTGGGTCGGGACCCTTCTTCAGACAGTCTGAAGAAGGGTCTCGATCCAAAACCCGAAACTCCAGAGATGCTGCCTGTCCCGCTGAGTTACTCCAGCTATTTGTGGTTTATCTTCGGTTTAAACCAGCATCTGCAGTTCCTTCCAACAAATGCCTTCTTTACCACTATCTACTTGCGTTGGCACTTTCAGGGAGTTATGGACTTGGACCCCAAGATCCATCTGTACATCAATGCTGCTCAGGGTCATGCCATTCAATGTATATTTTCCCCTTATATTCGACCTCCCAAAGTGCAACACTTGCTCAGATTAAACTCCACCTGTCATTTCTGCACCATTTTCTGTAACGGATCTGTATCCCACATAATACTTTGACAGCCTTCCTCACAGTCCGCGACCCCAGCAATGTTGATAACGTCTGTAAACTTACTAACCAACCCCCATCTTCATTTACGTCCGAGTCATTTATATATAATACAGACAGCAAAGGTCCCAGCACAGGTCCCTATGGAACTCCACTGGTCACAAACCTCCAGCCTGAATATTGTCCTTCCAGCACAACCCTCTGTCTTCTATCAGTAAGCCAATTCCAAACCTGTTTTATCGAATGCCTTCCTAAAATCGATGTGGACAATATCCACCGCCTTATCCTCATTGAATACCTTCGTCACCTCCTCAAAAAGCCCAAGCAAGTTGGTAAGACACGCCCTGCCTTGTGCAAAACCTGTCCCTAATTAAACCATTCGCTTCCAAATGGGAGTAAACCCTATCCCAAAAAATCCTCTCCAATAGTTTCCCTACCACTGACATGACGTTCACCAGCATGTAATTCCCTGGATTCTCCCTACTTCGTTTCTTAAATAAAAGAACAAGATTTGCCACTTTCCAGTCCTCCAGGACCTTGCCACTGACCAGAGACGATGCAAAGATCTCACAGGTCATCATGCCATTGCTGCTGTTGCTGCTCTGTGTCTTGAAACATAGCAGCCAATTGACCACTCACAGTTTCTTTGGGATATGGGAAGAAAACAGAGCAGGCAGCAGTAACCCAAGCGGTCTCGAGGAGAATGAGCAAACTCCACACAAACACTCCACATGGGCGCAGTGGCGCAGCGGTAGAGTTGCTGCCTTACAGCGCCAGAGACCCGGGTTCCATCCTGTCTACGGGTGCTTGTCTGTACGTTCTCCCCATGACTTCCGTTGGTTTTCTCCGGGATCTCTGGTTTCCTCCCACACTCCAAAGACGTACAAGTCTGTAGGTTAATTGGCTTGGTATAATTGTAACTTGTCCCTAGGGTGTGTAAGATAGTGGAAGTGTGTGGGGATCGCTAGTCGGCGCGAACTCGGTTGACTGACGGTTCAGTTTCCGTGCTGTATCTCTAAACTCAACTATACCCAAACAGCACCAAAGTCAGAGTGGGACCTGAGCCCCTGGAGCTTTGGTCAGCAGCACTAACCGCTGCAGATCTCTGGCACCCCCAGCAACAATCTTTGCACTCAAATCTGTTTGAACAAAACGATAAATTAGTCTAAAAAATGGTGATTGATCAATGTTTGTGTTCATGTGGTGTTCCTGAAAATGAGTAATGAAATAATTGTGGATTCAATGTGGCAGAATCCTCTTGATTCTAAGATATTTCATTTACAAACAATCCTGGAACCTCCCACACAATAAACAAATGACGTTGCCGGAATCGCAAAAACGTCAATGACAATTTGCATTGTTAAAAACCCAGCAGTTACCAACTTCATTGAGTTGAAAAAAAATCCCTTTTTCCTTCTCCTTCTTTTCCTTCTCCTTGCTCACTCCATTACTCCAGGCCCACCCTGATGCTATTAACTCTTCGCTTAGATCATAAGGTCATGTGACAGGAGTAGAATTGGGCCATTCGGCCCATCAAGTCTACTCTGCCATTCAATCGTGGCTGATCTATCTCTCCCTCCCAACCCCATTCTCCTGCCTTCTCCCCATAACCTCTGACACCCGTACTTATCAAGAATCTATCTATCTTTGCCTTAAAAATATCCACTGATATTGTGACTTAAGTTGCCTGGGAAGTCGTTAAGCTTTTTAATAGCTCTGCAAGTGTGGACATTAAAATATCGGATTACTAGTAAGCCACTTGGCTCTTCAGATCTGCTCCTCCTTCATCAGGATCTGGCTACCCTTCTCTCTCAAGATCATTTTCCCATACTATTCCCAAGAGAATCAATGCATCCTCAAAGTAAGAAATCTATCTAATCTCTGTTTTGAATGAACTCAATGATTGAGTCTCTACCAATTTTCAAAGTAGAGAATTTTCAAAGATTCAACATATTCGAGTGAAGAAATGTCTCCTCTGCTCAATCCTTAACAGTCGACATATTATTGATAGCCTGTGACTGTTTGTTCCAGTCTTCACCTTGCATCTATCCTGTTAAGTCTGGTGGGAATTTTGTAAATTTCAATTAGATCATCCCCCATTCCGACCAATGCACACAATCTCTCCTTGTACAGGCAAACAATGGATCCAGTCTGAAGAAGGGTCTCCACCAAAAAAGTCACCCACTCCTTCCTTAGAAACATAGAAACATAGAAGACTATGACCCGCTTTCAAATTATGAATGTAAAGGCTAACAGGTGAAATTCATGAATAGACATCAAAGTTTCCATTTCTTAAATCACTTCTTGTAACAAGAGAAGGGGAGTTCCATATGAACACATTATTAAAGAAAATAGGTGCAGGAAGAGGCCATTCGGCCCTTCGAGCCAGCACCGACATTCATTGTGATCATGGCTGATCATCCACAATCAGTTACCCGTGCCTGCCTTCTCCCCATACCCCTTGATTCCGCTAGCCCCTAGAGCTCTATCTAACTCTCTTTTAAATTCATCCAGTGAATTAGCCTCCACTGCCTTCTGTGGCAGAGTATTCCACAAATTCACAACTCTCTGGGTGAAAAAGCTTTTTCTCATCTCCCCTTTATTCTTAGACTGTGGCCACTGTTTCTGGACTCCCCCATCATTGGGAACATTTTTCCTGCATCTAGCTTGTCCAGTCCTTTTATAATTTTATATGTTTCTATAAGATCCCCTCTCATCCTTCTAAATTCCAGTGAATACAAGCCCGGTCTTTCCAATCTTTCCTCATATGACAGTCCTGTAATGTCCCGTCAGATCTCTTAGTCTTGTGTCATGTTCTGTGTTTAGATTCTCATTTCAGGTCCCTTGACTTCCTGCCATTGTAATTGTCAGCCCCGCCTTGATTGTTTCCACCTGTGTGCCCTTACCTCATGTATATATAGTCCACGCCTCCCTTTGTCCTGTGCCAGTTCGTATTGTGATTCATGTGCTCTCGGTCGTAGTATAGCTAGTAAGTAATTTTTGTAACTAATGTTTTTGTAGCTGAGTAAGTTTAGAGTTTTTGGTTCGAATCGCAGTGTTCTTTAATGTGAAAATTTATTTTCTCCAAATTGACTCTTGTGTGTGAGTCGTGCGTTTGAGTCCAGTTCCTGTGTGCCCCAGAGCATAACAAGTCCCGCTATCCTGGGGATTAACCTCGTGAACCTATGCTGCACTCCCTCAATAGGAAGGATGTCCTTCTCTCCAGAGATGCTGCTTGTCCCACTGAGTTACTCCAGCATTTTGTGTCTATCTTCGGTTTAAAACAACGTCTGCAGTGTCTTCCTACACATTGCATCCTTGGAACCAGCTCTCTAGCCTTACATTCAATCGTGAGAATAACTTTTTTCCTAATTGATGCCCATTATTGCTGGAGTATGGTGACAATTACCAAGATACTAGTTTTGGGCTGAGATTCCGGATGGGAAGCAGGAATCTCCCTCTAAAATGGCAAACTGGCGTAGTCAGCATGACATCTCTGAAGATGCCCACACAATCTGCTTCCCATGACCCATCATCCACAACAATTCCGACCCACGATACATGTGAATGATTTTAAATCAGTGGTTCTATCACAATGTGCTGAGAACATCTTCTACTCTGGTGTGCATGAAGGAACTGCAGATGCTGGTTTACACTAAGACAGACACAAAATGCTGGAGTAACTCAACGGATCAGGCCGGATCTCTGGAGAAAAGGAATAGGTGACATTTCAGGTCTGAAGAAGGGTCTCGACCCAAAACGTCACCTATTCCTTTTCTCCCGAGTTGCTGCCTGACCCGCTGAATTACTCCAGCATTTTGTGTCTATCTTCTACTCTGGTCTCTTGTCTCTACTTTCTATTACTGTAATATTAGTGATCCCAATGCCATAAGTGCCTGGCAATACCTTCATAAACTTCCTCATCTCCCTCCTCTTTCACCCCATCACCACAGTCCTCCTTTCCATTCCACCCCAGATTCACCCCCCCCCCCCCATCCTACCCAATGGACCCCATCTCTCCTGCTCCTTAAGGTGTCTCTTAAAGCTTTTTGCCATCTGCAATAACATCTCTGCATGACTTAGTGTCAAGTTTTATTTGATAAAAATTCTGTGAAGCACCTTTGGATATTTTTCTATATTAAAGGTTAACATATTAATAGCACATTAATACTCGGTACATGTTGACATTAAGACTGAATTGAGTCATTTTATCCTGAGGTAATAAAGGAAATTGCTGACTAATTTCCCAGTCACAAGGTAAAACAGAGCAACAATAGAATGTGGGCTAATTCTTTTCATGTTTCACATCACTGTGGTAAACCCCATGTTTCGGTGCCCAAGTAAATCAAAATCTATGTGATAAATTGAAACCTTGTTAACTCGAGCACTTTGGGAACCGTACGCTGTTGTTTCTGGCTTTAACTAAAAGCTTTTTTCAACCGAATTGATTGAAAGAGAGGACCTGTTCTGACAACTAAATTCACAGTTTAGAATTTTAGAGTTTAGAGGCACCGCATGGAAACAGGTCCCACCGAGTCCACGCTGACCATTGATCAACCGTTCACACTACTTATATATCATCCCACTTTCACATTCATTTTCAACACATTAGGGACAATTTACAAAAGTCAATTAACCGACAAACCCGAACATCTGTCGGCGGAAACCGGGGCACCAGGAGGAAAGCCACAGGAAGAAAGTGCAAGCTGCACACAGATAGCACCCGAGGTCTGCATTGAACCCGGGACTCTGACGCTGGCAAACAACAGCTCTTCCAGCTGCGCCATAGATTAACCAGCTACTCTCTTTCATTGAGTTCAGAGAACTCTGCTAGATAGAGCTCTTAAAGATAGCATAGTCAGGGGTTATGGGGAGAAGGCAGGAACGGGGTATTGATTGTGAATGATCAGCCATGATCACATTGAATGGCGGTGCTGGCTTGAAGGGCCGAATGGCCTTCTCCTGCACCTATTGTCTATTGAAACTAAGGAATGCTAAAACCTACCTGGAGGATTGCAGTGACTAGATAAATGTGTCGGCTCTTAGTTACAAAATCTTTAGATACATATGAAAAGACTGCAGGCCTTTCAAAGTCATAGAGTAATAGACTGCACAACACAGAATCAGGCCCTTCAGCCCATGTTGTCCATGCTGACCAAGTTGGCATACTGGGCTACTCCCATTTGGCTAATCTGCCATGCACAGCTCATTTGGACCTTAATTCCCTCAGTCAGCCTTGTCTCCTTAATACCTTTGTGTAGCATAAACACATCAAAAATTATTTTGAATTTCTCAATTGGCCCAGCCTAAATATCTTTTTTGGAAGGATTGCCCCAAATTCTCACAATTCCTTGTGTGATGCTCCTGCTCTTTCCAAAATGACCCTTCAACATCCTACTTCTAATTTTTAAGGTTATGCCCTTTTTGAACTCTCCAGTCAGAGAAAACAGCTTTTCATCACCAACCCTACCCATTAATCATTTTAATCACCTCAATTATGCAATTGCATAATCTTTTGCATTCAACGTAATACAAGCTTCATCTGCACAAACTGTACTCATAACAACCCTTTTAGTTGGGATATCATTGTGGTCAAACAAAGGTCAAACTTCCTAGGCTGCCAATTGCCATCATTGCTGGTTTCGATGACAGTACCCCAGGAAAGCATGATGACACAACATCTAAGTTCATAAGTCCATAAGTGACAGGAGCAGAATTCGGCCGATCAAGTCTACTCCGTCATTCAATCATGGTTGATCTATCTTTCCCTCTCAACCCCATTCTCCTGCCTTTGCCCCATAACCCCTGACACCCTTACTAACCAAGAATCTGTCAATCTACACTTTAGAAATGTCCATTGACCTGGCCTCCACAGCCCACATCTAATACTAAAGTGCCAGATACCCATAATGTCCCAAGCTACTGAAGTTGCTATATTGTGTGTCTGGATCAGTTGTACATAGATAGATGTGCTCAGGATTACACTGAGAACCCTCAACAGCACCGAACTGGAAAAGGGTAAAGCATGTCATTCTAGATATGAGGCCAATGGTTGCTAGGAGACTGCAATTTCCTTGCAAGCATTTCTCACAGAAATAACCAGGAAACCAATGTTCAATTCTAGAAGAATTCTGGGTAAGCCAGGAGAACTGAATAATTAAAATGTCACATGACATCACAGGTACAGCTGGCAGTGAAGAAAGCTAATGGCATGTTGGCCTTCATAACGAGAGGACTTGAGTACAAGGAGTAAAGAGGTCCTTCTGCAGTTGTACAGGGCCCTGGTGAGACCACATCTGGAGTATTGTGTGCAGTTTTGGTCTCCCAATTTGAGGAAGGACATCCTCGCTATTGCGGCAGTGCACCGTAGGTTCACGAGGTTAATCCCCGGGATGGTGGGACTGTCATATGAGGAAAGATTGGGCTTGTATTCACTGGAATTTAGAAGGATGAGAGGGGATTTTATAGAAACATATAAAATTATAAAAGGACTGGACAAGTTAGATGCAGGAAAAATGTTCCCATTGATGGGGGAGTCCAGAACCAGGGGACACAGTCTAAGAATAAAGGGGAGGCCATTTAAAACTGAGATGAGAAAAAAAAAATCACCCAGAGAGTTATGAATTCGTGGAATTCTCTGCCACAGAAGGCAGTGGAGGCCAATTCACTGGATGAATTTTAAAGAGTTAGATAGAGCTCTAGGGGCTAGCGGAATCAAGGGATATGGGGAGAAGGCAGGCATGGGTTACTGATTGTGGATGATCAGCCATGATCACAATGAATGCCGGTGCTGGCTCGAAGGGCCGAATGACCTCCTCCTGCACCTATTTTCTATAATAATGTGTTCATATGGAACTCCCCTTCTCTTGTTACAAGAAGTGATTTAAGAAATGGAAACTTTGATGTCTATTCATGCATTTCACCTGTTAGCCTTTACATTCATAATTTGAAAGCAGATCCTAGTTGAGTATTAACATAGGCATAAGCCAATAAAGCAAATGGATTGTGTTCTTGTAGAAACAAGGAGCTACCGATGCCGGTTTGCCAAGGAAAGACACAAAATGTCGGAGTAACTCAGTGGGTCAGGCAGCATCTCTGGAGAATATGGATAGGTGATGTTTTGGGTCTGGGCCCTTCTTCAGACTGACCCAAAAGACCACCTATCCATTGAGCAAAATATCAACTAGATTATTCATCTAAATATTATAGTTGCAGGACAGGTAAAACAAGCTGTACATCCTGCAGGAAATGACTCACCTCCTGACACTCCAAGCCTTTCCAAAGTCTGCAAGACACAGTCAGAACCATTGTGAATACTTGCCACTTGCTCAGATGAGTGCAGCACTAAATGCAATCAAGAACCTGGAGGTCATCCAGGGCATGCAGCCCACGTGATTGCTCTGCCATCGGTTGCTGTAAATACATATTACTTTCCTCATTGATGCATCATACTGCGTTTAATCATCTAGACTACTCCAACAGCAGCCCCAAAATCATGTGTAGGAAGGAACTGCAGATGCTGATTTACATCAAAGAGAGACATAAAAAGCTGGTGTAATTCAGCTGGTCAGGCAGCATCCCTGAAGAAAAGGAATAGGTGATGTTTGGGTCGAGACCCTTCTTCAGACTGAGAGTCAGGGCCTATTCCTTTTCTCCAGAGAAGCTGCCTGACCCGCTGTGTTACTCCAGCTTTTTGTGTCTATCCCCAGAATCATAACCTCTTTCCAAAGCACTCATCACCGTGCCTGAACATTATATTGCCATTTCTACATTATCACCGGCTCTAAATCCTGGGACTTGCTACACAATAGAACTGTTGAATATATTCATCAGAAGGACTGTAAAAGTTTAAGAATGCAACTCTTGCTATTGAGGGCGTGTAGCGTAGGTTTACTAGGTTAATTCCCGGAATGGCGGGACTATCATATGTTGAAAGACTGGAGCGACTAGGCTTGTATACACTAGAATTTAGAAGGATGAAAGGAGATCTTATCGAAACGTATAAGATTATTAAGGGGTTGGACACGTTAGAGGCAGGAAACATGTTCCCAATGTTGGGGGAGTCCAGAACAAGGGGCCACAGTTTAAGAATAAGGGGTAGGCCATTTAGAACTGAGATGAGGAAAAACTTTTTCAGTCAGAGAGTTGTGAATCTGTGGAATTCTCTGCCTCAGAAGGCAGCGGAGGCCAACTCTCTCAAGAGAGAGCTGGATAGAGCTCTTAAGGATAGCGGAGTCAGGGGTATGGGGACAAGGCAGGAACGGGGTACTGATTAAGAATGATCAGTCATGATCACATTGAATGGCGGTGCTGGCTCGAAGGGCCGAATGGCCTCCTCCTGCACCTATTGTCTATTGTCTAACTCATTATCATCTTCTCAAGGGCATTTAGCAATGGCCAATAAATGGTGACCTTTACAGCAAAGTCCAGATCCTCCAAAATAAATATATGAAAAATAATCTTTGAGTTTGCTGCATTGCTTAGATTCCCGATATCTTGCATATCCCTGATTTTAATCACTTTATCAATGGGTCAATGGTTCAATGCCTCAATGGTTCAATGGTTTAATGGTGCTTTAAATCCCTGTCCCACTTAGGCGATTTTTTAGGCGACCACAGTTGACTAGACTGTCGCCACATGATCGCCGGCCTGTATGGTCGTGAGTAGTCTCCAAAGAGTCGTGGCGTTTTTCTGGTCACCGCTGGATTTTGAATTGTTTAAACATTTTCATCGACTGTTATTTTGACGCCAATGAGCGTAGCTTGACATCTCCTGACGTAGGCGCTGTTGTAGGTTGCCGCCAGGTTGTCGCCAGGTGGAGTAGGTTGTCGCCAGTGCTGACTTCGGTGATTTCCACTTGATCTGATCACCCATCAGTGTAATGTGTCCATAAATGATGTTAGGTTTTGTGTGTTTTTGCACCTGTATTCTGTTTAAAGTTTGAGTTTTAAAGTTCGAAGTTTGAAGTTTATTGAAATTTATTGAAGTTTATTACAATATTTTTGTATGCACTGTTGTATGTTCTTATCAACCTTTAAAAAAAATTTGCTTGTTTCAATATCAATAAAAGAAATTCTTGACATTTTGACAGAAAATTGATGTATGAAGTTATTGTATTTCAGAGTAGTTTCTCATGGCATCACTTTCCAAATAGTCATGATGCAGAATGATTGAAAACCCTACCGTTCACCCCCCTTTTAAAGGGAAACTGGGTGAAACGTGAATTGCCTTCAGTTGTCTTCAGTCTTCAGGGTCGTAGCTTGTCGTAGCTTGTGGACTTAGGTTGACTTCAGTTCGTTAGGTTGTCGCCTCTGTGGTGGTGAGTTGTCGTAGGTGTCATCGTAGGTGGTCATAGGTGCGGTCGTAGGTGGACGTCCTACTCGTGACGATTGGGTCGCCGGTTGTCAGTAGCTTGCCGTAGCTTGATGTCGACTAGGTGGTAGGTTGTTGCAGCTTGTCGTAGACATTGTCGTAGGGGGGTCCAGTCGCCGGTTTTTCGGCGACCTGTTACGACTATTACAGTCGCCGGCAGTCGCCTAAAGAAATGCCTAAGTGGGACAGGCCCCTTATTGTCACGTGTGCACTGCACAGTGAAATTATTTTTAATTAGATTGCACAAGCACGAGTCGCCATATTTTGTGCCACTTACAAAGAGTCCAAAGTCAAGTCCAGGCGCTCGATGCACAGGAGCGGCTTCCGATCTAGGTAAGCCCCAGGCTGCTGCAGAGACATCATTGACAGCATTGTCTTGAATCACTGAGCCGTTAAGCTCTGAAACTCTGTTGCCTCTCCACTGACTTTTACTTCGTCCTTTAAAACACTCCAACCTCTTTAACTGTTTTTGCTCAGCTGTCCTAAAGTAAGCGAACGTGCAAATTAGCGCCAGGAGTGGGCTGCTCACCCTCCTGAGCCAGGTCCTCCTCTCAGTGAGTTCATAGTTGATAGGACTGTGACTTCAATTCTGCATGTCCACCCAACCCCAGTAACCTTTCTCCCCTGATCAAGATTCTGTCTACCTACCGTTTAAAAGTGATCAAAGACTATTGCTCTGACCACCCTATGAGGAAGAGGGTTCAAATGACTCAGGACTCACTAAGAGGAAAAAATCCCCTCATCTAAATGGATGGCCAGGCGGACTCTTGCAAACCCGACACAGTGCCACTGCCAGGACAACAGGCCTTTATGGCCAAGTTAAGACTATCGGATTTGAAGGGTACAGGATAGTGCCTAAAGCGAGGTGACTCTTGTGTACTGACACAGTGCGGCCACCATCTTATGCTCTTACACTTAGAATGATTGTGCCTAATATATAGTAGGATTGTAACTGAACTGTCGAGACCGTTCTTCAGACTGGTGTCAGGGGAGGGGGCTGGACAAAGAAAGGATGTAGTTGGAGACAGGAAGACAGTGGGAGAATCAACTACATCCTTTCTTTGTCCCATCCCCTCCCCTGACACCAGTCTGAAGAACGGTCTCGACCCGAAACGTCACCCATTCCTTCTCTCCTGAGATGCTGCCTGACCCGCTGAGTTACTCCAGCATTTTGTGATACCTTCGATTTGTACCAGCATCTGCAGTTATTTTCCAACACTGTATGTAACAAAAAATCACTGTACTTAAGTACATGTGATAATAAAGTATCATTAAATCATTGATCTATTATTTTTAACCAGTGCCCCCGCCAGTTCTAGACTCTCCCAATGTAGCTTGGTGTTGATATTTGTTTGATGAAGCCCTTGTGAAGCATCTTGTATGATTGCCCACCTTAAAATAGCTTTGTACATGCAGTTTTGTCGGTTCTATTCTCTCCGATCTACACATGTGACAATGAAAGCAAAGGTTACTTGGCACGGTGCTGTAGCTGTTTGCCAGAAAGAACATGAGAGCAGATGCCAGCCATTCATTACATGTGCAATGATAAGAATAGGAGCAACACCATGACATAACTAATATTGGTATTGCCTTACAACTCCAGGGACCTAGGTTCAACCCCATGCTGAAGATGGACACAGAATGCTGGAGTAACTCAGCGAGACAGGCAGCATCTCTGGATTGAAGGAATGGGTGATGTTTTCGGGCTGAGACCTTTATTTAGACTTCAACCCCAAGCTGTCTGTGTGGAATTCAGTGACCATGTGGGCTTCTTCACATATTCAAAAACATGCAGGTTGATAAGTTAATCGGCCACTATAAGTTATTCCATGTGCGTTGGTGAGTGGAGCAGCTGATGGGAATGTGGGCATAATAAAATAAGGCTAGTGTAGGGTTCGTATGAATGGGTGCTTGATCGTCAGTGTGGACTCAACGGGCTAATGTTCCTGTTTCCATGCTTTGTGACTGGGGTGATTAGAAATTGAAACCACATTCTTCCAGCACCACAGCTGAGTCTCCAGGCTACCCTGCATTAATAAAAACCTTGACTGGGTTCAGTGAAACACCCAGCTATTAATTTTCCACAGTGAACCTCACTTCGAGGCAAAGATTAAACATGAAACAGGAAAACTGCCGTAAATTCTTCGGAATCAGAATTCCAACAAGGAAAGGACAACTTCATTTATAATTTATGTGGGGAATGTTTCTTTATAAAAAACCTTTCCAGGTTACACAGCAAGAGACTCAAAGTCTTTGGGTTTGTAACGATTCATCAACAGCTTTGATTGCAGAGGTTTGCCTCCAGCCTAAGTGTAATACCAATGGTGCTGCAAGATGCCATGCAATGTTATGCTGAGTACTTCCAACATAGCAAAGCATCAGCCATCCCATTGGGTCCACAGATGCTGCTCGATCCCCTGAGTTCTTACCAGAATAAATGCTATTAGACTCAAAGGAACGGCACCAAGATTATTTTGGCAATAGCTGCCCCTTGAGCCTATTCTATCATTCAATGAGATCAGGGCTTATTTTCCACCCTGATATCTTTTCCCTCACTGTTCCCAAATCATCTGATTCCTTTAACATTCAGAAATCAATTGATCTCAGTTTTGAATTAAACCAATGGCTAGGCCTCCACTGCCTTCTGAGATGCCTGCTTGTAACTGTAGTACCTCACCCAAAGAACCATCCAAAGTCATCAGTTCCTTTGTAAATCTAGACAGTGCCTTCCTACTGTCTTGTCCTTTCTTATGGTTTCCTAGTATACCCCAGCCAATCTCTCCCTCAACCCTATGTTAGGTCCTTGGTTTAAATTGAAAATCCTGGTCACAAATTCAACTACATCTAATCTTAATTCTATCTTATTCTACTCACTATTTGTTAACACTCACATCTCATTGTGCACTTTCGCATCATAATTAGAAATTATGAAATCTTCATAACAAGAGGAGTTGAGTATAGGAGCAAAGAGGTCTTTCTGCAGTTGTACAGGGCCCTAGTGAGACCGCACCTGGAGTACTGTGTGCAGTTTTGGTCTCCAAATTTGAAGAAGGATATTCTTGCTATTGAGGGCGTGTAGTGTAGGTTTACTAGGTTAATTCCCGGAATGGCAGGACTGTCATATGTTGAAAGACTGGAGCGACTAGGCTTGTATACACGGGAATTTAGAAGGATGAGAGGGGATCTTATCGAAACGTATAAGATTATTAAGGGGTTGGACACGTTAGAGGCAGGAAACATGTTCCCAATGTTGGGGGAGTCCAGAACCAAGGGCCACAGTTTAAGAATAAGGGATAGGCCATTTAGAACGGAGATGAGGAAAAACATTTTCAGTCAGAGAGTTGTGAATCTGTGGAATTCTCTGCCTCAGAAGGCAGTGGAGGCCAATTCTCTGAATGCACTCAAGAGAGAGCTAGATAGAGCTCTTAAGGATAGCGGAGTCAGGGGGTATGGGGAGAAGGCAGGAACGGGGTACTGATTGAGAATGATCAGCCATGATCACATTGAATGGCGGTGCTGGCTCGAAGGGCCGAATGGCCTACTCCTGCACCTATTGTCTATTGTCTCTTGAAATCAAAATCTGTTAATATATTGAAATCTGAAATAAATACTGGAAACATCAGTTGATCAGGTCGCGTGCACAGTAAAATAAATAAAGTTAACATTTCAGGTTGAAGGATCTTAAATAATTTCTAAACAAAATGAAACAAAGTGCTGGAGTCACTCAGAAGGGTCAGGCAGCATCTCTGAAGAACATGGGTAGGTGGCGTTTTGGGTTGGGACCGTTCTTCAAACAAATAATTTGCTCACAATTTGGTTCATCAGTATACTGGTCTACAAATCCATCACACTTAAACACCAGGGACTCTTCCTCCATGTTGTTGGTGCTAACTTGATTTTATCGGCATACATACAGCAGATGTAGATTACTGTATTACTTTTGTTACATCTAATTTCCTCATTTTAATGACACTCTGCATCACACATATTCCGAGACCCACAAACCACTCCCAACAATGCAGTAAAGCAAAAGAACTGCAGATGCTGGCAATCTAAAATTAAAACAGTAAATGCTGAGAGTACACAACAGATCAGGCAGTGTCAAGGTTGTCTAGCTGCTCTCGGTGCTGACTAAGAGTCATGGAGTCCGAGAGCAGGACTCTGATTAGGCTCACGTTCCAAGTATTGTGTGCAGTTCCGGTTGCCCCATTTCAGGGATAATGTGAAGGTTGTGGGAAGCGCAGAGGAGGTTTACCAGAATGCTGCCTAGATTGAGGAAGTAACATCTCGGGTGGATAAAGGGGAACCGGTGGATGTGGTATACTTGGACTTCCAAAAGGCTTTTGATAAGGTGCCACATAAAAGACTATTACTTAAGATAAAAAATCATGGGATTGGGGGTAATATATTAGCATGGGTAGAAGATTGGCTTTCAAACAGGAAGCAGAGAGTTGGGATAAATGGATCATACTCGGGATGGCAATCGGTGACTAGTGGGGTTCCGCAGGGGTCGGTGCTGGGACCCCAGCTGTTTACAATTTATATAAATGACAGAGGAGGGGACCAAGTGTAATATATCCAAGTTCGCAGATGACACAGAAATGGGAGGTAAAGCAGGGAGTGAGGAGGATAGAAAAAGCCTGCAAAAGGATATAGATAAGCTAGGAGAGTGGGCAGCAACTTGGCAGATGAAATTTAATACTGATAAATGTGAAGTTATGCATTTTGAAAAAAAAAATCATAAAGAAAGTTATTTTCTAAATGGGGAGGAGCTGCGTGGTAATACAACACAAAGGGACCTGGGGGTACTAGTACAGGAATCACAAAAAGTTAGTATGCAGGTGCAGCAAGTGATTAGGAAGGCCAATGGAGTCTTAGTCTTTATTGCCAGGGGGATAGAGTATAAAAGTAGGGAGGTTTTGCTGCAGCTGTATACAGTATTGGTAAGATCACATTTGGAATACTGTGTGCCGTTTTGGTGTCCATATTTAAGAAAGGATGTACTTGCTCTGGAGGCAGTGCAGAGAAGGTTTACACGGTTAATTCCAGGGATGAGGGGGTTGACATATGAGGAAAGGTTAAGTAGGTTGGGACTTTTCTCGATGGAGTTCAGAAGAATGAGAGGCGATCTTATTGAAACGTATAAGATCGTGAGGGGATTTGATCGGGTGGATGCGCTAAAGATGTTTCCGATGATCGGGGAGACCAGAACTAGGGGGCATAGTCTTAGAATAAGAGGGGGCTCTTTTAAAACTGAGATGAGGAGAAACTTCTTCACTCAGAGGGTGGTTAGTCTGTGGAATTCGCTGCCTCAGGGAGCTGTGGATGCAGGAACGTTAAATAAATTTAAAACAGAAATAGATTGTTTTTTAATAGACAAGGGAATTAGGGGTTACGGGGAGCGGGCAGGGAAGTGTACATGAGCTATGGTTAGTATAGTAAGACCTGAGTAATCTCCTGGACAAGTTTCGATCGCCTTGCTTGGGGTCGGAGACGAATTTCCCGGATTTTTCTCCCAAATTGGCCTGGGTTTTTATCCGTTTTTTCGCCTCTCCCAGGAGATCACATGGTTCTTTTGGGTGGGAAGAAGGGCGATAGTGGGAAGGGGGTTGCGGTAGGATCAGCCATGATCGTATTGAATGGCGGAGTGGGCTCGAGGGGCCGGTTGGCCTACTCCTGCTCCTATTTTCTTGTGTTCTTGTGTTCTTGTGTAAAACAAAGTCATTTTCAGTATGGATCTTGTAGGCCGAAGGTGGAGGAAGGAACAGCAGCTACTGGTTTACACCGACGATAGACACAAAATGCTGGAGTAACTCAGCGGGCCAGGCAGCATCTCTGGAGAAAAGGAATGGGTGACATTTCGGGTTGCAAACTTTCTTCAAATTGAGAGTCAGACTGAAGAAAGGTCTCGACCTGAAACATCACTTATTCCTTTTCCCCAGAGATGCTGCCTGGCCCGCTGAGTTACTCCAGCATTTTGTGTCCATTGTAGGCCGAAGGGCTTGATCATGTGCTGCACTGTTCTGTGTTTATTATAACAAAGACTGAAAAGTGAAGCTGGAAGATTCCAATGAAAATCCACTAATGCCCTCGGTGGAAGGAGAGCTGCCGTGCGGCAGTGGGAGGTAGCAACCTGTTCACATCCCAAGACCTGCCTCCTCTGACTCCTGAGCTGCGACATTTAGCTGACTTGGTCTCGCCGGCTGTTCATTTAAGGCAACTTGGGATGGCCAACAAATGGCAGCCTTTCTGCTGAGAATGTTTTTTTAAATTATGTTATTCAGTACAACAAAAAAACAATCATCTCATCCTATTTAGACGTAAAGTGAAAAGTACCTAAAAAGGATTCTAAATATTGATGTTTTGAACATTCTTAATATTTGGAATGCTGACATTACTGTTCCCATGACCTGTCTGACCTATACCACAGGGGCTCCTTGAAACTACTAGTACTGAGGGGCTGAAGTATGGAGAATTGTTTATGTTCTTATTGTACAATTGGCTCTATTGAGAACAAAGTGGTCCTTACAAAGCACTTCTGCCTTTGTGCATGTGTGGTTGAGGACAAGAACAATGTGGGATTGTGAAAGTTTCTGGAAACATAAGCTTAAGCTTGATTAAAATACTTTCTGTAGTAACATACATTTTTTTTAAATATTCCAGGAAGAGATTTAAGCAAAAAAAAACCAACTTCCAGTAGCTTGAGGTTGCAGATGTTCATTTTCAGTTATGTTGCAAGAAATGTTTTTATCTTCTTTGCACCTTCTTAAAATACTACAGTGAAAGTGACTGCACAGTGGGCAAATCACAGTTAATCTGAGCCAGGATGGGTGGAGCCACAGGGCCACTGTAAATGCTGACACTGCCTGAAACTGATATGGACGGGTGACAGTGGGAGGTTAAAAATGTTAAAATGCTACAAATCCCAACGGAAAATACAGTGGATCACAGAATCATCCACTGTGGTACAGTGGATGCACGGAAGGAGCTCACTGAGTCCTCACAGTGTTTAGCTGGTCCTTGTGTCCTACCTCATTCCCGTTGCTGGAGAACACTTTCCTTTCAGCTCCTCTTTGTATGGGACAATGGACATTTCCAAATCGCTCCAATGGGATTATGGGATTGGCTTCTCAAAAACCAGCAGGAAATAGAGGAACAGTTATGTCGACACATTATGGAAAGATGGAAAAGCGACAGCTTTATCATAATAACTTCTCCAATATTGATAGGAACTGTCCCAGAATGGTGCCTTTGGTCTGCCCGAGCTTTGTTGACCTCCCAGCGGAGCGAGCTGTCCGTCGGGGAATGTTGCCGACTGGCCCGCTGCAGACTGCAGGAGTACGTGCTGAGGGACGCACTGAAGCTTGGTGCAGCCAATGCCAAGGCTCTGTGGGGGAGGACCACAGTCTAGGGTCCTTCCGCTGCTGGACATGGGGGGCAGGGTGTGGTGGAGACGCCCCTCAAAATAAGGGAATGGATTCCACGCTAGTGGGCCACATGAGTGGCAAGGGTGGGGAGGTAAATTTGTGTAAACCATATTGAATGTATGCATAGCCTTCGAGAATGTCGGATGGAGTCTTGTCAAGATCATGTTTTGTATATATTTAATTCTTGAATAAAGTACATTTAGAAATAAAAAATGGACATTTCCAAATCGTTCCAATGGTATTATGGGATTGGCTTGTCAATAGCCAACAGGAAATAGAAGAACAGTTATGTCGACACATTATGGAAAGATGGAAAAGCAACAGCTTTATCATAATAACCTCCAATATTGATGGGAACTGTCCCAGGATGGTGCCTCTTCTTGTTAGAGTATCCACATATTATTTGAAGAAATTCTCTTGGATACAAATTCTGTCCCATCCAAAGCCTTTTCCACTATGGAAGTCCAGGTCAATGTTGGAGAAGTTAAAGGGCAAAATTTGTATCCATGAGGGTTCCTTGAAATAGTATGTGTGTAGTTCAAACCTACTCACTCCCACAGTTACCTTGACTACACCACCTCCCTCCCAGCTTCTTGCAAGGGCACCCGGCTCTCGGAAGGACTCCTGGGATGTGCCGTGGTGCCGGAACCCGCCCAGGAGACCTAGTGGCCAGAGGAAGGAAGGCACAGCGGGCCACGACCTGTAGCCGAAGCCGCTGAGCCCCCCGCGGCCATGCACGGGGGCAGGCCTGGCTCACCACCACGAACAAAGACGCGGCAGGACACAGCCTTAGGAGGGGAAGCTTGGAAGCCGCCAAGTTTGACCCCGAAGACCAGAGAACTGTGGTGGAGGGAACCGCTGGCGATGACGGATGCGAGGAATTGGCGGGTAGGAGACGCACTGGGGAATTACCTCCAGCACCCTGCAAGAGGCAGCCCAGGGACATAGAAGCAGTCGGGCGAGGAGAGGGACGGGGCGAGCCAGTCAAGGGCGAAGGAGAAGGCCCTGCTGCATTCTGGAGCTTAACTGGATCGGAAGCTGCTCCAGTATATCGAGCGCTTGGACCGGACTTAGGACCTTTTTTTAAATGGCGCAAAAATTTGATGACTCATGCATGTGTGATCTTTGCAAAAAGGATTTCACTGTGCAGTGCGCATGTGACAATAAAGCACCATTGGACCAGTTAACCATTGAACCAGTATGAAATTCCACTGCGTAAGTTTGCTCAGTAATCTTTCACTGCCACGATTCTCTCTTTCTTCTAAGTAAGCTAATGTTGATGCGACGTTATATTGATCTATATTGATGCAACGTCATGGAGCTTAGTCAATTATGTAGCACCTTATCAAATGCCATGTGTGCCTCAACAACCATACTTCCCTCATCGACCCTCTTTGTTACTTTCTCAAATAAACTTCGTTGTTAGTTAGACAGCGCTTCCTTTTAACAAATCCACACTGGATTTATGTAATCAATAGACAATAGACGATAGTCAATAGACAATAGGTAATAGGTGCAGGAGGAGGACATTCGGCCCTTCGAGTGTTCATGGCTGATCATTCTCAATCAGTACCCCGTTCCTGCCTTCCCCCCATACCCCCTGACTCCACTATCCTTAAGAGCTCTATCTAGCTCTCTCTTGAATGCATTCAGAGAATTGGCCTCCACTGCCTTCTGAGGCAGAGAATTCCACAGATTCACAACTCTCTGACTGAAAAAGTTTTTCCTCATCTCAGTTCTAAATGGCCTACCCCTTATTCTTAAACTGTGGCCCCTTGTTTTGGACTCCCTCAACATTGGGAACATGTTTCCTGCCTCTAACGTGTCCAACCCCTTAATAATCTTATAAGTTTCGATAAGATCTCCTCTCATCCTAAATTCCAGTGTATACAAGCCTAGTCGCTCCAGCCTTTCAACATATGACAGTCCCGCCATTCCGGGAATTAACCTAGTAAACCTACGCTGCACGCCCTCAATAGTAAGAATATCCTTCCTCAAATTTGGAGACCAAAACTGCACACAGTACTCCAGGTGCAGTCTCACTAGGGCCCTGTACAACCATACTTGTCCAAATGGCTGCAAATTCTGTCTCTGGTTATTGTTTCTAAAAACTTGCCCCACCACAGTGTTTTAACTGAGTAGTTACTGTGTCTTGGCCTGTCCTCAGACACCTTTCCTGGATCTGTAGATATTTGGGTGATTGTGGCCAGGGCCTCTTTAATTTCTTGCCATGCTTCCCTCTATGATCCTGCATGAATCCTAATTGAAAAAGTAGTTCAAAGTATATCAATCCTTTCTTATACCCTCCCATTAACAATTTTATCCCATCCAAAATTTTAATGACATAATCCTTTGCTGATAATCCAGTTCTGTGTTGGCAAAAATTATTCTGAAGTATTGATTTAATACTGCAACTGTGCCCACACCCTCCATGAGGACATTTCCTTTTTGGTCTCTGATCAACCCAAACTTTCCTCTTACGAATGTTTTACTATTAAAAGAATAGTTTTGCAATCCATTCACGTTTGCCGCTAATTTCCTCTCGTGCCTTCTCTTTACCTCACGTATATCCTTTTTTTTACTTCCCTTCTTGAATTTTCTGTAAGCCAGCCTGGTTCTCACTTGCATTGGTGACCTGGTATATACAAGAAAAGCAAAAATCTGCAGATGCTGGAAATATGAAATATGAAAAACCTTTTTAGTCAGAGAGTTGTGAATCTGTGGAATTCTCTGCCTCAGAGGGCAGTGGAGACCAATTCTCTGAATACATTCAAGAGAGAGCTAGATAGAGCTCTTAAGGATAGCGGAGTCAGGGGGTATGGGGAGAAAGCAGGAACGGGGTACTGATTGAGAATGATCAGCCATGATCACATTGAATGGCGGTGCTGGCTCGAAGGACCGAATGGCCTCCTCCTGCACCTATTGTCTATTGTCTATAAAACAGAAAATGGTGGGAACACTGAGGCTCTGTCAGCATCTGTGGAAATAGAGTTCACGTTTCAGTTCACTGACCTTTCATTAATATCTGCCTCAAGAGCCTCATTTATTTTCCCATCTATGTTGTTGATGATGGCATAGTCCAGGACCTCTGGCTGTTCACACACCCCTCCAAAATGCTCTGCAATTATTCGATAATATGTGAGAAAAGCAACACAATATCCTGGTATCATCTCTGCTCCCGTCCATGGAATCTCTGTAACTATTGCTCTCTTGACTTTACGTAGAACTGTGCAGCACAGGAGCAGATTATTTGGCCCACAATGTCTGTACCAAACATGATGCCTAGTTACACTAATCTCTGCCTGCACATTCCTTCATTCACTGCATATCCATGTGCCTATCTACAGTAAATGCCTCCTAAATGCCACCAAATGTCTGCCTCTACTACCACTTGCAAACGTGTTTCAGGCACTCACCACAAAAGACTTGCCCCACACATCTCCTTTAAACTTTGCCTCATCTCACCTTAAGGCTTTAAAGTCATAGAGTCATGACTTCAGCCTTTCGGCCCAAACAGGCCCGTCGGCCCAACTTGCCCATGCAGACATGTTGATGTCCCGACTACTCTAGTCCCACTTGCCTGGGTTTTGGCCCATATCCCTCAAAACAATAGACAATAGACAATAGACAAGAGGCAATAATAATAATAATAATAATAATGCATTACATTTATATAGTGCTTTTTTAAACACTCAAAGACGCTTTACAAGGTTTACTAAAACATAAAAGAAAATAAATAGATAAATAAGTAAACGAAGAGAAAAGGAAAAAGAAGGTGAGGTAACGGTCAGTGATTGAAGGCAGTGCTGAACAGGTGAGACTTCAGTGATGTTTTGAATGTGGTGAGTGAGGAGGAGTCTCTGACGGTTTGGGGTAGTGAGTTCCATAGGGTGGGAGCAGCGATGGAGAAAGCACTGTCCCCCCAGGATCTGAGTTTTGTCCGGATGGGGGGGGACAGGAGGTTAGCAACAGCAGAGCGGAGGGTACGGGTGGGAGTGTGTGGAGGAGGTCAGTCAGGTAGGATGGGGCCAGGTTATGGAGGGCTTTGTAGGTCATGAGGAAGATTTTGTACTGGATTCTCTGGGGGATGGGGAGCCAGTGGAGCTTGTAAAGGACGGGGGTGATATAGTCACGGATCGGGGAGTGGGTGAGTAGACGGGCAGCGGAGTTCTGGATGTGTTGGAGTTTGTTGATGATTTTTTAGGGTGAACCATAGAGGAGGCTGTTGCAGTAGTCCAGATGGGAGGTGATGAAGGCGTGGATGAGGGTTTCAGCAGCTGTGGAGGAGAGTGACGGACCGAGACGGGCGATGTTTTTGAGGTGGAAGGCTGTCTTTGTGATGTGTTTGATGTGTTTGTCGAAGGAGAGGGTTTGATCAAGGATAATTCCAAGATTCCGGATGTGAGGGGAGGTGGATACTGGGAAACCATCAATATTGAGGGTGAAGTTGTGGGTGGATTTGGTGAGCGTTTTTGGTCCAAAGATGATGATTTCAGATTTGTCGCAGTTGAGTTTGAGAAAATTGAATTGAAGCCAAGATTTTATTTCAGTGATGCAGTTTGTCAGTGTAGAGTGTGTGGTGGTGGAGATTGACTTGGTGGAGATGAGGAGCTGGTACCATCGGCATAGCAGTGGAACTTGAGACCATGACGGCGGATTAATTGACCAAGGGGGAACAGGACCATGATGAAGAGGAGGGGGCCGAGAACTGAACCTTGGGGAACACCTTGGGGGAGGGGAGCGGTGGGGGATTTGCAGTTATTAATGGAGATGAACTGGTGCCTGTCGGAAAGGTATGAATTGATCCAGGATAGGGCTGTGCCGGTGATGTTAAATGTGGTTTCAAGTCGGGTAAGGAGGATGGAGTGATTTATGGTGTCAAAGGCGGCGCTGAGGTCGAGTAGGATGAGAATGTTGAGGTTGCCATCGTCGGAGGAGAGGAGAAGGTCGTTGGTGATTTTGAGGAGTGCAGTTTCAGTACAGTGGTTGGAGCGGAATCCGGATTGGAAAGTTTCATACAGGTTATTGGTAGAGAGGTGATGTTTGAGTTGAGAAGCTACAGTGCGTTCCAAAACTTTGGACAGAAAGAGTAGGTTGGAGATTGGCCTGAAGTTGTTTGGGGTGTCAGGGTTGAGTCCAGGTTTTTTCAGAATAGGGGTGACAGCAGCGATTTTGAGGGATGGCGGGACGATGCCAGTGGACAGGGTGGAGTTTATTGTTGCAGTGATAAGTGGAGAGAGAGTAGGAAGGCTGGCCTTGACAAAGCTGGAGGGGATGGGGTCCAGAGAGCAGGTGGCAGTTTTCATTCCTGTGAAGAGGTCAGAGAGGTTGGTGGTGGAGACTGGGGAGAACTGAGACAGGGGTTGACAGGATAAGGGGGAGCAGGTGGTTTGAGGGGGAGCAGGTGCGTTGGTGGTTAAGGAGCTGTAGATGTTGTCTATTTTGCTTTGGAAGAATGAAAGGAAAGAGGTGCATTTGTCGACTGTGAATGACTGGGAGATGGTGTCCGGGGGGCTGAGGAGTTTGTTTATTGTAGAGAAGAGTGCTTTTGGGTTTCCGGAGCCAGAGTGAATTATTTGAGAGTAGTAGGCGGAGTGGGCGCGGGAGAGGGCATCTTTGTAGTGCTGCAGGTGGTCTTTGTAGACTTGGGAGTGAATTGTGAGACCTGTTTTGTTGCGGAGTCTTTCAAGTTGGCGGGCATGAGTTTTCATCATGCGGAGTTCGGGGGTAAACCAGGGAGCAGAGTGGGTGAAGGAAACTGTTTTGGTTTTTCTAGGTGCAAGCTGGTCGAGGCAGGAGGAGAGAGTGTGGTTGTAGTAGTCAATGAGGTCAGAGGGGCTGTGGAGGTCAACGAAGGGAGAGGCGGAGATTTTTTCAGAGAGGGAGGATGAGAGCGAGGTAGGTGAAACAGAGTTCAGCTTACGGAAGTTGATTATGCGTTTTTGCCTTGGAGCTGGGGTGGGAATGTTGACGGACATGGTGATGGCTAAGTAATCGGAGAGGGTGGGGTCGGAGCCCGAGAGGTGGTGTAGATTTAGTCCAGTGGAGCAGACAAGGTACAGAATGTGCCCACGGTTATGGGTGGGAAAATTGACATGTTGAGTGAGGTTAAAGCAGTTGAGTATTTCAGTGAAGTCAGCGGTTATTGTGGAGTCAGTGGAGTCCATGTGGATGTTGAAATCACCGAGGAGGAGGATTGAGGGGAAGAGAGAACAGAACTGGGTCAGAAAGTCGGAGAAGTCAGAAAGGAATGATGGGTGTGGTTTGGGAGGGCGGTAGACAACTGCCATGACTAACTGTGTGTGACCAGAGAGTTTAAAAGCCAGGTGTTCAAATGAAGGAGCAGATGAGATGGAGATGAGGCTGATCTTGAAGTCCTGTCGGTGTATTACGGCAATCCCACCACCTCGGCCCTCCGAGCGTGGTTTATTGATGTAGGAGTATCCGTTGGGTGTAGTGAGGTTGAGTGAGAGGTAATCCAGAGGTTGTTGCCAGGTTTCAGTCAGACAGAGGAAGTCGAGTTTATTGTCCAGGATGAAGTCATTCAGAATGTGGCAATAGGTGCAGGAGTAGGCCATTCGGCCCCACCTGCCCTACCCATGTACCTGTCTAATTGTTTCTTTAACATCACAATATCCCTGCCTCAACTATTTCCTCAGGCAGCTCATCCCATACACCCACCACCCTTTGAGTGTGAAAAAGTTACGCCTCAGATTCTTAGTAAATCTTTGCCACTTCATCTTAAATCTATGCCCTCTGGTTCTAAACCTCCTGTCTGCTTGTGAACTACCCATTGCACAACAGTCTTGGCTCTGGGTGGCACTACCAAAAGATATCTTGCAAGAGGTGGATCAGTCTAGATACTGGAAATCCAAAATGAAAATAGGGATGATTGGAAATGCAGAGTTCATGATGCAAGGTCAATGACCTATCCTTCGGAAAATCATTGCCCCACAAGATCAGAGTGTCTGCAGTATATTTCCAGCATTTATAATTTTAGTTAACACAATTTCCATTCAAGTTTCACTTCTTTCCACTTTCCATTATTGTTTTTGGCAGCTGGCAAACATGGAAAAGAGGGAAATTTGATATTGTAGTACATTGAGTCCCATTTCTGTACAGAGGTTGAAGAGAACGTAAACTGAAAGAGGAATTATCGCAGTGGTGAGAGTATGTGAGCTTGCTGCAGCACATCACCCACTGGGCCAAACACTCATGTACTGTTTGTTTCATTTCCATTCATCCGATGTTCGACCGAAAAATTCCATTTATTGAGGGATTCACGATTTTCCATGAGGTCCGTGAGATGCCTCGCGGTAGAGGCCTTCCCGAGGTGCCGTGGGTGCGGTGCCTGCCCGGAAGGTTTGCCGGTCGGTGGGACCTTGCCCGTAGGCTCGGGATAGATGGCACTGGGAACCCGCCGGCCGGCTGGTCAGACAACGCGACCGGGAACCCGCCCGAAGACTTGTCTATCGGTGGGACCAGTAACCCACTCGAAGGCTCGTAGGTCGGCAGCGTTGGGAACTCGCTCGAAGGCTCATCGATCAGCAGGACCGGGAACCCACCAGAAGGCTCGTCGGACAGTGTGACTGGGAGGGAGCTGGAGACTTCGGATGTGAGGAGGGTGGGCCAGTAGGAGGGTGAACCAGGATAATGCCTCCAGTGCCTTAAAGGTAGGCTGCAGGAGGTGCCCCCGAAACACCAAGATGGCCAGGCGAGGGGAGGAGAGGAGAGGGATGTTGGTTCGCGGGAACTGTTCCAGTACATCGAGTGCGCTAGCCGACCAGACTTTGGACTTTGAATAATGGCGCCAAAAATGGTGGTGTCCGCATGCGTAATAAATGCAAAAAGGATTTCACTGTGCAGTTGCATTTGTGACAAATAAAGCACGAATGAACTATTGAACTAGGCACAATGACAAGAGCATGAGGTCTTCCCCTCTATCTTGGCAATGGAGGAAGACCAGGCTGGTGAGGCTGCATATTCTCTCAGCAGAAATATTCCTACCTGCATTCACCAGACAGCAATCCCATCGCCAATTGTGATGCTGCCCATTTCCACACACACATCTTTACCGTCACTTTTTAACAAGATGCTTTTTCTTAACATATTAACTTTATTTTCTGTTCAGTTTTCAGGACTGAGGCCAGCATTTATTGCTCTCCCTAATTGCCCACGAACAGCATGACTCACTGGGCTATTTCAGAGGAGACTGAAGAGGCAACCACATTCAGTCAGATACAGGCCGGACCAGAAAAGGATGTCAGAGGGATATTTGCAAACCAAAGGAGTTTATACTACAATCCAATATTTTTATGGTGATGATTGCAAGTGTTTCGGTTTACCATCACTGTACCAGTTCAGTTGGCCATCATTGCAAAGATAAACACGAAGTACTGGAGTAACTCAATGGTTCAGGCAACATCTCTTTGTAGATTATTTAGCTTCGGTAAGTTGCAAAATTGTCGCTAGTGTGTGTAAGTTAGCGTGTGGGGTGATCGTTTGTCGGTGCGGACTCAGTGGGCCGAAGGGCCTGTTTCCATGCTGTATCTCTAAAGTCTAAAGTCTAAAGATGCTGCCTGACCCGCTGAGTTACTCCAGCACTCTGTGTCCTTGTTTTTGTAAACCAGCATCGGCAGTTCTTTGTGTCTCCATAATTGCAAAGGTATTGTTTCAGTACATTCGAGTACTGTACTGATAGAATCTACAACATTAAGGCAACAGGAGTAACTATTTTCAAGAGAGAGTTAGATTTAGCTGTTAGGTCTAAAGCAATCGAGGGATATGGGGAAAAAGCAGGGACGGGATACTGATTTTGGATGATCGGCCATCATCAATTGAATGATGGTGGTGGCTCGAAGGGCCGAATGGTCTTCTCCTGCACCTATTTTCTATGTTTCTATGTTTCGAGATGTCCTAGTCAAAAGAAGACTTTTGACATTTGGGTTGCATAAGTAAATCAACAAGGGATTGTTCTCTGTGTCAGCAGCAGAGGATTGCTCCTTTTACTGATTCCTTCATCCCAAGGTGTGTTACATTGGCATATACCTCTATAAATAACTCATGTGAACATGTAGCCTAATGATGACATCATGACGTAAGCACCACACGTTCATTTTTAGATGTTAGTTTGGAAAAATGTCCACACAATTGTTCTGAAACTTCAAGTGTGCTGTAGAATTATTTTGTATCCAGAGGTCACCAGCATTGCATCAGGTAGTGCTAATGTCATCTGGCTAATATCCCAGGATGCCACACAGGAGTAGTTTACAAGCATAGCTCAATACCACGTTACATAAGGACATGTTAAGAGATTTGTGCAAATACATAGTCAAAAACATAAAAGTAGAAGAATTAAGAGCGGGAGTGGACGGTTTAGAAGTTCAATCAGTACATCCAAGGTCGACACAAACTGCTGGAGTAACTCAGCAGGACAGGCAGCATCTCTGGAGAGAAGGAATGGGCGATGTTTCGGGTCGAGACCCTTCTTCAGTACATATTGGCAACAACACTTGCTCCTCGATAACCATCAACACAGGAGCACCTCAACACTGAGTGTTCAGTCCACTGCTACACTATCTCTACACTTAGGATGGCAAAGTTTTGCAGTGGTAGAGTTGCTGCCTTTCAGCACCAAAGACCCAGGTTCGATCATGACTACAGGTGTTGTCTTTACTGAGTTTGTACCTTCTCCCTAAACACATGGCTTTTCTCTGGGTGCTCCAGCTTCTTCCCATATCCCCAAGATGAGCAGGTTTGTAGGTAAATTGGCCTCTGTAAATTGACCCAAGCGTGTGAGATATAACGTGTACGAGTGATCGCCAGTCGGCACGGACTCGGTGGGCCGAAGGGCCTGTTTCCGCACAGTATATTTAAAACTAAAACGAAACCAATAATGTGTACACACAGTTCCAAAGCCATCTTTAAATCATCCAACAATATCACCACTGTTGGATGAATTGTGATGGAGTTATACAGCACGGAAAGAAGCACTTCAGCCCAACTTTTTTCTTGCTGACCAAGATGCCCTTCTAAGTTAGTCCCATTTGCCTGCATTTGGCCCATATCCCTCCAAGCCATTCTCATCCACGTACCTGCATCAGCAACATCTTGTACATCTGTAACATCTCCCAGCATCGGAGACCCGGGTACGATCCTGACTACGGGTGCCCTCTCTGTACGAAGATTGTACGCTCTGCGTGTGACCGCATGGGTTTTCTCCGGGTGCTACGGTTTCCTCCCATTCTCCAAAGACGTACATCGCTCTAAACCTGTCCTATCCATGTACCTGTCTAAATGTTTCTTAAACATTGCGATAGTACCTGCCTCTTGTGATAGTACCTGCCTCGTAAATTGCTTACCTGTGACTTTCAAGCACTTGTAGTCTCCATTGACTTTGAGAACAAGAAATAGTTGCATTAAAATAGACTGTAAGACTCACGCTGTATGTCTCACGCTCTGAGACTCTATGATTCCAACGACAACTCTACATTGGAGAAAGATTCATTATTATCTTTCATGCAGTCCAGCAAAATGCAGGTAAATCCTCTCCCTTGAAGAAGTGCTCATCTGAGATCCCTTTCTTGCATTGTGGGCAGCTTTCGTGGATCAGCTCCATGCTCGTGCGTGATCCCATTTTTGCGCATGAAGAGAAAAAGGGAATATAGTAAACTTTATTTGCTAATTATTGGCAAACTACTCAAGTGAATAAATCAGCAGCCCAGAAATTCAACAAAGCAACACATGCTTTTTCTTCTATTCAATTGAGTTAAAGTTGTGAATCTGCTTCCTAAACAGGATCGGCACACGCTTCAGAGCATCTGGCACAGAATTGAAGTGCGTGCTTTGAATGAGCATTAACTGCATGCACACAGTGGCTGCTGGGCATACAGACGGTGATGTCTATCACCGTGGAATTGAGGGCGCAAAAATGGGATCACGCACGAGCATGGACCTGATCCACGACAGCTGCCCACAGTGCAAGAAAGGGATCTCAGATGAGCACTTCTTCAAGGGAGAGGATTTACCTGAATATTGCTGGACTGCATGAAAGATAATAATGAACCTTTCTCCAATGTAGAGTTGTCGTTAGAATCATAGAGTCGTAGAGCATGAGACATACAGCGTGAGTCTTACAGTCTGAAGAATGGTCTTGAACCGAAATGTCATCCATTCCTTCTCTCCAGAGATGCTGCCTGCCTCTCTGAGTTGCCCCAGCATTTTGTGTCTATCTTACAGTGTGGAAACAGGCCCTTCGGCCCAACTTGCCCACACCGACTAATATGTCCCATCTGCACTAGTCCCACCTGCCTGCATATGCACCACATCCCTCTAAACCTGTCTTATCCATGTACCTGGCCAAATGTTTCCTAAACATTTTGGTGAGGTCTATTTATGTTTAAGTGGGGACTAACCACTAAGATTCTGACCTTGATCTGCTATCTCTATTTTCACAATGCCCGGTTAGGCACTAGAAAAGTCGGGTGCATGTTTCTTTCGCCATTCCTGGCGTTCTTAACATTAAATGACCCAAATCCAGGGTGCTATATCTATCAATAATTCCACTGAGAAGTACCACTTTCAGAACTCAAGCAAACGGGTGGCGCTAACAATGGCTGCCTCGCCAACAGTCTGTCTGCCCTTCCTTCTTTGTTGTTCTTTTTAATATGTGTTAAATGTATGTTTTAGTGTTCTTTAGTTTGTTTTATGTGAGGGGTGGGAGTTGGAGAAAACTTTTTTAAATCTCTTACCTCGACGGAGATGTGATTTTTTTCCGTACCGTATCTCCATCCGCACTGCAGCCTCCAACATCGAGGAGTTGGCGGCCTTTGCTGGAGACCAACTTCGGGAGCTCCAACCGCGGGAGCTACGGACTTACCATCGTGGAGCTGGTGATCCCTGTCGGGGATCGTCCTTGGAGCTCCAACCGCGGGAGCCTGCGGTCTTTAACATCGTGGAGCTCGTGGTCCCTGGTCAGAGACCGACTTCGGGAGCTCCAAGCCGCAAGAGTTTCGACCACCCTGACGCGGGGGGCTTCGATCGCCCCAGCAAGGGGACTTCAATCGCCCCGACCGTGGGAGTTTTGATCGCCTCGACGTGGGGGCTTCGATGCCGGCTGCGGGAGCTCCAATCACCCCGAGTGTGAATGGTTTGACTGCTCTGACCGCAGGAAAACAAGGAGGAAGAAGATTGGACTTTATTGCCTTCCATCACAGTCAGGAATGTGGGGAATCCGCTGCGGTGGATGTTTATGTTAACTTTTATGTAGTTGTGTGTCTTGGAGCTTTTTATTTTTTAGAATGGCTGTATGGTAATTCGAGTTTCACTGTACCTTAATTGGTACATGTGGCAATAAACTGACCTTTGAATCTTTGAACCTTTCTTCAGCAGAATCTTCGAATGAAGAATAACGTTGGGTGCTAGAGGGAGGGGCATTAGCAACGCATCCCTAATGCAGCTTAACCATTCACCAGAGTATTTTCTAAACAAAAAAACATGTCAAGTCGTATATTATGGCAGGTGATTAGAAGCTCTATCAGAGAAGTTGTTTTAAAGTGACTTTTAAGAAAAGAGGCACAGAGACTATTAAGAGGAATTCTAAAATTTTGGACCTAGGCAGTTATATAGAACCTAGAACAGCACAGCACAGCACAGGAACAGGCCCTTCAGCCCACAATGTCTGTGTTGAACATGATGCAACGTTAAACAAATTACCTGATCCTGCATGTGATCTGTATCCTTCCATTCTCTGTGTATCCATTTGCATACGATATCTGCCAATATCCTATCCGCTTCCACCACCATGCCTAGCAGTGTGTTCTAGGCACCCACCAGTCTCTGTATAAAAAACTTGCCCTGCACATCTTCTTTAAACTTTCCCCCCTCACTTTAAAACTAAGCCCTCCAGGCTTTTACGTTTACACCCTACCTATGCTTCTTACAATGTTATATACTTCTATCGCGTCTTCCCTCAACCTTCGACACTCAAGAAAAAATAATTCAAGTTGAAGGTACATAGTGGGGGACTTAAATTTTGAGATGTTCAAGCATCTAATATTAGAGATGCACAGATATGTTTGGTTTAGTTTAGTTTAGTTTAGTTTATTGTCACGTATACCAAGGTACAGTGAAAAGCTTTTTGTTGCATGTTAACCAGTCATCAGAAAGACAATACATGATTACAATCAATCCACTTACAGTGCATAGATACATGATAAGGGAATAACGTTTAGTGCAAGGTAAACCAGCAAGGTCCGGTTGAGGTTAGACCGAGGGACATCAAAGAGGTAGATAGTATTTCAGCACTGCTCTCTGGTTGTGGGAGGATGATTCAGTTGCATGAGAACAGCTGGGAAGAAACTGTTCCTGAATCTGGCGGTGTGCGGTTTCACACTTCTATACCTTTTGCTTGATGGGAGAGGGGAGAAGAGGGAGTGGCCAGGGTGCGACATCCTTGATTATGCTGCTGGCCTTGCCGAGGCAGTGTGAGGTATAAATGGAGTCAATAGAAGGGAGGTTGGCTTGTGTGTTGGCTTAGGCTGCGTCCACAATTTGCAGCAATTTCTTACGGTCCTGGATGGAGCTGTTTGTCACAGAAGGCTGTGGAGGCCAAGTCAATGGATATTTTTAAGGCAGATATAGACAGATTCTTGATTGGTACAAGTGTCAAAGGTTATGGGCAGAAGGCAGGAGAATGGGGTTGAGAGGGAAAGATAGGTCAGCTATGATTGAATAGTGGAGTAGACGATGGGCCGAATGGCCTAATTCTGTTCCTATCACTTATGAACACATGAACATGCAGACATCTGGAAAATAATTATCACTGAACAAACATTAGTTAACAATCTTACCAACTTAACAATTGAATAACATCATGATTGTGATTATTTCTCACATGTCACATGGTTAATTGTAAACAGTCAGAGTCAAAAGTGCCCTGTGAGTTTGTCATTTGCAAGTTAGTCAGCACTTAATCTTAAATCACTTGGGTATTTAAGCTGCTAACCTGTTATACAGCCTCCATCATGTTGGTAGATGGAGTTTGTTAAAACCAATGTGTAAGGATTTTTTCCTTTGTTCCAGGCTGCTTTATCCACAAAGGACTGCTATTTTGGCAGGGAATTAAGCTACTTTTGATCTTGATCTCTAAGCTCCTTATTCTGATGTTTTACAACTGTATTTGAGCTTACGTTATGCTCATTAAGTGCAGCACACAGAGGCTACATAAAACTATAAAATCAGAGATTGAATAGCAGCCTGAGTGGGTTGGAGCGGCCGTGATGTCACCGTAGGAGTAGCAGCTCCATTACCAGGAGCTCCTTCTGGAGCAGTGTTTAAAGTTTTAGAGTTTAGAGATACAGCGCAGAAACAGGCTCCTTGACCCACCGAGTCCATGCCGACCAGCGATCACTAAAACTATCCCACACACTAGGGATCATTTTACAACTTACAGACGCCAATTAACCTGGAAGCCTGTACATCTTTGGAGTGTGGGAAGAAACCGGAGCACCCAGAGTTCACCCAAGGTGTCACAGGGAGTACGTACAAACTCTGTACAGCTAGCACTCGACCCCAGGTCTCTGGCGCAACTCTACCGCTGCGCCACTGTGCTCCCCGTATGGAGCTCTGCTGGGAGTGCTCCAGTGCTGGGAGTGCTCCAGTGCTGGGAGTGCTCCAGTGCTGGGAGTGCTCCAGTGCTGGGAGTGCTCCAGTGCTGGGAGTGCTCCAGTGCTGGGAGTGCTCCAGTGCTGGGAGTGCTCCAGTGCTGGGAGTGCTCCAGTGCTGGGAGCTGGACTCAGCACCATGGAGGTAACTTCAACAGAAGACTTGGAACTTGCAAGATTGTGCCAGAACATGGTGACTCTCTGCGTGCTATTCCAGAAGACGATCTACTATACTCATGTGTAGTATGATTTGACTGGATAGCACTGCATTCTGGTACACGTGACGATCGATAAACTAACTCACTGTTGAATGCCTTGAGAAAGAAGAGAATGCCACAATCTGTGAGGATAGTTGACAGCATTTCTTCCTCAATAATTCTCAACATCAGTGCCCTGCAAGAATGTGTACTCAGTCCACTACTGTACTCCCTGTAAACTCATTACTGTACAGCCAATTTTGGCTCTAACTTCATCAACAAGTTTGCAGGTGACATCAATGTGGTGGGCTGGATCACAAACAATAATGAGATGGAATACGCTAAGGAGATGCAGAACATGGTAACAGGATAACAACTTCTCCCTCAATGTCAGCAAGACAAAGGACCTAGTTACCAACTTCAGGAAGCAGGGTAGAATACATGCCCAGTCACATCAAAGGTGACAAAATGGAAATGGTTGCGAGCTTCAAGTCCCTTGGAGTTAATATTAACAATTATCTGTCATGGACCAACCAATTAATGCAACATCCAAGAAAGCACACCAATGCCTCTACTTCCTAAGGAGACTGTGGAAATTTGGCATGTCTCCAATAACTCTCACAAACTTCTACAGATGCACCAGAAAGCATAGGGTTGCATCACAGCTTGGTTTGGAAAGAGTTCTGCCCAAGACCACAGGAAATTGCAAAGAGTTGTAGATTTAGCCCAATCCATCACACATACCACAGTTCTCACCATTGACTCCATCTACACTTCACGCTGCCTCAGAAAAGCAGCCAACATAATCAAAAACTTGTTCAACTCCGGCCATTCCTTGTTCTCCCTGCTCACATCTGCCAAAAGGTACAGAAGCTTTAAAGCGTGCACCACCAGACTCAGGAACAGCTTCTTTCTCTTAGTTCTCAAGGTTTTGAACAGTCCTTCCATAAACTTGGGCACTGTCTGATTTACCTCTACGCCATTGTGAACATTGGACTTTGTTCATGGATCTAATATAGACAATAGACAATAGGTGCAGGAGGAGGCCATTCGGCCCTTCGAGCCAGCACCGCCATTCAATGTGATCAGGGCTGATCATTCTCAATCAGTACCCCGTTCCTGCCTTCTCCCCATACCCCCTGACTCCGCTATCCTTAAGAGCTCTATCTAGCTCTCTCTTGAATGCATTCAGAGAATTGCCTCCACTGCCTTCTGAGGCAGAGAATTCCACAGATTCACAACTCTCTGACTGAAAAAGTTTTTCCTCATCTCAGTTCTAAATGGTCTACCCCTTATTCTTAAACTGTGGCCCCTTGTTCTGGACTCCCCCAACATTGGGAACATGTTTCCTGCCTCTAACGTGTCCAACCCCTTAATAATCTTATACGTAATATGTAACAATACTGAGAACTATATTCTGCGCTCTGTATCTTCCCTTGCTCACTCTCTTGTACTTGAGTTTGACTTGATAGTATTTATGTATAATATATCTGATCTGTTTGGATAGCATGCAAAACAAAACTTTCCACTGTACCTAGGTGCAAATGAAAATAATAAACTTAAACCTAAACTTTAACCAAAGCAAGCTGAGCCATTCAATCATATCACTGTTGATCTGTTCCAGGCCCACCTCTACATGTTCTCAAACCCTTGCTTCCCCTATGGACTAGATATCTGTTTACCTCAGTTTTGGATGTTCTCAATAATTCAACCTCTACAGCTCTCTGTGGTAGACAATTCTGAAGAATTACAGCACTCTGAGAAACTTTTTTCTCAATCTTTTACCTTGCCAGAGATTTTCTGGATCGTATCTCTGGCCAATCTGCGGCCTAACATCATGGAGCTGGAGGCCTTGCTCGAGACCTTGCTCGAGACTGACTTTGAGCCCCACCGCGGGGCCGTGAACTTACCATCGTAGCCTGCGCTCCCTTACCTGGGATCGACGTTTCAACTGCGGCCTGTGGATTTCAACATCGAGGAGCTCGCAGTCTCGGATAGAGACTGATGTCGGGAAGCTCCAAAGTCGCAAGAGGTTCGACTAGCCCCGACCCGGAGTTCGATCGCCCGGCGCGGGGAGCTGAGATCCCCCCCATGCGGAAGCATGATCGCCCTGAGCCCGACCGCCGGTTACGGGAGCCAAGATCGTCCCGTCAACGGAAGGCTCGAGGCCCCCGACATGGACTAAGAAGGGAAGAGATTGAACTTTTTTTTTCGCTTTCCATCACAGTGAGGAATGTGGAGGAGTCACTGTGGTGGATGTTGATGTTAAAATGTATTTCGTGTGTTTTGTTGCTTTTTATTGGTACGACTGTAAGGCAAATCAAATTCCTCATACGTTGCAAAACATACTTGGCTAATAAAGTATGATTATGATTATGATTATGATCCTACACAATGGGGATAATTTACAATTTACAGAATTAACCTACAAACTTGTACAAACCCACGCGGTCACAGGGAGAACATACAAAGTCCGTACAGACAGCACCCGTAGTCAGGATCGAACCTGGGTCTCGCACTATAAGGCAGTAACTCTACCACTGCGCAAGTATGCCAGCCTATCTGTCTAGATTACAGCAAGTAGCTGAATGAGATCAAGCCTGGAGAACACAATACAAATCCTGTGATACTGTGTGAAAGCACATTGGAGGCGCCACTGACCTTGGAGGTGCCTGTCCTCTTGGTAATTTAAAAGAAGCGTGTGGAAGTACACTGGGAGATTCTACAGATACAATTATCCAGCCCTAAACAATTGGCGCTGGCAATTCACCACTAAAGTTCAAGCACATTTTTCTGCTACGGTTTTGGGTAACAGGTGAATTTCTGTGCAAGTTGGTTCAGTGATGTCACAATGTGAGAACAGGCCTGAGTACAATCTTGCTTGACACCGAAGATACTAGAGGAGCAAGATGAACCACTCCGTCAAAATCGGCAATACTGAAGTGTAGTACACAAAGTAGCGTAACGTCCACCATTTTAGTAAGCAAAACCCTCCGATCGCTATGCCTCTCGCAGTGTAATCAGTGTTTTGGGGGAACAGTACGTGTGATGATACCATAAAAATGCAGAATATATCTCATCTATCAATTCACAGATGTTTGCTATTTTTTTTTTTTAATGTTTCTGAAAGTTTCTGACATACATACGACGGCCATGACATACTACGGTTTTTAGGATCGAGATTAGTGTCTATCTTGCTCTGCTCTATTATCTTTGCTTGACACCCCGTTGCAGGGTCCTTGAGTGTTGCTCATTGGAGACACGTCTGAATTATTAAACCAACCTCGCAACTGCTCTCTCGGAAGAGGCCTATCCCCAGTGACCTCACTCATCGTCACTAAAATCTAATTATTAAAACATTATCACTTTGTTGTTTGCGGATGCTTGCTGCATTCTTCCCACATTCCCACTTTTCCACGGATGGTCATCTTGATCAGCGTGGAGGGGTTGGACCAAGGGGCCTGTTTCTGTGCTGTATGATTCTATTACTCTATTATAACAGTCAAACCTCATTGACTGGAAAGTGCTTTGAGAACTCCTAAAAGGTGCTACATAAATGCAAGAATTACTTTAAAATCAAATCTGCTTTGATGTAACTTTTGCTTTGAACTTTTGTTACATTGCCTACATTGGGTGGAACCTTGATATGCCTCCTCTCCATTGGAAAATAATGCTTAGTGCGGAAAATGTTTAATTTTAAATGCTCTCTTAGTCAATAGTCAATAGTCGTTTATTTGTCACATACACATAAATGTGTAGTGAAATGAAACATTACCCGCAGTTCAACAATAAGACCAATAAGAATAATCAATAAAAATGCAATAACACATACAATCATAAACTAACACCAAACAAAAAGAAACATCCATCACAGTGAATCTCCTCCAGTCCCTCCTCACTGTGATGGAGGCCAGAATGTCTTTTTCTCTTCCCTGCTGTTTTCCCCCTGCGGTCAGGCTGTTGTAGTTGCCACATCGGGACGGTCGGGGCTCCCGACATTGAAGCCCCCGCCGGGCGGAGAAAATTCCGCGGCCTATTCCAGGCTGCGCCGGACGGTGAAAGGTCCGCGGCGGGCCGACCCAAGCCCTGCGATTTGGGGCGGGTGAAGACACTGTCGCTGCCGCTGCCGGAGCTCCCGATGTCGGCCCCACCCAGGGGCCTGCGGGCTTCTGACGTCCATACGGCCCGCGCCGGAGCCTCCGGAGACGAGTCGCAGCCGCTCCCACAGCATCCGCAGGCAGCCAGCGCCGCAGGTGGTGTGAGTCCGGACCACGGGCTCTGCGAACCAGAGCCCAGGTGGTCCCAGGTGCATGGCCGGTGGTAGGCCGCAGCGGGAACGGAGACACGACACAGAAACAAAGGTCGCGTCTCCGTTCGGGAGAGAGAATTTTACAGTTCCCGTTCCCTCCCACCCCCCCCCCATCATAACATACAAACACTACACCATATTAAAACTACAATTCATACAAAAACAACAAAAAACACAAAAGACAGACGGACTGCAGGCAAGCCGCAGCTACGAGGGCAGCGCTGGCTCCTCCTTCCCCCTTACTTCATAATCAATGACTCAATCCACCCACCGCAGTTCAGTGATCAATACCAATGAGAAAAATCTTCAAATCAATCTAGCTTCAACAGCTTTTTGTGGGAGAGTTTGAGACTTCTTCAAACTTTATGTGAACAAATGGTTCTTAAAATCACTCCTAAACAATCTAAACCCTACAATCATCTGAATTGCTGCTGAATGACTGTGGTGCAGCTAGTGAAGCTAATGCTTCACAGCTCCAGAGTCCAGTGTTCAACCCTGGCCTTGGGTGTTCAAAGGTTATAGCAGCAGAATTAGGCCATTCGGCCCATCAAGTCTACTCCACCATTCAATCGTGGCTGATCTACATTTTCCCTCTCAACCCCATTCTCCTGCTTTCTCCCCATAACCCCCCAACACCCCTACTGATCTAGTCTGCTCGGAGTATACACATACTCCTTGTCACTGCACGATGTTTCAGTTTTCTCCCACATCTCAAAGGTGTGCAGGTCAGCAGGTGAATGGTGGCATCTGGGTGGAGTTAATGAGATCATGAGAAGTATATAAAAAAGGATTAATGGTGGATCAATGTAAACAAGTAGTTAACAATTGGCATGGATCCAACGCGTTCTCTATGACTCATAACTCAAATTAGTTACATCGACAGTTTTTAATTGTCTTATTTACCAAAAACAGAACAATGAAATTCTTACTTGCAGCAGCTTAACAGGTCTGTAAACAGTACTCAATAGAAACATAATAAACAGGAAAAAATCAATAAATTAAACAAAATTAGTGCAAAACAAAAGCTCTCAGTCTTAATCTTCCCATATGGAACAGAATACAGATCTAACCAAAAGTGCTGGAGTAACTCAATGTGTCAAACAGCATCTGTGGAGGGCATGGACAGGCGACATTTTGGGTCAGGGTCCTTCTTTAGCCTGGCCTGCGGAGTTACTGCAGCACTTTGTGTTTTGCTTAAGATTCCAGCATCTGCAGTTCCTTGTGTCAGTCTGAAGAAGGGTCCTGACCTAAGACTTCACCTATCCATTCCCTCCAGCTGCCCGATGCTGTGTTAATCCAGCACTTTGTGCTTTGCTTAAGGATTCCACCACCTACAGTTCCTTGTGTCTATGGATCTAACCTATGCAATCTTTCTCCATTAATATATTGTTTGCATTCAAACCGGAATCAATTTAAAGGCTCTTATTCTGGGAACAACCAGAATAATTGAATGAAGCTGTTGACATTTCATAGAAACATAGAAACATATAAAAATAGGTGCAGGACTAGGCCATTCAGCCCTTCGAGCAATTCAATATGATCATGGCTGATCATCTAAAATCAGTACCCTGTTCCTGCTTTTTCCCCATATCCCTTGATTCCTTTAGCCCTAAGAGGTAAATCTAACTCTCTTGAAAACACCCAGTGAATTGGCCTCCCCTGCCTTCTGTGGCAGAGAATTCCACAGATTCACAACTCTCTGGGAGAAATAAGTTTTTCCTCATCTCAGTCCTAAATGGCCAACCCCTTATTCTCAAACAGTGACCCCTGGTTCTGGACTCCCCCAACATCGGGAACATTTTTCCTGCATCTAGCCTGTCCAATCCTTTAAGAAATTTACATGTTTCTATAAGATACCCTCTCATCCATCTAAATTTCCTTGCAAAATTAAGGCTATTGTGTTGGGAAACTATTTCCATTGATTCATTCTCCAAGCACATTTTGCTAAATGTGATTTTATTAATTTACAGCATTAATTAAAGTCCCTCTAATGCAAATGCATCTAATTTCCTAATTTGTTTGGAGAAGATTTGCCCCTCATTGCGTTTTAATGTTTAGGATTTATTCAATAGCAATAATATGGTGTAATGACAGATGTAAAATTAATATTTGGCAGTTTTTATTTAATGATGTAGTTAATATTACCTGCTATGCAGCAAGATCTCAGCAAACACACACATATGCAGTAAAACCATTTGTGATAATTTCAAGCCATTCTACTAAATTGCTTTCTTATCTTCATCAAAATGAAGATGAACATATCAATGAGTTAAAAATACTTTTTAAAACAATTTAACTTACACAACTTCCTAAATTAGTCAGGCTTTCTGAAATCATTGCTGCGTAGTGTATAAAAAGAAACATTTGAACAACTGAGAACGGTTTGACTGGAATTATCATTAAAGTTTCTGCGGGGATTCTAAAATTAACTAACTCAAACAGCCAAGGGGTAAATGCACTGCCTGAAAGTATGATTTGCCTGACAGATTCGATCATATCTTTCACAAATAAATTTGGAAAGGGTAATTTGTGGGGAAAATATAGTGCCTAAGCCAAAGACCTAGGCAAATTGGAAAAATTGGACAAGTCTTTTGAGAAACTCAGTGGACCGAATGGGGTCCAACTGTCCTGCAACTATTCTATAAAACCATGGTTTTATACCTTCATGTGTCTTGCCGTCCAGGAACATTACAGATGGCTGCATATTCTCACCGGTTCTAATATTGGTATTGGTGTATTAGTGTCCCCTGTACTGAATACACTGACAAGGCTGGGTTTGGGTGCTGTCCATGCAAATCATACCATAGATGAATACAACAGGTGGTACAAAATAGAAAATAAACTGAGCACAGAATTCAGTACCACAGCAACAAGGAAAGGGGAGATTGTTTCATTAATGTAAAGGCCGCATCAAGCTTGATTAGAAGATGGGAATGTACCCCTCACATGTGAAAGTTCTGTTCAAGAATCTGATAATAGCAGGAAAGAAGCTGTTCTTGCATTTGGTGGTATTTCCTTCCAAGCCTTTTACTCTTCTGCCCGATGGGAGAGAGGAGAAAAGAGTATGACTGGGTTGTGAGTGGTTGTTGAATATGTTGGCTACGTGATCGCGTGGGTTTCCTCAGGGTGCTCCAATTTCCTTCCACGCTCCAAAGGCGTACAAGTTTGTAGGTTAATTTGCTTCAATAAAATTGCAAATTATTCCTGATGTGTAGGATCGTGCTAGTGTACGGTTGGCCACAGACATCTGTAGAGGCCAAGTGGCTGGTCGGCCTTGGTGGGCCGAAGAGCCTGTTTCAGCGCTGTATCTGCAAAGTCTAAAGTAAAGTCTAAAGAGAATGGTTTGGATGGAAGGGACGAGTGAACCAAGGAGTTGCAGAGGGAGCAGACCCTGGGAAAATCAGAAAGGGGTGGGGATGGGACACTGTGACTGGTGATGAGATCACATTGAAGTTGGCGGAAATGTCGTTAAATAATGTGTTGGATGCGAGACTGGTGGGGTGAAAGGTGAGTACCAGGGGAACTCTATCCTTGTAGTATAAGAAAATAACTGCAGATGGAGGTACAAATCGATTTATTCACAAAATGCTGGAGTAACTCAGCAGGTCGGGCAGCATCGGACGTCACCCATTCCTTCTCTCCCGAGATGCTGCCCGACCTGCTGAGTTACTCCAGCATTTTGTGAATAAATTGAAGAACTCTATCCTTGTAACTGTCTTCTGCACCCTCTCTAAATTCTCCATATGATTCCTGTAATGGGATGAGCAGAACTGCTCAAATGTGGCTGAACCAAAGTTTTATAAAATCATAACATGACTTCTGACTCTTATACCCAATGGCCCAACTGTTGAGGGTAAGCAAACCAATCGCCTTGTTTCCCACTCTATGTACCTGTGCTGCCACTTTCAGAAAGCTGTGGACTTGGACCTCAAGATCACCCTGAACATCAGTGCTGTTGAGGGTCTGACCATTAATCATTGACTTTCCCCTTGCCATCATTGACCTCCCAAAGTGCCACACTTCACACATTCTTGGATTTAATTCTGAAAGATTTAGACCCCATATCTGAGGAAGGATATGCTGGTGTCAGGGAGGGTTCAAAGGTGGTTTATGAGAATAATCCCGGAGATGATTGGATTAATGTTTGAGGAGCGTTGGATGGCCCTGGGCCTGTAGTCGTTGGAGTTTAGAAAGATGAGGGGGGATTGAAAGCCACTGGATAATGAAAGGTCAAGATAGAGTGGATGTGGAGAGGATGTTTCCAGTAGTGCGAGAGTCTAGGACCAGAGGGCACAGCCTCAGAATAAAAGAACATAATTTAGAATAAAGATGAGGAGGAATGTCTTTAATCAGAGGGTGGTGAATCTGTGGAATTCATTGCCACAGACATCTGTGGAGGCCAAGTCATCAGGTATTTTTAAAGCAGAGAGGGATAGATTCTTGATTAGTGAAGGGATCAAAGGTTACGGGAAGAAGCCAGGAGAATGGGGTTGAGAGGGAAAAATAGATCAGTCATAATCAAATGGCAGTGCAGACTCGATGGGCTGAGTGGCATAATTCTGTTTCTATGTCTTATGATCTTATAAAAGCCCATTTCTGTAATTGATCCTGCTGCATACTTTGACAGCCTTACTAATTGTCTGCAACTTCACCGATGTTGGGGAAGTCCAGAACAAGGGGTCACAGTTTAAGGATAAGGGGGAAGTTTTTTAGGACCGAGATGAGAAAGAATTTTTTCACACAGAGAGTGGTGAATCTGTGGAATTCTCTGCCACAGAAGGTAGTTGAGGCCAGTTCATTAGCTATATTTAAGAGGGAGTTAGATGTGGCCCTTGTGGCTAAAGGGATCAGGGGGTATGGAGAGAAGGCAGGTACGGGATACTGAGTTGGATGATCAGCCATGATCATATTGAATGGCGGTGCAGGCTCGAAGGGCCGAATGGCCTGCTCCTGCACCTATTTTCTATGTTTCTATGTTTCTATATTCCTTCCTCTGGCACCTACATCTTCCATCTCATAATCGCATCATCTCATAATTTTTGTCTTTTCTTCTCTGGCCTTTGTCCAGCCATCTGTTAATCCAATCCCCTCCTCATCTGCATCCACCAATCACTTGGCAGGCTTTGTCCCACCCCCAACTTTTCCAGATTTTTCCACCCTGCTACAATCTCTTCCCCCCCCCTCCCCCCACCGCCCCCCAAGTCTGTCCCTGTCCCGCTGAGTTACTCCAGCATTTTGTGTGTGTCTTCGGTTTAAACCAGCATCTACAGTTCCTTCCTACATAATCTGTCCAAGATGGGTCCGATCTCAAACCATTGCCTGTTCATGTACTCCACAGACGCTGCTTGACCCATTGTGCCTTTTTTTTGGCAAACTAGCATCTGCATTTCCATGTTTCTTCAAATCCCAAGACGGCAGCTGTGTAATTTAAAATAAAAAAATAATGAATCTGAAATTTCTTAGTAATGATGACAATGAAATTAATGAGTGTTTTTAAAAACATATTGGGTTTACATAATGTTCTTCAGGCAAAGAAATGAACCAATTAATTAGTTTGACGTATTTATGACTCATATTGACCCACCAGAATGATTGACTTAATAATCAGCTATTCATTTCAGAACAATTTGAGATGGAAATTAAATCCTAGCATTGACCGCAATGTCTACAGTCTGTGATCAATGAATAAATTACAAAAACGCACTGAATTTTCACAGTGTCCAACCCAACATTCTTCTGTCAACTGATGCCAAACACAAAAACTGATGACCTATTTCACATTGGGGCGTGGGGCACGGTGGCATAGAGGTAGAGCTACTGCCTTACAGCGCCAGAGACCCGGGTTCCATCCTGACTACGTGTGCTGGCTGTATGGCGTTTGTACATTCTCCCAGTGACCTGCAAAGAGCTTTCTCAGAGATCTTCGTTTTTTTCCCAAGCTCCAAAAATGTTCAGGTTTGTAGGTTAATTGGATTCGTGTAAACGTAAAATTCTCCCTAGGCCATTTAGAACGGAGATGAGGAAGAACTTTTTCAGTCAGAGAGTGGTGAAGGTGTGGAATTCTCTGCCTCAGAAGGCAGTGGAGGCCAGTTCGTTGGATGCTTTCAAGAGAGAGCTGGATAGAGCTCTTAAGGATAGCGGAGTGAGGGGGTATGGGGAGAAGGCAGGAACGGGGTACTGATTGAGAGTGATCAGCCATGATCGCATTGAATGGCGGTGCTGGCTCGAAGGGCTGAATGGCCTACTCCTGCACCTATTGTCTATTGTCTATTGTCTATTGTGTGTAGGCCTGTGTTAATGTGCGGGGATAGCTGGTCGGTGTGGTCTCAGTGGGCTGAAGGGCCTGCTACCACGCTGTACCTCTAAACTAAGCTAAACTAAACTAAACATTTGCTATGACGCACGTGTTTTAAAGTAACTACGTGTGCATGCCCCTCAACTGCATGTTGACACTAGCCTATCACAGTTCTCATACAGCAGTGTGTGAAATGTGGGGTACATTGAGAATGCTCCTCCACTACATTCATCTCCTTTAGACACAAATCCTAATGCAAAGGCTCAATTATCCAGTTGAGTCCACCCATAGTACAATTATGCCATTCACGTAGACAGCAGCATGTTTTAGAAATGTGTTTGCTGTTAGTGTTTTTCTCAGATCAGGCTGAGTAGCCCAGGGCGAAATAATTTTGCTAATTGATTCCTTTTAACTATAGGTTGCAGACGCCTTGATCCAAAAATAATTTTGATTCAAGTATAAGATTTCTTGGCAAATGAATTACTTTTTCAGGATTCCCTGGGTTGCTGGTGAACAGCTTGGCTTGGGAAGAGTACTAATTGTCACTGCAATGCACAATCCAACTGCAGTTAGTGAGGACACTTCATCCCCCTTGCTTCATATATTGATCTTGCATTATTTTCCAGTTAATGCGTTTGAGAATCTTCCGCCAATTTTTCTTCTCCTCTCCTGAAGATACCGTGAAATAATTGCCGAGCCTTCCAATACTCACAGTGCTAGAGACCCGGGTTCGATCCTGACCTCGGGAGCTGTCTGTGTGGAGTTTGTTCGTTCTCCCTGTGACCGCATGGGTTTCCTCTGGGTTCTCCTGTTTCCTCCCACATCCCAAAGATGTGCATGTTTGTAGGTTAATTGGCCTCTTTAAAATTTCCCCTCATGTACCGTATTGGGCCCGGGGGGGTGGTGTAGGCCCAGACGCTGTAGGCCCCGATGTTGTAGGTCCCGACAGTTTAGAACCCCACACTCTAGGCTTCCGACATTTTAGTTTCGGACAGTCTAGGTTCGGAGGCCCGGGCGCCGCCTAACGGAGGTTGCATAGCAGCCCGTTTCCCGGCCCAGGCAGCCGCCATTGGTGCAGCGGGAGCACGTGTCCGCTGGCTGGGTGAGGTCACATGGGGCGCAGGGCTGTGACGTCACGCTTTAACCCTTATTTGGGAGTGAGGAAGTTGGCAATCCTACTAATACGGGACAAGGGTGGTCCCGTATGGGACAAACCAATTTAGCCCAAAATACGGGATGTTCCGGCTAATACGGGACAGTTGGCAACCCTAATGGTGTGTTTCCTTTGGGTGTGCTAGTTTTCTCCTATATGAACATGCCAGTAGGTTAATTAGCCCTTTGTGTGGTCCTCAATTAGACAATAGACAATAGACAATAGGTGCAGGAGTAGGCCATTCAGCCCTTCGAGCCAGCACCGCCATTCAATGCGATCATGGCTGATCACTGTCAATCAGTACCCCGTTCCTGCCTTCTCCCCATACCCCCTCACTCCGCTATCCTTAAGAGCTCTATCCAGCTCTCTCTTGAAAGCATCCAACGAACTGGCCTCCACTGCCTTCTGAGGCAGAGAATTCCACACCTTCACCACTCTCTGACTGAAAAAGTTCTTCCTCATCTCCGTTCTAAATGGCCTACCCCTTATTCTTAAACTGTGGTGTCTTGTTCTGGACTCCCCCAACATTGGGAACATGTTTCCTGCCTCTAATGTGTCCAATCCCCTAATTATCTTATATGTTTCAATAAGATCCCCCCTCATCCTTCTAAATTCCAGTGTATACAAGCTTAATTGCTCCAGCCTTTCAACATACGACAGTCCCGCCATTCCGGGAATTAATCTAGTGAACCTACGCTGCACGCCCTCAATAGCAACAATTAAAGCATCAAAGGAGAGCTGAGTGATGTGTTTGGAAGAGATAAGTTACAGGGTACAGGGAATTATAAAGAGAAGGAATGGGGCAAATGTATCGCTCTCCTTGGAGCTGGCGTGTACTCAATGGGTCAAATAACCTCCTTCTGTGTTAGTAGAAGATAACATATAGATAAGATAACACATACGTCAGGCTGTTGTTCCTCAACTACAGCTCGGCATTCAACACCACCATCCCCTCCAAACCTGTTAACACATTCCTTTGCAACTGGATCCTCGACTTCCTCATCAAAAGTACACAATCAGCATGAATTGACACAACACCTCACTCTCGATAACCATCAGCACAGGGGCACCTGAAGACTGTGTCCTCACTCCCCTGCTCTACTCACTCTATACCCATGACTGGATACAGTTCCAACGTCATCTTTAAATTCACCGACGACACCACCATTGTTGGACGGAATACAGGTAGTGATAAGTCAGTGCATATGAGATAGATTGATTATCTGACAGAATGGTGCAAGAACGACAAGTTTGCTCTCAACGTCAGTAAAACCAGGGAAATAATTGTTGACTTTAGAAGATGAAGGTCGAGGATCCACAAACCTGTCTTCAGTGACAGCTCAGTGGTGGATAGACAACAACTACAAATTCCTGGGTGTGCATATCTCTGAAGATCTGTCCTGGACCCACCACATTGATGCAAATGTAAAGAAAGCCCATCAACACTTCTACTTCCTTAGAAGATTGAGGAGATTCAGTATGTCAACAATGCTCTCTTGAACTACTACAGGTGTACAGTAGAGAACGTATTGGCTGGTTGCATCATGGCCTGGTTTGGCAACTCAACTGCAGTGATTAGTGGGGTACCGCAATGCTCGGTGTTGGGACCACAGCTACTTACAATATACATTGATGATTTAGGTGATGGGATTAAAAGCAACATTAGCAAATTTGCAGATGACACAAAGCTGGGTGACAATGTGAACTGTGAGGAGGATGCTCTGAGGATGCAGGGTTATTTGGCCAGGTTGGGTGAGTGGGTAGATGCATGGCAGATGCAGTTTAATGTTGATAAATGTGAGGTTATCCACTTTGGTGGCAAGAACAGGAAGGCAGATTATTAACTGAATGGTGTCAAGTTAGGAAAAGGGGAAGTACAACGAGATCTGGGTGTCCTTGTTCATCAGTCACTGAAAGGAAGCATGCAGGTACAGCGGGCAGTGAAGAAAGCTAATGGCTTGTTGGCCTTCATAACAAGAGGAGTTGAGTATAGGAGCAAAGAGGTCCTTCAGCAGTTGTACAGGGCCCTAGTGAGACCACACCTGGAACATTGTGTGCAGTTTTGGTCTCCAAATTTGAAGGAGGACATTCTTGCTATTGAGGGAGTAGGTTTACGAGGTTAATTCCCGGGATGGCGGGACTGTCGTATGCTGAAAGAATGGAGCGACTGGGCTTGTATACACTGGAATTTAGAAAGATGAGAGGGGATCTTATTGAAACATATAAGATTATTAAAGGATTGGACACGCTAGATGCAGGAAACATGTTCCCGATGTTGGGGGAGTCCAGAACCAGGGGCCACAGTTTAAGAATAAGGGGTAGGCCATTTAGAACGGAGATGAGGAAAAACTTTTTCACCCAGAGAGTTGTGAATCTGTGGAATTTTCTGCCTCAGAAGGCAGTGGAGGTCAATTCTCTGGATGCTTTCAAGAGAGAGTTAGATAGAGCTCTTAAAGGTAGCGGAGTCAGGGGGTATGGGGAGAAGGCAGGAACAGGGTACTGTTTGTGGATGATCAGCTGTGATCACAGTGAATGCCGGTGCTGGCTCGAAGGGCCGAATGGCCTCCTCCTGCATCTATTATCTGTTGTCTATTGTGGCGGTGCCCGGGGGCTAGGCCACTCCCTTGGTCATTCCCCCCGGCACTGAGTGGACAGGGTGGATTAGGTCACTCCCTGGGTCATTCCCCTGGGGACAGAGTGGTCTGGTGCTACGGGGTTTGCTGGAAGGGGTTATTGTTTTGACTCGTGGGGATGACTGTGTGAGTGTATGTTCGTTACGGCATTAAAGTTGTTGTTACTACTTACCTGGCGTCTGGCCTGATTCCTGTCGCGTCCAGACCCACTACACTATTATCTATTGTCTATTGTCTATAAACACTTAGGAACAAAAGATATACAAAAAGTGATGGGCACTGCCTGGTCCATCGCTGGTACTGCACCCACCCCACCCCACCCCACCCCACCCCACCCCACCCCACCCCACCCCACCCCACCCCACCCCACCCCACCCCACCCCACCCCACCCCACCCCACCCCACCCCACCCCACCACCCCACCCCACCCCACCCCACCACACCCCACCCCACCCCACCCCACCACACCCCACCCCACCCCACCCCACCCCACCCCACCACACCCCACCCCACCCCACCACACCCCACCCCCACCCCACCCCACCCCACCCCACCCCACCCCACCACACCCCACCCCACCCCACCCCACCCCACCCCACCACACCCCACCCCACCCCACCCCACCCCACCCCACCACACCCCACCCCACCCCACCCCACCACACCCCACCCCACCCCACCCCACCCCACCCCACCCCACCCCACCACACCCCACCCCACCCCACCCACCACACCCCACCCCACCCCACCCCACCCCACCCCACCCCACCCCACCCCACCACACCCCACCCCACCCCACCCCACCCCACCCCACCACACCCCACAAAACCTTCAGGCTATTGAACACCACAATCTCCAAATAAATCTCAAACTACGAACTATCTTGTTTGCAAGAGAGACTTGAAGCGTTAGGGTGCTTTTGCACTATATTGGCATTTTTTATTTATTGAGCTTCCTTTTTTTGTTTGTTTATTATGTTATCTATTGAGTACTGTATTTACAGATATGTTGTGCTGCAACTCACAATTGCATTTTTCCATTTTGGTACATATGATAATTAATGATCTTTACTATTGTGAGAGACAGATGAGAGTGGTTTGTTTGGCAGATGCACAAAAGCTAGAGGTGTAAAGAAAACAAATGGGTGTCAGATAAAGAAAGAAGAGGATGAGTGAATTGTAAAGTCCTTGGGAGGGATATGGGTGGAATGGGTCTCTCCGAGCTGTATCGTTAAACTAAACTAAACTAAACTAAACTAAAATAATCACTATTCACAAAACTTATCACGTGCAAGCTTGGACATGAAGAAATACCTCATTTGATTCACTTGGGGCAAAATTCTTCAGCCCTTCAAACAGGACAAGGTATGAGAGCCAAAAGATATTTATCCTTGGGCTTCAGTGAGACAAATGAAGTGAAAGCCAGTCTGAACCACACTGGAATCTTTCTGGTTTAGATAGTGAGAATTTTATCTCAATCCAAGGCTGGGGATAAGTCCAGGAAATCAATTGTTGAAACGGAGTTGGAGCTGCTTTACGTCCTCATCGTCCACCCTGGGTAGTTCTACAGAACTGGCAACATTTGCAGTAAAGCCTCAACTACGGTTCTCGGAAGCACCAATTGCCGCTTTTGATTGTAATTGACATATGAAAGAAAGAATTGTAAAAACAAAGAATTGCAGAAGCTAGTTTACACCAAAGATAGACACAAAGTGTCGGAGTAACTCGATTATCCGGTAGAAGTTCACAAGAAAAGAGTGCAGTTCATTGAGACAAAGAGAATTTTGAAGAAGGTACCTGATCTGAGATACAGCTTGCTTTATCCCGCAAGACTAAGAGTCTCCTACAAGTCCAAGGTACACTTTTTTACAGACCATGAAAAAGCAATGGAATATGCTAAAGAAGTCGGAAACATGACAGACTGAAGAATTCACATTACCCTTTAGGAGTCCCGCCAGATCTAAAAAGACCTTTAAAGTTTTTTCAAGAGCTTTGAGGAGATCCGGAAACCGAAATGGATGGAGGACATTGGAGAAAACCGTGATCTTTTCTGTTTTTTCTGTTTACTAATCATTATTATTATCTGTATACTCATATATAACTATATATGTAATAACCAATATTTATTAAATATCTATATTACCACTAAAAATTATTAATAAAATTATTAACATTAACATAAATCATATAAATTTAATACTGTATATGATTGATAACAATGATGAATAATCAATAGTCTTCGATTAACATAGAAATGAATTACACAATTATATTATTTAGGAAGATATGCAAGAGGTAAATTAGCCTAAGTCATAATAAAGGTTGACCGTTTTTCTCTTTACTTTTCAATTTAAAATTAAATTTATGATAGATTTAGTGGAAAAATTAATATGATATGTAGAGATATGTAGAGGTTATGTGCTTATGTATGCATACTTACGGGTATGTATATATATATATAGGGGTATATCGTGTGTGTGTATGTATGGGTATGTAAATAAGTTTGTTACTCCCAAAGAAGATATATGAATGTTAGAAATAACCCTTTATTTTCTTTGCGCACGGAGCTAGAATTTTTTTTTTTTACAAAGGCTACGGAAGTCTTTAGAATTCTAGCCACGTTAGTGTGGCTATCACTAACTACACTAATTGTAGAGGTAGTTTCTTTTCTTTCACCCTATATTAATCAACTTTATCACTTTTCTCTTTTTAAATATTTTTGTAACTTAATGTTAGAATGGGAAAATAAGACAAATACAAGGAGATGTGTTCGGAAGAGCGTTGTATATGATTTTAAATTCATCTATTTGAGGTTCGGGAGCAGGGTCAGGTTCTGTGTGTTGTACCTTCTGTTCGGTTATAGACCACCTTAGAAACAATATGCAAGACATTAATATGACAAGTGGGGGTCAGGGAATAACATTTTGTAGTTGGAATGTCAAGGGAATCAATGAACCAATTAAGAGAGGTAAAGTTTTGGCACATCTAAATTTAATCAAAACTGATATAATATTTCTTCAAGAAACACATCTCAAGAAGGAATCTCAACATAGACTTAAAGCTAAGTGGATTGCTGAATCATATCACTCCTCCTTTTCCCACAAGTCAAGAGGAGTTGCAATACTAATTCGTAAAGGAATACCTTTTAAGAACTCCTCAACAATAGTGGATATTGATGGCAGATATATTATATTAGTTGGAGAATTAAATGGAGAAAAAGTGATTCTTCTTAATGTTTACGGGCCTAATTTTGATAACCCTATGTTCTTTAATAAAACATTTAATAAAATTCCTGAATTCACACAATATAAATTAATAATTGGAGGAGACTTCAATTGTACATTAGATCCATACTTAGATAGATCATCAATGCAAAAAAAAATAAAATCTCAATCAAGTGTATTTTTAAATTCATTTATTAATACCACTAATATTAAGGATGTCTGGAGAATAGAAAACCCAACTGGACGGGAATATTCATTTTACTCACCAGTACACAAAACATACTCAAGAATAGATTATTTTTTAGTTGACTCTACGTTTATTCCATTTATTTATAATTCAAAATACCATAACATTATAATTTCGGATCATGCACCTGTAACATTCATGATTAAATTAAATGGAATGTCCGAGAAACAAGCATATTGGAGATTTAACCCACAAATTTTGAACGAAAAGTCATCCCAGGAATATATTATTAAACAGATTCAAATATTTTTGGAGGTAAATGACAACCCTGACACACCTATTTCTCTTATGTGGGAAACGTTTAAAGCGTATGTTCGAGGTACATTAATTTCTGCTCAAGCATTTTATAATAAAGAGAACAGGATTAAGCAACATACATTGGAAAGTGAAATTAAACAACTAGATATAGAAAATGCGAGAATGCCATCTACTTTAAAACATAATAAAATTGCTGTATTGAAATATAAATTAAATAAAATGTATTCAGAACAAGTAATAAAACTTTATCAAAAAACAAAACAATTACATTTTGAATTTGGAGACAAACCACAAAAACTATTAGCACGTCAATTACGAAAAATGGAAGGGGAAAAAATAATTCATAAAATTAGAACAGAGACAGGAGAATTATTAAAAATGCCCAAGGACATAAATGATAGATTTCTTCAATATTATCAGAACCTTTATTCAACTAAAACCGTAGCACAATCAGAAGGAATAGCAGACTTTTTAAAAAAATGTAATTTAAAAGGTTTAGATTCAAACGATAGAGAATTATTAGAAAGGGAGATTACGATAAAGGATATTGAGGAGTCTATTGGTTCTTTAAAAAACGGTAAAGCAGTAGGACCAGATGGTTTAGGCTCCGAATTTTATAAAAAATTCTATGATTTGCTTAGCCCACGTTTACATAGACTGTATGAGTATATATATACTCAACAGAAACTTCCAGATACTTTAAATGAATCTATAATAATACTGATTCCTAAAGCAGATAAAGATCCGGAAGACCCGGGATCATACAGAGCAATTGCACTTTTAAATACAGATCAAAAAATTTTAACTAAAATACTAGCGAATAGATTAAGTACGGTGATGAATAAATTAATACACCCTGACCAAACAGGCTTCATTCAGAAACGATACTCATACTATAATCTAAGAAGATTATTTAATATTATATATTCCAAGAGAATTATTAATGAAGATCTAGCAATAATCTCACTAGATGCTGAAAAAGCATTTGATCAGGTTGAATGGTCTTATTTATTTTTGGTGATGGAAAATATGCAGCTAGGGGAGAAATTCTGTACATGGATAAAACTGTTATATACAAATCCCACGGCTAGAATATTTACAAACCAAAGGTTGTCATCGAAATTTAGCCTAGCTAGAGGTTGTAGACAAGGATGCCCGTTATCCCCATTATTATTTGCGCTTGCTATTGAGCCACTGGCAGAAAGAGTTAGGGGGCATCCGGAAATACATGGATATAACACAAAGGACACAGAGAACAAAATTTCTCTATATGCAGATGACGTATTAATTTACATCACAAAACCAGAAATTAGTATTCCAAACTTATTAAAGCTAATAACCCAATTTGGATCACTTTCAGGATACAGAATAAATTGGAATAAAAGCGAAATTATGCCAATAAGGGAACATAACAAACAGATAATACAACAATTTCCATTTAAAATAGTAAATGAAAAATTTAAATATCTAGGTATCTATGTAACTAAGATATATACATCATTATTTAAAGCAAACTTCCCCCCGTTACTGAACAAACTACATAAGAATATTCAATACTGGAAAACACTCCCCATCTCAATGGTAGGCAAAATTAATGCCATAAAAATGATTTTTTTACCGCAAATATTATACCTTTTTCAGACAATTCCGATATATTTGACAAAAAACTTTTTTAAAAAATTGGACTCTATTGTTAATGATTTCATCTGGGATTATAAGAATCATAGGATAAATAAAAGACACTTGTGTAAATCAAAAATAAATGGAGGCCTGGCTTTACCCAATTTTTTGTTTTATTTCTGGGCAGTTAATATTAAAAATATGAATTTCTGGTTGGAAGAAATAGATCTTCAACCAGACTGGTTAAAAATGGAAAAGGAAGATTGTTTGCCTTTTGATATTGGTTCGATATTATTTGCCACGTCTAAATTAAACAAAAAAATTTATAGGGAAAACCCTATAATATTTAGTGCTATACGAATTTGGAAACAATTAAAAAAGACATTAAAACTAGATAATTTATCGCTTTTTCTTCCAATTGTGAATAATCCTTTGTTTAAGCCTTCATGGTTAGACCGGGGTTTTACACAGTGGAAGAATTATGGAATTAAAAATATGGGACAACTTTATAAGGAAGGCACCTTTCTGACATTTCAGGAGTTGCAACAGATTTATGGTCTTCGTGGAAATGATTATTTCAGATATCTTCAACTTAGAGATTACGTAAAGTCGAACTCCCAAAATTTTCAAATTAGAAATTCAGAAATTCTTGACGAATGTTGGAACAAACATCCTAATACAGAAAAATTAATATCTTATATATATAATATTTTATTAGACAGTGACATGCCTTCTACGGATTTATATAGACAAAAATGGGAAAAAGAATTAAATCAAGTAATAACGAAAGATACTTGGGAAGAAAGTTTGCAACATATAGATCAGTGTTC